>NC_135185.1:12934861-13556528 GCF_041146795.1 Maylandia zebra
TGGTGGTTATTTCAGCTAGACTATGATTCTTGTGGATGTGTGATGGTTTCTAGTGTTTGTGTGGCCAAGAAAGGTGTAAAGGCTTAGCTATTAACAGGCCACCGTGACTGAGACTCATGTAGCAATTAATGACTCACAGTCAGTGTTCCTGTCTGGGGCTGTTTTCCAAATGTTAATAAAACCCGTGTTCCTGTAGCTGTGACAATGTGTCAAAAATGCAAAATTTAAATCCCTCACAGTGACAATTCCTGAGTTAATTTATTACAAAGTTATTGCAAAACTAAATAAAACTAAACAGATAATAAGACTTTGACAGAGTCTACATGCAGCTTAGAAGCCCCCAACTGGAAAACATGAAGCTGTTAAGTAACATGTTAGCATTCCCTTTGTAAGCTCAAACCATCACTATGTGGACAGTCTCACTGAGCTTGCATGGCTGAGTCTTAGATCCTTCATTATCCCCTGGACAGGAACTGTTAAATAGACTGCCATTGATATACAGCTTTTGTTCTCAATTTGAGCAGTAAAACCAGCTTTTGCGCACAAATATTTCAACATGCAGACTAGGCGAGCCAGAGATCAAAACATGCACTTGTGGACATGGAAAGTATAATGGAGGCCTTAGTCCTATCAATTAACTAGGCTACAGTAGTTATATTGAAATCCATTGTTGGGCTTTGGTATTGTCAGTTTCATTTTTCTCAGGCAAACATCAGTATTTCCCAGTTTTTCCCTAAATTCTCTAAAAATTTCATTCAAATCCTCGACCACTAAAAGGTTTAACAGTCCTGTAGGCACACATGAATTGTTATATTTTAATAGAAAACTCTGAGATAAGCGCATGAGCATTAATTGACTTCATGCAGGGTTAACTTCTCCCACTCCATATTGTTTAAAGGCTCATATGCAGATGTTACTTTAATTCTTCTTTAACATTTAAACCGCATGGAAACTTCAAGCATCTCCAGGAGTAAAGTGTGTGTGTGCGAGTGTGAGTGTGTTCTGTACACCACTGGGAAAACTCACCAGGTGGCTTGAGTTAGGAGAATGGCTGTAGTTTCAGTGGTGTGTAGAAATGTATACGCCCCCCCCGTCTAAGTCAAACCCTTCGCCGCTCTCTTTGGGGCCCTCAAAGCCTCCAAACAATAGACGTAGTGTACTCGAGACTGTCACTGAAATGACCACTGCGAGAGCTTGCCTGTGTTAGCCTGCTTTGTCCCCATGTTAAAGTGACATCTGTATGTTCATTTCCATGTGCATTCTGGTTCGTTTGACAGTGTGTGTACACACTTTTTGCCATTTCTCAGTGAATTAAAGAGGCATTCTTTGAGCAGTGGGCGGCCCAGAGGAAGCACAGGGGCTTTCAGATGGTGTGGCAAGGTCGCTGTTTAACTTGGACAGCCTGGCTGTTATTTCTGTCTAACCTGTGGCAAGCTGGCAACACTCTCTGAAAGGAACCTGGAGGACTACCGGGAGGAAAACTAAGTGTGTAGTGTATGAATGGGAAGTGGCAAGATACAGACAGAAAGAGACGGAGACCTCACACACCAGAAAGTTAAACTAGAGTTTAACCAAAGGGGGAAAAAAAACAAACCGAATCAACGAGGCCCAGCGAGTCATAGCTGTTATGACTGTGTGTAACATGTTAATGTTAATGTGTTTCTACGGGAGTACCAGTGTGCCTATGAACATAAAAGGGCTGCGTGCATGTGTGTAAGTATTAATGATGGTGGTACAGCTTCACAGTAAGGCCACAGCAGTGTTTACTGAGCTATAAGTGGACACACAAGCTACAGTAGGGAGATTTGACTGCTGCACACACAAACACATGAGCGAATAGCCAAACAGAGTGTGTCTTCCATAGAAAAATATAATCTAACCAGCCAACATGTTAACATCAATTATACCTTGACTAACTATATACAAAGTGTCAAAGTCCAGAGGCTGTTATGAATAAAGTCAAGCCTGATTTCATGGAAAAACATGAAATGGTACTGAAAATACAATGTTTATGTTCATGAACAAGTTTACAAATTATCCTCTCACCTTTTTTTGTTAAAGACAAATTTTAATCCAAATCACCATCTTGGGCTCACTCTAACCATGTATCGTTGTTGTCTCAACATAGCTGGGAATTAATTAGAACACCAATACAAAAGAAAATGTATCAGTTCAATGTGGACTGTGTGTGGTCTCTTGTGTGGACACGATGAGTTACACCAAATATAGTCTTACACGATTAATCCTGGAAAACTTTAAATGGCTGTCAAACAAATCTGTTTAAAGAAAATTTAAAGAAGGCAAACAAAGACATGCAAATGCCTTTTTTATGGTTATACAATCAGTATCTCATGGTTCATATAAGAGGATCTAACTGAACCACAGCAACACAACACTGCTGTTAAAATTTCCCAGCCTTGATAAATATACAATATTATTACACATGACCAGATTTAAGCACTGTGACAGACTGGTGACCTGCCTCTCGTCCTATAGCAGCTACAATAGGCTATAGCCCCCCTGGCAACTCTGAATTGGATAAATGGAAGAGAACGGATAGATGGATGGATCAGGTTTAAATGCACATTTGTGGTGGTTTTCTTTTATATTTATATATAAAAAAAAAAAAAACACCCAGCACGCCCCTGCGGGCGGTTTATCCTTCAAGCTCGGGTCCTCTACCAGAAGCCTGGGAGCTTGAGGGTCCTGCGCAGTATCTTAGCTGTTCCCAGGACTGCGCTCTTCTGGACAGAGATCTCCGATGTTATTCCCGGGATCTGCTGGAGCCACTCGCCTAGCTTGGGAGTCACCGCACCTAGTGCTCCGATTACCACGGGGACCACCATTACCTTCACCCTCCACATCCTCTCGAGCTCTTCTCTGAGCCCTTGGTATTTCTCCAGCTTCTTCTATATCTATATCTATATCTATATCTATATATATATATATATATATATATATATATGTATATATATATATATATATATATATATATATATATATATGTGTATATATATATGTGTATATATGTGTGTGTATGTATATATATATATATATATATATATATATATATATATATGTATATATATATATATATATATATATATATACACATATATATATGTATATATGTATATGTGTGTATATATATATATATATATTAAGAGAACAAACAGAAAGGGGACTCTGCACACAAATTAAGTTAGGAAAGTGTTTGAAGATGCTGGTTACAGCTTCTTCTACCAAATTCTTATTGCATTTGACCGGAGCTAGTACCCAGAGTCCTGTGGTTCATGTTTAATTGGGTGGATGCAAAAAAAACAAAGCTAAAGATAGATTTTAAAAAAATCTATATTTGATTTGGTTGGATGTTCATGTCTTCCTATAGTTTTTTCTTTGTCTTTGTTTTGAAGCGTTTGGCAGAATCTGAGCAGAATGCACTGGTATAGATCTGCCGTCATCCCGCTTCTGCTGTCAGCAGTGAAATTACCAATAAATACCAGTTTTCAAGTTCCAGTGGCACCCATGCATCTCAGCCATAACAGAAGCGCCACCATGTTTGTCTTTGCATCATAAGCTGTGCCTCTTTTCTCCATCTTTATTCTTTCCATCGTCACTCCACTGTTTTCTTTTTGGATTTTTTTTTTCCTCTGCTCTGCAGCCTGCAGCCTCTGTTTTCTTGGCTTACCGGGGATTTGTATTTTGTGGTGAACCCTCTGAGGTTCTGATCATAAAATCTTCTCCTCATTGTTGACAACATTTACCTCCAATCTGGAGAGCATTCTGGACTTGCTGTGCAGTCATGAAAATTGTTTTTCTTCACAAGGCAAATGATTTTCTCTACATCAACAACACTTTTTCTCATTTTTCTGTGTGCGCATGCACTGACAAACTGACAGCCTTTGATATCACTCCTCACTTGCATGCTCTTTACTCCACGAACTGACAGCACGTGGCAGAAAATGCGTTCACTGACAGAAAACACCAGCTCAGTCTAAGCAGAAAAGGTGTGAGCTCGACCAAATGGCTCAAGGCCAGAAACAGTTCAAACTTATTTGATAGCTTTGTAAATTTAACTACTGCAGGAGGGAGGAGGGCATACATCTTTGCCTTTTGACTCCATTTTACTAAAAGAAGCAGACTGACTGCAGTAAAATAATTAGAGTGGTGTTTCTTTGTAATGAAAGTAGACTTATGAAATGAGTAATAGCTTATTTTTCTCATCGTCTGAGCTTCGTTCAAGATTGGCCATCATTTTTATAGGTTATTATTTAGCAACAAAGTATTCAGTTACATTTGAACTTTTTTTTTTAGTCTGGGTACTCTGTGATATTAATCAACACATATCAGTAAAGTATAGAGTGGTGAATAAAAAATGAAATCTTAAGCTCTGAAAACTGCAGTTCCCCTAATAGCCACTTGGGGCATGCTCCATCAAACATGTTTACTGCCTGCTACAAAACAGTTTTGCTCAGTATTCAAGAGTCTATATGGGGGGATTTTATTTATAACTCATCCATCTAAATTTTAGTAAGGTTTAAATTTATAATTGATATGTGGATGTTGACATGCTTCATTTGATGGAATTGGATTTCTAGATGATGTTTTGTTTCCTCCAATATTCTCTAACGATATTAAAATTATACAACCAGTCGTGTTTTTTCCCTGGCAAGTTAACCATGATTCATGGCAGTTTTTGAAAATCAGTTTCAAAGAAGGCGCTGCACCAACAACCTCATAGTCGTTGCTTTGTTTATCTGCAAATGCATGTGAACTAACATGCCGAGCGGTTGTTCAACTTAAATAATTCCAAAGCAAATTGGAATGGAGAAGGCTAACCTTCAGAGTAAAAGTTGAGCTTCACCACAGTCATACCAACATGATTCTTTCATAAAACACAACATTTTGCTTTGAAAGCAAAACTTCTCCATGTATAGTTTGTGTTGCATTTTTCACAACTTCACTACAGCTCAGAGTAGCTGGACTACAATCAACCTCCTGCTACCAGTCAGGGAATACTAATATTTCCATTCACAACTGATACTTCCCAGATGACTGTAAATTGGTCTGTAGGCTTGTGTGACTGGAGTCTTAATCCTACATTATCACTATGAGTATTACACATCGCAAATGGCAGTCATGTTAACATCACATGAGTAGTGGTCACATGATTAGGACTGGAATTCTTTTTGCAGCCGCTGTATCTGCCCCCTGGTGGCCATCAAAAAGAATGTAGGTTTAAGGTGATTATAAAAACATAATATATTTTATTACAGCACTTAGAGCATACTGTAAGTATTAAAGTGCTGTGCTGCATTGGTTTGAATCATATCAATCTAATAAACTCCAATCTGTTCATGTAAATGGAGAGGCTTCTTCACATCTAAGGTTAATTATGGAGTTCAACATGGTTCCATGCTTGGACCCATTCCGTTTACATTATACATGCTTCCCTTAGACAGTATCATTAGAAGGCATAGTATATATTTTCACTGCTACTGTATGCAGATGATCCCAACTTTATCTATCCATGAAGCTGAATAGCACACCAATTTGTTAAACTGCAGTTTTTCCTTCCTACTGTTGCCGAAGCTCTTGCTCATAGGGGTCATTTGATTGTTGGGGGTTTTTCTGTTTTCTCTGCATTATTGTAGGATCTTTACCTTACACTATAAGCAGCCTTCAGGCAACTGTCGTTGTGATTTGGCGCTAAACATTATTGAAATTGAATTATTGAAAATTCGTTGTTTTTCATTTTAAAAACCTGGAAGCTACGTCTGTCTTTTGCCTTGAGTTATGTCTCAGCGCAGTGACCTGAATCTCCAAACTATTTTTTTGTTAAAAAGTAGTTTTATGCAAGAGTACAGCCAGACTCTATTTCACCAAGTGGATATCTATACTACATCACACACAGACATCTTGGACCTAATGTCATAGCTTTTGTTTCTTCATGTTCGTTTAATACTCTTAGTTTGAAGGTTTTAAAATTATTTCCAAACAAGACCCGTAACAAGAAGGCCCTTTAAAGACAAGGCTACATTCAGCTTTTATGTACAGCCAAAGGACAAAAAATATGTAGCTGACCTAATACTTATGGTCTGGACAGCAACTAAAAACATAATCTCACCATTAGATGTAGACACACTTATTTCACTTAAGTTCCTGTTACATAAAGAGAAAACTATGAGAACACATTTTACTCAGAGCAAGGAAAAAAAACAGTGCACCTACAAATCCGTCTCAGTGTTTACTCAAACATTCCCTCAAGGATTGATTACATCTTGAATTGGTTTGGTCCACATGCAATCCTTTTCTAATAAATAAACCATATTGATTTTCCTATGTGTTCATCTGTGGGTGGGTGTGTTTGTTTTGTTTGTTTTATTTGTTTAGGTCCCCCCAAAAAACACAAGCGTTGTCCAGCAGTGGGCCCCCAGCCAGTGTGTTTCCTTCACTCGCCAGGGTTTATTGTTCCTCGGGCTCTCTCTGCTCGGCAGGAGGATGTTGTCTGTTTCTTGATTTTCTTACCAGCCTCTCTCTCTCTGTCTCACTTACACACACATATACAGACAGACACACACACAGACAGACACACGTACGTACACAGACAGACACACACGTACGTACACACACACACACTATTCATGTGGGAAAGAATGGGCCCACTCTGGATTAAACTATTCCCCTGCATAACACTAGACAAGGCATTTAATATCTCCAACCTTCTCTGTCCAAACAGTGACTTGGCACAGGCTGAGTGGAGGGCTGGAAAATCCCAGAGCTGCTGTAGAGTTTTTGGTGTGACCCACTCTTTTATTATAACGATTCCATAAATGCTTACAGACCCTTAACTTGGCCCGTCCCCATGAGCGATTTCAAGAAACCCATGAGGCACAGATTCAAACACATTTTGTACACATGACACATCAAAGTAAGCACACATACATGCATAAAAAAATAACCCTCAGTGTCAAAGGTGAATTTACAGAAAACGCAGTTTATATATTCTTTAACTTTGTATTGGATGTTCCAGCAGCAGCAGCTGGGGAAAGGACAGCTGGGACTTTTTAGTATTGCTGCTCTGCTCACACACACACACACACACACACACACACACACACACACACACACACACACACACACACACACACACACACACACACACACACACACACACACAGAGAAACTGAAAATTGAGAGCTAGTAAGAAGGAATCACATGACACGCATACTAAAACATGATTTCTCATGCACCCTGGAAAGCAAACAATTGGTAAAGATGTGAGGGGAAAGAAAGCAGTTCAACAAATTTATAGAAAGCCATTAAGCTCGATAGATTTATCTTATTTTATTTTACTCTAACCGGCGCTGTTTCTCCTGTTGAGGCTAATAGAGGCCATCAAAGCACTCAGATGTCCTCACCTCACTCTACCATTTCAAGGCACTTAACTTGTGCTCTGGCCAGCTTTGGAAGCTCAGTTAGGAATTTATTCCCCCCTCTCCTTTTCCCTCCCTTCCCCCTGTTTCTTACATCTGGAAAATCATAATCTGGCAGCTTACATTGGAAGCAACTAAAGCCAGTTAGATATTGTCTGACTTTTCCCTCCCTTTTCTTTCTCTGCTTTTTTTTTTCTTTCAACACCTCTGGGTTCTGTTTTTTCCTCTCTCACTTCAGCAGTTTTTCCTCTTTACATGCTTTCGTTGTCCTCAGTTTTCTCTTGAAGTTTTTCCTGGAAGGTGTTTTTGGCAAAGGCGTGAAAGTGAATTTTAACCTTGGTTCTCACCTGCCTTCTATTTTCCTTTCTTTCTATCATCTTTTTTTTTTTTTTTTTTTTTTTTACAGTGTCCTTTTCTATTTTAAGAAAGTCCCAAATGTTTGATGTTCGTACACACCTATCACTTCATCTGCTTTGTTAGCAGTATCGGCTGCTTTTGCTTTGCTCTTATGTTCACCTCATCTCATCCAGCGTTCTGAGATGAGCTGAGAAAGTGCAAACCAGATGAGCAGGCATGTCAGAAGCCAAAAAATTGCCAACATCATTAATGCTATTATGGTATTGCATAACGCAAGTGTTGCATTTGATCATAGTTTGGTATCTTGCAACATTTTTATATTACAAAAGTGACATCATCCAATGGTTTTGGGCAAAGCTTAGCAGGCGTAATTGACTCCGGTTGCTTGTGTTGGACACCTGCCAAAACGGCAACCACACCCCTTATTCTAGTATGTAGGCGGATCATTTATTAAAAAAATATTTTAAATTAAAAAACAAACAAAAAAAAACCGTCACCAACCCCCAAATCAATAAGGAGAAGAAAACCATCCACAGAGGTCAAAACCATTTGCTGTAACCGTGTTTAAATATGCACTTCAGGGCTGTAAAATCGGGTATTTTTAACTCTGCAGCCTGTGGGGAATCCCTTTGGTCTCAAGTGGCACCGTTACAAAGTGGTGGCCTTGAACAAAATATAAAACGCACACCACACATGGACATTGCAGTAATGTTAGAGAATTACTAAAATTCAATGTATTTTGACATAGCAGTGACGTTTTATCAAAGGTGGGGAAATGTTATTCTATTGTGTTGTTAAAGTTTAGATTTACATTAAAATAGGTGTTGGATAAATATGCAGTCCTAAGAGAATTTTGTTTGTAGGGTCAGTCGTTATTTGAGAACCATTTGAAATATCTCTATTAATGTGCAAAGCTCTCATTAAAAACAGAAGACATTTTTAATTAACACTAATTTGTTCACTGTATAAATTTATGCACTTCATGTTAGATTTGGAGCTTTAGTTTCATTCTACACAGCATGATTTTTAAATGGTTTTTACAGGTACCGCACACTCATAAAAAATACTTCGGTCTATATATTAAATGCTTTATTTGTCTTGGGTAACGCTGAAAACTTGCTTTAAATGTAAAGCTAGCTCAGGCTTGTTAGCTTGGCTTACCTTAGCACAAAGACTGGGGATGGGAAGAATCCTCTCCCAAATAGCAAAACGAAAGAAATCAAAGAAAGGTTTAAATAATGATAACAAGAAATAGAGAACAAAGAACTAATTGGATTTTTACCGGCCACTAAGCAAAGCTGAAGGGATGTTATTAGCAATTAGCATTAGCACATTGGCAATGTCCAAACAATGTGTTGGCATTTATTCCCCCTCCCACTAAGTTTTGAGATTTGTGGTACATATAGTACTTTTTAATATATCTTTTAAAAAGATATTTATGGTATGTTTAAGTAGCTAAAAGACATTAAAAAGCTTTCTGTGGAACTGATTCCATACAAACGGCAATAACTGCAGCTTTAAATATACTTGTATTATAACTATAGATTATTACATTCATTAAGTGTGTCGTAAAAACATGTGAGTAAATGAAGAGTTGCAGTATGAAATATTAAGGCAAATGTGTTGGGTTATGTTCAGTATGTTTTCCTAATCTGCCACATTTGATCTGGAAGCTGTCACAGAAATATAAAAACCTGAGAAAGTATTACAGTGCTCACTAGAATAAAGTACACATTGAACACATTGGTTACATATTGGTTCAAAATATATCCTCCAGGACGTTATGGGTGTAACAATCTGGAGTGTAACAGCAGCTCTGTGCGTCCCTCTATCCCAAAAACACAATTAGGTCCATAAATATTTGGACTATGATTAACATTTTCTTTAGGTTTAACAGTTTCCCACTTTCAGAAGCTCAAAACTAATTGGAGACTGGCTTGGGAAGCTTGCTTCATTATTCCAAACTAAATTAAGATACCAGAGCTGGAGCTGACTACAAGTATTGACCTTGCATTGTGTCACTGAACATATAATTTTCTGGAAATGAACAAAGAAACAGCTGGATAAAATTAAAGTAGACAAAAACAGGTTTCTAAAAGGGCATGTTAAAGACTAAAGCTCCTTCATCAAAAGCTAGAATTCGGCATGAAAGTGCCTCGAGTCTGTCTTCTATTAATGTTTCCAAGAAAATCCAGAGAAAGATTATTTTCTCTTCAACTCAATAAATTCTTAACAAGACCATACAGCATAAATCGTTAATTTGACTCCTTTTTCTTTTTCTCCTTTAAAGGCTCTTGAGCATAATCATTATTCATCGTAATTACTCATCTCCTTCTTTCCAGCCAATGGGTCTCTCTCAGCTCCCTCTGCTTTTGTTTGATTTGGCCAATGACTGTGCTGTGAAAGCAATCCTCCCCAGTAAACCCATTCATGGTTGACCACTTTGACTCCCTTAACTACAGCAAAGCAAAGCAGAGCAGCCACATCTGGCAAGCGGTTTTCACATCTGGTTTGTGTATCAGCTCTTTGCACGGCTGTCTGATAGCCTGCCTTGCAGGCATAAGATGTGATACAGACACTCCAGGGAAGAATGGCTAGAGGATAGTGTGCAAGTTTGTGTTCAGAGGTCAGATACACAGAGAGAGGAAATGTCATTCTTTGACAAAAACACCAGACAAAGAAACAGCTGTATGCTTTAACTTTCTACTATTTTAATAAGATGCTGCAGGATCTTGTGGCTTCTAGAAAAATAAAGCTAATTTAAAGCAAATTTCAAAAAGCCCTTTAAATCAGTTTCATACTCGCTATAAAATAAACTGAGACTAGAGCAGTGTCATTAAATTTATGTCTTAACTAAGTGGTATGAAGCTAAAATTCAGCATGCAGAAAGAAGAGAAACAAAGATTACTAACAAAGGAAAGAAAATGGCCCTATAAACCAGTGTGAGAATGACTGGCAATAAATAACAGATAATAAGAGCTAGCAGACAAAAAGTCTGATAAGGAAGAGGATGAAGTGATAATGAGATCCAGATGAGGAACATAGCCACTGTGAAAGCTGGATGAGGGAAAGACGTGGGTCTGTGGGAATCATATAATGAGATGCTGCCCTCTTGTGCCAAGCCTGTATTTTGCTCTTCTCTGGTATTTAATTTTGATGGAATAAAGCATCTTGTTTGACAGTTTTCCTCTGACTTCAGCAGAGTCAAAGGAAATGTTTGAATTGATTATCTATTGAAGCGTTGACCCTGTGTGGATTAGAGAACTTCTGACTACAATGTGTATAAATCACAACACATTCATATGCTCTGTATCAGTTTGTCACAGCGACTCTCTCGACAAGGCATGCAGTACCTCACTAGACAAATCCCTGGTGTAACGGACATGTCAAAAGAAAACTGGAGGTGAGAGATTAAATCCGTCATTCTACAATTAGATTTTTAATAAGGGAGGAAACATCCCAGCAAACTCACTTCAAGTTAAAGCTGTGAAATGCTCAGAGTATAAAAAACACAAGAGCTACATCTCACATGCTACAGGCCTCAGTACATTAAATGTTAACGGTTATGAGAGTAGAATTTGAAAAAGACAAGCAAAGCACCTTTGGGAGGTTCGCCAGGAGATCGCCTCTTTTCTAAAAGGAACATGGCAGTATGGTGTGGGTTTGCAAAGGATAAACTGAAATCATGCTTTTATCTGGATAAATCACAAGACTTGGACATAACAGTGCCCTTTGGAGAGATTAGACAGAAGTGGAAATCCTTGATCATAATGGATAGCACCATGTTTGGCAATAAAAAAAAAAAATAAATAAATAAAAGGGTTGGTGATTTGGGCACTAGGCTGTCACGGAGTCCTCTGTATACCAAAGAGTCCCGGTGTCAAATGTGGGGACATCTCCAAACAGCTAATGTTTGGCTAAATTGGGCAAATGTACAACGGAAGAAGAAAAAAAGAATCAAAGTATTGCAATGGCCCAGTCATCAAAGTCCAGACTTTACCTGTTCCAAGTGCTGTGTTTAAACTTAAGAGAGATGTGTGTAAATAAATGCCTGCAAACCTCAGTGAGCTGAAGCAGCTGTAAACGAGAGTGGGCTTAAATTCCTCAACAACTAAATGACCGACTGAGAAATTCATACATAAGGCAATTATTTTAACTTATTACTGAAAGTGTCTACAACACACAGAATCATTGTGTGTACTTGTATTTTATTTTCACATGAAAGGAGACATTTATGGTCTCAAAAAGACCTGTCAGATGACTTTGATGATGCAAGTTTCACTTGAGCTGGTTATTTATTTATTTATTTATTTCGTTTTTAGTGAAATGTCTTACTAGCTATTGAAGGAATTGATATATTTAGTTTAGGTATTCATGTTCCAGCAATTACCTGATTATACCTACATTTAATTTAGCTCCAGTCTTGAATACCCAAGGATTTTTTATTTATTTATTTATTTTAAAAAGGGAAGACAAAAAGCTGCGCTCACACAAAACTTAAGAGTTGACAAATTAGTTTTTTCTGAAAACAATCATGCTAATGTTTCAGCCTACTGGACTTCAGTAACCGTTCATATTAGCCATCACTTACTGACCATTAATTAGCAGCTATGAACTACATTTTCATCAAACTCGCACGCTCAAAGGTAGATTCTGTTCAAAGAACCAGTTCATGCTAATTATTTGCAAAGCTAATGACATCCCCGGCAGCCTTCACTTCGTACTTGTGTTACATGTTACACTAGCAAACATCAAACTTTTAGCATTGTCCTAAAAAATATTGTGTACACAAACAGCAGTGCTTATTTCAAATATTTTTATTTTATGGCAAAAGATTTCGATAATCATGCAGGAAATGAATTTTATAAAATGTTTAACACCTTATCATCTAATGTTGCTTTTAAACTAATCATGAACTTTGCATACCGTACATTTTGTCCTACAGGAAGCACTAGCACAATATCACAAAGCTCCTCAGGCAGAGATGTGAGAATATTTCACTTCACTGTGGTCGAACTCCTTTCGCATTCAAGTGAAAATGGCCCTACTGAGTTTGCAAAAATACAGAAAAAAAATATTTACACCTGGATAATACAGCAGTGTAAATTAATGGTGGAAAACATGATGGAAGATTATCTACTGTGCAGAGTTTTCTTAGTCTACATGAGATAACAGTTTAATATTCTTAAATATCTTTGGTTGATAAGCAGGTTAGGCATTCAGTAATAATCTTATTACGTTAATGTCATCTTTCTGTTTGATGACGTGGTTCAATTAGTCGGGGCTCCAGTTTTTATTGTCGTTTCATGTTTGCTGATGCTCAGTACTGGCCTGCTTCATGTTCATTAGTGGCAGTTTCCACAAAATTTAAAGGCTTTCTGTCTAAAAGCCGATCACAAAACTTACATTTCTACAGCAAAGTCTGTTCAGGTAGGAGAGGCTTTACTGTAACGACCCTTTAAAGAAGAGGAAATCTGATCTAACAGGCAGGTGAGGTTTTCCTGTATAAGTCGAGGTGATTCACAGTTATTACTAGTCGTTCTCTTGGGTTTACCTGAATTCAAATCTTCAATCTGTGCCTGTCAAAGGCAAAAGGCCAAAATGGCTGCATTTTCTTTCCAGGTTGAAAATACATTTAAAAAAATCAGGCCACCGTAATCAAAGCCACAGATGTTTTTTTTAAGACCAAAGTGGTAAACTTACAAAATACACTCATCTAAGAATACATCTTTGTAGGTTTTTGGCAACAAAAAGCAGGAGTACCACAAATGTACAGCACCATTTTGAAATGTGTTCAAAGAGGCGGGATGTAGAGAGCAGCCCAAAGAGATGAACGCATGAATGCACATTGGAGGAAAACTACCAGACATGGGCAAAACACTGGTCCGACACATGTAAATGTAGCTTTTCAAACAACAACAAACTGTTTTAAGTCAAACGAATGAACAGTGTCGACTAGCAGAACCAATGAGTCTTGGCAGCTCAAATGCCTAAAAGACAAGTTTTTTTTTTTTTTTTTTATGTACTCTTAATTTAAAGCTACTGGGAAAAAAAACAAAAACTGCTTTAAAGCAACATTTTTTTTCAGTATCCATGTGACAAAGTGTGTTGTGATATTTTTGAAAGAAAGCTAATATATTGGGACTTTTTAAGCAGAGATGTTTTTCCCTCCTTCCTGCAAGCACTGTGTGCACATCAGTATCAAGGTGGCTCCCGGTATTCCTCTTAGGCCTTTTTCTTACAGACGTGGATGAAGTAGCATGGAGCCTGAGACTGGCCCGGCACGTAAGTCTTGAAATCTCCGTAAACGGCGTGCTCCAGTTTGCCGTTGAAGGCCTCGTTCAGCAGACCTCTGAAGCTGTCCAGGCAGTGAGGGTAGTAGGACAAACGGAATTTACTGGAGGACACAAACAGAGCAAAACACCAGAGTTACTGAAGTTTGGTAGTATTTATGAGATTCAGCTCAGTTTCAACTGTGATACTTAAAAGTATCAAAGTTTAGTTTTAACAATAACACTACTGCAGACCATTTGTCCTTGATTTCAGGAATGCAGCGCAGTTTAACAGCTGTTATTGTGTCTGAGGATGGAGCCCAGCGACCTCGGGTGTAAAATAATTTACACATCATGAATGATGTTTATAAAGCCCGATGAGGGTTAGGATTAATCACTGGTCTACGTGAAAAATTGTGCTCTTTTGTTGCTATGGTGAGATATATATATATATATATATATATATATATATATATATATATATAGTCTAATGTGGCGGCATGACCAGTAACCAAGGTTACCCTAAACTAAGACTAAATGTGGGGGAAAAAAAAAAAAAGAAAACATTTTATTTGACCAAAACATAAAAAAACATCTTTGATTAAAATTAAAGCCTAAATGACTTAATTTAAAAATAGAGGAAATATCCTTAGTTTTAGTATCTGTTCGTTTGATTAGTTTGCCTGATGAGTTGGTGATGGATGTCTCAAGACTGTAAATAAACTGCTTTCAAAAAGTCATGCACTTTTATTCATGTACTGATTTTCTTATTTCTTGCCTCTGACATAAGCCTTCATACAACAATAATAACACTAAAACTAATAAAAATCTAACTAAAACTAAACATTTTCAAAGAACTGAAAATAAACTGAATTCAGAATAAAGTCAAAATCAAGAGGAAAATTAATTAGAAAATGGAAAACCACAATCCTGCTGATGACGTTTAAACACCATCTAAAGTGAATGTAAGACAACTTTTTTTTTTTTTTTTTTTTTTAGCATATTAATGAATTAACATTACAGTTTATGGCTGGAAAGCAAAAATATTCAAGGCAATGTAAACCTAAAGATTTGAGATACAGTAAAAGCTGCATTTAATGCATACAAGACATGAAATTGTAGATGCTATAATGACAAATGTATAATGTATTGTCCAGATCTACCAGTTAGAATAGGTCTCCCATAAAAGGATCAAGATATAATGTATGAGGTGTGAGCTCAGTCTCCTATCAGCTCTGCAGCAGCATCAGAGCCCGACTCACCTAACTTCAGGCAGGTTCTGGAGGGTGGCCTGTGGCACTTGGATGGTGTAGTCCAGAGTGATCATATGTGGCTTACTGTTGACCCACAACACTGAGGTGGTGATGTCCTGAGTTAGGTCACTCTGCAACACACACACACACACACACACACACACACACACACACACACACACACACACACACACACACACACACACACACACACACACACACACACACACACACACACAATTTATCCTCATTTTCTTCTATGATGTCCAAACACAGCCTGAACAGAAGAGACTGATGAAAGGAAAAAAAGATTTGGTTGGTTCAGTGTTGGAGCACAAGAGCAAACTCAGGGATTACGAAGGCATCAGAAGCTGATTTTTGCCAACTAGCAATTGTTGACGTAGTATTTATATTGAGGCCTTCCAGCTGGATACTTCCTGCTTTGGCTGGATTAAAGAATATGGACGTTGTTTTTAATGCAAACATCTTGAATCAAATATGGCTCCCTACAGTCACGACCTGCTGTTGTGAATTCTCCACATCTCATATCTGAGCTCATTCCAAATGCAAGCCTGGCTGATTGTCTGAATTATGTGAACACAAGGTTAAAAAAAGGGGATGAGACAGAAAAAAAAATAAAAAAAATCATACATGCAATCTATACAGAAGTGTCCACTTAATGTGCACACTAGAGGCTACGTGTACTTTCAGTCATGTTGTTTCCCCGTCTTCCCAAAGGGCTTTTTACTCATTATTCCTGACTTCATCCATTTTTTGCCCCATTTGCCAAAATGATATGAAAACCCAAACACATTTCCTTCTGTTTCTCCTGCACCAGTTTTAGTGAAAATCTCACAATATCCGTCAGGCTCCGTGTGGGGATTTAAGTCTTAAAGCCAGCTGCTGCTAGGGATGGCGTAAATAAACCATTCTTAAACAATACTGTCTGTCCCACTACTACTCGCAAAGCAATAAAAGACCAGATTGTGCAGAGAATTAAGATTAAAAACGGGCTTCTTTGTGCCATCCATACTGAGGGCTGAAGAATGGCTTCAAACTTCAGATTCTCTTTTTGGGCAGAGAGAGAAGTCCAAAACTTATGATCTGTATGACAATAAAATAAGGATGATATTTGAGAAAAAGCCAATAGATAACTGCACGTTGTATGACTAATTCACATTCAGCAAAGTATAAAAGACAGATGTAGCTTCAGGCCCTGAAAAGTGAAGCCAACACAGAAGTGCCTTAAACCTGCACTCATTTGAAGGACCAATGGGGAGCGCCAACTGTGGCTGCAAAATGACTTCCGGTCCTGTAAAAAGTCTGAAAACAAATTTCAGGTCTGACCTCTGTAAATTACTTTCTGATCAATT
Source organism: Maylandia zebra (assembly GCF_041146795.1). Taxonomy (NCBI): domain Eukaryota; kingdom Metazoa; phylum Chordata; class Actinopteri; order Cichliformes; family Cichlidae; genus Maylandia; species Maylandia zebra. The sequence goes on from NC_135185.1 coordinate 12,951,553, forward strand.
CTATCTATTCAATTTTAATCACTGAGTTTTATTAAAAATTAAGTGAATTTTGCATATTTCAAAGCACATTTCAAAGCAAAAGGACACCAATGGCAAAAATGCTCGTCTCAAGGCTTCAAAGTGGGAAATTCACAGGTGACGTCCAGGAGCTACGTCCATCTTTTACACCGTTGAAGGATGTAATCAGCCATTTCCAGGTCCAAATGCTCCATAATTTCCAAGAATAAACAAGCAGTTAGACACCACAAGAGCTCAGCCAGTGTAGGAAGAGCTAAATCAATATTTGGAGATTTAACAATCTGATATTCAGATGCATGAACAGATTCTCTAATATTTATTACATGTAGTCATTTATCTTATCCCCAAGTCTTCTTAGATCAGCTGATAGCTGTGCTGCCCAAGCTGCTGTTGCCAAAAGGGAAGTTGCAGAGTGTCCTCTGGTGGACAAATTATGCAATATCAACACTCGTAAGATGGCTGGAGGGTGTCTCTCCAATTTTTTCTTTACCTTTTAAATTTTAATTTAAGGGCTGTATAGCCTCCAGCGAATGGATGACAGGATGGATTTAACGGCTGATAGATCACCAAAAGGCTAATATTGGCCAACTGATAAAGTGGTCAGGCTCTAGACACCACTGAGTAAGAAATAGATCCAGTTCTTTGAACTTGAATAAACTAAACAGTGTATCTGTTCTCAGAGGTTCAATCAAACATACCGTCATCCTTGAAAAGAGAATAAATGACTAAAACAAACAGCAGCAGACAGAACGTCTGTGATCAGCGCAGCCACAACACAAGGTTAATCATTCATATGTTGCTGTGTGCTTTGGGTTTGTACCAAAAAATAACAATCCTAAGCTTCTCTTAGCAGTCTCTAGAGCGAAATCCCAGAAGTGATTTACCAAAGGATTAAAAGCAGAGGGGCACCGGGTCCAATTTTCTTGGCTGAGTCCATTTTTTTTTTTTTCTAAATTTTACCCGTCGAAACAGATTTTTGCTGATTCTGATTTTCTCTCCACGAACTATAGGAGCATATACAAGCAAATTAAAATAATATTCAATTTAAAATAATATTTTGAAATTAAATTTAAATATTTGAAACTGTTCAATTGCCATAAGCCTGCAGTACTTTGGAAAGGGTTAAGAAAAACAGACTAAAATGTACACCGACTGTTAACTGATGCATTTCACCTTTCCAAACTAAGCAGGTGTCGTGAGCCTGAAGGCTGTAGTTTCCACCATGAGTTCTTAAAAGCTGTATTTACACTGTTATGCAATTATGTTGTAAAAAGAATAATCACTGCAGTAAATCCAATATTGGTATATGTTTGGTACCTTGTAGTAGATGTTCTTGCCTTGTGGAGCACGCCCGGTCTCCAGGATGTAGTCGTAATTGCGGTGGTCAATGATGAGGACCCCACCTGGTCTGACCATACTGGCGATGTTTCGAAGGGCCAGCTTTTGGTCACTCTGGTCCCCTAACAGCAACAACAGCACGACTGAGTGCATGAATAAGGGATCAAATTGGCAGCTAAACACATGGTAACAAACTGGAAGGCAAAGGCGTGTGCATCGATTCAAGGAGATGTTTGATTTGAGTTATGGATGCAGGAGTAATCACATGGCAATTTAATGAGTCACATCATCATTCTGACAAGGCAAAAATTATTTGGACACTTTTTTTTCCCCTTCCACAAATATATTTCTAATATCTCTGACAATCTCTGGGACGAAGGTTGTGGGATAAATCCTTTGAGACAGATCCTGTATGGGCTTGCCATGCCTCTACACCCTGCTACAGTGAGGTGAAAGAGCACTCCAGGGCACTGCAACATCATCGCTGGTTGTGTTCAGAGGTGCACCCAGACAGGTCATACCTTTAAACTCTAATGCCTACGTTTGCCAAGTCCAGGCATAATGAGATGTTTTGACAGGCCCAGAGGAAAAGCCCTTAAGCTCACCTATAAAATTAACAACACTTTTATTATTTGTGTACCTTTAAAGTCTGGTAAGTGGGCAAATGAGTTGCCGAGGCAGATGACAGCATCAAAACCATCTCCTGGTTTCTGAATGTCTTCTGATAAAGTCAGCCAGTTGGCCTCTTCAATCACTGAAGACAAGAAGGAAAAGAGCAGAACATGAGGTCACCTGAGGAAATGTAGATATCACCACAAACATGTGCACTTTGCAACAGTTTAAGACAAATGAAACAACTGAGTGCTGCCCACACACAGGGCTTTATTGGGAGCAACCCAGGCATGACGGCCAATGCAAAACAAACACCACACAGTCTTTGTTTTATTACTATAAGGAGGTCCGTGACTAAATGTCATACTGATTGCTTAGCTTTTCAACTTTAAGCTTACCCTGCCATCACTTGTACTGATGTTGCTCTGTTGATTAAGTTAACTTTATGCTAGGATGCACATTCTCTGACGAATGCTTCATTTGTGTCACTTCTTCTTAAGGTTATTTTCCATTGATTCATATGAGAGATCAATTTACTAGTTAACAATTCCCTGGCAACTCGCCTTGGCCCTTGTCTTATGCTTTAACTACCAGTTGGCTCATTGGCTTCAATATCCTTTAGCTGCTTCCCTGGAGAGGATCTCATCCCATGACTGGAGCTGCTCCAGCTCAACTTGTACTGCAGCTTGACTCTGTAGTCCTTGTTCTGCTCTTATGTTCCACTTGGGGATCAGAACCTGCAGCTTGTGCTGCTCTGCTGAGGTCACAGAGAAGAACAAGGGCTGCCGTCTCCAGCTGTAGTCCAAGATGGTGGACTTTTGAGCTAATCGTGAGGACGAGAGGCTCACAAAGAGACTGTCACAAAATGCTTGGCGAATATGATTTGATTACTGGCACAAATAGAATCTAAATCTGTGGAACTCACTGATTCAATAAATATATTTTAATTTTCATACCCCACTGGTCAAAAGCTGGTTCTTTTCTCCTGTCCCATCTCGCCTTCAGTGCATACTTGAGCATTTTGTCGCTGGCATCCACACTCACTAAATTAAACCCCTCCTCCACCAACATAATGGAGTCAATCCTAGAAAACAAAATCCATGAATACATTAAAAACAACAACCGACCTGTGAGGATCATGCAGTAGGTGTGTTTTGATTTTGAACTAATCCCTGCTGTCATCTTCCCCTAAAAAACCAGTTTGATCAAGTCTGAGTGCGAGTGTGTGTTTGCTGTGACTGCACTACATGTGGTTTAGTAGTAGGTTGATAAGCTTATCGTCTCACTACAGACAGGAATACTAACCTTGTCACAGGTAAGGAGAGATGATTTGTATAGTAGCCAGAAGCTACTCCTATTTTGAAAACCTGACAGGAAAACGTGATTGTGGGCCAAACCACAGCCTGAATAGATGCTACTGACTGACTTCCAAAAATGTTTTCTCGGCAATTTATGAGTTAATAATAAACAATACTGACGTGTTTCAGTGCAACAGGGGGGAGGGATTCAATGGACAATAATGCAGAAATCATTAACATCTACTGGGTAACTACAAGATAATATAACAACAAAACAAATAAAGCTTACGTAAAAAGAACAGCCAGTTTTCAGATTTGGATTAAACAGTCTTAGGCTAAAAGCAAATTCATATCTTTTAGATTTCATCTTGGCAACAAGTCTCAAAGGACTCTGATGGTCCTTCATTTGGTTCAACTGTGTTCAGTCTGGTGACTGTGAAGGCCTCAGCTTAACAGATCCAGTATAATCCTTGAGGTATAAGTCAGGGATTCATGGTTCCCCTTTAATTTGTCTGTATGCCTATCCATTCTGCAGTTATACATAAGATTTCCTGCTAGAACCTATGGAATCCTAAATTAAAAAACTCTCACAGGTTCAGCTGAAAGTGATTCACAGCCTGAAGCTTCTTCTCAGAATTAGAAAGCATCACAAACACACTGCCAAAAATAGCTATTTGTAACCATGATCCACGAGGAATATGTTTACTTCGAGGCTGCTGCACTATGGAGGGGCACCACTACTAGGGTATCGGGTCAGAATCAATGTGCTGGGGTGCTCCAAACCGCAGGAAAACAACCATGCGGCCTGATATATGGAGCTGAGTTATTATGGAAATGACTGCAGTTCTTACATGAACATTATAAGCTCTGTAATGTTGATTAGCAGCTGAAATGAGTGCTAAGTGATGAGCAAAGAAAAAAGAAGATACATTTATAATAAACATCAAATAATAAAATTGTTATAGTGCATCTCCAGTGAAAATTCTCCATGAGAAAAACAACAGCTGAGGTGACATTTATGGTCTGCTTGTCTGTGCTTAGGCAATGGCCTTGCTGCTGTGTGAAAGCACAGTCAATGTATCAAGGGAGATAAAAAAGACTGCAGGAAACCAGAAAAAACTCCTTTCGACTACCCAGCACTAGTTCATCACCCACTGACCTACTAAATGCAAGTTTAGGGTTCGCTTGTGTTTAGTTTGCTTTAGAAACAGGAAATTTAAATGGACAACACTTGCTTCTACAAGCTTGTGTCTCAGACATATTACGCCTCTCTAATTGAATCACATTTAACCAGCATGTGTAAACCTGCTGTGTCCAGACCAGTGCAGGAGGCAGGACGTGGCTCAGGATCAGGTGCAACTCTGCACTTTCATTCATTATTCTGTGGCTTAATCCGGATTTTGTCCCGAGTTAAAAAGGGTCAGTGAGTTGAAATTCCACAAACGTCAAACTCACTTGAACAGCTATAAAGATGGGTACAAGTACAAAAAGGCCTATGTGAGCTGAAATCACATTATTTTTTTACCTACAGATCTATCAAGAACAGCAAAGAAGCAAACACCATCATCACTATCAGCTACGCCTACACAACTCTGTTCTGAAGCTGCACAATCACTGTGAATCACACAAGAGTCACACCTTTTCACAAATCTGAAAAGCAATAATGCAGTCTGAATCAGCACGTTTTATGACGTCATCAGCAGCTGTTCACCTGCTGTATCATTGTGAGTTCAGGTTTTTGTTTGGCATATGCAATTTAAATCAGTTTAACCATTGACAAAAGCGTGCTCGAGATACTTGGATAAAGCCGTATTTAAGATTTTGTTATGGAAATTTCAGAACTTAAAGTTTTTGCTTATATTTTTTTTTTATTTGATCATATTTATAAATCCATACTAAGTTGAACGATTTGTAAGTGGATTTTGATGAAGCAGAGCTGAAGCCCCTGTCAGACGTGTCACTATGAAACTGCTAAATTGACCTGACATTACCCTGTTCCGCAGGCTACATCCAGCACACTCCGCACCCCGTGCTGCTTCAGCAGGGACACCACCCAGCTCCTGTACTCCTGCGTCCTGCTCTTCGTGTCTCCGATGTACAGCTGCCACACTTTCGCTGCTTTGCCATCGGCGTATTGATCAGGAAGACCTACGGCTGCCACACCGAGGGACCGGGTCCTAAACACGCTGTCGACCGACATACTGCCGCTGCTTCTCCCTGCCCGGACCTCTACCTCTACCTTAGTGTCGAGCGGACAAACAACTTTGGACAATTTTAACTGAGTGAGGAAACGCGCTACCTCTCTGGTATGCTTGCCACATGCTAGCCGAGATGTTATTATTTATATGAACAACCTAAGAGAGAAACTTTAAGCCAATGACACGCCGTCGAGGACTGCCGCCTACTTTCTGATTGGATAACCTCAAGGGACCCGCCCCTTTTCTGTTTAGCATTGGAATACGTCACTCGAGTGAAGCTTTGCTAGGTTGCTAATTTTTCCCTTTGAACTTACCTTCCAGGATAAGTGTCACACTGTATTCCATCAAAGTTAAATACACGTGCATATTCAAGTTAAAATTAAGTTATGTTTGACGTTGGAGGAGAAGTATTTAAGTATAATGTTAAAATAAAGTAGAGCTCACGAAGCCCATTACCTGTAAGGTTTTACTCGGGGAATAAATCCCACCAATGGCGGCACAGAGGACTCGCCCCCTTTAACATTTCTTCATCTATCGTTTGATCATGCTGTTTGGACGAATTGCTTGCGAAACATGAATGGCAGGAGTTTTTTGCAAAGTAAAAATCATAATAATTTCATTTTTTTTTAACAATGAAATACACAATGCTGCAGTAGTTAAGTGCACAGGGTGTAATATAGGTGAACAATGTGATTTAAAAACAAAACAAAAAAACCCCCATGGAATGAAATCGTCTCAGGACTCTCCCAGACAGATTATTAGGCACTTTTCGTGCCCTCCCAAACAAAGTGAACTCCTCCTGTTGTGATTGGCGGATTTGGTTCTCTAGGACCCATATTTGCTGGTAGAGGTGAGGTCATGTCAGCTACAACCGGTGCGAGCTAGGTTAGGTTTGCAACTTCCAGTTTTTTCAGAACTGCACTACTACTTTATGGGTTGTTCACGCACACATACACACTTACTACTTTCAAAAATCCAGATCTGACTTCGAACACAGGCATAGTTGTGTAATTCAGCCTAAGCAGGGGTTGGCAAGAACACACAGCACTGCCTAGAGGAAGTCACACATTAGTGCACCTTTGCACTAGTCTGCCAAAAAGACATTCCTTCCTGTGGTTGTTTTGATGATGGTCGTGGAGTAGAAAATGTGACTCACTGCAAAGGACAAAGGACATGATCCACATCATTTTTATCCTCACTGACACGTCATGACATTTGCATGTGGGCATTGTCATGGTTGATCATAAAGTAAATCCCTACGAGCAACCTTGTAGCATTTTGTATCATCTTTGCTTCTAAAAGAATAAATGGACCTAAATCATGTCCAGAAATTGCGCCCCAGACTCTAACAGATGACCAGAGAGAGAGAGAGAGAGAGAGAGAGAGAGAGACTCTAATACAGTTTGTTGAATGTATGCATTAAATTAATCATCGTATCCCTTCTGAAGTATTGCGTCAATGCTGTTGATACAAAATGAAACAGGAAGTGAGTGATTAGTCAGATGGCGGAACAGATAAAAGGCTGAAGAAAATCGTTACATTTCAACTTGTTGTTTTCAGTAGGACCATGATGGACACCACTTCCAGCGCAGAGCCAAACTTTGCTGGAAATCGCCTCCTATCAATCAAATCAAATTTAAGATTGACACAGTCACTGCCAATTTGTCGGCTGCACATCATGTGAATCTTTTATTCCACCACATCCCAAAGGTGCTCTGTTTGACTGAGATCTGGTGAATGTGGATGCCGTTTGAGTACAGCGAACACAAGTCATGTTCAAGAAACTAGTGAGATAATTTGAAGTTTTTGGTATGTGGTGTTATCCTACTGGAAGGAGCCATCAGAAGTGAGGTACACTGTGCTCATAAAGAGATGGACATGGTCAACAGTATTCAGGCAAATGTGCAAACAAATGTTGAATCAGAAACTGAGAGTCCGGAGACTGGCTGACGGATTGTTGAAGCGACCTGGAAATTCCCCTTAGAGCTCCGACATCAACAAAGGATTTTTATCCAGTAAACTGCCGCTCGCTGGATATTTTCATTTTTTTCACATATACAGGGAGTGCAGAATTATTAGGCAAGTTGTATTTTTGAGGAATAATTTTATTATTGAACAACAACCATGTTCTCAATGAACCCAAAAAACTCATTAATATCAAAGCTGAATGTTTTTGGAAGTAGTTTTTAGTTTTAGTTATTTTAGGGGGATATCTGTGTGTGCAGGTGACTATTACTGTGCATAATTATTAGGCAACTTAACAAAAAACAAATATATACCCATTTCAATTATTTATTTTTACCAGTGAAACCAATATAACATCTCCACATTCACAAATATACATTTCTGACATTCAAAAACAAGACAAAAACAAATCAGCGACCAATATAGCCACCTTTCTTTGCAAGGACACTCAAAAGCCTGCCATCCATGGATTCTGTCAGTGTTTTGATCTGTTCACCATCAACATTGCGTGCAGCAGCAACCACAGCCTCCCAGACACTGTTCAGAGAGGTGTACTGTTTTCCCTCCTTGTAAATCTCACATTTGATGATGGACCACAGGTTCTCAATGGGGTTCAGATCAGGTGAACGAGGTGGCCATGTCATTAGTTTTTCTTCTTTTATACCCTTTCTTGCCAGCCACGCTGTGGAGTACTTGGACGCGTGTGATGGAGCATTGTCCTGCATGGAAATCATGTTTTTCTTGAAGGATGCAGACTTCTTCCTGTACCACTGCTTGAAGAAGGTGTCTTCCAGAAACTGGCAGTAGGACTGGGAGTTGAGCTTGACTCCATCCTCGACCCGAAAAGGCCCCACAAGCTCATCTTTGATGATACCAGCCCAAACCAGTACTCCACCTCCACCTTGCTGGCGTCTGAGTCGGACTGGAGCTCTCTGCCCTTTACCAATCCAGCCACGGGCCCATCCATCTGGCCCATCAAGACTCACTCTCATTTCATCAGTCCATAAAACCTTAGAAAAACCAGTCTTGAGATATTTCTTGGCCCAGTCTTGACGTTTCAGCTTGTGTGTCTTGTTCAGTGGTGGTCGTCTTTCAGCCTTTCTTACCATGGCCATGTCTCTGAGTATTGCACACCTTGTGCTTTTGGGCACTCCAGTGATGTTGCAGCTCTGAAATATGGCCAAACTGGTGGCAAGTGGCATCTTGGCAGCTGCACGCTTGACTTTTCTCAGTTCATGGGCAGTTATTTTGCACCTTGGTTTTTCCACACGCTTCTTGCGACCCTGTTGACTATTTTGAATGAAACGCTTGATTGTTCGATGATCACGCTTCAGAAGCTTTGCAATTTTGAGACTGCTGCATCCCTCTGCAAGATATCTCACTATTTTTGACTTTTCTGAGCCTGTCAAGTCCTTCTTTTGACCCATTTTGCCAAAGGAAAGGACGTTGCCTAATAATTATGCACAGCTGATATAGGGTGTTGATGTCATTAGACCACACCCCTTCTCATTACAGAGATGCACATCACCTAATATGCTTAATTGGTAGTAGGCTTTCGAGCCTATACAGCTTGGAGTAAGACAACATGCATGAAGAGGATGATGTGGACAAAATACTCATTTGCCTAATAATTCTGCACTCCCTGTATATCATCTGTAAACTCTGGATATGGTTGTGTTCTAAAATCCCAGCAGATCTGCAGTTTCTGTAATACTCACACCAGCTCGTCTGGCACCAACAACTGTGTCACATTCAGAGCCACGTAAACAACCTTCCTTTTTTTTTTTTTTTTTTTATTGATGCTCAGTTTGAATTTCAGCAGGTTGTCTCGACCATGTCTACATGCCTAGGTGCAATGAGTTGCTGAATTCTGATTCATTCAGACATTGTTAGTAACGAGTAGCTCAACAAGTGTACTTAAAGTGGCCAGTGAGCACGAACAGATGAATAAAAAGGACAAATAATTTTTTGCTAAATAAAACTGAAAGAAAAACACAAGTCCGATAATTTATTTATCAATATACCTGCAACAATGTCCATGTCTCTTTATTTATACAGCATATTTCATTACATGTTGCTTAAGAAAAATAAATGTAAAAAAAGTAGGTGTACAGCGTCTTAAGGCCATAAAAACTAAATAATAATTAATATTAGAGATATTTTATATTTTAAAACAGTTGTTACTAATGCTATATTATTAGAAGATACAGCTTAAGTAATTCGGTTTCTGTTGGAACAAACTGTAATTTCCCAAATTACAATTTGACTCAGTTCTGACTGCCTGCTTTCTCAGCACTTTGTTCTTGAGGACAGTAGATGGTGCTATAAGAGCAAATCTGAAAGAATTCACGCTTGAACATGAAACGTAATTGACCATAAAATTACCTCAAAAAAGACCTGAAATAAAAGTATACACATGTCATATCTTTAAAACTCATTTGCAACCAGTTAAATGTACAAATGTGAATGATTATAGAAAAGGGTCAGCGTTAACATATTTATACATATGCTGTATGTGAAGTACACATAAGTATGTTAAGATTGTAAAAATAGTTTGATTACTTTTTGAATACTCTTTAACATTTTATATACTTCTATATTATATGTTCAAGCATTAATAAGTTCATAAAGATGTTTCAAAAACTGCTTTTGGAAGAATACAAAACTGATAAAGTTGATGACTGATAGTATATATAACTATGCTAAATTGTATCTGAATTATAGCTATCACTGTAGCTATCTTTATACTTGTCCTTCATTCCTTATTGTGTGGGGGAAGTGATGAGGGGAAGTTGGGGTAACACTGAATATGGTGATTCAATAGAGTGAGCGTAAGGTAGGGATTAATAAGTATGTACATATTTCTTCCTACTCCATTTCAGACTTAACGGTTGTCATTTCATGTAATTTAGATTCTATTTATTTAATTTTAATTTTTGTTTTTGTCTGAGAACGTGTGTGTGTGTGCGCGTGTGCGTGTGTGTGTGTGTGTGTGTGTGTGTATGTATATTTCTGAAATGAAGATGATGTTGTAGTAGTAGTAACAAGAACAGCACATTGGGTTTCATTCATATAAGCTCTTATGTAATAAAATAAAGGTGTAAACCTCCTAAAATGATGGCTGTTAAAATGTTTCATGTATCAAAATGTAGTTCTCACTTTTCTTGTTTTCCAAAAGGAAAAATGAGATGTAAAACATTTGGAATTCTTTACATTCATCTATACATCTGGCCAGTTGTTCATCTAATCTACGCTCCTTTTTGACAAAACACATAAATAAACCATGAGTAATGACCATAGGCTCAGCCTGCTGGTCAGGCTTCTGAGGAAGAAAATATGACTGGAACTAATAGTTGGAGGCCAGTCAGTAATTGGAGGTGTAGGTTAGAGCTACTTTGACTTGTTAAACCACTTAAACATTTAGCGTTTTCTGTTCCCAGTGATGTGGACCACACCTTTAGGTTCATGAGTGTACCATTAAATAACTAGGAGACAACACAGAATACCCAAGTCTGCGATAAAGAACAAAGAGCCAGAGGACTCTGTCATTTTGGGGCAATAATTAAGTCACAACGTTGTTGCGATTAGAATTTTCTCTTTGCCTGTTACGCTTAACTACATAAAACCTAATGACAAAAATAGATGCAATGACAACAACAATGACCACAATCCAAACCCACAGAAAGCGCACCCCAGGAACAGAAGACGCCTTCAGTGTATTGTTGCTGATGGGTGGTTTGACAAACGCTACAACGGGAGGAGTTGTGACTGGACCTTCATTAGGGTCCTCACAAAAGTTTCCGTCAACCTTTAGAAAGCCTTCAGGACATATGTCATAGCCAGCCTCTTGTATACTAGGGCATCTCTTTTGTGCACAGTGTGGTTTGCACTGCCTGGGGTCTTTGTTGTCTGGTATATATTGTTTGAAACAAGAGCATGTGTAACCCCCCTTAAAATCCTCACAATTCTGCTCACATGGTCCAGATGAACAGCCTTTATAGCTTTGAAAAAGGGTTGGATGCGATACTTCTTGTCCACGGCATGCATCTTGGAGCTCAACTTTGCACAGAAACCCATCAGCTTTATCTAAGCACGGTCTCTCTGTCCATTTTTCATCACTTGACAGTGATACGCAATGTGGAGAGCAGAGTTGAATGTGGTTATTCCAGGATGGAAGAAAGGTGATGCCCGGTCTGCCAGATATCCACTTATAGCCTCTCAGTGGAGCTGAGAGGTTGCTGCAGGCACCAGCTGGTAAATGCAGCCCGATCCAGTAGTTCCCAAACAATTCCTGACTCAGAATGTCAAACAACTTCTTATCACTCTTAGAGCACAACTGCAGAAGTTCTCCTTTCCTGTCATGGCAGGCTTCTTCAGCTGTTTTAAAATCCACTTCACCCTGGTTTAGAGTTATGCAGTCAGGTTTGCCATAATTACTGCAAACTGCTCTGCAGTGGTCAGGCTGCTTTATATCCAATCCTTTTCCAACAGTCAGTGAAACCATCAGAATAGTCATACTCATCCTAAGCACAGGCACTCTCGTCTGCAAGCAGGCCATGCTGTCTCATAGTGGAGTGCAAAAGGTTGCCTGTCTTAAACGATGTGGAATTTCCAGTCTTTGTGCCATTGCGGAAACAGGGTATCTCAGGAAGGAAATGAGATAAAGAAAAAAAAATTAGTTGAAGTAGGACCAGCAGCAACAAAATGAAGAACAACGTTTAGATATACTAAATATGCAAAGGGCTCTTATATAAACTGCCAAACTAATTCAAGTACTTGCCTAAAATCAAGATTCCTGATTTTATACCAAAATGTGAGCTGGCACACTGGACCTCTCTGGGAAGTCAGGAATTAATCAAGCAGAACAATTGATTGCTAATTTTTATTTATTTTTTTCTGGAATGTAAGGTTTAATTTGGCAACCTCATCAAAAACAGTAATGTGTTTAAAATAAATTCATGGATAATAACAATAATATTAAATAAAAAAAATTAAATTGGATTCAAATTCTAACAAATTAACCTTTACAGAAACATAAACAATAATTCTGGTAATAGAATGGGCTTCATGAATGGTAGTGCTATCTATATATGTAAATAAGAACAACAAAGAAAAACAAGCAAACAATTCATTTTAGATTTTATACTTGCAGTATATAAATTGACACCAGTTTCATCTTTACATGATGGTGTGTAGATGTGGAACTTCAATCAAAAAGACTTATTTGTTGGTGTGTACAAGTACATGTCATTGTCAGAGACTAAACAGGTTTACTTAAAGGTACTTCTTGTTCAACAAAAACAAGAAAATTACCAGCATTTTTAAACATTTTGAAAGGCACCTTTTGTTTTTTATCATAGTCTGAATCTGCTCTGTTTTAGCAGGATGGAGTTTAATAATATCTTTAAAAAGGCTGAAATGTGTTGTGCTGAACTCTGGGCAGGTCAAAATAACTCGCTGTATTATCACGTGGTCCAAATGAGAGTTTACAGCCAGAGCCTATTTCAACTTCATATCGCTGCAACACAGTACAAAAGCTTTGACCTTTGAAGCTCTTCTAAACAATTTTTTTTTTCAAAAAGTACCTTTAAGTTCTTAAGAATGTTTGTGAGGTATACTCTCTGGAGAATATACGTGTTAGTCCACTTTTTACTTTTAGATTATATTATACTTCAGCCAGCTCAAACAGCAAAGTACCACCAACATTTTAATGCACCAGTAATAATGATCATATTATACAAATAATATCTCTTTAGTACTTTTACTTCGATACTTGTGTATTTTTTTCTTTTTTTGTTGTGTTATTTGGGGCACAGGTTGTAGAGTGATCAGTAAATGGTCTAATGATCATTTTCTGTGATATTAAAGCTAAAGATCCTCTTTTGTTTTCATAGTACACAAGCAGATTCTCAGGACAGGAGGTAATAGCAGGATTATACACAATAGCATAAAATATTGTCACAAACAAATGAAGAAAAGTGTCTGATCTTAACATTGAATGAAATTTTTTTTACAGCAAATACTGGTAACTTTCTCATAGGTAAAGATATTTACATTGCCTCAGACTATTAACCGTGCAATAAAAACAGTCGTTACACATCCTTCATAACCGTTACAGCATATTATGCACTTCCACTTAACACCCATTTACTTTTTATTTTTCCCCCATTATGACTCTACTCTTATTCAAATACTATTTGATGGACAATGACGTTTTCTGATTTGCGTTTTGATATGTAGTGTAATCACAGGAGATTGCAAGAATTGCATAAATAAACATAACTCTAGTCAGTCTTTTCTGTCACTAAATGGTCATGGGTCATCAGTCAAGATGGACTCGTATAGTTTCTCTAAACGTGGATCCAAGCCAGAGGACACCCAGCAGTAGCCATCTGCAGTGGTGTTCTTCTTCACTTCTTTTTTAGAGCGACTGCATCGAAAAATTGCAAAAAACAAAGTAATTGCAATCAACACAACAAGAGGAATGACTGAACCGAGGACGCAGATTATCACCCTGGAATTGATTGTCTTGGCGAAACTCGTGGCCATGGTTGTGTTGCTCAGTGGATCCTTGTTTGTAACTTTCTCCGGGTCTGGAATGGGTGAATCGGTTTGAGGATATGGGTGCTCAGTTGTAGAACTGGTTAAAGACTCTGTAAAGTTTTCTTGTGTCTTCTCATAAGATGGGTAATCTGATGAGGTTAATGGTGCAAAGGTCACATTTGGAGCATAAGTGGTTCCATCATTTTCCAGGTGGGTGCATATGAAGCTTCCTACAGTATTTACACATTCAAACTTAGCCCCTGAACAGCTGTCAGTCACACATTCATTAATGTCTTCACATGAATGGCCATCTTCAGAGAAAGCAAAGCCTTCCTTGCAAAAACAAGAGAACGATCCAATGGTATTCAAGCAGATGTGCTCACATTTCCTTTGTGCACACTCATCAACATCCCTGCATTTGCCATCCATCATTTTGTAGCCGACTTTGCAGGCACACTTATAACTGCCATGTGTGTTTATGCACAGGTCGTTCTTACAAGCCTGTGATTGGCACTCATCAATGTCAGAGCAGTTGCGTTGGTTTTCGTGCAGTTCGAAGCCAACTGGACATTTGCAGAAATATCCCGACTCGCTCATTACACACTGATGCTCACAGGTGTCAGGACTGCACAAGTCTTTGATCCTGCAGCGGAGTCCATCTTTTTCCAATTCATAACCTTCTCTGCAATCGCATCGAATTTCATCTGCATCCTGACGGCACAAATGTTCACACCCACCATTGCTGATATCACAGCTTCGCTTTCCTGTTTTGCAAAAGGGGCCCAGGTTAGTCCACCGGTAGGTATGGTTAACAGCGTTGCACAAAGACATGCGATCCTCCTGATCGCTACACCGAATTATAGCAAAAGTTCCATGAGGAAATGACTTCAGTTGACTTTTAAGTGGGTCTTGTGAGAAAGGTACTGTGTAAGCGATTTCCCCAGGCCCCAGTAGAGCCAAAGGTTCACACATCCCCTTAAAATAAAACTTGCATGCATAAAAAGCTTTATGTTTTTTGCAAGGGACAGCAGTCCATTTCAGGTGATTCTCACTTGAAAAGTTGTAATCAATATTTACACATCTCTCTGCTAAGCATGTGGAGGCAGGCTCTTCTTTCCAGTTGGAGTAGTGGGATTCCTCATTTCCAGATACCCATTTAAATCCTCGGAGTGGCTGGTCAGGAAATACACAATTGGTTTCTTTGAGTTTTAATCCAATCCAAAATTCAAGCAGCGTCCCATGTCGTTGACTTTTTATTAATGAGAGAAGTGAGCGCACCACATCCTCTTCTTTTCGGTCTCTTATGGTCATCAAATATCCTCCTCTTTTGTCGCAGTCTTCTTTGGCCTTGTCAAACCTCTCCTTCTTCATGTGTGCAGTGAAGCAGGCATTAGAGGTGCACAGCGTTTCATGTTCAAACCCTGATAAACCTTCGAAGCTGTTAATGAGCTGCAGGACAAGAAGCCACAACATAGTTGCCACGAAGATCAGCAAAATGTTTGCTCTCCAAAGGGTTCCTGGGAGTTTTAGGGTAAAAAGAGACCAATAAGTGGTTGCCCATTCGTAGCCAAAGAACAAGTGTTTCTCAAAGCAACATTCAGGCTCCAGTATCCTGTTTGCAAAACTAAAGACGGAAATCATGTTTAGCAGCAGTTAGTAGCTCTTTCTTACTCCCATGCTGACTGGTTCCGTTTCGAGGAAGAAAACAATGAAAGGCTCTGGAGTGTTTTGACTGGTTATCCAGATGTCTCCGGCCCCAGCAGAGTTCAAGCTTTTTAAGCAGACTCCCTGAATTGTGGTGCCTTTCAATACATGAACATGGAGCGGTCAGATTCATGGAGGGGACTGTGCCATTACAAATAGCCGCCACAGGAAGTGAACCCGTGAACTTTGCCACTCTGTCGCCACGTCTGACCTTCACCTCATTATTTACTATAAAGATGTTAAAATTGCACTTATCGTAAACCATCAGTATTTTATTAATGTGTAATCTTCCTCCTGTTATGCAGGTATAGAAGTATCACTATTGATTAGATTTGCTGCCTACCCCCAGCTCTTATGCTGCTATTTAATCTTTTGTGTATAATAACCAAAATATGAGTTTTAATATTCATACTGTAATGGATTGTTTAAAACCTCCCAAAATGTACAATTTACATAACTCTTGATTACTGCTTTTTCATATTTAAACCCAATAACTTTTTGGAGGGCAAGTACAGAAGACCTTTGCGGGCCTTCATGTGAATACAGACGTTTCCTGTATTTGTTTAAATACAGGAAGTGCCTCGACTTCAATCACAGGAAACAGACACCAATCTCCACCCTCTGAGTGCACAGTGGCACTTAAATAGTGTCTACTTCAAACAAAGCCTTGCTAATAAATTCTTCCAAGTCTATTTAAAATATTATTACTATCAGGTTAATCACCGCCTGTCTACTTTGGTGTAGGAAATTCAAATAACTACATTTTACCAAACTGGGTGAATCTACGAAACTGGTGGCTTTAGTTACATGACAACGATCAGAAAACAAACGTAAATCTTTTCTGATGTGATGTGACTTAGTAATTCTCACACTTTATAGAAAACTGCCTTAACATCTATATTTAAGCTATTGTTTGCAATATTTTCTGAAGCAGATTTCTTTGAATTCAACCCAGTCACGAGCTTTTGTAATTCAGCTGTTTATATTTAATTTAGGTTTCTGGTTATATTCTTGCAAGTACTCTTATAGTTTATATTTGGAAATTAAAAAATACTTGAAAATATGTCAAACACCATTTGTTTGGATAAAATATTTTCCAATTTTAAATAAAAACATGTAAAAAATTTTGTTCAATATTCTGAGAAGCTATATGAAAAATATAATTCGGGATTGTTGACCTGAGGGTGTGTCTGTTTTAATATGTGGTCCACTTAATAAAATTTTATTTTGGTATTTTCACAGCCATAATTAAAACACTATAAACGTACATGGTTTTTGTAATAGAGTGAATTGTTGCCCCCCAGTGGTAAAATACAGAAGTGCCTGTTACAGGGCTAGTTCTTGGTTGACCAATATATAACAACAAAAAAGGGTAGTTTTCTGCACCGCTAAGAAACAACAAGTTAGTGTGTGATGTCCTGCTGTTCAATAAAGGCACCTATCCACGTCCTTCTGTCCTGATCCTTTTAAGAGCCTAATCCAGAATATCACAACTGGCGACGAGGATTCTAAAGATTTCCACAGCGTGACAGAGGCTGTAGGAGGGTTGTGTTCACATGTAAAGAAAAAGACAAATCAAGACGTTTTCTTCACGGCTGCAGCGGAACAGCTTTTGGTGAGCTAACATGGTGATGCATGTGGGTCGTGTTGAAGAGTATAATGAATCGAAGGAAGATTTTGAGTCATATTTGGAGCGGTTGGAGCAATGGATGTTGGCAAATGATGTTTCCGATGAGAAGAAAGTGTGCACGTTTCTCTCTGTGATCGGAGCAGATACATACAGGCTGCTAAAGAATCTTGTGTCTCCGAGGGTACCGAGTACCATGGGATATGCAGCGCTGACTGGGGGCGTTAAGTGCGCATTATAAGCCGACTCCAGTGGTGATAGCTGCGTTTTCGTTTTCAGAAACGTAACCAGAAAGAAGGGGAGGCAGTTTCTGACTATGTTGTCGCCCTGAGGCAGTTGTCAGCCACATGTGATTTTGGACAATATTTGGATGAGGCCCTGAGGGATCGTTTTGTTAGTGGGCTGCGTTCTGATGCTGTGCAGCGCAAGCTACTATCGGAAAAGGATCTTACATTTCCACGTGCATGTGAGATTGCCGTATCCATGGAACTCGCTTCGAAAAATACGATGGAGTTCTCAGGACGCCAGGACCCTCACCACGTAAATGCCTTGACAAATGCTCCAAATTTTTTCAACAAAGGATGGAAAGGACAGAACAGGCAAGAGGGCAATAACAAGCCAAAGAACTGGAAGGGACCTAAAAAAGACACAGGAATGAAGCAACCATGTTATCGTTGTGGTGGAAAGCATTCAGCACGTGAGTGCAAATTTAAGAGCGAAAAGTGTCATGTTTGTGCAAAAATAGGACACATTGCACGTGCTTGCAGGAATAAAAAATTCAGTCAGCAAACTCAGTATTTGGAAACTGAGGATGAATGCTCAAGTAGGAATGATGAAGCTGAACTTTTTGGAGTTTATTCAATGTACTCCATCACCTCCAGTGAGAAGGGATACACAGTGGATGTTGCGCTTGGGAGCAAGAACACCACCATGCTGCTGGATACAGGATCAGCAGTGTCGGTAGTATCAGACAAGTATTATCAGATGCATCTCACTCATTTCCCTATAAAACCAGCCAGTGGGCTAAAGCTCAAGTCCTACTCAGGCCAACACATTGCTGTGCGTGGATATATTATGTTACCAGTACAGTATGGGACTCAAAACATCACCCTACCACTGATCGTTGTTCAGGGAGACAGACCAGCTCTGATTGGACGAAACTGGTTAAAGAAACTACAGCTGAACTGGAAACAGATTTTCACAGTACACAAGGTACTGGTGCAGAAAGAAGCAAAGCCAGGAGTACTAGAAGTGATTCAGCGCCATCAGGCAGTGTTTTCGGATGACCAAGGCTGCATAAAGGGATTTAAAGCTAGAATCCACACTAAACCAAACACCACACCAATTTTCTGTAAAGCTCGCCCAGTTCCTTATGCACTAAAAGAAGCTGTGGAAAAGGAGCTGGACAGATTGGAAAAGGTGAAGGTTATTTCAAAGGTTGAGAAAAGTGAGTGGGCATCCCCTATTGTTACTGTGCCAAAGGAAGACAAAACAATTAGGATATGTGGTGACTACAAAGTCAGTGTCAACCAGTGTGTTGAAGAGGAAAGATATCCACTTCCAAATACTGAAGATTTGTTTGCCACTTTAGCTGGAGGAACATCCTTCAGTAAACTTGACCTTTCTCATGCCTATCAGCAGCTACAGTTAGATGAAGAATCAGAGAAGTATCTGGTCATCAACACACACAAAGGTCTCTGTAAGTACAATCGCCTCAGCTATGGTGTTTCCAGTGCTCCGGCTCTTTTCCAGTCTGTGATGGATCAAATCCTTCAGGGGATGGAGCATGTCACCTGCTTTTTGGATGACATCCTCATCACTGCTTCATCTGAAAGGGATCATTTGAAGAGGTTGGAGGAAGTACTCACACGTCTGGAGAAGCATGGTGTCAGAGTGAAGCTTTCCAAGTGCCACTTTCTTCAGAGCAGTGTGGAGTACCTGGGACATCGTATTGACAGGGATGGTCTGCATCCTTTAGAGGAAAAGGTAGCAGCCATAGCAAATGCACCAGAACCAACAAACGTCACTGAACTGAAGTCCTTTCTTGGTCTTCTAAATTACTACAGTCGATTTTTGGAAAATCCATCCACCATTCTTCAGCCTTTGCATAACCTGTTGAGAAAAGATGCCAAATGGATTTGGACCATGGAATGTGCAAAAGCATTCAGGGATGCAAAAAGTCTACTGCTGCAGAACAAAGTGTTGGTGCACTACAGCACAAATCTGCCATTGAAGTTAGCCTGCGATGCATCACCTTATGGATTGGGCGCAGTCATCTCTCATGTCATGGAAAATGGAGAGGAAAGGCCTGTGGCTTTCGCATCAAGAACATTAACTGAAGCTGAGCGAAAGTATGCCCAGATAGAAAAAGAGGCCCTTGCCATAATTTTTGGAGTAAAGAAATTCCATAAATATCTGTATGGAAGGAAATTCACCCTCATAACAGATCATAAGCCACTGCTGGCTATACTAGGGCCAAAGTCAGCTGTCCCAACACTCGCTGCACTAAGAATGCAACGCTGGGCTCTTATTCTAATGGCATACAATTATGACATTGAATATAGAAGATCAGCTGAACATGCTAATGCAGATGCATTGTCACGTCTACCTCGGAATACGCCAGACAACATTGCCGCTGAGGGAAGTATCTTCTATTTCTCACATGTGGAAGAGCTACCAATAGTAGCTAAAGACATTGAGAGAGCAACCATAAAGGATCCAATCCTCAGCAAGGTCTGGAGCTACACCATGAATGGGTGGCCAAGTTATATGCAAGACGAATCACTTAAGCCTTACTTTACACGCAGACACGAGCTGTCAGCAGAACAAGGATGTGTTCTTTGGGGACAACGGGTCATCATTCCACCGGTTTACCAACAGAAAGTGCTGGAAGACCTGCATCATGAACATCCAGGTATCTGTCGTATGAAAGCACTCGCTCGCAGTTACCTGTGGTGGCCAGGCTGTGATGGTGATATACAAGAACTGGTTCAAAGCTGCTCAGTCTGTCAGGCTGTACAGAAGTCACCACCCGTTGCACCACTCCATCCGTGGAAGTGGCCTGAGAGAGTTTGGCAACGGATTCACATTGATTTCGCTGAAAAAGGCAAGCAGTACTTTTTAGTTGTCATTGACAGTCATTCAAAATGGTTGGAAGTGTTCCCTATGCCATCCATTACCTCACACAACACCATTGAGGTTTTGAGAGGGTTATTTGCTTCATATGGACTTCCAGAAGAGCTTGTTTCAGACAATGGACCTCAACTTGTGTCAAAGGAATTCAATCAGTTTCTGGAGTTAAATGGGATCAGACACACAGCTGTTCCTGCCTATCATCCTGCATCAAACGGGGCAGCAGAGAGGTCAGTACAAATCCTGAAACGATCCCTGATGAAAAATGTGCTGGAAGCAGATGGTAAGGCCACATTGCCACTCAGTCATCGTTTGGCAAACTTCCTTATCATGTATCGCAGTACACCGCACACTGTAACGGGTCGTACACCAGCAGAGTTGTTCCTGAAACGTCAGATCCGGACTCGCTTCAGCCTGCTGAAACCTGAACTAAGCAGACACATTGAACAGAAACAGTCTGAGCAGAAGCGACACCATGATTACAAAACCCAACCTGTTCGTGTTTTTTCGGAGGGAGACGCTGTGCGTATCCGAAACTTCAGGGGGGGGGAAACAAAATGGACTCAGGGAACAGTTCTGAAGAAAATGGGAAGTGTTACTTACCTGATACAAGAGGGACAGAGAACACGCACAATACATGTGGATCACCTGTTACCATGGAGACAGACTGTGGAGAAACCCCCAGTTATATTTTCACCGGTTTCAGAGGGACGGCCAGAAGTGATTATGGACAGTGTTGTTCCAGAGATACCACCAAGTCCACCTGGGATTTTAACATCACACTCCTTACCTCCTGAACCACCTAAACAGACAACCGATGAACCACCAGTATCCAACCCAGAAACCACCCAAAGCCCATCTGTGGAACGCAGATACCCAGAGAGACGCAGAGTTCCCCCAAAGAGACTGAATCTTTGAAAATGTAGAGTTATGTTTTAGTTATTTACTGCCAGTTATTTTAGAAGTGAAGAGTTAATAATGGAAGTAATGGCTACATTTGTTCATTGTTCGTAAGGGCCACAGAATATTTCTTTTTGGTGGGGGCAGTGAAATACATTCTTTAAAGGGTTGCTTACTTCAATTACAAATCTAAAAGGGGAGGAATGTAATAGAGTGAATTGTTGCCCCCCAGTGGTAAAATACAGAAGTGCCTGTTACAGGGCTAGTTCTTGGTTGACCAATATATAACAACAAAAAAGGGTAGTTTTCTGCACCGCTAAGAAACAACAAGTTAGTGTGTGATGTCCTGCTGTTCAATAAAGGCACCTATCCACGTCCTTCTGTCCTGATCCTTTTAAGAGCCTAATCCAGAATATCACAGTTTTTTTATGGTTTCATCTTCTTTTTAGGTCATGGGTGTGTTTAGACCCTTTATCAGGGTAATGATAATGTGTTTTAATATTATTTTCTGACATTGTTTTATAATCATATTTTGCCATCTCCTCTACTGGAAAATGAAAGCTACCCAGAGCGCTCACACAGAGGCTGGTTTGTCATTAATAGATTAAATGAGACTTTGGTTGCTCTGGCAGAAAGAAGATGCAGAGGTCATTTCATGATATAAATTAGAGATGCAGATTTAAAACATTTATATGAAATACTGTAAAAGTGCAAACTGTTCTGATAAGTCACAACATCGCCCCTGCATTATTTGAATTTGTTCTCTAAATAGCATCAGAAACATTAGCTTATGTAGCTTAAATTACTAGATTATTGGCCAATTTTAATTTTCGGAGCCATTAGTCTGCTGGCATATTACAAGTTGCCGGTAAAGAAGCTGATGTAAAGTTTATTTTACTTTCTATCTACCTTCTATTCCTGTTCTGCGCTTCATTGTTTGTTTACAGTACAGATCTAAATCCAGGTGAGAGCAAGTCTAAAGGATGTGACAAGTCAAAGCCTGTATTCATTCTAAATATTGTTATAAAGAGAGAGAAAGAGAAATTGACAGACAAGAGTGGACATGTAGTTGAGCGCAACTACATGATAAAGGGAGTCTAGCTTCTGTTTTGCCCATATTTTTTTGACACGTTTTCCGGCCAGTCGGTAATAGTAGGATTATATTTTCAGCTATTAATTAGTAGCAGAAAGTAGTGTCGTTAAATGATAATGCTTTAAGTTTTCCACTACATCCTGGCAACTTTCTCTCAGTCGAAGATATTTACACTGTCTCAGACACTTAACAGCTCATTAAGAAAAGGTAAAAACATGCATTCCTGTGGGACGAGAAACTGTGGGCCAGATGTATCCTGTTTACTTTGCTAACAAACTTGTCTGGAGTCCAAGATATATTGTGCAAGAACATTTAGTCTGGCACAATGTAGATAAGGTCAGGGCAAAATCAATTCAATGAAGTCAAAAGAGCTCTCTGGAGAGGCTGACGCACACATCGGTATGAAAACATTTCTGAAGTGTTAAGTGTTCTCAATATTAATGTCACGGAAGGCGTTCAGAGTGAAGGATATGATTAATAACAGAACAGTTACCAACAAACCTTCAGATATCCAGTGGTGGGAAAACTTGGAAGCCATGTCAGCTGTTAGAGCAGCTAAACAGAGAACACTGAGTACAATATAAGTCCATACGTGGAGTCTGCTATTTAAAGTCTGAGGAAACAACAGGCTTCATCATGACTTGGATAAAATCACCCCAGCAAGTGCTGACAGCATGGCACAGTTTTGTTTGTAAAGGGAGGTTGGTAACTCGGGTTATTTACTTTTACAGGAACCATGACCTATAGTGACACTATTTCTTGGGTTGACAGCACATTTGTCCTATTGTCCTCCATTATCTCCTGCTAAGCAAAGACTTAACTGTAAGTAAGAAAGTATTTGAGAACCAGATTATGACTCTCCATGTCATCTGTGGTATTGGCTAGACTTCCATCCTCGATCAAAGCAATCAAAGCCTATGGTGGATAAACTGTACCAGGTGATAAAAGATGGTAGAAACTTGCCCCAACTTGCAAATATTGCAAATAACACAAATATTCAGTGAGCTTTTTTTTTTTTTCATTCAAAAATGCAATCTCCATATTTGCATTTTAGGCATGTTCATGCTGACTGACAGCTCCTTCAGTCAGAGATTCATTGCACCTGTCAGGGCAGGACAGCTTTATGAGCTGATAACCTGCTGGAACCTCTGCTCAGGAATCTGTGCAAGTAAGTTACACTTATTCTAGGGAAAATGTGATGACAGCTGTGGTTGCTAAAGAAACACAGAAAAGGCATGAAGTTCTTCGGAATTGGGAGCGCTAAAGGAGACACGAGCAAAACAGGTGAGTATGTTTTCAACTCTTTGTGATTGAACATTTAATTTAAGGTTAACAGAACAGCTGTAATTCATGTGCCAACTTTATTCTGAGACGGCTACAAATAAGGAAGAGCTGGTTAGGTTATACCTTTAATTTCATATATTTTATTGCCATGTTATGTTATCTAGAATATTAGGCAGTGTGTTTGTTTAAAGGCAGGAAATTACCCAGCATCACCACTGGGACATTATTCCCTCCACCAGCCTCCATGCTCACTTATACAATTACTGTATTGTAATTACAGGGAGAAATTTAAAAAAACAAAAAAACAATTTTTACCTGAAATTCAAGTTCAATTACATTTTTAAAACATAATAGAAAACATAACCTATGTAAACCTTTTGTTTATCAATGACTTAGCCTGCCGAGGGCTCTGCAAAGACCACGTCACCTTTGATGTTCAGTCAAAAATTAGCAGCCATAAGGAAGTTTCTAATCCTGCACTGGGACATCACAGAGGAGTTGGCAAACTGTAGGCACGATTCACAACATTTAAGATTCTGATGTTGAAGGAAGCACAGTTTTCATACGCTTTCCCTGCTGATGTCAGAATAATGTGCATTGCAATCGTCATAGTCTCCTTATAGTCTGTAAGAGATTAAAGCATTAATGACCTTCTAGTTCTGCACAATATGGGTTAAGCCATCACAAAGGGGCATAGCAGCACTGCACCACTTGAGTGAAGTCAAAGAGAATAGAGTACATGTTAATAGTGTCAGCAATCAGATCACTGATTGTGACGTTAAAATATTTGAGTAAAATTATTTTTCCTCCACCAAAGACTTTTTTGTGTATTATCACATCGTTTCTGATAAACAAGGATGTATGTTTAATGTATGATTTTAGGTCTTTACAGACCCAACCTTCTCTTGTGTGATCACCATCATTTCCACTACTGCCCTCTACTGGCTTCTAACAGAAATGTCCAGGTCTCTAGCTAGAGTCTAATTAGATATTGTTCATTTACAGTTAACATGGCATCAGTGACACCTGTTAACTGAAAGAGAATCAACAAAACAACAGAATGGCCTCCGAAGTCAACAGCCTACAAAACCTTTTGTTGTTGTTGTTGTTTTTGGCATGTCCAAATAACAGTAAAGAGATTAGTGATCGCTTCTGGGAACACTTTAAAGACAAGTGGTACCAGTTTGACTGGAAATAGCTTAGAAAATCAGACCATCACCCGATGACTGATGAATATAAGACCAACGCAACGTTAGGCATGAGTAAAAGAGAATAATTCTCAGAAGATTTTAATATTTTTTTTCACGTTTGTGAACACCTATTGTGTGTTTGAATGAAATATTCTGCTTCGATTTTTCTGGTTCAAGACGTTTCAAAGCCCATAGTCTTTGGTGTTTACTTTTCTAACGTCAAACTGATGTTGTAGCTTAAAAAATAAGTTTTTCCTTGACTGGCATAAGAGTTCTCATACAGAACTTGAAGTCAAAAGACTTATATCTTTTGACTTCATGTTTTAGAAGGTCTCAGTTTTAAAATGTGGGTAGAGTGGTCTTCATGGTCCGCTGCGTAACAAAAACATAATTTAACGAAATGACTACGAATTTGGAGACAAGTTTGGCCATGTTGCAGTATCTCTCTCACTCGCTTGTTGTTTAGTGTGAACAAAACAAACTCAAACTCAAACTGGCATTACGCACCCACCCATAGATATCTTGATGCTTCAGAAGAAGTCATGAGGGATGAAACGTTTGTCCCACGTCCAGCTGAACAGAATCAACTTTTTGGGATATAGCCGTAGAACAGAGTAGCTACAGAAATGATAAATCATTTTGGCACTGCCAGCTAGCTACTATCACAAAAACCTTGTGTAATCTGGTTTTCCATTACAATTTTCTCTCTTTCCCCTTTTGGGCGGCTAATTATATTTTGATTAAAGTCCTCGTTATCTGTTAGTGCAGTTACCGAACATGTGTTTCTCTCTGTAAACATAACAGTGCATCACATTCAGTTACTATTTCGATGCTAATAATCAACAATTACATGAGTAAAAATAATACTTTCATTATGGGTTTTTATGAGGGCTCCTGTCCTTTTTGTTGCTGCCTATTCTACTCCTTTTTCTTCTCACTAGATGGGAAATTCACCATTACCTTCTTTTTAATTAAACTATTTTCTTGGGAATGGGTTGATTTTGTTTGATAATTTGGCCTCGCAGACTCCAGCATTTGACGGCATCCTTTAGTTATCTTAGTTTAGTTTCTTCATCTTCATCTTGTGCAGCCATAGGCAGGTCTTAACATGACACCAGTAATTTAGTTTCATTTTTCCCTATCACTTGAAAGGATCTGAACGTGATAAGATCACTGTATGCGCTATCATGCAAGAATGACTTCTGAATAAATAAACTGGAAATGTGCTTTGCCAGCTTACCTATCCTAAATTTGCAGGTAGAGGCGGTTAGACTGAACAGGGTAAAACATGCAAAAGAATGACATAGAATCTGTGTTTACCACAAATTTCAGATTAACTCATTAGCAAAGGTGTGAAAGTACAGATGCCCCTTTCTATAGAAATTCCCATATCCTGACTGCTGAGTTTATAACCTCTGGCCTCCTTAAGGAAACAAAGTAACCCTTCTCACGTGGCCAGCCTGGATAAGGAGTTTTTGCTCACTGACAGGCTCACACTCTGATAAAAAGCTTTAGTTTATAATTGCAGTTATCCTCCTAATTGCAATATTCTAATGGCAATTTAGGCCTTAACATTGACACTGGCTTACAATAATGCAAGTGTTAACTTCACCTATACACCTAGAAATACTGTATATAAGTAATCTATAATGGGGAAATTATGGCCAGTGAGGGGAATCCTTCAACATCCAGAACAGATGAGACATTCAAGTGCATCTTTGCTGATTTCACCACTGATGTATAACGGTGGTGAAAAGGATGCATGGGAGAGGTTTGCCTCTAAACAGGTTTTTATGGTGTGAAAGTAACCTAACCATGTACTCTTCTGGTTATCTTGTAGTTGCAGGTTGTGTGGTTTGTTCATCACATTTGTTTTTGTTTTTTTGTTTGTTTTTTTCTTAACAAATGAAAAAAATAAATCACAGGCAGGCCGCAAGCCAGTGCGTGCAGTGGGGAGTGTTGGAGAACAGAGCTGTGGCCTGTAAAGAGTGCTCAGTAGGAGTCGGGCTGAGAGAGGAACAAATAAGCTTTATTATTGGAAAACAAAGAAGAAAAAAGTAGAAAACTGGTTAGTCTAAGAACTGTCTTAGAATTATTACCACAACTCATCAGTGGGCTTTTTTGCAAGAAGACTGTTTCCTTAAAATAAACTAGATTGTTTGAGCTGATGACATTCAGGAGCGCTGGCTTTGTTAGAGAGTATGTATCTTACCGAGACAGGGCAATAACAACAACTTCTGCCCTTTTGAGAGTCCCTTGTATATTGGGTTTCTCCCTAAAGACTTTATGCACATCAAATTCTATAACTGGTTTGTTAAGCAGTGGAAGTGAAAACAAGCATGTGATCATAATTCATTTAACTTTCAGTTCCAAGGAAAGTCATGTTTAAAAGGCCTTGGGGGGGAAATAATCACAGTCACATAAAGCCAGTTTTTATTTTCAGTGATGCAGAACACTTTTTATTTTACGTTTATTTTATTTGTTTTGGGTGTTTTTTGTTTTTTTAGGGTCTCACGTGTTTCTAGTTAATAGATATAGAGAAATATTTTACAACAAAAAAATGTTTTTATTAAGATTCAAGTTTATCATAACAAATGCATCATTACATCCATGATCAAAAGAAAGTACTCCAGAACACCCCGGAGTTATAGATGCCAGTGGTAGTGAAGATGAGGCTAGGATGTGGCTCTGAGTGACTCCAGTGAGGTGGAGATGGGAAAGAGGTGGGTTCCACAAGGGAATGTCTGAAGGGGAGATTGATGGAAGAGCACTGACATTTAAACCATGCAGAGTGGAGGCTGACTGGCTCCAAGAAGGCAGGCATGACGCTGATTGGACTCAGATGTCTGTGCAGGTTCTGCTTAGGTTTGCAAAGTCGCATCTGATCAAACCACAAGACTTCAGTAACAATGTCCTTTGTTGAGAAGAGACCAAAGTGTAGATGTTTGGCCACAGTGGTGATTATTTCGGCTTGTTTTGCCACTATAACACCTGGAAACTAGAGTCAAGCTTTTTTCACTGCTGCTCCATTTTGGCTTACGTATGTAATATCTTTCATGCTTTTCTTTGTCTGTGGTTGTATTATAATAGGAGGAACTGAGGAGCCTGAGGAATTTCCAATATTTATTGCACAGTTTTATCTGGCTGCCTATGCATGCCTCCTCCTGTTATTCAAAGCAGCCTTTAATTTAATGTTGAAAAACTTCAACTTCTGCAAAATGGAACGGGAAAGTTTTAAAAAGAAGCACATGCCCACATGCTCGTCTCAAGTGAGATTTCAAAGAAGCTCCATAAGTCAGCCTCTCCTATAATATACAGACTTGGGCAAAATTGTTGGTACCCTTCGGTCAATGAAAGAAAAACTCACAATGGTCACAGAAATAACTTTAATCTTACAAAACCAATAATAAATCTTAACCAATGAAAGTCAGACATTGCTTTTCAACCATGCTTTGACTGAATTAAAAATGAATGCATGAAACAGGCCTGGACAAAAATGATGGTACCCCTAGAAAAGAAAGAAAATAATGTGGCCAAAGGGACATGTTAATCCAGAGTCTCTCTTTTGAAATCCTTTATCTTATCTTAAGCCAACCTCCCTGGACGTGGCTGCAGGAGGAAATTGATGACAGATCAAAGATAAGATAAGATAAGATAAGATAAGATAAGATAAGATAACCTTTATTAGTCCCACACGTGGGAAATTTGTTTTGTCACAGCAGGAAGTGGACAGTGCAAAAGTTATGACGCAAAAATTAGAATACAATAAGAATAAATACAGTACACAGCTGTACAGAATAGAATAAAATAATATACTATATACATGTAACCCATGGTTATTTTATTGCCAATTGTATTCTGTTTTTATTCTAATTTGAAGTGTTACTGTTTTGTTAAATGCTGAGTTTTCCCCATGTACCGTGAATGCACCATAGCGCGTGCGTGGTGACTTTCTTTCACTGCATCCGCCTGCACGGAGCTAGATGCGCAAAGCTGTGTGGATATTCAGTCCTGTAACGTGTTGCGCTACGGAATTAATGTTTTCTATGAAGAATATCCTGGCTGGTTTTTTTTTATGTAGTAGAAATCTGCTGCAAGGACCGAGCGGTGCCATCTAAGGACTGGATGCCACTGGAGGTGCCTAGAAAGGACGTTCTCAATCTGAAGGCCACCTGTTTCCTTGGAGGGTGGTAGGATACAACGATTTGCAATTTTTTTTGGATTAACGTTTTTTTCTGAGATCTCAGGACACTTTATGTTGTTACTTTTTTCTTTTTTTTGGGTCAGATCTGATTCCACTTAACATCAAAAAGCAAACCATTGACTAAAGACAATTAACACTTACTAAGAACACTGAATACTAAGTGCACTGAACTGAAATGGACAGCCTACCTGATACATTTATGGACACTTTAAGTGATATGTTGTACATTGTTGACATTTACATGTTTGAAATGATTTAAATGTTTTGTTCATGTCTATGTTTTGGACCATTTAAATGTTGAATACACTCAAATCACTTTTCTCCCTTTAAGTTGTTGTCAGTGTCTCATTCTGAGTGGAGGGATATTCCTTCTTTAAGTTGAGTTACCACTGCCAGTCTCCTTACGATCCTAACTGAACCCAACAAGAGTAGATTCCCAAATATAGTTTTTTCCTTGACTTTGTATGACAGATTACTGTGGATTTGACTGATTTTGGACTACTCAGTTAAAAAGGGTGACAACTAGTGGCGAACCAGCCAGGAGATTGGCATAGTGGTTTTACCTCCAACTCATATGACACACTGAGTGATACTTTTATTTTCGAAAATGGCACTTGACCTTTGTGAACGCTTTAGAGTTGATAGCCAGAAAACCCTGCTTATTACAGGTATTGAAAGACATCGTAGTGAACATGATATAACTAATGTTTTTGAAGTCAATGGTAAGATCTCTAACATTGTCAGGGTCCCTGATGAGCCACATCAGCCCGAAGGCAGAACACTTATAGTGTATGAGTCTGAACAGGCTATCTTAAAGATAGACCCTTCCACCTTAGGGGAAGTTGTCAGCCCTGTAGACCCTACAGTGAAATGGGTTTCCAAAACCATCAGAGATATCACCCAAGAAGAAATGGGCAAGGAAGTGGCCCGTAGATACCTGAAGGAACTTGAGTTTATGGGGGGCAGTGGGAGGGCAGGCTTCCTCAGTATTTTCCAAGGCGAGTTGCAGGCCAGCCCTACCCCCCAGACTGAGACACAGTCACCTGTTGACCATAACGTTAATACGACAGCTGACATCATTCCCAATACTGATTCAAGTGAACCCGTAGAACCCACAAGTGCTTTCAGCCCACATACTGACACTTTTGCTGGTCCAGTACATGTAGACGAGAGCATCTACAACCCTTCGCATATTCAGAAAGTAGTGGTTGAACATGTTATTCGTAATGAGCCAAGTCACGCACCCCTTGCTCATGCTAAGATACGTACCTTCTCAGGCCGACTTCCACGGCCCAACGGTGACGTCGACTATGAGACATGGCGTACCCAAGTCGATCTTCTACTCAGTGACCCTTTTCTGACTGATGCCCTCAAAGTGAGGAAGATACTTGAGAGCTTACTTAGCCCTGCATCTGAAATTGTAAAGCCTCTGGGGGTCACTGCGACACCAAGCACTTATGTCACTCAGCTTGATTCAGCCTTTGGAGTTGTTGAGGACGGTGAAGAGCTTTACACTGCCTTTCTTGGCTCGAATCAAAACAGCGGAGAAAACCCATCTGCCTTCTTGAACCGTCTTCACAGCCTTCTCACACGAGTCATTTCTAGAGGGGGAGCCCCTCCTACAAATGTAAATGAACTGCTTCTTAAGCAATTCATTAGAGGTTGCTGGGACCAAAGCTTGATAGTAAGTCTCCAGCTTGAAGCAAAAAAGAGCTTTCCACCCTCATTTTCGGAGCTTCTCCTCATGTTAAGGACTGAGGAAGAGCGTCGTTTCGCCAAGTTGGACCGCATGAAGAAACATTTGGGTGCAACAAAAGCTGCTGCACATGCACACTCAGTTTTTAGTATGCCCACCTTTGGCCAAGCGCCACTTGCGACTCCTACTCCAACCGACAGTGAAGCTGTGAAACTCGAACAAAAAGTCAATGAGCTCGCAAAGCAAGTTGAACAGTTAACTTTAACTCAAAGGCCAAGGAGCACCACCCCAAGTACTGAACCTCTTGTAAGCACTAAATCCAAATCTGTGAACCCAAAACTGAATGAAACTGCCAAGCTTGAAAGTCAAATAGCCGAGTTGACCAAACAAGTCCAAATGCTTGTCCAAAGCCAAAGACATTTAACCAAACCTGAGAAATATGAGCCCAAAAATTCTCTAGCTGTCAACACCAGAAACTCACAGGCATTTGCTAAAGTTCCTGGCACACCTAGGGCATGGTTTTGCTTTAAGTGTGGGGAAGACAATCATATTGCAGTAAGCTGCACAAATGACGCTAATCCCACACTTGTCCGAGAAAAGCATGCAGAGTTGAGAAAGAAACAGGCTGATTTTGCTGCACGACAGGCCACAGCCCCGTTTGCTTTAAACTAGTGGCAGCTCCTGTCGTGGGACACCCAGGAGCTGAAACCCTTGATTTCCCCAGTCCCGAGACATTAGCTTGTGGTCCTGAAGTGCAAATCACAGAACCCATTCATCCCATAGGCAGCCTAGATCCTAACTTCCTCTTCCCTCAAGGCCTCATAGGCCCACGCTGTGCAGCCTCAGTACTTGTTGACGGGGTACCCTGTGAATCCATAATGGACTCAGGCTCACAGGTTACGACCATTTCTGAGTCTTTTCACAAGATGCACCTTTCCCACCTTCCCATCCAGCCAATACATGCTCTTCTTGAAATTGAAGGAGCAGGAGGGCAAAACGTGCCATACTTGGGATATGTTCAGACTTGCATTACATTTCCCGAAAATATTGCAGGCAAAGAACAACAATTAGCTGTTTTGGCCCTTGTTGTTCCTGAGTGTCACTTTAACAGTAGAATTCCGCTGTTGATAGGGACAAATGTGCTTTTACGGGTTTATGGACAGTTAGTACATCAAGATGGTCCCAAGTTCATTCGTAAGCTACACTCTAAGCAGTTTGCAACGATCCTTCAACATGTTGCCCAAGTACAAAGAAATGATACTCATTCCTGCCCTGTCATGTTGCATAGCAAAGGGGCAGTGACAATCCCTGCAAGACACAAACAATGCCTAATGGGAAATGTGAGGTTAAGAAAGAACAACCGGAACACAAGTTTTGTCCTTGAGCCGCATGAGCAATACAAGTTACCAGGTGGATTGCTTCTTGAATCGGCTTTAGTAGACATTCCTTTTAATTCCAGCAGTAAAGTGCCTGTCATTGTACACAATGTTAGTGAACATGCTGTTACGTTGCAGTCAAATAGCATTGTCGCTCAAGCTTGTGCAGCCCAACACGTTTCCCCACTAGCATCAAGTCAAACTCGGAATCCTCCAAGTCAAAATGAACCAGACAGTGACAACCTCACATTCAACCTTGATGATTCTCCCATCCCAGAGCAATGGAAAGAGCGAATTCTGGGAAAACTGAGATCCATCCCTGAAGTTTTTGCTCTCGATGACATGTCCCATGGCCACACCACAGCTGTGAAGCACCAAATCAAATTGAACAATGAAACGCCTTTCAAAGAGCGGCCAAGGCCCATACACCCAAGTGACAGAGAAGCTGCCAAACAACATCTAAGAGAATTACTGGATGCAGGCATCATTCGAGAGTCACAAAGTCCTTTCGCCTCACCAATTGTATTGGTAAGGAAAAAGAATGGCTCGATAAGGCTATGCATAGATTACCGTAGACTAAATCTAAGAACTATTCGAGATGCATATGCCCTGCCAAATATTGAGGAGACATTCACAGCTCTGAGTGGAGCTAAATGGTTTTCGGTCATGGACCTTAAGTCCGGTTACTATCAGGTGGAGGTAGCCGAGGAGGACAAGCCTAAGACAGCTTTTGTGTGTCCTCTTGGCTTCTATGAATTTAATAGGATGCCACAGGGTGTTACAAATGCCCCAAGCACCTTCCAACGCCTGATGGAGAAGTGTGTGAGTGATCTCCACCTCACCGAAGTGCTTGTCTTTTTAGACGACCTGATTGTGTTCTCAGACACATTGGAAGAGCACGAATCCAGGCTAATGAAAGTTCTTAGTCGCTTGAGAGACTACGGTCTTAAATTATCCCCAGAAAAATGCCACTTCTTCAAAACATCTGTGAAGTATTTAGGGCATGTTGTGGATGCTCACGGAGTCCACACCGATCCTGAAAAGATCTCTGCTCTGAAATGTTGGCCGCGCCCATCCAATTTCAAAGAGCTTAAATGTTTTTTAGGCTTCGCTGGATACTATAGACGTTTCGTTGAAGGGTACTCCAAGATAGCCAAACCGTTGAATCGTCTCACTGCCGGCTACCGGCCACCGAAGAAGAGAGGCAAGATTTACAAGAGAGAACCACCCAGACTTTCTTACAGTCCCACTCAGCCTCTCGGGGAACAATGGACTCATGAGTGTGAAACCTCCTTCCGAACAATAATCGAAAAGCTGACTTCTGCACCAATTCTTGCTTTTGCCAACCCTCAACTCCCCTATGTATTGCACACGGATGCTTGTCGGGATGGGTTGGGAGCTGCGCTCTATCAGGAGCAAGAGGGGAGGCTGAGAGCAGTTGCTTACGCTAGCAGGGGGCTTTCTAAGAGTGAACAGAACTATCCCACACACAAACTTGAATTCTTAGCCCTCAAGTGGGCTGTGTGTGAAAAGTTCAATGACTACCTTTACGGTTCTAGCTTCACAGTCCTGACCGACAATAACCCGCTAACTTATGTTTTGACAACTGCAAAATTAGATGCGGCAGGACACAGGTGGCTGGCTGCCTTGTCTACTTACAATTTCAATATTAAGTACAGGGCAGGTCAAGCAAACAAAGATGCTGATGGGTTGTCACGGCGGCCCCAAGAGCCTCCTCATGAAGATGAGGCATTTGTCAAAGAAAAAGCTCGCATTGATGATATGAAAGAACGTCTCATTAACATGCAAAACAATCTTGACCATGAAACGTTTTCTGCCTTGTGTCAGCGTCACTCAGTGTCATGCCATTCAGAAACCCTCTCAGTTGTCGAGAGTCTTGCTATTGACCCCAGCTCAGTCACTGAGGCTTATGGAGAAGACATCTTACCCTCAATGACAGATGCTGATTGGTGCGCTGCACAAAAGGATGATCCTTCTCTCGCTCGTGTTATAGCCCTGTTGAGAAGAGGCTTGAAACCCAGCCCCAAAGAAGCAAATCTTGAATCGTCAGATGTTAAACTCCTTCTGAAACAATGGAACAAACTCAAGCTCAGTAATGGCGTGCTTTACAGGAAATTCAATGACAGAGATTCCCTTGTGTACCAGTTAGTACTGCCCCAAAAGTACCGCGACAGAGCCCTGAAAGGTGTACATGACGAGGTTGGTCACCTCGGGGTTGAGCGTGCCTTACATCTCGCTCGGGCAAGGTTCTACTGGCCACGAATGGCTCAGTCTATTGAAGAGAAGTGTAAGAAATGCTCACGTTGTCTCATGAGGAAGGCCCTTCCCCAAAAGGCTGCTCTACTACAGAATATCCAGGCAACTTACCCTCTTGAGCTAGTGTGCATTGATTACTTGTGTATTGAGCCCGATAGTCGAGACACCAGAAATGTGTTAGTATTGACGGACCATTTCACAAAATTTGCAGTTGCGGTCCCGACAAAAGATCAAAAGGCTAAGACAATAGCCAGGGCTCTTTGGGATCACCTTATCATCCCCTATGGCATCCCTAGCCGTCTGCTTAGTGACCAAGGCAGAGATTTTGAATCTAAGCTTGTGAAAGAGCTCTGCACATTGATTGGGACAAGCAAAATTCGCACAACGCCCTATCATCCACGAGGAAACCCGGTGGAAAGGTACAATAGGACTCTCTTAGACATGTTAGGCACACTGGAGGACAAAGACAAGTATCATTGGAGAGACTTTGTTAGGCCATTAACACATGCCTACAACTGTACACGAAATGACACAACAGGGTACTGCCCATACGAACTTATGTTCGGCAGACAGCCGAGGTTGCCTATTGATCTTGTCCTTGGTACTCACCCGGGCAAAACCAGTCCAAAGTCTTACTCTGACTATGTTAAAGGTCTTCGCCAAAACCTCCAAGAGAGTTACACCCTTGCCAGCGAACACTCACAAAAGATGGGTGAGAAGAATAAAATGAGGTTTGATAAAAAGATCAAAGCTGCAGAACTGTTTCCAGGTGACAGAGTTTTAGTAAGGAACGTGAATGTTAGAGGGAAGCACAAACTTGCTAACCGTTGGGAACAAAATATTCACATTGTTGTCAAACGGGTCAAAGACAGCCCAGTGTATGTTGTCAGACTGGAAAACGGAGACGGCCCCCAGCGTACATTGCACAGGGATTTGCTTCTCCCTTGCGGGTTCTTACCTGTTGAAGATCAGGTTGGATCGGACTCTCAAAATGGGAATCAAAGGAAAATGAGGACCAGGAGTAAACCAAACTGCACAAAAGGCAACGACAAGGATAATGGAGGAGAGTACAGTGATGAGATGAGTGATGAAGAGGAATTATGTTTTGGCATATGGAATCCACAAATCATCACAAAAGCCCCTTACATTCAAATTGAGTCAGCTCATCCTAAAGCCCAACAGCAATTGGACAGTCATCCCCCTGTATCATCCCCTGACACTGCTGTACCGGAAACGTCCTTACCTGATATTGGAAAACCTACCTTGACACAACCTGAAGTCTCTAACACAAGTCATGTGGACTATGTTCCTTCCGATGCGAGGTCTTCAGACCATGTTGTGATTGACATTCCCGAACCCAACTTGACACCTACCATGACTGATGCAGATCTCACTCCACCAGAGCCTGCAGTCATTAATGATGATGCTGTTAGTACTGATGCTGGTGCTACAGAACCAGTGAGGTTGAGGCGCTCTGACAGAGAAAGACGCCCACCTCAGAAATTCACTTATGATGAGTTAGGAGAGCCACTGACCTTGGCTATTAGCTCCTTTTTCCAAACCTTAGGCGTTGCATTCTCCAAAACTGTCATGTCACCTTTACCAGGCCCCAGTTGGTCTATGATGCATGAAGGGACTCATGCCGTTTAGAGGGGGAGAGTGTAACCCATGGTTATTTTATTGCCAATTGTATTCTGTTTTTATTCTAATTTGAAGTGTTACTGTTTTGTTAAATGCTGAGTTTTCCCCATGTACCGTGAATGCACCATAGCGCGTGCGTGGTGACTTTCTTTCACTGCATCCGCCTGCACGGAGCTAGATGCGCAAAGCTGTGTGGATATTCAGTCCTGTAACGTGTTGCGCTACGGAATTAATGTTTTCTATGAAGAATATCCTGGCTGGTTTTTTTTATGTAGTAGAAATCTGCTGCAAGGACCGAGCGGTGCCATCTAAGGACTGGATGCCACTGGAGGTGCCTAGAAAGGACGTTCTCAATCTGAAGGCCACCTGTTTCCTTGGAGGGTGGTAGGATACAACGATTTGCAATTTTTTTTGGATTAACGTTTTTTTATGAGATCTCAGGACACTTTATGTTGTTACTTTTTTCTTTTTTTTGGGTCAGATCTGATTCCACTTAACATCAAAAAGCAAACCAGTGACTAAAGACAATTAACACTTACTAAGAACACTGAATACTAAGTGCACTGAACTGAAATGGACAGCCTACCTGATACATTTATGGACACTTTAAGTGATATGTTGTACATTGTTGACATTTACATGTTTGAAATGATTTAAATGTTTTGTTCATGTCTATGTTTTGGACCATTTAAATGTTGAATACACTCAAATCACTTTTCTCCCTTTAAGTTGTTGTCAGTGTCTCATTCTGAGTGGAGGGATATTCCTTCTTTAAGTTGAGTTACCACTGCCAGTCTCCTTACGATCCTAACTGAACCCAACAAGAGTAGATTCCCAAATATAGTTTTTTCCTTGACTTTGTATGACAGATTACTGTGGATTTGACTGATTTTGGACTACTCAGTTAAAAAGGGTGACATACAGTAGAATAAAATAGAATAAAAATATACAATAAGATAAAAATAGAATACGAATGCTATATACAACTGAGTAAAAATACAACGATGCCAGAAAAGATTATTGCACTTAGTGTTATTGCACATGTGTGGATGTGTGTGTTTGTTCAGTTAAAGTCTTTGTTGTGGAGTCTGACAGCAGTGGGGAGGAAAGACCTGCGAAATCTCTCCGTCCCACACCGTGGGTGCCGCAGTCTCCCACTGAAGGAGCTGCTCAGTGCTGTCACAGTCTGCTGCATGGGGTGGGAGACGTTGTCCAACAGGGATGACAGCTTAGCCGCCATTCTCCTGTCACTCAAGATGCAGGGGACTCAAACGCAGGACTCCTGAATCAACTGAACACAAGGATTTATTTACAGAGTTCACCAGGTGTATATACAGAGAGTGCCGGGCAGTGCTATATACAACAATGTGAGGGACGGGACTCCAGGGAAATCCAAGGGGGGGAATCACTCGCTCTCCAACTCTCCACATACATGACTGCAGTTCCTTTCTTCACACTTGACACACAGATTCACATGGGAAAGGTTATCCAGGGGGTCTGTAGATGAGGAAACAGGAATGAGTACGATATTCACAAAAGACACTTGACTTATCTTGAGCTGTAGCTTGACTCTCACTGACGTGTGGTAGACAACAATCCAGCGAAGACCAGCAGTCACCTCCTGGCTGAAATGCCATTCACCTTGATGGGCATCAGGTGCGTTCTTTTCCGTGGGCCGAGGGCCGAGGGCGTGAACCCACAATGAGTTCTGCCCCAGCGACAGAGAGGAGGTGAGAGAGAGCGCAAGAGAGAGAAAAGAAAAAAAATAAGGCCGACCAGCGCCTTGCCGATCCCCCAGGTCGTGACAGGTGCTGCTTTGCTGCATCTGGCACAGGTTGTCTTGAATCTGTGCGGGGTACAATGAAATCTCAAGACTATCAAGGGATTCTAGAGAAAAATGTGCTGGTCAGTATCAGAAAGCTTGGTCTCAGTCGCAGATCATGGGTCTTACAACAGGACAATGACACAAAACACAGCTAAAAACACCCAAGAATGGCTAAGAGGAAAACATAAGACTATTTTAAAGTGGCCTTCTATGAACCCTGACCTCAATCCTATTGAGCATCTTTGGAAGGAGCTGAAACATGCAGTCTGGAAAAGGCGCCCTTCAAACCGGAAACAACTGGATCAGTTTGCTCATGAGGAGTGGACCAAAATACCTGCTGAGAGGTGACAGTTACAGGAATCGTTTGATTGCAGTGTTTGCCTCAAAAGGTTGTGCAACAAAATATTAAGTTGTGGGTACCATCATTTTTGTCCAGGCCTGTTTCATGCATTTATTTTTTAAATAATTCAGTTGAAGCTTGGTTGAAAAGCAATGTCTGACTTTCATTGGTTAAGATTTATAGAACTTTTATTTATTATTACTTTTGTCAGATTAAAGTTATTGCTGTGACCATTGTGAGTTTTTCTTTCATTGACCGAAGGGTAGCAACATTTTTGTCCACGTCTGTAAATATTTAAATATATCATATAGTAAATCTTTGTTAAACAAGTAACATCAGGATCTTTACTGCACATGTACATCAGCAAAAATATCTTGGCGTGCAGTTTAATTGGTGAAGTCAGTTATTTTGTTAGTGAATTTTTTTTCTTGTTCTACAGTAGTCAAACACTTTAGAGGCAAAAAGATTTAACTGTCAGCCATAAAATCTTTGTGTAGTTACAAGTTCTAACATGCACAAATGCTCGAAGAAACCAAAAATAAAGTGGATGCCAACTACCATGGCAGCCCTGTAAGTTTAAACAAACTTACTCAAGGTTGTTCAAACATCTAAAATATAATGTTTATTTAGCAGACAACATACAACAACAGAGTTACATATTTGCGCTGAAGTCAAGCAAACCTTTGGGTTATTTTAAATAAAAACCAGGAAGCTGTATACAGGGCATCACACCTGTACATTAAGAATTAACATGACTTGTGTGTAAACACCTATAAAACTAACCCTGCAGGTTCCAGAGTAATTCCAAGGAAAGTGGTGGAGTTTGAGTGAAATTTGCATTGTAAGATAAGGAGGTGCCACAACCTGTCCTGTCTGATTTAGGGGATTGTGGGCATTATATAAGACTGAAGCCTGTCCACTCTTACCTGCAGACCTGCTCCATATCTACTAAACAACACGCTTCCTCTTTCGTGACTCGTTCAGGTAAGATGTTTGTTTAACAATTTTAGGACTAATGACTAAAATCAGTTATTATAGTTTTTCTTTTTCTGTTTATTTTTAGTGTTAGGTTTTGTTTTGTTTTTATTAGTTTCATAGTCTCATTAAATATTATTACTATATGGGCATTTCATTGATATTTTATTGTAAATTGCAGTTCTTTTTCTTTTAAAAGAGAAAAAAAACCCAAGCAATGTTTTTAATATTTATATATTATTTCACCTATTTTTTTTCTCACCTAGATTTAGTTAGGCGACCCACCTTTATCATTATGGGTCACCTATACCTATTAGAACAGGTGCTGCACTTGTGCTGTTGCAGACTGTTACCTTGCAAAAAACGGCTCATAAAACTGAGTTAAATCTTAGGTAATTTCCTCTAAATGTCTACCACTTTAATCTCAGTATGTATATTGTTTTTAGTTAATTCTATTAATATTATTAGTAGTAGCAGCTATAGTCAATATAAACATTAAGCATGAGCTGAGCTGCTTCCTAAAAAGCAAATGGGCATACAGTGCTTAACAAATTTATTAGACCATCTATCATAACAAGAATGAAAATGTGTTTTTAGAAATTACTTAGAATTATATTGTTATCTATTAGGCAAATTAAAATAAAATTACAGTTGTATGAAATATGAAAATTAATGGATAACAACAGCTTTAAAAATACTATTTTGATTAAAGAGGCTACACATACAGTTGGTTACAGAAACATAAAACATGATTTTGGTATTTACTAATACTGTTAATTGAGAGCAGCTGTGGTATAAACATTACACTGGGTGGTGGTCTAATGAATTTGTAATTTGTATGTACTTGTTTTGTGCAGACAGAGATTTTCATACATAAAGAAGCATGCCTACAAATAACCTTTTCTGAAGTACTGAATTTAAACACAAGCAAAGAAGAATAAAATTGTCTTATATGACAATTAAATATATGAAATGACAGAGTATGTCATGTTTTTTTGGCATTGACTTTTTACATCAATTCTTACATCAACCAAGCTTTATTTTTAATATCTAAAGTTATGTTACCAAAAAAATATTTAATGTAATTTACTGGTTGTAAACTAGAGGTGGAGTAGACTGATAATCACCCTAGAGGTTTGAGGAGCGTACTGATCATTTTAAGAAGAATTTAATTTTACTGTTAGGATTTGAGCTGACATTGTTTCTTTGTAGCATATCATTTATTATACTAATCTATCAAATTTACATGCCAACTTCTTGAAAACAGACACAAACACTGCAGCAATGCCTCTTCCTGGTGCATGCCTGAACATTATGGAGGCTCGTCACAAGCAGAAGGGATATGGGAGCATCTGCAACCCTGAAAGGTTCTGTAACCAAGACTTCAAGAACCTGAAGCAGTACTGTCTAATCAAAGGAGTAAGGTACCTCGATGACATGTTCCCCCCTGATGGAAAGTCTATTGGCCAGGGGATACTGAAGCCCTCCGACCTGGCCCACGTGAAGTGGCTAAGACCTGCGGTGAGTATTTAAAGATATTTAAATTGCACATTAGATGCTCTATCACATCTAAATGTTTAATCAGCCGGGGACTGATTCCCCCTTTTTCACTGCAAGTGATTCAGTTTAAATTTTCTGCTAATGACATTTTTCTGCAGTCAGATTGTAAAAGTGTTTGAATGAGCTGTTCTTCAATTCACACAGTCCCAGTACACAGCTAACAATAATGCTTAACATTTCAAAAATAAAAGTGGTTGCCCTAGACTGCTAGACATGAGCTAATAATTCATTTTAGAATTTTAGAAAACAAAATACAATATCTTTTCCACCTTTGCCCCACTGCATTTGAGATTGTGAAAATGTAGCTCTTCTTATGAACCAAGAAGTGAGATTTTCACTGTAACAGTGCCCTCTAGTGGATGTGACAATAATTAAATTAATCCTGATATTTAAGCCTGTGAAGTAGAGTTTCA
Source organism: Maylandia zebra (assembly GCF_041146795.1). Taxonomy (NCBI): domain Eukaryota; kingdom Metazoa; phylum Chordata; class Actinopteri; order Cichliformes; family Cichlidae; genus Maylandia; species Maylandia zebra. The sequence continues at coordinate 12,992,762 of NC_135185.1, forward strand.
TATTTCAAACTTGGCCCCAAACCTCTTAAATTTGGGAATGGTCGGATACATTAAGTGGAAATGAGTGAAGCAATCCTTATATTTGAAAACTGACTCCCTGTTTTACAGCAAATTGCTCCTGATGCTGAATTTGTGGTTGATGGCGTCTCCAGATTTGACTTTGGTCAAGGTGTACTTGGTAGGGTCATTTCTTCACTCCTAATATTTACACTCTTGTATCTGCCTACAGTCCTGATTGTTCTTTTTTTGTTGTTGTTAAACAGGAAACTGCTGGTTTCTTGCATCAATCGGCGCACTGACTTTCCAGAATCACATTTTTGAACAAGTTGTTCCGCTCGACCAAAAAATCAAAGAGAACTACTGTGGCATTTTTCACTTCAGGGTAAACATCATTAAACTATCAGAATAAGACAAGTAATTATTATCTTTAACTGTTTTTCTCCACTAAACTAAAACTTAAAAGCTGTTTATTTCAGAGTTTGGATTATTTTGTCTCTAATGATCAAATTTCATGAAACACAACAAGCTCACAAAACAATTGTATCTTTATTTAAGTTCTGGAGATTCGGGCGGTGGGTGGACGTCGTCATTGATGACAAGTTGCCGACGATCAATGGCAGACTAATCTTTGTTCACTCCAAAGATCCAAATGAGTTCTGGCCTGCTCTGCTGGAGAAAGCTTATGCCAAGTATGCAAAGAAACATATGATTTATCCGATATACAGTGAACAAGTTACATGTGGGGGATCTGTGAAAAATATTATCTACCTCTGTCAGGGTTTGTGGTTCCTACACCGACATGACTTCTGGAACTCCTTCAGAGGCTATGATGGATTTCACCGGTGGCGTCCACATGTGCGTCCAGCTGTCGGACGCCAGTTCAGACGTGTGGGGGCTGATATGCAGAGCTGGCAAATCCAACACATTGATGGGCTGTGGTACACCTCAAGGGGTAAGCACAAAAAAACAGAACTCAGAAACAGCCCGAGGTTATTCAGGGAGATTATTCTCCAACTACAAAAAAGGGCTTAGAGGACTTTGATTAGTGTTAGTATAGATTAGAGATGCTGTGAAACTGTTTTGACATTTTAACAAACATTTTATGCATTTTGAGGTGAGTTATAACAAAGTCTGTGTTTTCCACTCAGACTGCACTTCATCATCTACCAATAAAACTGGTATCATATTGCCTAAAAACTATAAAACTAAATCAATGATGTAATGATGAAGTTATATTTATGGCATAATCAACCAATATTGCACAAATACAACCCAAGTTAGCATGCACTTTGGGACTGCTTAAGTGGGAATGCAAATCCTGGAACAAGAAGACTGTTTTGACTTAGTAGACTCTGAAAGTTCAAAATCTATTTTAAGTTTTTTGTGAAGCGGTTGGTTGACTGCCAGAAACATCTTTTATGAAGACAAAGTGTCCCAAAATGTTGAAATTTGCTTTAAGTCAACATAACCAAACTTTGCAGTCACTTTTTTCTAATGATATTATTGTATCAGAAGTCTTTATTTTCATTTTTTATGCTTTTACAATGACCAATGTTCCTTGATTGTAGGAAACATCTGCTAACACAGTTTTGCCAAATGGACTGGTCCAAGGGCACGCCTACACTGTGACAGGGGTTAAAGAGGTAAAGAATTATACTTACACAGTAATCACAGTTAGTATTGGAAGTGAATCTACAGTAATAATACTTCCCTGGTAAGATTACAGCAATAAAAAGAATGCTATCACATAGTATCACAGTATGCAGTGTAGGAAGAATTACAGCAAAAACAAGCGCATGACATATTAGACAAAATGTTTAGGGGAGATTTAAAAACCTTTAAGCATACATTTAAATACAACAATAATATGTCCCAGAAGGTTGATTCTGTTCATCTGGACGTAGCGTTTTCTGGGAGAAACGTTTCGTCACTCATCCAAGTGACTTATTCAGTCTCAGCTGACTGCAGGTTTTCCCAACCTTATAAACAGTACATTTGCACAATGACTGAAAATAGAACCACTGAATGAACAATGGGCTCTGAGATCAGTTCCTTGATCATTAATATGCAAATTCTCATGACCATTGACTAACAACTACTGATCAAAGACCACTGATCAGTGGCAATGAGTACCATCCACAGAGAGTTGGGGAATGGCTGCAATCACGTAAATGGCCTCCTTGACTCCCCCTCAAACCAGTGTTTCCAGCTGATTGTTCGTTCAGTGATGCTCGTTTCAGTCATTGTGCAATGTACTGTTTATAAGGTTGGGGAAACCTGCAGTCAGCTGAAACTGAAGACGTCACTTGGATGAGTGACGAAACGTTTCTTGCATTGAAAACGTTACGTCCAGATGAACAGAATCAATCTTTTGTGATTTACTTACCTGGATGATTGAGCATGCATCGAACCAATAACTGTGATTTTTCTGGTGCCTGCGGCCAGCTTATTAGCCAAGGAAAACTTGTGAAGCTGATCCGTTTGTGGAACCCCTGGGGCAAAGGAGAGTGGGTAGGAGACTGGAGTGATCGGTAAGCAGTAATCAGCTTTGGTATATTTAATTAGAGAATAATTTTCTTCAAAATATGCAACTCTGGATAAAAATTACCAACATAATGTGTCATCTCTTACCTAAAATACTGTCTTTAAGGTCCCCCATGTGGGACATTGTGAGTTCTCAAGACCGCCAAATGTGCCTTTCAGTGGCTGATGATGGAGAGTTTTGGTAAGCAAATTTCGTCAAAAGAAAACTACAACCTCTGGCGGAATTATATTAATACCACCAGAAGTTGTAGTTTTCTCTTTTTTTGCTTTATTTACTCTGTACTATGTCATAAGCTTAGAGTTTTATACTTTGACATCACATCTAAATAAATTAGGAATGAGAATCTACCTGATTTTATTAACAGGATGGCATTTGAAGATTTCTGTAAGTTCTACACAGATCTTGACATCTGTGGCCTGAAACCAGACTTCATAGATGGAAAATCCTCTGCTCAGTGGAAGACCTCTGTGTACGAGGGTCGGTGGGTTGCTGGAACTACTGCTGGAGGCTGCATAAATAACAGAGGTAATTATATAGCATATACTGGAATATAGGTGTTTAAATGTTCAGCAGAACATAATTTTTTAATCTTCAATTCATGTAAATAAAACATATTTTTCCCTCTATGTCCTCCAGACACTTTCTGGACAAATCCACAGTATCGAATTAAGGTCGTAGGTGAAAACTCTGAGTCCAATGGGGAGAAAAACATCCTAGTGTCTCTCATGCAAAAGCCTGACAAGAGGAACAGACGCCTGGTGCAGAACCTCCACATTGGTTTTGCTGTATATTTGGTAAATATTTCTCTTTGTCATATCATTCATACATGCATAACTATGGTGAAAACAAATACCATGTTGAAGTTGACATTTTCAGAGCATGAAAATGTATTTAACTATTGTCAGAACTTGTATCGTAATGTGGAAACAACAATAATAATGTGGTGTTGAAATGCAGAAAATGACAGATCAAAAATTTACTACAACATACAAAAAACCATTTTGTTAGCAAGCCAAGCTTTAATATGCTGTCCAAACATTCATACAGTGGCTGTGCACATGTTGAAATAACTAACTAACGACTAACTGAATTATTGTTTATTCCCAACATGAACAAAATTCATCTGACGTCCTTCAAGGTGTCCGAAGACGTAAGAAACTAATTTAATCTATTTCATGTTTATAATACACATATGGTGATGTGAAAAGGAAAGTACACTGTCTTTCACTATTAAGGTTCTGTGTATCTGTATGCGCTGATACATAAAACCTTCAAGTTGACATGTCTGTACGCACTTCAGAAACTTCTTCAAATGAAATTGGGGAGCTGAAATATCACTTTGAATAATTTCAGTACAAAACGCAAAGTGGGAAGTTTCCAGCAATGTTCTTCAACACCCATCTGCCTGTTGCTCGGAGTGATAAATACATGAATGCCCGTGAGGTGATAGAGTTCCTTATGCTGAAGCCTGGTGAATACCTGATTGTGCCATCCACCTTCAAACCCAACGAGACAGCCTCCTTCATCCTCACCATCCACTCAAGAGAAGAGACTTGTTGCTAGTATGCTCACTGTCGATGTCTGATGATATGACATAAAAAATTTTAAAACAAAATTTGCATTTGACACATTACAGTTGATTTCTATGAAAGTAATGCATATTGGTCTCCCCACAGTGAGAATTCAAATTCAAATGAGCAAAGATATGAGCCAGTTGAAAAGGTTTGTAACAAATCATTTAATTGTGTCCGTGTTATTTTGCTGTTCATGTGTTATTAATGTGAACTGTTGACTCGTCAGGTCACAAAAGTAAAAAACCATCAGGATGAAGAAAACAAGAAAACATTCTTCCGTCAATACTCTGACAAGGTAATTAAAAAAGATCTTTTTGCTAATAATATTAGCCGCATTACTGCAATATTACAAGTTTATATAGCATTATGTGTCTAACGTCTGTGTAATGTATCATGTAGTAAACCAAATCAATTAATGTTTCAGTATGAAGAAGTGGATGCTGAGCAGCTCCAGAGGCTTCTAAATGAAAACATCCTGAAAGGTTTGGCCTTTAAAAAGTCTGTCAAGCTCAATTTAAATTTACTGGGCCACCTACACATGGCTGTTTGGCCATGGGAACCCATTCCATGAAGCTCCTTGTGCACAGTTTTTGTGCTGATGTTATTGCCAGAGGAGGTTTGGAGCCCTGTAAATACTTTTGTTCATATAGCGTAGTTTCCAGGTCTGACCCGTCCAATTTATAAATCAGTATTATTTCCTGTAAGCCTTCATCGGACTCTGGCAAACTCTGGTTTATGAGAATATGACTCTAACTTATTAATACAAAATTAACTGTGGTCCACATTAGTGTAAACATCAGTAATACAGCAGGGTGTGCAAGACCCTAAGTTTCTTAGTCGCCATGGCTACTTCGACATGCAGTCTATGACTCTGAATACTGTGGATGACAATTGTGCTACACTGTCTTTGCTAATTCAACTCTGTTTTATTTAGGAGAAATGAAATCTGGAGGGTTCAGCCTTGATGCCTGTCGCAGCATGGTGGCTCTAATGGATGTATCCTGTTATAATACATGTGATACTGGAAAAAGCAGATTAAGAAACTTTGTAGTTTGCCTTTTTGAGCTGTTGAAAAGTAACTATTGCAGAAGTCTATATGTAAGCAAACCTGAGTGCTTCTCTGTTGATATAACCAGCATTACTCATCTGAAAGACCAGACTAAGATTTGTCCCTTTGCTACCTTAATGTGGGTTTTAAAAGACATCGATCACAGGCAAACTAAACAGTGAGGAATTTGTCCGTCTGTGGAACAAGGTCACCAAGTACAAGGTAAAGGGAAAAAAACAGCCTTAAAACATATATCACTACATCTGCTATAGATGTGAAGATTTTCCCTGATCAGTTTCATGGTTTCAGTCTTCTCTTATCAGGAGACTTTCTTCCTCACCGACGTTTCAAAAACAGGAACGCTGTCACTGAGTGAGCTGAGGAACGCATTTGTAGCTTCAGGTATATGTTTATAGTTATATGTGTGTATATATATGTACATGTGTGTATATGTATGTATATATACATATATGTGTGTGTATTAGTATATATTAGTGCTGTCAGCGTTAATCTCGTTAAAATAATGCTAGCGCCATAACCCAGAGCTTCCCAAAGTGTGTGGCCCACCCCCTAGGGTGGGGCGCAGAGCCATTGCAGGGGGTATGAAAAGAAAAAAAAAAAAAAGGACACTTGGACACTGCTAGCATAATGGACAGGTTTTTGACGGGTGTCCACACAAACGCAAAGCAGGAGATGAAGCATCGCCAAATATGTTTCCAAACCAACTTAATTCTAAGCCAAAGACTAGAAAATACGATGAAGCATATCGTGTGTGTATGTAAGCGTGTAAAACCTGAAGATGGAGACAAAATACTGTTTATCTGCCATTCTGCAATTCATCTCATGTAAACAATAACGTGCGCACAGCGTGACGTGAAAAAAGGCACATACCTTTGACGTTGCCTGACGAACTGTCTATCCCTCGTCCACACGGAGGGATGGAAAAGGAGTCTAAAAAAGGAGTTTTAAAAAAATCTCCATTTTCGGTGATTCCAAACGCCGTTTACGTGCTGACGAAAGGCCCAAACGCATAGAAACAGCTGCGTTTTCAAAAATAGCCGTGTAGGTGTGGACGTAGCGTAAAAGATTTAGTAGTGTATTTTATCACTACCTGTAATTTATTGCAGATTACTTGTATTTGTTTAATTGTTTACTAAATGTTTGAGATGTGAAATAAACTGTTGGTGTTTGAAAACAAAATATGGGCGTGTGTGGCTGGAGGATGTGTTTGTGCATGCGGGGGGCGAACATTTTTCTTGTAAAACAAAGGGGGCCCCAGCAAAAAAAGTTCGGGAACCACTGCCATAACTACATTAACGCGGCAAATCTTCATTAGCAAGATAGCGCGGATTGACCCGTGCGTGCAGCTGGACGGCGCGTTAACATCATTTTAACGAGATTAACGCTGACAGCACTAGTATATGTATGTATGTACATATATCTCAGCAAACTCCTCCTGAAGTCTGACTGTGTGTGTTCTTCAGGAATGAAGGTTTCAGATGACATGCTCAGTCTGATGGCTCTGCGCTATGGCGCCTCCTCTGGACACATGGCACTGGAGTGCTTCATCAGTCTCATGATTCGCTTGGACTGCATGAAGAGTAAGTGAAGCCGAGAAGAAATAACAACAGTAGATGTGTAGATAGCTGAAAATAAATCTCATGCAGTGAGAATGAAAAGTTTTTTCAGTGGAAAACATCTTTCTCGCTTCTAAGATTTGATTAAGGTTCATGATTTGTACAGTTTAAACTCAAAGTTGTGTTCTTCAACAGAAATCTTCAAACAGTTGTCTGATGGAAAATCCATTCATCTCAAGGAGTCAGAGGTAATAAAGTCACTTTAGTGCTGACAGAGCAAACGAATAAATAAATATAAATATTTATACAAAGAAAACGCATCAGTTTAAGTGATACTTAAATGTTAATAAATAATCTGTCTTATTTTCAGTGGATGTACGTTTCCATGTACACTTAAGCCAGCTGAAAGACAGATGCACGTTTCATCTGGAAAACACAAGAAGATATTTCAAAAACTTGTTTTCTGTGAATTAGCTATAACACTTTATTACTTTGAAACAACTAAACACAATAATGTGAAACTATAACAAACACTAACATTTAAAGCTGTAAACCTTATGCCTCTCTGCATATTATGTCAAAGACTGAATAACTGCATTTTTTTGTGACTAGTACTGCAAACTTGTCAATCTGTGTTTTATAATAGAAACATAATACAGATGTTCGTGAATGACATGGGACTATTGTATCAGTCAAAAATGAATGAAGTGGATGGGAAATTAAACTGATAAGATAACTACAAAAACTCGGAAAATGGAAATTCAAAGGAAGAAAATGTCAAATTTAACTAGTACCTTTGTTTTTATATGTAATTTTCTATATCAGCTGCTTTTTAAAATTCCTTTTATATTGGGGAAAGGAAGTACCAAACTTCAGTGGGTCAGTTTCAATAGTGAGAGGTTGCGTTCTCCTCCTTTCAATGAAGCATTGCCTTTGTGATCTTCAGCAATTTTCTTTTTTCCAGCAGCTGGGATTTTTTTTAATCTTATCATTTGTTTTGTGGGTTTTGATATATTTAGCTGCATAATTGCCTGTTAAAGTTACATTTTCTTAATAAAATCATGTGTTATTTTGTAGATTTGCCGTCTTTGATTTTTCTTTGAGAGATCTTCTTTTACCCAGACACTTTTATAGATACTTCCCTTTATTACATTGAATGCTTTAGACATACTAAAAAACGTCTAAAGCATTTAGACATTTGCTTACATAAGGATGTCTATAAATGCAGGTGACACCGAGGCACCCTAGGCAGTAGGTCAATGATCAATTTTTATTAACGTATCACCAGACCTGTGGCCATATGTTCTGAGCACTAGGGTGAAGGGTCGGGCTGAGCTGTCAACTGATCAGTTGTGAGTTGGATTAGGTGGTGGAAGATGATGCTGGACAGACCTAGCAGTATAGTGAGGGTGTGCTGGGAATGCTTAGCAAAGGTCCTGGTCCGCGAGATCTTCAACTCACACCACCGGCAGAGCTGCAACAGCATTCCAAGGGAGATTGGGGGACACTGAGTCCAAATGGACCGTGTTCAGCGCCTCCATTGCTAAAGCCGCTGCGGCTGCAAGGTGATTGGTGCCTGTTGTGGTGGTAACCCCCGAACCAAATGGAGGAAACCCGAGGTGAAGGGAGCCACCAGACTGAAGGAGAAGTCCTATTGGGCTTGGTTAGCCCGTGGGACTTTGGAAGCAGCCAGTAGGTGCCAACAGGCCAAGCAGAATATGGCTTGGGCAGTGCCTGAAGCAAAAATTCGGGTATGAGAGGAGTTTGGAAAGGCCATTGAAAAAGACTTTCAAACTGATGGAAAACTGTTGAGCGACTTGGGAGGGGAAAGCGATACTCTACCTGCACTGTGTATAGTGCAGGCGGAACGTAGCTGACTTCAACTGAGAACATTGTTGGGTGGTGGAAGGAATACTTCGAGGACCTCCTTAATATCAATGGCACATCTTCTGCTGAGGAAGCAGAGTGTTGGGAAGAGGAGGACAACTCGTTTATATTTGAGGGTGAGGTCACTGAGGCAGTAAAACAACTCCTTGGTTGCAGGGCCCCTGGGGTGGATGAGGATCGCCCTGAGTTGCTAAGGGCTTTGGGTGTTGTAGGGCAGTCTTGGTTGACACACCTCCAAATGTTCCATGGAGATCGGGGGCGGTACATCTGGACTGCTAGACCAGAGTGGTGGTTCACATCTTTAAGAACGGGGACCGGAGGGTGTATTCCAACTATAGGGGGATCACACTCCTCAGCCTCCCTGGGAAAGTCTATGCCAGTGTTGGAAAGAAGAGTCCGTTTGTTAGTCGAATCTTAAATACAGGAGGAACAAAGCGATTTTCGTCCTGGTCGTGAAGAACTTGCAACTTAGAAATGTATTTATTGTCATTGTACAGTGTAACACTGGACCAGCTCTTTAGCCTCTCAAGGATACTTGGGGGTGCATGGGAGTTTGTCCAACTAGTCCACATGTGTTTTGTGGACTTGGAAAAGACATTCGACTGTGTCCCTCAGAGTGTGGGAGGTGCTTTGGTAGTATTGATTGTCTTGCCCATTGCTACAGGCTATTCAATCCTTATACAACCATTGCAAGAGCTTGGTGCCCATAGCGGTCATCTGGTTCTGTTGGCTTTATGGGGTGGTTTCCAGCTCGCACTGGAAAGGTTCACAGCTGAGTTTAAAGTGGTGGAAATGAGAATCAGCACCTCCAAATCTGAGGCCATGGTCCTGAGCTGGAAAAGGGTGGAGTGCCCACTCCGGGTCATGGATGAGTTCCTGCCCCAAGTAGAGGAGTTCAAGTATCTTGTTCCCAAGTGATGGGAGAAAGGAATGGGAGATCAACAGATGTATTGGTGCTGCGGCTGCAGTGATGCAGACACTATTCTGGTCCGTCGTGGTGAAGAGAGAGCGGAGCATAAAAGCAAAGCTCTCGATCTACCGATTGATTACTACCTTCACCTATGGTCACGAGATGTTGTGACCGAACGAACGAGATTGCAGATACAAGCGGCGGAAATGGCTCCCTCTGAAGGGTGGCTGGCCTCTCCCTTCGCGATAAGGTGAGGAGTTCGGCCACCCAGGAGGGGCTCAAAGTAGAGCCGCTGCTCCTCCACATCGAAAGGAGTCAGTTGAGGCTGTGAGGGCATCTCATAAGGATGCCTCCTGGGTGAGGTGTTCCAGGCATGTCCCACTGGGAGGAGGCCCCAGGGCAGACACAGGGCACACTGGAGAGTTTATATCTCTTGGCTGGTCTGGGAACGTATTGGTGTTCCCCTGGACAAGCTGGAGGAGATGGCTAGAGAGAGGGAGGTCTGAGCTTCTCTGCTGATGCTGCTGCCCCCGTGACCTGGCCCCAGATAAGCAGAAGAAGATTGATGGAAAGATGACTAACATTGCTTTAGGTTAAATATTGCTACTTTTAATTGGATACCAAATTAGGGAAAGTTCTTCTATGTCTTATTTATATTAACTAAGTTGAGCTTTTTTCATCATTCTGAGCCAGGAAAATATGCTTTCTACCAAATATGCATATTTTGATCCTATCTGAATTTGCTACTAAACAACTGTGATAAATCATCACCAGTGAGAAGAAAGCTAAACCACAAGTGCATCTTTAAAGACACATAAGGAACGATCAGGATGATTGAGGTTTCCATTTAAAATTTCTCCCTTTTATACATAACTGATGTTCTGTTATGAATTTTATTCGTTTAGAACAAATTCAAATAAATGTCCATTTTCCAACATTCTTTACATTTCTAAAGAATTTAGCACATTTCATGTTCATTATATACAGAAGTCAAACAGTTTAATCACGTCTATTGAAGTATAATAGTCAAACCTCTCATGGATAAGTTTACCTTAAAGTTCTTATCACCATTCTGACACCAATATGCATCATTTTTAAAGTAAAGTTTCTACTTTGTGATAAAACTCAATAGAAATAGGAGACATAGTAAACTCAACAGTGTCAAGTGTGCCAGTGAGAAGTTACCTTGTCAGAGTGTTTATTGAAAAAGTCTCTTATGTTCATCTTCCTGTGGACTTTTGACTTTGACCTAAATAAAAAGGTATTCACATTATCACTTAGCAAATAACACAACAGCAATGAGACATGATTTATTGTTGAATACCCACATTCTCATCAAGCTCATGTTTGTGATGCATATTTCTTCTTCACAGAAAAACATTTCCATGTTTGCACATGTATCATGAAGATTGTTCCAATTTAGCATTGCCATATTTTGTCCTTCAGCCCTGCTAGTATGCACTTATGAGTGTGCATACTAGCAGTTGGTCTCTGCTTTTGGGTGGATGGTCAGGATAGAGGCCACTGGGATTGAAGGTAGATGGCACAATCAAGTGTCAGATTCAAGAAATAAAGGTGTCATGACATATCCATGTTAGACAGTGAAGAGCAATGTTTACCTCAAATATGAAAAACCCAATGTGGAGGTTTTGCACCAGGTGACTGTTCCTTTTTTCAGGCTTTTGAATGAGTGACACCATTATGTTTTTATCGCCATCTTTGTCTGAGCCACTGCAAAATTTGAAACGACACTGTGGTTTGGTCCAGAAACTGTCTTTCCTGGGAAAATTAAAAAGTGTTTACTGCAGCCGCCTCTCTATGGCGTGACACAACCCTTCCCCAGGGTTCTTCCACCACAGATCACACAGGTTGTAAATTTTATCCATTATCTCCCTCCTGAGCGTCTCCTCAGAGTCCGCTGGGTCCATGTGTGGCTGGATCATTCTGTCACGGTCTGTGGTGGCAGACCATGGGTATGTGGCGAAGTAAGACCCAAAATGCAGGACACTTTAATGCAAGCAGTGCGTTTATTTACAGTAACTGATAGCAGTCATGGTTATAAGCTTTTATTACAGTCACTTTATAAATGCCTCTATAAAAGGATTAAGGTCCTTTCAGTTGCTTTGGCAGATGTTTAAACCGCTGTCTCTGGGTAAATTCTGACGAAATTATACCACAGCAGGATATAGTTATATAACTTTATAGGTGTTTAGTGAAAGGAATGAAAATAAGTCCTCATGTATGAGTGAGTATAGGGCAGCAGAAGTATCAGGGACATTAAGCCAATGCTGGTGGTTCTGTGTGGTGTAGTTCTACTTACCCTGGGAGGTGTACCACAGCCCATCAGTGTGTTTGATTTGCCAGTTCTGCAGATCAGCCTCCACAGGCTTGGACTCGGTTGTGACAGCTCGATGTTAATGTGGACGCCGCCGGTGAAGTCCATCATAGCCTCTGAAGGAGTTCCAGCAATCATGTCAGAGTAGGAGCCACAAACCCTGACAAAATAATAGTTTGTTTGTTTTTTTACAGATATTTAGAGAAATCACACCTTCAACTCTCATTATGTCTAAGATTAAGACTGCATACTTGGCATAGGCTTTCTCCAGGAGAGCAGGCCAGAACTCATTTTGGTTTTTGGAATGAAAAAGATTAGTCTGCCATTGATTGTTGGTAGTTTGTCATCAATGACCACATCCTCCCACTGCCCAAATCTCCAGAACTGGGGAAAAAAAAGAATGAATCTAGTTTGCCACTCTTGATTTATTATTCAAAAAATGTCTTGTAGCGTGTTGGGGCTCAACCTCGGTCTGTAAAAGTGATGATAGATGAAATGATGTTTTAGGCCAGGGATTTTATTCCCTTTCAGGCCAATCTATTTATTGGGATGTGTTTAGCAAAATAGCAAGTTACTTCCTCCCTTTGGCCCTAAAAGTTGGAGATTCTGCATTTACGTTGGATGGGCAGCAGGCAAAGGCGGGGACTGTGACTTACTGGCCTCTGGTATCATAAACCAGTCATTTATGAGGTTACAATTACACACAGTTTAGTTTTAACATGAAAATGTGTTAAAATAAAATATAAGCAGTAAAAGAATTTTAAACCATGTAGCACATGCTTGTTAGCTAGTTCATTCTGCTGTGGTTAAAATACAAACAAAAAGCAACATCTCAAAAATAAATAAATAAATAAATCGGTGAGTATTTTTGATAGGTGTGTTTTTATTGAACACAAGTAGTGATCAATAAAAATATATCTGTCAAAAAATTATAATCAGATGTGTTGTTAGATGTTGGTATTTACACTGAAGTGAAAAATCCCACAGTTATTCTCATCAGCAGTTTCCTGTTCAAAAATATTCTCATGGTTACTAGAGGAAATCATGTGAGGAGAACAATAAATATATATTCATATATATTCACGAATACATTTCACCTATGAAGTTTCCTTGACCAAAATCAAACCTGGAGACTCCGTCAAGTACAAAGGCTGGAAAACAAACAATTTCCTGAAAAAGGGAGAGTGCTGATCAGAGAGTAAAGCTCTGAAAGTCTTAAAAGAAAGGATGCAAATTTCTTTGTTAGTGTATCCTTCACAAAAATGTGCATATATTCATGCACACTGAAATAATCTTTCAATTGTTATAAGAGTCACAATAGCATGTTGAAGACTGTTTTGGTTGAACCACACTAAAAAACATCCCTGAAATCTGTTTGTATTTCTAATACAAGATATTGCTTGTATTAGAAACAGTGTATCAAATATCTGTTTCCAGCTGTGACAAACTAAACCAGAAACCTGACTGTGCTGTTTTTGAACCGTGGAATAAGAAATTCTACGTGTAGGGAGACTCAATCTAAATGCAGTGAAAGTACTAAAACTGAATTGCTCTTTTAAAAAATTTGCTCAACATTTTAGTAACATTTTACAATATTAGGATATATACTTCACCTAATATTCACATTTTAGGTGAACCATCAGCTCTACTTTCAAAACACTCACTACTGGTCTCCGTGCTGCAGCTCGGTTTCAGGGTGTTGGCAAGATTCTTACTGCCTAAGCCATCTTTATGTAAAGTAACAATTCTTTTTTCCCATGATTTTGCTATGGTGTGCCATGTTAAACTTCCAGTGACCAGTATGAGAGAGTGTGGTAGCAAATTCAACACACCTATTTCCCATTTGCACCTGGAACCTTGTAACACTCATGAGTCACATTACGCCAGGAAAGGAAAATAGCTAACTGGGCACAATTTGGACATTTTCACTTAGGGGTGTGCTCACTTTTGTTGCCAGAGGTTTAAGCAATAATGGCTGTGTGCGTTATTTAAACGGGACAGCAAATTTACACAGTTATAGAAGCTGTATACTTTAATACATTGTACCAAAGTGTCATATCTTCAGTTTTGTCCCATGAAAACATAACAAAATATTTACAAAAAATTGTAGGGGGTTGCACTCACTTTTGTGAGATACTGTGTATATGAAATGTACAGATATACAAATCCAGGAAAAAAAAGAAAAAAGGAAATAAATATGCAAATAAATAATGTTGTGTGTTTACAGTTTTGGTTATTGCATGTAAAAATAAGTATTACATAGTGGTGGTTAATAGTGGGAAGTCCTTGGAGTGCGGGGTGGAACTGTGTTATCAAGGAACCGAAAGGTGGACCCTCTCCAAACACTCCCTGTTGATGCTGAGGAGGACTAAGTGCTGTGCCTCCTGAAATCAACAATGACCTCTTTGGTTTCAATCACGAAAACGCAAACTTGACACAGAGAGATAGACAGAAAGAATATGACACATGAAACAGAGAAGACAGTGACTTAAACTAATGGCCAGAACACCAAATAAAGTAAAGAGAACAAAACCAAGAATAACCCTTAATACAAAATCAACCAAGCACAACTCAAAAACCCAAATAATTCATATATTTAGCAAAACAAAACAGAAAAAGAAAAAGCTGGGTCAAAATTGACCCAGAACCATGACAGTTTATTTCCTCTGCCAGCTGCACACAGCGCAGCCTCTGTGGTTTATGATGTCTTGTAGGTGGAAACTAGCGAGCTAACTTCCCGCTAAGTTTTAACTGCATTAAATTTAATGCATTCGGTTTTCATGGATGCCTGGATGTTAAACTTAATTGTTACCTGGTAAAGCAGCAACGCGTATACCACATAAAATCGATTCGAGGTCAGCAAGCACAACCTGAATTCATACAGGTGCATTACTGATTTTTCAATGTTCCTTCATTGTTCCTTCAATTGCTCCTGCAGTCAGCTAAGACTGAAGAAGTCACTTGGATGAGTGACAAAACGTTTCTCCCACAAAACGCTACGTCCAGATGAACAGAATCAACTTTTGGAGATTTACTTTTCTGGATGATTGAGAATGCATCAACCCAATTACTGATTTTTGAGAAGATTAAAGGACTTGAAGTGGGCTTTATAGTGCAAAAAATATGGTAGTAAAGCTTTGTTAAGCAAGTAACATCACTATCTTTTACTGCACATGTACACAAGCAAATTACCTTTTCAGTTAACCGATGAAGTCAGTTTTTATGTGAGTAAATATTTTACTTATCATTATCAAAATAAATGCCAACTACCGGTACCATGGCAGTCCTGTAAGTGTAATCAGACTTACTCAAGGTTGTTCAAATATCTAAAACATTTTATATTTAGCAGACAACATACAACAACAGAGTTACATATTTGCACTGAAGTCAAGAAAACTTTTGGGTTATTCTTTCCTCTTGCTTGCTTTTCAGTATCAAGGATTATTCACTCACTGTAACGGTCATGAGAGCTGAAAATGTTTGGCTCTGCCTTCTGATTATTTTCATTCATGTGATGTTTTAATAAAAAACAGAAAGCTGTATACAGAACATTGCACCTGTACATTCAGAAGTGAAAGGGACTAACATGACTTGTGTTACGACCCAGTGATGTGTGTGTTGTGTTATGCCTCCCACGGGGGGGATGGCTGTGGGTATCTTTCCCCTTTTTCTCTCCTAGGAGGTGGGAACCTGGGCGTGGCTGCTGGGTATCCGGGTGGAGTCTCTGCCTGTCCTGTGTGGATCCTGTGTGGATAATTGATGGACCACCTCCGGTACTTAAGGACTTAACGACAGCCACCTGGAAGCTCTCCCCGAGCCTCCACCACTCGACCAAGAACCTGTGTGATGATCTACTGTATGTTAGTGCAGTGTAGAGTTTTGAGTGTATATCTGGTTGGGATGTCTACTTGGTTGTAAATAGTGTAAATAGTATATCTGGGTGGGATGGCTATTATGTTGTAAATAATTGTAAATAGATTGTCAAATAGTGATCACGGGTTGGTTCACCTGATATATCACTGTCACTGCCGCAGCCTTGTAGGCGTGAGAAGCCGTTTTTTTTTTTTTACACGTTTTCTCCTGTTTTTTCCCTTAGAAAGGTAGGTAAGCGACTTGTCTTTTGTTTGGCTTCTTTTTATTTTGGTGTAGGGATCGCTAGGGAGTTTTGTTTGTTGTTTTGGCATTGCTCACTGCCGACGAAAATAAACGGCTGCTTACCACTTGAACGGTATTGTTGTCGGTGTACTTACTTGGGTGGGGAGTGGGGGGGCTAACCCTCGTGTTGCGTTTTTTCACTCGCCTGGACTACAAACGTAACATATTTGGGTGCTCGTCATTTCTTTGGTTCTTTTTTTGGGTGTGTTTTTTGTAGTTTGTTTTCTTGGTTGGCTCTGCTTTTCTGGTTGGCAGTTTTTTCTTGTGTGGGGGGTGTGTGTGTGTGTTGGGATGGAGTTTAAGTTGGAAGATTTCACACTGGGCCCATCTGCGGAGAAGTTGGACAGGTGTAAAAAGGCTGACCTCATGCTAATTGCCAATTTTTTTGACATAACGGTGCCATTGAACGCGAAGAAAAAGGAGCTTAAGGAGCTTCTGGGTGCTAACCTGACGGAGAGGGGTTTGTTTGGGGAGTCGGGTCCTGCAGGGGGCGTCGAGCTAGAGGCTGTTGCTGGTATTCATACCCCACTGGAAAATCTCCCTTCTCTACCTAGTCCTTCTGTGGAAGAGCTGCAGGTAACGCTGTGCATAAGGGAAGTGGAGCTAAAGAGATGTATGGTCTCTCTTACTTCAATGCCGATTGGTGGGGAAAGCTCAAGAGGTATGCACTGCTCTTTCTCTGGAGGACAGTTTTGATTATGATATTATGAAGGCTGCTGTCCTGCGTGCATACGAGTTGGTGCCAGAGGCTTACAGGCAAAGATTTAAAAATGGGAGAAAAACTGCCAACCAGACCTATGTGGAGTTTGCCAGAGAAAAGAAGACTCTGTTTGATAAGTGGTGTCATGCTACAAAAGTGAAGACCTTAGATGATTTGCGTGAGTTGGTGACGTTAGAGGAGTTTAAACGTCAGATACCAGACAATGTGGTAACCTACTTAAACGAGCAGAAGGTTACGACTCTCGGCGCCGCTGCTGTACGGGCTGATGAGTTTGTGTTGACACACAAAGCGGTGTTTTCAGTTCCTGTTCACAGCCCTCCGACTTCTGTCAGCCCGCACAGTTGGTCTCCAAGGGGCACCCGCCGCGCCCCCACCTCATCCTTTGAAAACCGAGTGTGTTTTTTTTTGCCGTGAGCAGGGACACCTTATTGCTGCCTGTCCTGCTCTGAAAAGAAAAGAACAGACCGGGAAGGGTGCATCTCCTTCCCCAGTAAACCTTCTACAGACCGACAATCATGCTGTAAAGGAGGTGGCGACACTTCAGAATGACAAAGTAGATGAGGAGTTTAAGCCATTTGTGTCACACGGTTTTGTATCGCTGATAGGAGATGAACGGCGGGCTCCTGTCAGTATTTTGCGGGACACTGGTGCGAAACAGTCGTTCATTCGTGAGGGGGTTTTACCGTTCTCAGCTCAATCCTACTGGGAGGGAGTGCAGCAGATTGTTGTTCCGCAGTCGCTCCGTCCCCAGGTCCTCAGCTTAGCCCATGACCACATTATGTCCGGTCACCTGGGAATCACAAAAACATACAACCGTGTCCTCCGTTACTTTTTCTGGCCTGGTCTTAAATCTGATGTGGTGAAATTTTGCCGCTCGTGCCACACATGTCAGCTTGCCGGTAAACCAAATCAGGTGATTCCAACTGCGCCGTTAAAGCCCATCCCCGTGGTTGGGGAACCTTTTGAACATGTTATCATTGATTGTGTTGGTCCCCTTCCAAAAACAAAGTCCGGAAATCAATATCTACTCACCATGATGTGTATTGCCACCCGTTATCCTGAGGCTATCCCATTGCGCTCGTTAAAAACCCGTGGGATTGTGAAGGCCCTAGTTAAGTTCTTTTCTATCTTTGGACTGCCTAAACGTATCCAGATGGATCAAGGCACAAACTTTATGTCCAGAGTTTTTGCCCAGGTTATGACCAAGCTCGGTGTCACCCATCACACTTCCAGCGCATATCACCCGGAGAGTCAGGGTGCATTGGAAAGGTTCCACCAAACTCTGAAAAGCATGCTTCGCAAACATTGCACTGAGTCTGGCCGTGAGTGGGATGAGGGGTTGCCCCTGCTATTGTTCGCCGTCAGGGAGACGTGCCAGGAGTCTTTGGGGTTCAGTCCTGCTGAGTTAGTTTTTGGCCACACGGTGCGCGGCCCGTTACGTCTTTTGAGAGAGAGATTTCTCTCAGAGAAACATCATCCGGAAGAAAACATTCTGGACTATGTTAGCTCATTTAAAGAGAGGCTGCATGATGCCTGCAACACTGCTCGTGGCGCGCTAGAAAAGGCTCAGGTCAGAATGAAAACCCGTTTTGATAGAAAGTCGGTAGTGCGGAGGTTCCAGTCTGGGGATCGCGTGTTGGTTCTCCTGCCTGTCGTTGGTTCACCCCTGCAGGCAAGGTTTTCCGGCCCCTATGGCATTGAGCGCAAATTGAGTGAAACTGTCTACGTGGTGTTAACCCCTGATCGTAAGAAGAAAAGTCGCGTCTGTCACATCAATATGTTGAAGGAATACATTGATCGCGAACGCCGGTCACCGTCTGTGTTACCTATCGTGTCGGTGTCCGTCTCTCAACCCTGTGATGATGGGTTGGACGATAGGCACCGCTCTGTTTCGGGGGTGCGTCTTAAAAACTCTGAAATCTTGGCTGACTTGGATGCCTGTTTGGCTCATCTGTCTGATCCCGAAAAATCTGATGTCCGTGAGCTCATTACAAACTACCCGACTCTGTTCGGTGATATCCCCACTCAAACTCATGTGCTAAGCCACGATATTGATGTGGGCGATCACAGACCCATCAAGCAACATGCATACCGAGTAAATCCCACGAAGCGTGCTGTAATGCAGCAGGAAGCCCAGTATCTCCTCGACCATGGTTTTGCGATTCCCAGTAATAGCTCTTGGAGCTCACCATCACTTCTGGTCCCAAAACCCGATCAAACCTCCCGGTTCTGTAACGACTTCCGAAAAGTAAACGCTGTTACGAAACCAGACTCCTTCCCACTCCCCCGCATGGATGACTTAGTCGACCGTGTTGGGTCAGCCACCTTTGTGACCAAGCTTGACCTCCTAAAAGGATACTGGCAGGTTCCGTGCTTTTGTTACGCCTGACCATTTTTTACAGTATACTGTCATGCCGTTTGGGCTACGGAATGCCCCAGCTACCTTCCAGCGGCTGATGAACACGGTGCTGCATGGAGTTAGAAACTGTGAAGTGTATCTGGATGACATAGTTGCCTATTCCTCCACTTGGCCTGAACACCTCAAAACCCTTAGTGAAATATTTGACCGCCTGCGTGATGCCTCTCTGACACTAAATTTGGCTAAGTGCGAGTTTGGAAAGGCTGCGGTAACCTACCTGGAGAAACGAGTCGGACAGGGTCAGGTTCTCCCGGTTGCGGTGAAAGTGCAGGCAATACTGGACTTTCCCGCTCCGCAGACCCGTCGGGAGCTGCGGCGGTTTCTAGGCATGGCAGGTTATTATCGTGGTTTCTGCAAGAACTTCTCTAAGGTAGTAGCCCCGTTGACCAGTCTTGCCAGTCCAAAATCACCATTCACATGGTCGGAGACATGTCAGTTTGCTTTTGAAGCTGTCAAAGCTCTCCTTTGCAGTGCTCCTGTGTTGGCCGCCCCTGATTTCGCACGTCCATTCAAGCTTGAGGTGGATGCGAGTGCCTTGGGGGCTGGGGCAGTGCTCTTGCAGGAGGATGTAAATGGCATCGACCATCCGGTCTGTTATTTTTCCAAGAAATTTCTAAAATACCAACTACATTACAGCACGATCGAGAAGGAAGCCTTAGCCTTGTTATTAGCCTTGCAGCACTTTGAGGTGTACCTTGGATCCAGTCCTGTTCCAACCATCGTATTCTCGGACCACAACCCTCTCCAGTTCCTGTCTCGGATGCAGAATAGCAACCAGCGCCTTATGCGCTGGTCCTTACTCTTACAGGACTTCAACATTGAGATCCGTTACAAAAAGGGCTTAGAGAATGTTATGGCTGATGCCCTCTCTCGGTCTTGAATCAAACATCTTTGTGTAGAGATGGATGTTTGATTTTTTGGGGGGGGAGAACTGTTACGACCCAGTGATGTGTGTGTTGTGTTATGCCTCCCACGGGGGGGATGGCTGTGGGTATCTTTCCCCTTTTTCTCTCCTAGGAGGTGGAAACCTGGGCGTGGCTGCTTGGTATCCGGGTGGAGTCTCTGCCTGTCCTGTGTGGATCCTGTGTGGATAATTGATGGACCACCTCCGGTACTTAAGGACTTAACGACAGCCACCTGGAAGCTCTCCCCGAGCCTCCACCACTCGACCAAGAACCTGTGTGATGATCTATGTTAGTGCAGTGTAGAGTTTTGAGTGTATATCTGGTTGGGATGTCTACTTGGTTGTAAATAGTGTAAATAGTATATCTGGGTGGGATGGCTATTATATTGTAAATAATTGTAAATAGATTGTCAAATAGTGATCACGGGTTGGTTCACCTGATATATCACTGTCACTGCCGCAGCCTTGTAGGCATGAGAAGCCGTTTTTTTTTTTTAACACGTTTTCTCCTGTTTTTTCCCTTAGAAAGGTAGGTAAGCGACTTGTCTTTTGTTTGGCTTCTTTTTATTTTGGTGTAGGGAAGCGTAGGGATCGCTAGGGAGTTTTGTTTGTTGTTTTGGCATTGCTCACTGCCGACGAAAATAAACGGCTGCTTACCACTTGAACGGTATTGTTGTCGGTGTACTTACTTGGGTGGGGAGTGGGGGGGGCTAACCCTCGTGTTGCGTTTTTTCACTCGCTTGGACTACAAACGTAACACTTGTGTGTAAACACCTATAAAACTAACCCTGCAGGTTCAAGGGTAATTCCAAGGAAAGTGGTGGAGTTTAAGTGAAATTTCCATAGTAAGGTAAGGAGGAGCCACAACCTGTCCTGGCTGATTTAGGGGATTGTGGGCATTATATAAGACTGAAGCCTGTCCACTCTTACCTGCAGACCTGCTCCGTATCTACTAAACAACATGCTTCCTCTTTCGTGACTCGTTCAGGTAAAATGTTTGTTTAACAATTTAAGGACTAATGACTCAAATCAAAGTTATTATAGTTTTTCTTTTTCTGTTTATTTTTAGTGTTAGGTTTTGTTTTGTTTTTATTAGTTTCATAGTAATAGTTCTTAAATATTCTTACTATATGGGCATTTCATTGATACTTTTTTTGTTGCAGTTATTTTCTTTTTCTTTTGAAAGAAAATAACCTAAACAATGTTTGCATTATTTATATATATTAATATATTATAATTTGAGCTGACATGTTTTTTTTGTACTGTGTCATTTATTATACTAATCTGTCAAATTTACATGCCAACTTCTTGAAAACAGAGACAAACACTGCAGCAATGCCTCCTCCTGGTGCATGCCTGAACATTATGGAGGCTCGTCACAAGCAGATGGGATATGGGAGCATCTCCAACCCTGAGAAGTTCTTTAACCAAGACTTCAAGAACCTGAAACAGTACTGTCTAACCAAAGGAGTAAGGTACCTCGATGACATGTTCCCCCCTGATGCAAAGTCTGTTGGCCAGGGGATACTGATGCCCTCCGACCTGGCCCACGTGAAGTGGCTAAGACCTGCGGTGAGTATTTAAAGATGTTTAAACTGCACATTAGACGCAGTATCACATTACTGCAAAGCAAAATTTTTTCCCACCTTTGCCCTACCATATTTGAGATTGTGAAACTAAATCTTCTCATGACTCAAGAAGTGAAATTTTGACTATAACAGTGCCCTCTAGTGGCTGTGAAAAAGAATTAAATCAATCCTTAAGGATTAAATAAAAGATATTCTATTAAAAATGCATTCTGTTATCCTAAACAACCTGATTAGTTAGTTTGTAATCTAGTTTAAAAATAACATGAAATATTCACATTCTGAAAAGAATCAAAGCCACAAGTTTACAAAATTATGATTATTCTTTCTTTTTCTGACTGACTTTTGATCATGAGCTTCTTTTCAGGATAATTATTCAGTTTATTTCATTTTCTGTTATATAAAAAAGTTGTGAATTAAGGGCCCTGGAAGAGTTTCATATTTCAAACTGAGACCCAAACCTCTCAAATTTGGGGCATACTCCCTGTTTTACAGCAAATTGCTCCTGATGCTGAATTTGTGGTTGATGGCGTCTCCAGATTTGACTTTGGTCAAGGTGTACTTGGTAGGGTCATTTCTTCACTCCTAATATTTACACTCTTGTATCTGCCTACAGTCCTGATTGTTCTTTTTTTGTTGTTGTTAAACAGGAAACTGCTGGTTTCTTGCATCAATCGGCGCACTGACTTTCCAGAATCACATTTTTGAACAAGTTGTTCCGCTCGACCAAAAAATCAAAGAGAACTACTGTGGCATTTTTCACTTCAGGGTAAACATCATTAAACTATCAGTATAGAGAAGTAATTATTATCTTTAACTGTTTTTTTCCCCCACTAAACGAAAATTTAAAAGCTGTTTATTTCACAGTGTTTGGATTATTTTGTC
Organism: Maylandia zebra; assembly: GCF_041146795.1. Classification (NCBI taxonomy): domain Eukaryota; kingdom Metazoa; phylum Chordata; class Actinopteri; order Cichliformes; family Cichlidae; genus Maylandia; species Maylandia zebra. The sequence continues at coordinate 13,015,308 of NC_135185.1, forward strand.
TCTAATGATCAAATTTCATGAAACACAACAAGCTCACAAAACAATTGTATCTTTACTTTAGTTCTGGAGATTCGGGCGGTGGGTGGACGTCGTCATTGATGACAAGTTGCCGACGATCAATGGCAGACTAATCTTTGTTCACTCCAAAGATCCAAATGAGTTCTGGCCTGCTCTGCTGGAGAAAGCTTATGCCAAGTATGCAAAGAAACATATGATTTATCCGATATACAGTGAACAAGTTACATGTGGGGGATCTGTGAAAAATATTATCTACCTCTGTCAGGGTTTGTGGTTCCTACACCGACATGACTTCTGGAACTCCTTCAGAGGCTGTGATGGATTTCACCGGTGGCGTCCACATGTGTGTCCAGCTGTCGGACGCCAGTTCAGACGTGTGGGGGCTGATATGCAGAGCTGGCAAATCCAACACATTGATGAGCTGTGGTACACCTCAAGGGGTAAGCACAAATAAACAGAGTCAGAGCAGTAGCCGAGTGTGGCGAGAATAAGGCACAGCGGGACCATCTTGAATTTGAGCCATCTTTATTCAGCACTTCTCACCTCAACACACATCAACCCCTGAGTCCTGTGTTTTAACACGGCGGGCGTGATTGCGGATGTCCTGCAGGTGCGTCCGCACGGCACCGCAGACCACACCCCACCACATACCCCCACCACATACAACCCATCGCCCGATTGAGGCCGGGGAGCCATCTGGCCGAACCTACTCCCGCCCACCGGCCTCCAACCTGATGACAGGGCAGTGTCTCTTGCGGAGGCCGCCCACGCCTCCAGCAGCGACACTGGTCCGGCAGTTGAATACCTGGCGAACCAGCACGACCCTGCAGGCACAGCCGTGAGCACCTGCTCAAAGGCGGTTGGACACTCGTCCATTGTTCCAGGACAGCTTGTGTCTTGCTCTTGGCCCCAGTTCGTGCAGGTCCCCCTTACACGGGGACCTCTGTCTCCCTGCGTGGCTCCTCCATTGTCTCCGGCTGGAGCAGCTGCTCCACTGCTCCCGGCTGGACAGGACCCTCGTGCACCTGATTCCTCTCTGGCTGCAGCGGCTCCTCTACCACTCCCGGCTGGAGCAACCCCTCATGCAGCGGCTCCTCACCCAGCAGGCATGGACCCCCTCGCACCTCGTACACCTCCGGCTTGAGGGCCTCCTCCACCACTCCCGGCTGGAGCAGCCCTTCCCGCAGTGGCTCCTCTACCTCCAGTAGGTGTAGACACCTCGCGTGCCTTGTCTGCCGCATTCGGCTGGAGCAGCTCCTCCACTGCTCCTGGCAGTAGCAGCCCTTCACCCAGCCGCTTACTCTCCTCCGGCCGGCGCGGACTATTGCCTGCCTCGTCTACCACCTCCGGCTGCTAAGGTGCCTAACGCGTACCTCTGCCACCTGCTCCTGCTGGATAGCCGCCAAGTCAGCCATCATCTGGGACAGCCCCTCCCTGCCCTGGCTCTGTTGTGTCGCGTCCTGGGTTTCGGCACCAGTGTGGTGAGAATAAGGCACGGTGGGACCACAGATCTTGAATTTTAGCCATCTTTATTCAGCACTTCTCGCCACAACACAAACCAACCCTTGAGTCGCCATGTTTTAACACGTCGGGCGTGATTGCGGATGCCCTGCAGGTGCGTCCGCACAGCCCAGCAGACAATGCCCCACCACACCGAGATGTCAGGCTATTGTGTACTCCACCCAAGGTAACTGCTAGCTTCAGATAGATTGATTGGATGTTGCAACACATTGGAGAGCAGTAGGCAGTGGTTGTAATCGACCAGCAGGTGGTTGGTTCCAGTGCTTATTCCAAGCGCAGGTTGAACAGGCTATAACATATTCACGGGCGTCTCTGTCAAGTATTTAGATGTTTAGCTGATTGCAGATATGCCAGATTTTTGTGGTCTGTCCAAACAATAAATGGTTGAGCCATGCTCTCCAGCCAGTGCCTCCATTCCTCCGAAGTGAGCTTGATAGCCAATACTTCCTGGTCTCCCACATCATGATTTTGTTTTGCGGATGAGAGATGGTGAGATTTAAAATGTGTTGAGTGTTTTCCACTCAGACTGCACTTCATTATCAACTGATAAAACTGGTAACATATTCCACGAAAAATATAAAACTAAAGCAATGATGTAATGATAAGTTACAGTTATGGAGTAATCAACCAATACTGCAAAAATGCAACCCAAGTTAGCATGCACTTTGGGATGTGCTTAATTGGGAATGTAGATTCTGGAACTAGAAGACAGTTTTGACCTATTTGACTCTGAAAGTTGCAAAACTTTCAGAGTACATCGGACTACAAACACGCACATTACCAACTCCAGAAGACGATCAAAGCAGCCAAACGTGAGTACAGGGACAGGGTGGAGCAACAGTTTGACAACCCTCGGAGTGTGTGGCAGGGACTAAACACGATCACAGACTTTAGAGGGAAAACCAGCACACTGCAGACCACGGCCTCTCTGTGTGAGGATCTAAACGTATTCTACGCTAGATTCGACACAGCGAACACCATGAGACCGGACAGTGTGCGCACCGTGGATGACGTCAGTGCGCACACTGTGTCTGAGGAGGATGTGCGGAGGTGCTTCAGGAAGGTGAACGCACGCAAAGCTACTGGTCCGGACGGGATTCCCGGCCGCGTCCTCAAGTCATGCGCGGCTCAGCTGGCTGGAGTGTTCACGCACATCTTCAACCTTTCCCTCTCTCTGTCTGTAGTCCCAGCCTGCTTCAAAATGGCCACCATCGTCCCTGTACCCAAATCCTCCACCATCTCCTCATTGAACGACTGGCGACCTGTAGCCCTGACCCCCATCGTAAGCAAATGCTTCGAGAAGCTGGTCAGGGACTTCATCTGCTCTGCACTACCCGACTCACTGGACCCTCTACAGTTCGCATACCGCCACAACAGGTCCACTGATGATGCCATAGCCCTGACACTACATACTGCCCTGTCACACCTGGAGAAGAGAGACACGTATGTGAGAATGCTGTTTGTAGATTACATACAGCTCAGCATTCAATACCATCGTTCCCTCGAAGCTGGATAGGAAACTGCAGGATCTAGGACTGAGCAGCTCCCTCTGCAGCTGGATCCTTAGCTTCCTGTCTGACAGACGCCAGGTGGTCAGACTGGGCAGCATCACCTCATCCCCCGTCACACTGAACACTGGTGCTCCACAGGGGTGTGTACTGAGCCCTCTCCTGTACTCACTCTACACCTACGACTGCACGGCCACTAACAACTCCAACATCATTGTGAAGTTTGCGGACGACACTACAGTGGTGGGTCTTATCACCAACAGTGATGAGACAGCTTACAGGGAGGAGGTCAGCGCCCTGACCCACTGGTGTCAAGACACCAGTGGGTCTTATCATGCTACTCTTTTGACCAGATGGCGCCTGTGATCGGCAATGCCGCTGTCAAACTCTGTGTTCTCCTGTTTTATGTTGCATTAAATGGTAAATGGTAAATGGCCTGTATTTATATAGCGCTTTTACTAGTCCCTAAGGACCCCAAAGCGCTTTACATATCCAGTGTAACCGATTTTGCTGCTGTCTGTGGATAAGATTACAGCTACCTATGTTTACGATCGCCACACTTTACTTCGGATTAAATCAACTATGGAATCTATGGATGAAACCTGGAAATATTTTCGAGGCTTCTCTCCACCCTCCGGGCGATCAGCTGTTGCCCATTACGTCCCTTGCTTGCCCGGGCCAGGGAAAAACCGGAGCCGCCATTCCCGGACAAATCACCGTCAGAGAAGACGAGGAAGGAGAGCGGGCATCCAAGTGAGATTACGGAAATATAAGAGTACCGCTGATTTAACGTCCTGCTTGGAGCTCTCAACATTGGATGTTTTTGCTAAGGCGGACCTCCAGCTAAATACACAGCTTCCCCGCTTGGGATTCATCAGGACGCCGTGTCTGAGAACAGTCTTCCCAGACCATGTGAGTGACCGTCCTATTGTCCCACGGATTATACTAAACGGTAAAAAGCCCCGAGGAGTATGCAGTGCGAACCTGCACCAAGCCCCTCAGGGTGTAAACAGTGATGCTCCAGCACCGCCGATTAACATGGCTCTATTAAATTGCCGCTCGATCTCAATTAAGGCATTTGTTCTCAACGACCTTTTCATTAGGAATAATTTGGACTTTATGTTCCTAACTGAAACCTGGCAGCGGAATATGGAATTTGTCCATTTTAATGAACTGTGTCCAGCAGACTGTAAGTGCTTAACCACACCGCGTCTCTCAGGACGTGGTGGTGGGTTGGCAGTTATTTCTAGAAACTCCTTTTTCTGTCGGCTGGTAAAGACCCCCTCCTTTAACTCCTTTGAAATCCAGATGATGAAGATCAATAGGACTCACCCCTTCTATGTGATTTTAATCTATAGGCCACCGGGACTAGCTAGGAGTTTCTTAGTGGAGTTTGGGGATTTTCTATCCTCCACCATTAAGCTGGAAAGAATTCTTCTGCTGGGGGATTTTAATCTTCATGTTGATGACAGTTCATGTCACGCTGCTTCGGATTTTCTCACTCTCTTAGACTCTTTTAACCTTGTCCAACATGTGACTGGGCCAACACACAGTGGTGGCCACACCCTGGACCTGATATTATCACTGGGTTTGGATATTGGCCCAGTCCATTGCAGAGACATTTTTATTAGTGATCATAAATACCTTTTATTTGACCTTTCTTTTACTTATGACACTCTACCCTCTGTTTATGAGAAGCGTTCACGATTAATTAACGACTCAGCGGTAGAAGAATTTATGGAATTGTTTGATAACAATTTATCTGAAACAGATGATATAGATCAGCAGATGGCCTCCTTCAATTCACAATGTCAAAAAATTCTAGATAAAGTGGCTCCTCTTAAAATCAGGAAAGGCAGTACTGTTAAATGCCCGCCCTGGTTTACAGAAGCTATCCGCAGCTTTAGGCGAATATGCCGAAAAACCGAGCACCTGTGGAAAATCACAAAACTCGAGGTTCACAAGCTCCATTTAAAAGAACTATTATCTACCTTTAATGACATGGTGACAGACTCAAGAGCCACTTACTTCTCTCAACTACTTGCAGTAGGAAAAAGAAATCCGAAAGTTGTCTTTGATACAGTGAGTAGCATCGTCTCCCCCCAACGCCATGTATACCTGTCTTTTCAGATAAAGACTGTAATGAATTTTTAAAATTTTTTCAAGATAAGATTAGTTGCCTAAGAGGTAACATAACTCCCTCAGGTAACCCCACCAACTATGATCGTCCACACTCCATAATTATGGAATCTTTCCTCCCAGTTTCTTTAGAGGATTTATTGGAAACACTGACTCAATTGAATCCTTCAACGAGTTTAGCTGATGTCTTACCTACTCATCTATTTTGTAAAGTTTTTGAGACCATCGGGCCCTCTGTGGTCACGCTGATAAACCATTCATTGCTATCTGGCTCTGTCCCCAGGTGCTTTAAACAGGGGGTTATTCAAACTCTGCTGAAAAAGCCTAACCTGGATCCAACACTTCAGTCAAGCTACAGGCCCATCTCAAAACTTCCTTTTATCTCTAAAATCTTAGAAAAAGTTGTTTGGCTACAAGTAAAGAAAGCGCTGGAGAAGCATAACATTCTTGATAAATTCCAATCGGGTTTTAGAAAGTTACACTCTACAGAAATAGCTCTGCTGAAAGTCACAAATGACCTCTTGATGGCTGCAGACAGGGGTGATTGCTCAGTCCTGGTTCTTCTGGACCTTAGTTCAGCCTTTGATACCATTGACCATCAGATCTTAATCCATCGCTTAAATTGCATGGTAGGGATATCTGGATCTGTCCTAAAGTGGTTCACCTCATTTCTGGAAGATAGGACGCTTCTAGTTTCAGTGGGAAACTTCCAATCAGACGTGGCAAAGTTCCTATGTGGAGTTCCACAAGGTTCGGTTTTAAGCCCCCTGTTATTTTCACTATATATTCTTCCCTTAGGCCGGATCATTAGCGGTTTCAAAAATATTTCTTATCATTTGTATGCAGACGACATCCAATTATACATTTCTTTTAAATCTTGGTAATTAGACAAGCTATCCACTCTTATGGACTGTCTTAAGGAAATTAATCTTTGGATGACAAACAATTTCCTGCAACTGAACGCAGATAAGACAGAGTGCTTAATCCTTGCCCCAGAGAATATCAAGCCCCAAATTAGTCAACATCTGGGTGCTTTTTCATCGACGATAAAAGCCACTGCTCGGAATCTTGGGATAATTTTTGACCAATCTTTGTCCTTTGACGTTCATATTAAATCCGTGACCCGTTCCTGCTTTTTCCACTTAAGAAATATTGCCAAACTCAGGACTATTGTCTCCACAACCGAACTGGAGATGCTTGTCCACACCTTTATTTCCTCCCGGCTAGACTATTGTAATGCACTTTTCTCCTGTGTAGCTAAGGCCTCACTAAATCGGCTCCAAGCGGTTCAAAATGCTGCAGCAAGGCTTTTAACCCACAGCAATAAATTTTCCCATATCACTCCTATACTAAAATCCTTGCATTGGCTTCCGATTGGGTATAGATATAAGTTTAAAATCCTCACCTTTACGTTTATGTCTCTACAAGGTGAGGCCCCCATCTATATCTCGGAGCTTCTCAAACCCTATTCTCCAAAGCGAACTCTTAGATCCACTGATAGTGGTCGTCTATCTATTCCACGGACTCGTCTGAAAACAAAGGGGGATCACGCTTTTCAAACCCTGGCTCCAATACTGTGGAACGGTTTACCCTCCTCACTACGCACCATCGACACGGTGGCCTCTTTTAAAAAACAGCTTAAAACTCATCTGTTTAGACAGGCATTTGGGTAATATGTTGTCTTATTTTATATTTATATTGTACTATTGCCTGTTTGATATGCTTTTATATTTCTTCTAATATTGTTCGTTTGACATGTTTTTATGTGAAGCACTTTGTAACAGCGTTTTTGTCTTAAAAAGTGCTATATAAATAAATTTTACTTACTTACTTACTTACAACCATCTCACCCTCAACGTCGCAAAGACAAAGGAGTTGATAGTGGACTTCCGGAGGTGCAGAGAAGTACACACCCCCATCACCATCAGCGGCGCTGCTGTGGAGAGAGTGAGCAGCTTCCGGTTCCTTGGCGTACACCTGGCTGAGGATCTTACATGGTCAGTACACACAAACAAAACAGTGAAGAAGGCGCAGCAGCGCCTCTTCTTTCTCAGGAGACTGAAAAGATTCGGCATGAGTCCCTGCATCCTCAGGACCTTCTATCACTGTGCCATTGAGAGCATCCTCACTGGATGCATCACCACCTGGTATGGCAACAGCACCGCCTTCTCATGGAAAGATGAGAATGCTAAATCATGGAGATGAAGATGGTGAATATACTTGAACACAAGCATCTTGTGATGTGGATTTTTTTTGTATGCATACATGAACTGAGAATGATGTACATAGATTATACCCATCATTTTCATGGCAAAAGCCTTTTTTTAATTTTAGAAGAAATATTTTCTTTGTAACTTTGGTCTCCCGCATCTGTGAATCCTTATATTGAGGGTGACTTGAGTTGATAGCTAGACTCTCCAGCGAGTAGTGCGGTGCTCTGAACGGATAATTGGAGGTGAGCTTCCCTCCCTCCAAGACATCTACAGGAAGCGCTGCCTGAGGAAAGTGGGGAGGATCATCAAGGACTCCAGTCACCCCAGCCATAAACTGTTCAGACTACTTCCATCAGGAAGGAGGTTCTGCAGCATCCGGTCCCGAACCAGCAGACTGAGAGACAGCTTCTTCCACCAGGCCATCAGACTGCTGAACACTTCATAGACACCTCAGCTTCACTACTGGAACTTTAACATTATGCACTCCACACTGTATATAAATGCCACTGTTTTGCACATGTCTCACTCTGTATATTTTATTTTATATATTTTTATTTATTGTTTACTCTATTTAATTTGTAAAATATGTGTACACACACACACACACACACACACACACACACACACACACACACACACACACACGTAGAAAAATATTTAGTATACACATCCAGAAATGCATATACTATTATATATTGTACATATATTTATTAGTTTCAGATGTAGCCATTCTTGTATTTTGCTTGTTTACATTATTGTATTTTGCACAACTCTGTTGCTTGTGAAGCTCGCACACAAGAATTTCACTCACATGTGCTGTACCAATGTACCTGCACATGTGATGTGACAATAAAAGTGATTTGATTTGATTTGATTTGAACTTTTTTGTTAATCGACTGCCAGAAGTAGCTTTATGAAGACAAATAAGTGTGTCGCAAAATGTTGAAATTTGCTTTAAATCAACATAACGAAAAATTTTGCAGTCATTTTTTCCTAATGATATTATTGTATCAGAAGTCTTTGGTCATTGTAAAAAATAAAAATAATGTTCTTTGGTTGTAGGAAACATCTGCTAACACAGTTTTGCCAAATGGACTGGTCCAAGGGCACGCCTACACTGTAACAGGGGTTAAAGAGGTAAAGAATTAGACAGTAATCACAGTTATTATTGGAAGTGAATCTACAGTAATAACATTTCCCACAGTATGCAGTTTAGGAAGAATTACAGCAAAAACAGGTTCCTGACATATTGGACAAATATGTTAAAGGGGAGATTTAAAAACCTTTGAGCATACATTTAAATACCATAACAACTGATTTTTCTGTTGCCTGCTGCCAGCTTATTAGCCAAGGAAAAGTTGTGAAGCTGATCCGTTTGTGGAACCCCTGGGGCAAAGGAGAGTGGGAAGGAGACTGGAGTGATTGGTAAGCAGTAATCAGCTTTGGTACTGTTTCATGAAGACATGATGGATAAAATTACATGTTGTAAAAATGTTGACATCTGCATTGTGTACTTGCTGCTCTAAAAGTGACTCAGTTACTCAAGTAGTTCTGGTCTTTAAGGGAAATTTAGTCCGAACTGTTTTTTCCAGTTACTGCTTAAACAAACCGGTGTAATATTTAGTTTAAAATGCAGGTGAAAGTACAACCTTTTAACCTATATTGAGTGTTGGGACTAACGCGTTACAGTAACTACGTTATTATTGTGGTAACGAGCACGGTAACTAGTTATTATGCCAAAATCAGGATTCAATCGTTACTGGGATTTAGATAGGGTCGTTATTCGTTACTTCTTGCGGTGGCTATCGTGGAGCTTCCACAGATTCAGTAACATTAGCAAGTGGAGGAGGCCAGCAGGTGGATGGGGGAAAGGGGAAGCAGGTGAAGCAGAGACCAGAGGCGGCCGACGGTCGGAGTGTCAGGTGAACTGAACTTCAGGTAAGAAGTTATGACCTGCAGTCTCTCTGGGTGAGATATAAACCAAGTTTAGGGGTAGTTTATTTTCGTTATGCGACTTTTTCATTCTGGGTACTAGCTAGCATGACAGAGTTTCTATACAGCTGGGTGGGTGCTATGATGTTACTGATGTTGAACTTTATTTTGTTCATAAGGTTAATTATTAGTGTTGCCAACCGTCCCATGAAAAACGGAATTGTCTTGTATTCAGAGAAAATATCAAGCGTTTCGTATCGAGGTGAAAAGGGACACAGTTTGTCCCGGACTTCAGCTAGAATGAAAAAGACACAAAGCTGGAGTTATTCTGTGTCTTTGCTGCACAGCTGCCTCTTCTTCTCTCATTCTCACCCCTCCCTCTCCTGTTGCTACTTCAATCATGAAACTGATCAATGATCAGCTGATCGGATTTTCTCTCTCGTTTGTTTATCGCTCACTTTGCGCCGAAAGAGGAAACCAGCGGATGTCGCGCTAAACAACAGCAGCACGTTTAAGCTTGATCAGCTGTTGTTAGAATACTTAGATGCTTTCTAGTATCAGCTGATGTTTGCTGGAGCCACAGCTGTAAAAGCTGCTGGTCATGATATCGGTTTGGGTATGTGGTGAGAGGGAAACATGAAGATGAAACCAGGAGATGTCTTTACTGAATCATCAGAGCTGAACAGGTGATGGAGAAACAGGTTTACCTTTTAGGTGACATGAATGAGTTGAAGGGAAGTTATGAACTGTTTCTGAGAGACAAATAACCCCAGGATCCTTTTTTACGTAGCTGACGGCTGGCAACTGCAGGGGCGGGTCTAGCTAAGTTTTGCCGGGGGGGCCATGTAGGGCATTAACAGGGAGAGGGGGGCACAAAGAAATACTTTTCTTTCTTATTCTCATTTAAAATATCTAGCTTTTAATGAATAATTATCTCAATCTTACAACAAACAATTGATAGATTGATACATATATACCATCAAAACAGTGTATATCACTGTCACAACAGCGTTTGTTTTCATTCAAAGGCTTTATGATTTTTCCTATAATGGCGGCCGCTCTCTAGTCAAAATGCCTGGGCTGATTTTTTGTCCCAGTCCAGCCCTGTATGCAGCTCATCTGCAGTCTGGTGTTACCTACATCTTCCTATTCAGAAGGCAGAATTTCCGAGTTCTGAGTACAATCAAAGCACCACGACTGCAGTTTTTGTGTTGGATGTAAGAAGCGCACATGACGCTGTGACGTAGGCTAGAATCATGGGGGTGCTCAACGACGGCCCAGGCGTTGGATTTCTCTCGTGGAAATATGCACATTATTTTTTCCTTTCTGTTGGAAGGTAGCACAGTGCACTTGTGGAAAGTAAGCAAGCTAGAAGACTGGCAAAGTTATGGAAGCAACACATTAACAAGAGAATTCTGAGTAAAACCAAAGTTACTTTCCCTAGTAACTAGTTACTTTGAAAGTAACGAGTAACTTGAAGTAACAGAGTTACTTTTGATAGAAGTAACTATTAATGTAACTAAGTTACTAATTTAAAGTAACTTACCAAACACTGCCTATATTTACTTAGGGAATATTTTTTCTTCAATACATGCAACTCTAGATAAAAATTAACAACATAATGTGTCATCTCTTACCTAAAATACTGTCTTTAAGGTCCCCCATGTGGAACACTGAGTTCTCAAGACCGCCAAAAGTGCCTTTCAGTGGCTGATGATGGAGAGTTTTGGTAAGCAAATTTCGTCAAAAGAAAACTACAACCTCTGGCGGAATTATATTAATACCACCAGAAGTTGTAGTTTTCTCTTTTTTTGCTTTATTTACTCTGTACTATGTTATAAGCTTAGAGTTTTATACTTTGACATCACATCTAAATAAATTAGGAATGAGAATCTACCTGATTTTATTAACAGGATGGCATTTGAAGATCTCTGTAAGTTCTACACAGATCTTGACATCTGTGGCCTGAAACCAGACTTCATAGATGGAAAATCCTCTGCTCAGTGGAAGACCTCTGTGTACGAGGGTCGGTGGGTTGCTGGAACTACTGCTGGAGGCTGCATAAATAACAGAGGTAATTATATAGCATATACTGGAATATAGGTGTTTAAATGTTCTGTTGTACATTAAAACAATATTAATGTTTTGCTATAATACAGAAAAACATTTGCAAGAAAATAAGATTTTACAGAAACATGCAGAAACTGATTGTCACTGAGCTCTGACAAATAAGGGGAATGAGGGAAAGGGCCAGCGCCACATACAGCAAAAACATAATGTTTTAATCTTCAATTCATGTAAATAAAACATATTTTTCCCTCTATGTCCTCCAGACACTTTCTGGACAAATCCACAGTATCGAATTAAGGTCGTAGGTGAAAACTCTGAGTCCAATGGGGAGAAAAACATCCTAGTGTCTCTCATGCAAAAGCCTGACAAGAGGAACAGACGCCTGGTGTAGAACCTCCACATTGGTTTTTCTGTATATTTAGTAAGTATTTCTCTGTCTCTATCTATCATACATATGGAAAGAAAATGCATGCAAAAGAGAACATAAACTAACTATGGTGAAAATAAAAACCATGTTGAAGTTGACATTTTCAGAGCATGAAAATGTATTTAACCATTGTCAGAATTTGTATCGTAATGTGGAAACAACAATAATAATGTGGCATTTAAATGCAGAAAATGACAGATCAAAAATTAACTACAACATAAAAATTATTTGTGGGCTAGAAAACATTTTGTTAGCAAGCCAAGCTTTAATATGCTGTCCAAACATTCATACAGTGGCTGTGCACATGTTGAAATAACTAACTAATGACTAACTGAATTATTATTTATTCCCAACATGAATGAAATTCCTGACGTCCTTCAAGGTGACCAAAGACGTAAGAAGCTAATTTATTCTATTTCATGTTTATAATACACATACAGTGGCTTGCAAAAGTATTCGGCCCCCTTGAACTTTCCCACATTTTGTCACATTACAGCCACAAACATGAATCAATTTTATTAGAATTCCACGTGAAAGACCAACACAAAGTGGTGTACACGTGAGAAGGGGAACGAAAATCATACATGATTCCAAACATTTTTTACAAATAAATAACTGCAAAGTGGGGTGTGCGTAATTATTCAGCCCCCTTTGGTCTGAGTGCAGTCAGTTGCCCATAGACATTGCCTGATGAGTGCTAATGACTAAATAGAGTGCACCTGTGTGTAATCTAATGTCAGTACAAATACAGCTGCTCTGTGACGGCCTCAGAGGTTGTCTAAGAGAATATTGGGAGCAACAACACCATGAAGTCCAAAGAACACACCAGACAGGTCAGGGATGAAGTTATTGAGAAATTTAAAGCAGGCTTAGGCTACAAAAAGATTTCCCAAGCCTTGAACATCACACGGAGCACTGTTCAAGCAATCATTCAGAAATGGAAGGAGTATGGCACAACTGTAAACCTACCAAGACAAGGCCGTCCACCTAAACTCACAGGCCGAACAAGGAGAGCGCTGATCAGAAATGCAGCCAAGAGGCCCATGGTGACTCTGGACGAGCTGCAGAGATCTACAGCTCAGGTGGGGGAATCTGTCCATAGGAAAACTATTAGTCGTGCACTGCACAAAGTTGGTCTTTGCATAAAGAGTGGCAAGAAGAAAGCCATTGTTAACAGAAACCATAAGAAGACTTGTTTGCAGTTTGCCACAAGCCACGTGGGGGACACAGCAAACATGTGGAAGAAGCTGCTCTGGTCAGATGAGACCAAAATTGAACTTTTTGGCCAAAATGCAAAACGCTGTGTGTGGCGGAAAACTAACACTGCACATCACTCTGAACACACCATCCCCACTGTCAAATATGGTGGTGGCAGCATCATGCTCTGGGGGTGCTTCTCTTCAGCAGGGACAGGGAAGCTGGTCAGAGTTGATGGGAAGATGGATGGAGCCAAATACAGGGCAATCTTGGAAGAAAACCTCTTGGAGTCTGCATAAGACTTGAGACTGGGGCGGAGGTTCACCTTCCAGCAGGACAACGACCCTAAACATAAAGCCAGGGCAACAATGGACTGGTTTAAAACAAAACATATCCATGTGTTAGAATGGCTGAGTCAAAGTCCAGATCTAAATCCAATCCAGAATCTGTGGCAAGATCTGAAAACTGCTGTTCACAAACGCTGTCCATCTAATCTGACTGAGCTGGAGCTGTTTTGCAAAGAAGAATGGGCAAGGATTTCAGTCTGTAGATGTCTGTTAAGGTTCTCAGTCATCCAGATCATCGTAATCTAAGGAGCTTGGAAAGAAAAGCGTCTGGGCTTCTTTAAGTTGCTTGAAGACGTTTCACCTCTCATCCAAGAAGCTTCTTCAGTTCTAAGGTCAAATGGTGGAGAGTCCCAGATTTAAACCCAGTAGGAGTATCCCCCCAAAAGAGGGACAAAAGGTCCCCCTGATGATCCTCTACCTAATCACATGAGCCAAGGCTCCCTTGGCTCCCTCTATTGGGAGCCAAGATTTCTATGAAAGTAATGCATATTGGTCTCCCCACAGTGAGAATTCAAATTCAAATGAGCAAAGATATGAGCCAGTTGAAAAGGTTTGTAACAAATCATTTAATTGTGTCCGTGTTATTTTGCTGTTCATGTGTTATTAATGTGAACTGTTGACTCGTCAGGTCACAAAAGTAAAAAACCATCAGGATGAAGAAAACAAGAAAACATTCTTCCGTCAATACTCTGACAAGGTAATTAAAAAAGATCTTTTTGCTAATAATATTAGCCGCATTACTGCAATATTACAAGTTTATATAGCATTATGTGTCTAACGTCTGTGTAATGTATCATGTAGTAAACCAAATCAATTAATGTTTCAGTATGAAGAAGTGGATGCTGAGCAGCTCCAGAGGCTTCTAAATGAAAACATCCTGAAAGGTTTGGCCTTTAAAAAGTCTGTCAAGCTCAATTTAAATTTACTGGGCCACCTACACATGGCTGTTTGGCCATGGGAACCCATTCCATGAAGCTCCTTGTGCACAGTTTTTGTGCTGATGTTATTGCCAGAGGAGGTTTGGAGCCCTGTAAATACTTTTGTTCATATAGCGTAGTTTCCAGGTCTGACCCGTCCAATTTATAAATCAGTATTATTTCCTGTAAGCCTTCATCGGACTCTGGCAAACTCTGGTTTATGAGACTATGACTCTAACTTATTAATACAAAATTAACTGTGGTCCACATGAGTGTAAACATCAGTAATACAGCAGGGTGTGCAAGACCCTCAGTTTCTTAATCGCCATGGCTACTTCGACATGCAGTCTATGACTCTGAATACTGTGGATGACAATCGTGCTACACTGTCTTTGCTAATTCAACTCTGTTTTATTTAGGAGAAATGAAATCTGGAGGGTTCAGCCTTGATGCCTGTCGCAGCATGGTGGCTCTAATTGATGTATCCTGTTATAATACATGTGATACTAGAAAAAGCAGATTAAGAAACTTTGTAGTTTGCCTTTCTGAGCTGTTGAAAAGTAACAATGAATCTTTGTAGGTACATAACAGAAGAATAGTCTATGTGTAAGCAAACCTGAGTGGTCTTCTGTTGATATAACCAGCATTACTCATCTGAAAGACCAGACTAAGATTTGTCCCTTTGCTACCTTAATGTGGGTTTTAAAAGACATCAATCACAGGCAAACTAAACAGTGAGGAATTTGTCCGTCTGTGGAACAAGGTCACCAAGTACAAGGTAAAGGGAAAAAAACAGCCTTAAAACATATATCAATACATCTGCTATAGATGTGAAGATTTTCCCTGATCACAGTTTCTTTTTTTTTTCTTCTCTTATCAGGAGACTTTCTTCCTCACCGACGTTTCAAAAACAGGAACGCTGTCACTGAGTGAGCTGAGGAACGCATTTGTAGCTTCAGGTATATCAGACAAGGATTCAGTATATTTAATATAAATGTAATATGTTCAAATATAAATAGTATGAACAAAAAAAAAATTCTGTGCTTCATACTGCAACACTGAATCACATTAAATTATGTAATAAAATTCTAGATTATAGTTTAACTGCATAAATTATCATTAGAAAAAATACAAGAATTATAGTATAGTATTGTATAATTAATATATATTCATTATATAGATGATATTGTAAACGTCACAGTAAACATGTTAATGTTTGTACAAAAATTATCATCATAAAGTTACAAGCACACAAACCACTTCCTGGTGCATTTGGATGAGGGGAAATGAGGGTTTCTAATATCTGCAAATACCTGCCCCCCTTGTCCTTATTATCTGGTTAGGCAAAATATACCTTTATCTGTGACTTCTGCTTTATTTGCATCAGCCAGACAGGACAGGTTCAACCAGAGAACCTCCCTCCCTGTACACTACCCATCCCATGAAACAACCAAAGCCCTGAATAGCTCCTTTGGAGCTGGATGAGATTGTTTTCCAAACATATTTAAAGCCTGATGGCAAGATTAGATAATCCCGAGTCCAGCTGTTGGCCCACATCCTACTTACTTACTCTTGATGTCAGGTCATCCTTATGACTTTGCACATGGCTGAATATTGTGACTACTGTCTGTCATCCTCACAAATGGCATGGGATTTCATACCAGCTTAATAATGCAATTAGATAGATGGATAGATAAGCAAACTCCTCCTCAAGTCTGACTGTGTGTGTTCTTCAGGAATGAAGGTTTCAGATGACATGCTCAGTCTGATGGCTCTGCGCTATGGCGCCTCCTCTGGACACATGGCACTGGAGTGCTTCATCAATCTCATGATTCGCTTGGACTGCATGAAGAGTAAGTGAAGCCGAGAAGAAATAACAACAGTAGATGTGTAGATAGCTGAAAATAAATCTCATGCAGTGAGAATGAAAAGTTTTTTCAGTTGAAAACATCTTTCTCGCTTCTAAGATTTGATTAAGGTTCATGATTTGTACAGTTTAAACTCAAAGTTGTGTTCTTCAACAGAAATCTTCAAACAGTTGTCTGATGGAAAATCCATTAATCTCAAGGAGTCAGAGGTAATAAAGTCACTTTAGTGCTGACAGAGCAAACGAATAAATAAATATAAATATTTATACAAAGAAAACGCATCAGTTTAAGTGATACTTAAATGTTAATAAATAATTTGTCTTATTTTCAGTGGATGTACGTTTCCATGTACACTTAAGCCAGCTGAAAGACAGATGCACGTTTCATCTGGAAAACACAAGAAGATATTTCAAAAACTTGTTTTCTGTGAATTAGCTATAACACTTTATTACTTTGAAACAACTAAACACAATAATGTGAAACTATAACAAACACTATCATTTAAAGCTGTAAACCATATGCCTCTCTGCATATTATGTCAATGACTGAATAACTGCTTTTTATTTATAAATAGTATTGCAAACTTGTCAATCTGTGTTTGAATTAGAGATGGCACGATACCACTTTTGTATGTCCAATACCGATACCGATATCATAAATTTGGATATCTGCTGATACCGATATGAATCCGATATAGTGTATTTTTTAATCAACAAAACTGTTTTAATATCTTGCTGTGTTTTGTATAAGTTCATACTGAAGTTTTAAAAAAATAAATAAATAAAGCTATTCTGTTAAACCTGTATGCAAAAAATACACTGCACCCAAAATATTTCATAGTTCAGCAAAACTGATCAATCTAATAAACTTAAACCTACTCCATCCTCCTTATTCTGGTATTTTAAAGAGCACTTAGCGGAAATATTAAGCAACCTAACTACGGTAATAGGGTTGCCAACTCCCAGCAAAAAAAAAAAAAAAAAAAGGGAAGCACCCCCACCCTCCACCTCATGATGCTTAACATCTTTCTTCAACAAATTTGCAGACTGCACAGATGGAACCTTCCCAAAGGAAAAAAGTAGCTTCCTAGGGTATATTAGACTTAATAGTTACTATATACAGTAATGGATTTTATACATTTTACATCAGATTAAAACTTTGGGTGTAAGATTCAGATAGTTATTTATTAAAAGCTAGACATTTTAACTGAGAATAAGAAAGAAAAGTATGTTTTTGTGCCCCCCTTTTCCTGTTAATGCCCTATCGGCCCCCCTGGCTAAATTTTGCTACACCCGCCCCTGCAGAAGAGGCAGGGCTTAATATGGGAATGCTGTACAAACATTCAGAGATGAATTTACACACTTGCTTTACTTCTCTCTGGGATAACTTTCTTGGAGATGAAATGCTGGTTTGGTAGCGAGGCTCCAAACACTCAACCAGACCACCGAGAGGTCTCGCACGCCACAGCCACTCTATCACGTCACGCATACTGCTCGACGTGCTAAGGTTATGAGCTGAGTTACGTGATATTTAATGGATCGGATTACATTTTTGATTTCTCTCCGATTTCTCTCTGATATCCGATCCAGTAATTTAGGTCAGTATTGGACTGATACCAATACGTAATATCAGATCGGTCCATCTCTAGTTTTAATAGAAACAAAATACAGAAGTTAGTGAATGACATGGGACTACTGTATGAATCAAAAATGAATGAAGTGGATGGGAAATTAAACTGATAAGTAAATAAATTTTAAAAAATCTAGGAAAATGGAAATTCAAAGAAAAAAATGTCACATTTAACTGTACATTTGTTTTTATATGTATTTTTCTATTTCAGCTGCTTTTTAAAATTCCTTTTATATTGGGGAAAGGAAGCAGCAAACTTCATTGGGTCAGTTTCAATCCTAAGATAATAGTGAGAGGTTGCGTTCTGCTTCTTTGAATAAAGCATTTTCTTTGTGATCTTCAGCAATTCTCTTTTTTTCCAACAGCTGGGACCTTTAAAAATAATTTGTCTTGTGGGTTTTTATATATTTAGCTGCATAGCTGCCTGTAAAGTTACATTTTCTTAATAAAATCGTATTTTATATGTAGATTTGCCTTCTTTGAGTCTTCTTTGACAACTTTTTTTTTCTTACCTAGACACTTTTATGGTTACTTCCCTCTATCACTTTGAATGCTTTAGAAATTTAAAAAATATATAAAAAGTTTCTTGCCAGGTGACCAGTCCAAGGTGTACTCCACCATTTAACTCATTCATTCATGTTTATTCTCTACAGGACCTTCATGAGCTCATCACCTGGAGTTTTTCCAACAACCCAGGAGGAAGTGGATTTGCCTTCATGCTATACCCCAACCCAAAAAAGGTGTGTTTCAGGCCAGTAGCCCTCACAGAGCCTTTGTTTTGCTGTAAGTCTTGTTCCTTCTGCGAAGCAAATAATTGTTCCACTATTTATAAAGCAGATGTGAGTGAAAATGCTGTAAAGCAAACATCCATTCACACACTGTTGGGATCTGTGTGTGTGTGTGTGTGTGTGTGTGTGTGTGTGTGTGTGTGTGTGTGTGTGTGTGTGTGTGTGTGTGTGTGTGTGTGTGTGTTTAACAGAGCAGTTTGATCCTCCTTCTTGGTCTCCCTCAGTAATGGTTTCTTTGATTGTATGTATCTCAGAGCTGGTGATGCTCAGTTGTGTCTGCTGCTTGAACTCGGAAATGTTAATGTTGTGTACCATTAATTGGCTTTTTCTCGGGCCAGTAACTTGATGAATTTATCCTCTGAACTGAGAGAAGTCTTGCTTTATTATTATGTGAGACCCTAACGAGAACCTTTATTTTTCTGTTTGATGGTTTTTTTTTCTATGTTGCACTTGAAGAAACTTGTGATGCTTTTATTCACAAGCAGGTTGCCACCGGTAGTTTGCACAAAAGATGCCAACTTGTCTGCAGAAACTCGCTACTTACTCTCTGAGCTGTAATAAGAAACGTCCAAGAAATTCCAATCCAAAGTGGACACAGAGAAAGCAGTAGGATACAACTTTTCAAAATAAAAATTGTATCCTGCTGCCGCAACCAATGGACAACCAAGTGTTACAGGAGGAAAATGGTATAGAAAGTACTTTTATTTTTATTGCACAAAAGGACTCTATAGGACACTAGCATGCTAACGCAAAGTAACCCAAGGATCCAAAGTGATGATAAAACTAAGTCAATGCCGAGACCAGCCCAGCAGCAAGACTTAGGATAATGACTAATGTGTAATACATTATTCTTTGAATAACAACCCCAACACTAATCCCCTTTTTCACAGTTTCACTGCTGCTTCCATGAAAATGACTGGTATTTGTGGAAGCCTGCTAGCAATCAAAGCAATCACAAGGAGATTTTCAGTGCAACGTTCAGAGGTGGGACCAAGTCATTGTTTTGCAAGTCTCAAGTAAGTCTCAAGTCTTTATCCTCAAGTCACAAGTCAAGTCTCAAGTAATGTCAGGCAAGTCAGAGTCGAGTCTCAAGTCACTGGTGTAAAAGTCTGAGTAAAGTCACAAGTCTGAAATTTTGAATTTCAAGTCCTTTCGAGTCTTTAAAAAAAACCCCCGAAAAAAGCATGTTGCAGTTATGCTAAATGTAAATATTAGACCATGTAATTTTTAAATCTGTGTTTTTCTCAACACATGACAAAATAGTGAACATAGAAAATATATACAAATTGTGAAATTGCACCTCTATAAAATGCAGCTCAATCAAACTTAGCTCCTAGAATAATTTTCACCGACAGTTCTGAGATAAGCCGCATGTTATTCTTGGATGCGGTTGTAGGACCGGCTTTAAAATCGCATGACAAGAATATCATACACATTAAAAAAACTGCATCACCAACGTAGCCTGGACAACATTTGCTAGTTAGATGAAGTCAGCTATCTCATTGTAGCATATTTATATGCATATTTATAATTATACGGTTCTTGGAGTGAGTGCATACACTCATGAAAGTTTAGTAACTTCAGGTCACTGCAACAAGCCCAGGTACAGTTTACCGACGGATGGGTACAGGACCTTGAAATGCACCGTGTAGAAAGTAAAGACCATCGTACGTATCATAAGTTTACCAGTCTCACAAATCGTCTTCATAAATACACATTCGTTAACCGTTTATTAATAGGACCTTTGAGCTCAATGGTAATTAATTAGTACTGGAAATAATTTCTGGTAGCATCACAGAAATGTAGCAGTGACAATAATATTGTATGCTGTAATCGTACTGGGCAATTAGTGATACAAAAAACTGTTTTATCCTGTGAATAAAAGTATATGTTTTTGTCAATGTACCATAATAACAGAAGCGAAACTTAATATTGTGTCAGGACAATTCACTATTTATGCACAATAAACAAAGGAGTCTTGGACTCGAGTCTGACTCGAGTCCAAGTCATGTGACTCGAGTCCACACCTCTGGCAACGTTATATATCTCTTTGCAAACAATGTTATCACCAGCCGTTGCCAGAATACACCCTTTTCCCTAGCAACTGCCAGTTACCAGTGGGCCATTGACTGGTCTCTCCGCCCATTTGAGAGGATGATCTAATATGGATAAAGGTAGCAAAGGTGGGAAGGAAAACTTCCTTTTTAATGTCATCGCCCACTGCTGAGTGTAGAAAAAGGAAAGCATAAGGGACGAAGACAAAGACCATTCGCATGCCATGTGAGAGAAAAGACAAACTTTAATGACATGTAGCAGTGGTATGTAAGTGTCTGGGGAGTTGAAAACAGGTGAGAATAAATGTTAAGAGCGTCATCATGGGAAGCTCAGCAGAATCCTGAGCCTATAACAGCATAAGACTAATCTCAAAAGCAGACAGAGTTTCTCTACAAGCAGCAAGTAAGTCTGCAGTGGAGGATGAAAGTTCTTTATTAAGTTAACATGGTATTTGAGGTGTGTAAGATATCACAGGGTTTGAGTATTTAGGACTTTTATATGTAAGTGAAAGTTTTTAAAATTTAACTCAAGATTTAACAGGGAACCATTGAAGAAACGCTGACATACTGGGAATATGTGTTTCCTGTTAATTTCACTACAGTGTTGTGGATTAACATTCCCTTTGTACCTTCTGAAATGCTTGAGAGGGGAAACTCTTGGTACTGTCTTGGAATATTTACAAACATTTAGCAAGGCTACTGGTGTAAGTAAATTTATGCTGGAAATTATTAGAGTTTCACTGAGCTCATGCTCACTGGGGAGTTTTTACACAAGGAAAATGGTAAATGGCCTGTATTTATATAGCGCTTTTACTAGTCCCTAAGGACCCCAAAGCGCTTTCACATCCAGTCATCCACCCATTCACACACTGGTGATGGCAAGCTACATTGTAGCCACAGCCACACTGACAGAGGCGAGGCTGCCGGACACTGGCGCCAGCGGGCCCTCTGACCACCACCAGTAGGCAACGGGTGAAGTGTCTTGCCGAAGGACACAACGACTGAGACTGTCCAAGCCGGGGCTCGAACCGGCAACCTTCCGATTACAAGGCGAACTCCCAACTCTTGAGCCACGATCAAGAGTTGAAGTGTGCCACTTCCCATGATGCTTGATGAGCTAGCCTCTATACCTAGGTGCTTTTCCTCTACTACATACCCTTACAGTTTACAAACACTGAGCTGCAGCTGAATCAATGAATACCTTCCAGATTCTGGTGCCAGAATTTGAATTCATGGTTCATTTGCTAAACTTCTTCTTTTTCTTCTTCTTTTTTCTTTATTTAAATGTATTTACATGAAAATTTTCCAGTGATTTTGAGTGTTTTTGATAATGGCCCTGAATGCTTTCCAAATGATTGAGCCTTATATGTAAAAAGTAACCTGAACCTGAAATGAGGAGTTGACAGTGGGAAAATAAGAAAAAGCCAGATACATATGTGCATAATGCATTTATCAAAAAGAGCTGCATTTGAATAACGATATAAAATCATTTCAACAGTATATTGATTCCAACCACACTGGTGCTTTCTTGCACTGTTGTGTCAATAATGAGTGATGAATTAATCAATAAAGCATCATGGCCAAACATTGCACCCTCACATACAGTAATCTATGTGTGTTTAATGAGCTCAAAGTGCACAAGGAAAAAACATCCTTTATAGCCTTTTCCTGTTTTTCTGTTAGAACAGTTACTAATTCAGAGCCGCCTTTTACATGCAAGCACATTCTTGTAGTATTTAATTTTCATTGATTATTTATATTCACGTTATATATCTCAGATTGTTCCCTCTACAATAAGTTTCTGTCTTCTCTGTCTGTCTCAGTAAAAAACAAATTGCCAAGTAAATGACAATTAAAAATAGAAATGTCTACTTTTTGAGAAAAGTTATCTTGAAAGCATTTTGCATTTTGGCAATTATCTAAATGACAACTTAGAGCTTAGCAGGAAAAATATACATGGATCTCTTCTTCAGTGCGTGCAGATGAACTGTGCATCAAACGTCCATTCCTTTGCGTTAAGTGTACATCGAAATGTACATCCACTGGAAATAAAGAGAGACCGGTTGTTAGTGCAGTATGTGCAGCCCCTCCACCTATCTCCAAGGACATCCTGGCCTACTCTTCTTGATCACTGGCTGACATGGGAGAGTCTTCAACTGACATAGCTCTCCTCGGACTGCTGAACTATAAAAGCTGGCCAAGATAAAAGGCTCAGTATCTTTCATCCCTCTTTGATGGCTATATTTGTAACTCTCAAAAACTTTAATCATAACAACATTCAAAAAAGCTGCACTTGAGGGATATAAGTGAAATCAGTTGAACTTTTAGCAAATGCCAATCTAAGTTTGCCCTTAACACATTAACAGTTGCTAACTGTCTAACCTTACCAACGTGTTTTAAAATCCCGGACATGCCCTACTTGGTCACAAAGTAGCTCAAGGTATGCACAAGGAGTATGCAACTGTTTCCTTTCGTGTAAAATAATTTATGAATAGTATATAAATTTATTTTCAGTTTTAAAAATAATGTATTTTTCTTTCCTCTGAACTTCAAAATGAATCAACATGTGTTATAAAATGTACTAATGAGAACAAGCTGGCTTTATTACCTCAGACTCTTGAAGAGTCATTGCTTTTCCATCAGATAACTGTCTGAAGATTTCTGTTGATGAGCAAAAATTAATTGAATCTCTTAAAAGATACGTATAAAATTAATGTCTTCCACAACAAAAAGGTTAAAGTTTTCCATTGTGAGGTTGTATTTTTTGATTGACTTACTTCAGATAAATCACAAACAGAAATAAACAGATCATAGCTTGTCCCACTTGTCTTCACTTACTGTTCATGCAGTCAAAGCGAAGGATGAGACTGATGAAGCTCTCCAGCGTCATGTGTCCAGAGGAGGCGCCGTAGCGCAGAGCCATCAGATTCAGCATGTCGTCACTCACCCTTATTCCTGACAAGCACATTAAACACACAAATTCACATTAATGACTTACATTGAGACATTATATCCTCTCCCCATTCCTGAGTGCATTTCAACTTTCCACCAGTTTGAGCCTGTGTCACTTTTGACTCTTAAGCGGCTAGTTGCTCAAATGAATAACACCAATACTGTGCTTGACATTCTTCCATCTCGTTTAGCTAAGGACTGTTTTGATGTAATCGGACCTAGTATCCTATTTCTTATGAACTTTTCCTTGCTCTCAGGCTGTGTTCCTTTGTCCTTTAAGCATGCTGTAGTCCACCCGATTCTTAAAAAAAGAAATTCTGACTGTTATGACCTTTCAAACTATAGACCGATCTCTAAGCTTTCGTTCTTGTCCAAGATCCTGGAGAGACTAGTTCTCTCCCAACTCCAGGCGTACTTGGACACGAACAATATTGCTGAGAAATTTCAATCTGCCTTTAAGCCATTGCATAGCACTGAAACAGCGTTGGTTAGAGTTCTTAATGATATTCTTGTAATCACTGATACTGGACGCTCTATGGTCCTAGTTTTACTGGACCTCTCTTCGGCCTTTGATATGGTAGACCATAACATTTTATTACTAAGACTTGAGCACACTGTGGGTATTAGAGGCACTGCCCTCGACTGGTTTAAATCATACCTCGCTGATAGATCCTTATCAGTTCACTTAGAAACCTTCTCCTCTTCCTCCGCTCCGGTCTGTTGTGGTGTGCCTCAAGGATCAGTTTTAGGCCCTATTCTCTTCTCATTGTATTTGCTCCCTCTAGGCACAATCTTTGAAAAATACAATATCGCCTTCCACTGTTATGCCGATGACATACAGATCTATTTTGAACTTACTGACGACCTTGCTGTGTCCCTGCACTACTTTCAAGAATGCATGCGGGAGGTCAAAGAATGGTTCCTGAGTAATTCCCTCGTTTTAAATGATAAGAAGACTGAGATTGTGGTGTTCAACAGTAAAATCCCTCGTGCCCAACTCTGTGCTGCCCTGGGTTCCTTTGCTAGTTTTTCTTGTGACTATGTCAGTAACTTGGGTGTACTGCTGGATAGCTCGCTCAAACTCGATAAGCAAGTGTCTGCTGTAGTGAGATCTAGCTTCCACCAACTGCGCCTTATCTCTAAGGCTAGGCATTATATTCCGCATGAGGACCTGGAGAAGCTTATTCACGCTTTTGTGACCTCCAGGTTGGATTATTGTAACTCCTTGTACTATGGTCTTCCCTCTTCTCTTCTTCTTAAACTGCAAACAGTCCAAAATGCAGCAGCCCGCCTTTTGACTGGTACCAGGAAATTTTGCCATATTACCCCTGTCCTAGCTAGCCTGCATTGGCTGCCCATAAAGTACCGTATTCAATTTAAAATATTACTCCTTACTTTCAAAACTATTAATAAATTAGCGCCAAGTTATCTTAGTGAACTTCTCAAACCACATACTCCTGCTAGAACACTCAGATCTGCCACTCAACTACTTCTGACCCAACCCAGATCTCGACTGAAGTCCCGGGGTGACCGTGCGTTTGCTCTGGCTGCCCCGGTACTGTGGAATACCCCTGTCCTAGCTAGCCTGCATTGGCTGCCCATAAAGTACCGTATTCAATTTAAAATATTACTCCTTACTTTCAAAACTATTAATAAATTAGCGCCAAGTTATCTTAGTGAACTTCTCAAACCACATACTCCTGCTAGAACACTCAGATCTGCCACTCAACTACTTCTGACCCAACCCAGATCTCGACTGAAGTCCCGGGGTGACCGTGCGTTTGCTCTGGCTGCCCCGGTACTGTGGAATACCCTTCCTCTCGACCTCCGCGCATCTGACTCCATTGCACTGTTCAAATCACGATTAAAAACCCACTTATTCAATCTTGCCTTTCCCTCTAGTTAATATTTCTTTTATGATTTTATATCATGCACTTCTATGCTCATTTAAATTCTTGTTTGCTCTGTACCTGTTGCTTTCCTATGTATTAGTGACAGTTATCTGTTTGCATATTTAGTACTTGCTTTGGTCCTATTTCTATTATCCTCCTCCTATACTCTATTTTACTTGTTAAGCACCTTGGCATACCCTTGGTTTTTAAGTGTGCTTTATAAATAAAGTTTATTATTATTATTATACTTCGGTCAGAAACTCTTAGATTCTAACAAAGTTAACAAGATGGCGCTGGTGAGGTCGGCTGCCGTCACGACTGCTCCGACCACCTTTTCTTTGTCTTTGTTTTTTAAGTTAGTTTTCAGCGTCTCTAAATCATCACCATTGGGTACATTAGGTATGACAGTGACACTCTTGTTTCTATTGGTATACAATGTACTCACAATTCGAAGTTTTTAACTCCGGATCCGAGCTGGCCGAGCGAGATCTTGAGGGAGAACAAAGGGAAGCGGAGGCCTAGAGGGAAGCGGCGGCTTAGAGGGAAGCGAGCCGGCATCAGGAACAGGCTGAGAGCTCGTGCACACCGCACACCTCTGCCTAGCATCCTGCTTGCCAACGTCCAGTCACTGGAGAACAAGCTTGACGACCTCAGGGCCAGGATACAGACATGGCTGAACCCAGCGGTGCCGGACCACGCCATCCAGCCGGCCAAGTTCTTCTCGGTTCACCGCATGGACAGGACACGGGACTCGGGGAAGTCAAGGGGAGGCGGCGTGTGTTTAATGGTGAACAACAACTGGTGCAACAGTGCGAACGTTGTTCCTCTCACACGCTCCTGCACACCAAATCTGGAACTACTGTCCATCATGTGTCGTCCTTTTTATCTACCTCGGGAATTTACATCGGTCATTATAAGTGCCGTTTATATTCCACCACAAGTGGACACGGTCACCGCCTTATGCGAGCTGCATGAGGCACTCACACAGCACCAGACACAACACCGGGACGCTGCGCTTATTGTGACGGGGGACTTTAATAGTGCCAACCTCAAACGTGCAGCGCCAAACTTTTATCAACACATCACCTGCCCCACCCGAGGTGAAAGGGCACTGGACCACTGCTACACTACGGTCAAGGATGGCTACAAGGCACAATCTCGCCCTCCGTTTGGCAAATCCGATCACGCCGCCATCTTCCTCATGCCAAAATACAAACAAAGGCTGAAACAGGAAGTTCCGGTTCAGAGGAAGGTCGCGCGCTGGACGGATCAATCGGTGGCCGCGTTACAGGACGCACTCGACGACGCAGACTGGGACATGTTCAGAAACAGCTCCGATGATGATGTCAACGTGTTTACGGAAGCGGTTGTGGGATTCATTGGGAAACTAGCGGATGATACCGTGGAGACAAAGACTATCACAACGTTTCCCAACCAGAAGCCGTGGGTGGATAAAACCATCCGCGACGCTCTGAGATCCCGCACCGCTGCCTACAATACGGGACTCACGACGGGGGAAATGGACCCGTACAAAGCCGCATCATATAACGTGCGGAAGGCGGTGAAAGAGGCGAAGCAGCGCTTCGGGAGGAAACTAGAGTCACAACTCCAACAGAGTGACTCTAGGAGCCTGTGGTGGGGACTAAGGACAATAACGGACTATAAAGCACCAACAACCGGTATGACGAACGCGGCTGTGACTCTGACAGACGAGCTGAACACTTTCTATGCTCGCTTCGAGGCTGCAGCTAAGGACTCCAACAATGCTAGTGCTAGCGGCGCTAACGGCTGCAGACAGGAAGATACTGCCAGCACCGGAAACGTGCTCGTCATCTCCGAGCATGAAGTAAGGAGAGCCTTCAAGAGAGTGTAAAATAAGGAGGGGATGTTTTTCTCATTTTCATTCATTATTTTAATATGGCATTATTAGTTCATTAGAAGTATATAACCAGCTTTGCATTAAGCATAAATTGAAGTTTTTGACCTTACATTATTCTTTGCATTACAGTGATGGTGATAACTTTAGTTTGATCTTTTCTTACATGTACCAGAATAATAACATGATTTTCCATTGCAGATGTAACCATGATCATTCCATACACATTGCAGTTTGTTGCTTATTCTAGAGTTGTGCTCAAGGTAATTAAAGGTTAAAAGCTACAGCCAGCGCGAGTCTGGCTGATCTATGGAGGGCAAAGGCTTTGAGCTTGGAAGGCCGCACGCGCTTACACAGCACTTATAAGATGTTATTCTTGGTGATTTTGTGCTTAGTCATGTTTTAATATGTTTTAAGTAGAAGTAGCTGATCCAGCAATATTCATTTAATATTATATACTTGATTTAGAGCAATACACACTGATGGTCTTAACAAATGAAAGAGTCCTTGTAGCTGCCATGTTGTGTCTTAGCAGGGTACAGACGGTTCCAGGAGACGGGGGCAGTCAGCGTCTGCCCTCGGGAAGGAGACAATGTTATTCTTTGTGTTAAATAAAATTGTCAACATTGATTGTATTACACCTGTCACTACGCATGAGGGGGCGTTCTAATACCCTGATTTCATAAAACTATGGTGATGTGTTTTTTGAGATGAGATCTGAGACTGTCTGCATACAGTGTCCATCTCCCACGTGTGTGATCATTAAATCATCGTTTGACTCAACCCGACCGGACCAGTGTTGTTATTGTGGGTTTTTCCTCTGGTGTCCATCCCCAATATTTTGAACCTTAACAAGAGTGAACACCAGGAAAGCAGCAGGACCAGACGGCATCCCAGGTCGTATCCTCAGAGACTGCGCATACCAGCTAGCTCCTGTGTTCACTGAGATATTCAACATCTCTTTATCTCAGTCGGTGATCCCCACATGCTTTAAAGAGTCCATCATTGTTCCTGTCCCGAAGAAACCCCACCCTGCTTCTCTCAATGACTATCGCCCTGTAGCCCTCACCTCAGTAGTGATGAAGTGCTTTGAACGCCTGGTCAGAGACTTCATCATTTCTTCACTACCAGACACACTGGACCCACTACAGTTCGCTTACCGTCCAAATCGTTCCACAGACGATGCCATCTCTCATCTCCTCCACACATCACTCACTCACTTGGACACTAGAAGGGGGAATTATGTTAAAATGCTCTTCATAGACTACAGCTCTGCATTTAATACCATAATTCCCTCCACACTCACCACCAAGCTGGAGCATCTGGGACTCAGCTCATCTATGTGTCAGTGGATCTCCAACTTCCTAACTGGCAGACCACAGGCAGTAAGGATGGGCGGACACCACTCTCAGCACTGGAGCCCCCAGGGGTGTGTTCTGAGCCCCCTGCTGTACTCTCTGTACACATGACTGTGTGGCCACTACCAGCTCCACCACCATCATCAAGTTTGCTGACGACACCGTCGTCGTGGGCCTGATCTCTGATAACAACGAGACGGCCTACCTGAAGGAGGTTAGGAATCTGGAGAACTGGTGCCAGAGGAACAACCTCCTTCTAAACGTCAGTAAGACAAAGGAGCTGATAGTGGACTTCAGCACTAAGCAGGAGAGGAACTACCAGACCCCCGTCATCAACGAGTGCCCAGTGGAGAGAGTGGACAGCTTCAAATACCTCGGAGTTCACATCACGCAGGACCTGTCATGGTCCTGTCACATCAACACCGTGGTGAAAAAGGCCCGTCAGCGTCTCTACCACCTCAGATTCTTGAGAGACTTCCAACTGCCCTCCAAGGTGCTCAGGAACTTTTACTCGTGCACCATAGAGAGCATCCTGACGGGAAACACCTTAACCTGGTTCGGGAACAGCACCATGCAGGACAGAGGGGCTCTACAGAGGGTTGTGCGGTCAGCTGAGCGCACCATCCGCTCCGAGCTCCCTGACCTGCACTCAATCTACAGCAGGCGATGCTGGACCAAGGCCAGGAAGATCGTGAAGGACCTCAGCCATCCCAACAACAGACTGTTCTCTCTGTTGAGGTCAGGAAAGCGATTCCGCTCCCTGAAGCCCAACACAGAGAGACTGAGGAGGAGCTTCTTCCCGCAGGCGATACGGTCTCTCAATCACACCACCACACAGTACTGACCCACACATATAGTTCTTACACACACACTGGACATTCTGGACATTGTTTTCACTTCATCACTTAATCACTTTAGGCATATTTGCACTGCACAAGACACTTACAAATGTGGATTGCACAACACTGGACATTATATTTCTTTATTTCCAGTTAATACTTGTACAGCTGCTGTTATTGTGTGTATATATATATTTATATTTCTTCATACATTCTTATATAGTTCTATACTGTGTATTGTGTATTTTGTTGCACAGTTATTTTATTTTTTAACTTTAATTTATATATTTTATCTTATTCTTTCCGAAATTGACGCTGGCAGCACTAATAGGAAGATAACCAGAATACAACCAGATGGCCATCGGCTGAGTCGAGTGTCCATTTTCAAAGTAAAGCAAGTTGCTGTCATTAGCAGAGGCTGACTCAGATTGATTGCAACTTGTTGGCAGTTTATCTGCATTTATAAATAACATGGCTGTTATTTGCAAACCTTCACCAATCTGTCAGACAATGATGCAGTCAATCTGAGGTACACCATAATCCCTTGGAGACAGGTTGCCTTCCGCCAGGTGAAATGAGCAATCTCTTTGCAATTGAAAATTTTTGCCATGAGATTGAAGGTGTTGCAAGCTCTGGGCAATCAGTTGGTGATCGCAATTACTGGCATACGACCAGCACAAAGCATCAATTGCCAAGTTTTTTCCCAGTCACAAGAAATAGCAGTCCTATTTTTTGTTGTGGTGTGCCTTAGCCATTTGGGAGTCCAGTGAGAGGATTGCAGGAGAGTGTAGTTTCAGGAACATTAATGAATGAATGAATTCCAAGCAGGCCTACCTGAAACTAAGAATGCATTTCGTAGTTCTCTCAGTGACAGCGTTCCGGTTCTTGAAACATCAGTGCGGAAGAAAATTTCCTAGAAAACAAAAAGAAAAAAGCCACAATTGGAATGTAGCAGAAGTATTATCCATACATAATTAACTATAGAGCAGTGCATGTAGTTCAAATTTTTTTTTACTTTTTTCAGCATCAAATATTTAACCTAATTTTCATTGTCTTTACCTTGAATGTAACAACTTTGTTCCACAGACGAAGAAATTCCTCACTGTTGAGTTTTCCTGTAATTGATGTCTGTTTTACCCAACATTAAGGCAACAAAGCTATGTGTGCGAGTAAAACATGTACTGGCCAACTGGGTAGCTCCTCTACAAGCCAAGAAGCTGTGCTGACCAGTGTTGGGGAGTAACGGAATACATGTACCGCCGTTACATATTTAAAATACAAAATATGACTAACTGTATTCCGTTACAGTTTCCGTTTATAAAGGTGTTATCAGAATACAGTTACTTGGTCGAAATGAATGGATTACGCGAGGGTATTTTCCTGTTTCATATGTTAGGCTATGCCCTCTTTATTTTTGGTTTCCACGCTGGTGGAAACCCAAACAAAACACGCATTAAGAGGCTCTAATGTCTGTGTCTCAATCTCGCAGTCCATGTCACCTCTACTTGCAACCCGCATAATGACGTGAAGAAATATTTTTAAAAATTATTCACAAAAATGATTTAATATGAAGGCAATAGGGAGAGTGTTACAGTCATCGCTCTAAAGAATGTAGCCTCATGGGCAGTGTAGTCCATGCTGCAGGGTGGATGGACTGCCATACCCGTTATGTGTCTGTCAGCGAGGGAGGAAGAAAAAGGAAAAGTACGAGCTGTCACCGAGCAGAAACGGGAGCTGGAAGCATGTAAATATAATAATAGCCACTGCAGCCAAAAAGAGTGCCTGACGAGCCCAGCTGTAAGTAAGCTGTTAAGACTCGACTTTACATCGTGTTCGTGTTTTCCTCCGAAACAATAAATTCCTTTGGAGCAGCCTTTCAACGCCTCTCTCTGTCTTTCACTAGCAAAGTTGACCCAGACAACAAAGTAAAGCTAGTTTTCAGCTACGAGCCCGACACGAACCCGACGTATTAGCCAGAGGTCCCTTTATGGTTTTACGCCTTTACGGTTCGGAGCCGCGGACCTGTTTTATATAAGCGCAGAATAGTTTTCTATACGAGATCGCTGCAAAAAGTGCAGCCTTACCTAATGTCCACCCTAGTGTTACTCATTTTATATTAAGATTTAAACATCTAGTTGGTATTAGTATGGTGAATAACCTTCAGTAAAAGTAATAGTTCGCACTGCAATAGTACATTCATGTAGTTGTAAAAAGCATGATAATATATTAAGTAATCCAAAGTATTCAGAATACGTTACTCTCATTGAGTAACGTAACGGAATACGTTACAAAATACAATTTGGGGCATGTATTCTGTAATCTGTAGTGGAATACATTTTAAAAGTAACCTTCCCAACACTGGTGCTGACCCACTAAAGCGTGAACTCTACAGGACTGCTAACCATATGAAGAAACTCTCATAAAACCTC
This sequence comes from Maylandia zebra, assembly GCF_041146795.1. Classification (NCBI taxonomy): domain Eukaryota; kingdom Metazoa; phylum Chordata; class Actinopteri; order Cichliformes; family Cichlidae; genus Maylandia; species Maylandia zebra. The sequence continues at coordinate 13,047,282 of NC_135185.1, forward strand.
AAAGTGACAAGGTGAAGACTTTTCTAACTGGCCTTTTTCCAAAAACATGAGATAAAATTAAGACTTTTATTTGGCAAGAACTCTGAGATATCCTTCAATGCTACATCCAGATGAACAGAATTTGTTGGGACTTCCTCACCTGGATTGTTGACTGTTTAACTCTGTTTAAGATACTTTTTGATATTATTTTCAAATTACTTGCTGTGATCATGCATGCAAATGTTTGAAAATGTGGAGAACATGTAAATCTATTATTTGCATTGTCTGAGTGACTATGACAAATGTCACATGCACCACAACAGGATACATCCATTAATGCAACCATGCTGCGACAGGCGTCAATACTGAAGCCTCCAGATTTCAGGTCTCCTAAATGAAACAGAAATATATATTTCAGAAATATATAAATCTTGAGCTTATAAGCTGTAGTCTCTTGAAGTCCAAACCTTTTAGGATGTTTTCATTTAGAAGCCTCTGAAGCTGCTCAGCATCCACTTCTTCATACTGGAAACGAAAACAGGGTTTCTCTTATACTTCTGTTTATGAGCCTCGGTCACTTGTTAACGTCCAAATTAAACTGTCCACACACACTAGCAAACACACACTCTGACTAATTTGTGTATTGCTGTAATTTCTCTTTTACAATACAAAATCTTTGCTAGCTTTAGCAAAACTCTAACCCATCAAGCTAAATATTACGAGTTGTAATCCAGTTATTTCAAGTTGCCCCGAAATAATTATTTTAGATGGAAAAGATGGATACATGAAGTAATGCATGGCTATTAGTTCAGCATGTGGGTGCAATTCTAGGGCCACTGTTATTCACAGTTCTCATAATTAAGTGAGTTACACGTTGATTTTTGTCGTGTCTGGAAACATCTAAGTGCTTTCAAAAAAGATTTGAACTCAGATTAAAACCCATTTAAAAAAAAAAAAGTTTCCAATAAAGCTGGCTAACATTACTTAGCCAGTTAAATATTGCTACTTTTCATAGGACACTAAATTAGAAAAAGTTTGTCTATAAGTACCTTGGTTTTATTACTATGGACACTGAACTTGTCTTAAAGAAATGTGTAATTTAGAGCTATACAATGCTAATATTTAAACAGTCTTTTTCCATTTTCATATTTTATTTCTGTCTTATTTATATCAACTTAGTTCTTCAGTAAGTTAAGCTTTCTTCACCCTACTGACCCAATAATGATGTGTCATACAAGATATGCATATTTTGATCCTAGCTTAAATTGCTACTAAATAACCAACAGTGAGAAGACAACTAAACCACAAGTGCATCTTTAAAGTAGCCAAAAAATTAATCAGGATGATTAAGCTTTCACTTTAAAATTTCTCACTTTTATACACAACTGATGTTCTGTTGTGGATTTTTTTAGTTGAGAACAAATGTAACGAAATGCATTTAAACTTTCGTGTTAGCACGTTTTATGTTCATTGTATACAGAAGTCAAACAGTTTTATTTTGTGCACTGAAGTATAATAGTTAGTCAAACCTCTCACAGATAAGTTTTAGATAAAGATGAAAAAAATCTTATCAAACAAACAAAAGTTTCCACTGTGTGATAAAACTCAGTCTATATAAGAGAAATAGTAAACTCAACAGTGTCAAGTATGCTCGTGAGAAAATAACAGGAAGTTACCTTGTCAGAGTGTTTATGGAAAAACTCTCTCCTTTGTTCATCATCTTGTTGATTTTTTACCTTGACCTGAAACAGAGAAATTAAATTCTGTGTTAAATAAAAAGCTATTTACATATCATTTAGCATATAACACAACCGCAACCAGACGTGATTTATTGTTGAACACCCACCTTCTCATCAAGCTCATGTTTGTGATCACCAGAATTATCACTGCAGAGAAAGAAAAAAATCACAATTTATTTGTTCTTGTCTGTTTTGCATATATCTCATGCAGATTATTCCAATTTAGCAATGTTGTGTTTGCACAAACAATGAGCGTGCATACTAGCAGTTGGTCTCTGATTTTGCGTGGATGGTCAGGATAAAGGAGGCTGTCTCGTTGGGATTGAAGGTGGATGGCACAATCAAGTATTCCCCATGCTTTAACATAAAGAACTCCATCACCTCACGGGCATTCAGGTAGGTTTTAGTTTGGGCAACAGGTGCCTGGGATTTGAAGAACTCCTCTGTAAACTTCCCTCTCTGTGTCTTATACTGAAATAGCAGGTAGATATGTCAGTTATCTTACACCATTTAAAGTGGGACTGCTGTATCTGTAAATGGGAACTGGATACAAACTGTTTCTTACTTTTTCTGTCACCTTGAAGGAAATCAGTGCAAGTTGGTTCATGTTCAGAATAAGAAATATACTCAGTTAGTGTCAGAATACAACCCTAATGAAATCTGTATGCATCTTTTACTAATGATTATATGCTCTTCAAAGATGATGACAACTGAGCCAAAGGTTTAATCATTGAAGGAATAGCAGTGTAGCCTTCAAGTTGAGGTTATCCTTATCACCATCCTGATGTGCAATACCTTTGCAACTTGGAAACGATTCAAAACATAAAAGTGTCATGACATTTCCATATTAGGCAGCAAAGAGTAATGTTTACCTCAAATATGAAAAACCCAATGTGGAGGTTTTGCGCCAGGTGTCTGTTCCTTTTTTCGGGCTTTTGCATGAGAGACACCATTATGTTTTTATCACCGTCTTTCTCTGAGTATCCACCGCAAATTTTGAAACGACACTGTGGATTAGTCCAGAAACTGTCTAGAAAGCAAATAAAAAACATGGTTTATTTGCTGGACACAAAAAAATGAAAGTTCAAAAATGAACCTGAAAGCAAGGCTGGTTAAATAGTCCAGGTCAGGTGGGTGAAAGGTTCACTGAACTTTTGTTTAATAAATGACAAAGTCATGCAATTAAATGAGCTATATAGATAATATACTGTGGAAAAGACTTTACAACTCTGTTTATGGGTCTGTATTGTTATGGATGTCCAACTTATTCTTTCCATTCACAAGAAAAATCTATGTTACCATATTTGGGCTTTTAATATTGTAACATAATTTTTTACTACTGGTTACAGAATTTTAATACCTACAATACTTGGAAAAAATAGCTGAAATTTGCATTCACATTTTTTTTAGTTTAACATAACAGAGTTATGTTAAACTAAAAAAAAAATAAGCAATGACCTTAATACTAACTACACTAACTAAAGAACTTGTTGCCCTATTGGACCCATTGTTAATTTTAGGGTCCGCATCAAGACTAAAAGAATAATCTTATTTAATAATTGCTGAAATAAATTCCTACATAGCACCTATGACCTTCAGGACTCTTTTATCTCTTTTAATTGTCTATTTCATCAAATATAATAAGATGGATAAAGAAACCGAGGTTCATAAAAATCTTAAATGTGAATCTGTTAAATATTAAAATCACACAAACACTACATGTATGTGTTCGTGCTTTACCAATTTGTGCTTATTTCGGTACATTCTTTCTAGTATACACTCTCGGTCAAAAGTTTTAGAACATCCCAATTTTCCCAATTATTTATTGCAATTCAAGTCATTCAAGTCCAGTGAATAGCTTGAAATGGTACAAAGGTAAGTGAACTACCGGAGGTAAAAAAGATAAATAAATAAGATTTTTTTTTAAATGGCGTGGTTACCCAAATTAATGTACATTTTTGGAATTATACACAAAGGCCTTTTTCATGGAACACAAAATGGGTTAGCAATTAAAAGCTGTGCTGGGACAATGGAGGTTGATCAAGCTTTGAAAACTTCAATTACTGATTCCTACATGGGTTCCAACTTTTCTGGATTCCTTCCAACCCCCTCTGTCTGCATAAAAGCAGTATGAAACACACTGTGGTACCATACCCTTGTGATCAGTTGAACAGTACTGTACTGCAGAAAGCACTGCGTTGCTACAAAAATGGCCAGAAAAATGCAATTAACAATGGAAGCGAGACAGACCATCATAACGCTTAAAAATGTATCCTGAAAAATTGATTCTGTTCATCTGGACGAAGCGTTTTCAGTCGGAGAAACATTTCATGACAGTGAGTACTGTTTTCTTCCCCATCAAAAGGCACTCAGAAACTGGAGCAAACTCTGACAGGAAGAGGTCTGGCAGACCCAAAGCCACAAATGGTAAATGGCCTGCATTTGTATAGCGCTTTTCTAGTCCATAGGACCCCAAAGCACTTTACACTACATTCAGTCATTCACCCATTCACACACTGGCGATAGCAAGCTACATTGTAGCCACAGCTGCCCTGGGGCACACTGACAGAGGCAAGGCTGCCGGACACAGGCGCCACCGGGCCCTCTGACCACCACCAGTAGGCAAACATGGTTAGTATCTTGCCCAAGGATATTTGGCATGCAGCCAGGATGCAGCCTGGGATCGAACCACCGACCTTCTGATTAGTGGCTGACCTGCTCTGCCACCTGAGCTACAGCCACCTCAAATAACTCAGAGGACACGTTTCTGAGAAACTACGTGGCTCACAGGACAACAGCTTCAAGCACAGTTTAATAGTGGTCATAGTAAGCAAGTCTCAGTTTCAACTGTGAAGAGAAGACTTCGAGCTGCAGGTTTGACAGGACAATGCTAAGACATCAGAATAAGACAAAGAGGCTTGCCTGGGCCATGAAACATCGCCACTGGACTACTGAAGACTGGAAGAAGGTATTGTGGACTGATGAATCAAAATTTGAACTCTTCGGTTCACCATGCAGGATCTTTGTACTCAAGTAGGGGAAGAATGGTTCCACAGTGTGTGGCATCAACTGTCAAACATGGAAGAGGAAGTGTGATGGTCTCAGGCTGTTTTGCTGGATCCAGGGTGGGTGACTTGTACATAGTGAGAGGCACCCTAAACCAAAACAGCTACCAAAGCAATCTGCAGCGCCATGCAATACCCTCTAGTATGCACCTAGTTGTTCAGGTGTTCATCCTACAGCAAGATAATGAACCAAAACATAAATCCAAGCTATGCCACAACTACCTCAGGAAAAAAAGAACAAGATAAGCTTGAAAACATGGAGTGTCCAGCACAGTCTCCAGAATTAAATCCCATCGAGCTGGTTTGGGATGAACTGGACAGAAGAGTGAAAGCAAAGCAACCTACAAGTGCCACACATTTATGGGAACTTCTGCAACAGATATGGGAAGAACTTTCAGAATAATATTTGATTTCTATTGTAGAACGAATGACACAGGTGTGTCCAGCTGTTCTATGGTAAATGGTTATTGGACTGATTCTTATATAGAGCTTTTCTCTCCTGGAGCACTCAAAGCGCTTTGTATCTGCCAACGGTGGCTACTTTGAAGAGTCAAAGTTGATAGTACATTTTGGTCTCTAAATTGATTCCATGATTTATTTTTTTAACTCCAACTGCTTATTTGTACAATGTTTTCATTTCAGAGTGCAATGAGACAGTAAAATGCATAATTTTCACAAAAAATAAATAAAATTGGGGTGTTCTAAAACTTTCAACTGATACTGTATGTATTTAATGTTTCAACGCATTTGCAATGAGATTTAATACCTCTGTAATTAAGGCAACCTCCAGCAGTGGTTCCTGCAACCCATCGGCCCTCATACACAGAGGTCGTCCACTGACTAGAGTCACTTTCATTAAAGAAGTCAGGAGACAGCCCGCAGATGTCAATATCTGCGTAGAACTTACAGAAATCTTCAAAGGTCATCCTGTAAAAATCAGATGAATTTTGAGATTACTTGTTTTACATCTGGATGGGCTGTTAGGGTACAATGCAAAAAGTGTTTGTATTTTGTGTTTGGTTTTTTGTTTTTTAATTTCACAAGTTTTCTTACCAAAACTCTCCATCATCAGCCACTGAAAGGCACATTTCACGGTCTTCAGGACTCACAGTTTGCCACAGAGGAGACCTCAAAGAAAATTTGTCATTTTATTTAGACAAAGAGACAGCTTTTCAAAATTCTTTTGAATATTCAAAGGGAGTTCAGAAAAGCTCTCCTGCATGTGTCCACAGCCATACTTGAAATATAATCCTTACACTAGATAGAAGGCTACCACATAGGTTTTGACATTGATTTGCTTTCCATCTTTTAAGTTGAGAGCCATGAGTGTGAGTCTGACTTACCGATCACTCCAGTCTCCTTTCCACTCTCCTTTACCCCAGGGATTCCACAAACGCACAAGGTATACGATTTTTCCTCGACTCATCATCTGACCGCAAACCACCATTTTTTTTTGTTAATTTTAAGTATCATTTGATTTTTTTTCTATTTCCAGTACAAATCTTTACCTCTTTGATACCTGTCACAGTGTATGCATGGCCTGCAACCAGTCCATTTGGTAATATTTCGTTACCAGATGTCTCCTACAAGACAAAAGCATTTGCCACTAGTAAAGTAGAATATTATACATTAAGAACATCAACTTCTATTGATGATGATGAAGCCAATAAATCATTTTACGTGTGCAAGTGACTGTGAAATTGTTTGCTTGTGGCTAAATTCGACACTACTTTGCTCAGATGTTTTTCAAAATGTTATTTCCTTGCAGAGTTAAATATATACTAAATGTCAGACTGGCATGAGTACGCACAATAACTGAACAAAAGCAGCTTTGGTGTCTTAAAACAGGACCCATTCATTTATATCAAACTGGCTCATGTAAGCAAAGGTTTTCCAGCATTTGAGTCTTGATTCTCTGTCTATAGCACACACAGAGCCATCCCTGCCTTGCCAATGAACTTTATCCTTGGGTAATGTCAAGACCATGTTATAAGTGTTACAAACAGTCGTTTTATGGCGGCATTTATAAAGTGACTGTAATAAAAGCTTATAACCATGACTAAGGTCTTTTTAGCTGCTTTGGCAGATGTTTAAACCTCTGTCTCTAGGTAGATTCTGACAAAATGATACCACAACTGCGCCGGATACAGTTATAAAACTTTATAGGTGTTTAGTGAGATCAAAATGAAAGTATAAAAACAAGTCCTGTATGAGTGAGTATAGGGCAGCAGAAGTATCAGGGACATTAAGCCAATGCTGGTGCTTCTGTGTGGTGTAGTTCTACTTACCCTGGGAGGTGTACCACAGCCCATCAGTGTGTTTGATTTGCCAGCTCTGCAGATCAGCCCCCACAGGCTTGGACTCGGTTGTGACAGCTCGATGTTAATGTGAACGCCACCGGTGAAGTCCATCATAGCCTCTGAAGGAGTTCCAGCAATCATGTCGGAGTAGGAACCACAAACCCTGACAGGATAATACAGTTTTTTAATATTTAGAGAAATCACACCTTCAACTCTCATTATGTCTAAGATTAAGATTGCATACTTAGCATAGGCTTTCTCCAGGAGAGCAGGCCAGAATTCATTTTGGTTTTTGGAATGAACAAAGATTAGTCTGCCATTGATTGTTGGTAGTTTGTCATCAATGACCACATCCTCCCACTGCCCAAATCTCCAGAACTGGGGGGAAAAAAGAATCTAGCATGTCACTCTTGATTTATTATTTAAAAAAAAAAAAGTCTTGTAGCGTGTTGGCGCTCGACCTCGGTCTGTAAAAGTGATGATAGATGAAAAGATGATTCGGGCCAGGAATTTTGTTCCCTTTCAGGCCAATCTGATATTTAGGAAAATGCATATCCAGCAATTTATTTCCTCTCCTGTGACCCTAAAAGTTGCAGGATTCTGCATTTACGTTACACACAGTTTAGTTTCAACATGAAAATGTGTTAAAATAAAATATAAGCAGTAAAAAAAATTTTAAACCCATAGCACATGCTTTTTAGCTAGTTTATTCTGCTGTGGTTAAAATACAAACAAAAAGGAACATCTCAAAAATAAATAAATAAATCACTAAATATTTTTGACAGGTGTGTTTTTATTGAACACAAGTAGTGATCAATAAAAATATTTTGTGTTGTTACATGTTGGTGTTTACCCTGAAGTGAAAAATCCCACAGTAGTTCTCATCAAATCGTTGTTCAAGCGGGGCAACTTCTGCGAAAATGGATTTCTGGAACGTCAGCGCTCCGATTGACGCAAGAAACCAGCAGTTTCCTGTTCAAAAATATTCTCAGGGTTACCACAGGAAATCAGGTGAGGAGAACAATAAATATATTCATGAAGACATTTCCCTACCTAGTTTCCCTTGACCAAAATCAAACCTGGAGACTCCGTCAAGTACTAAGACTGGAAAACGAACAATTTCCTGAAAAAGGGAGAGTGCTGATCAGGAAGTAAAGTTCTGGAAGTGTTAAAGGAAAGGATGCACATTTCTTTTAGTGTATCCTTCACAAAAATGTGCATTTATTCATCCACACTGAAATAATCTTTCAATTATTTTAAGAGTCACAATAGCATGTTGAAGACTGTTGTTTCGTTGAACCAAACAAAAAAGCATACCTGAAATCTGTTTTTGGAAAGTATAAGAGAAGGTACTTGTACTTAAAGCTGCAGTGTATCAAATACAGTGGGGCAAAAAAGTATTTAGTCAGCCACCGATTGTGCAAGTTCCCCCACTTAAAATGATGACAGAGGTCAGTAATTTGCACCAGAGGTACACTTCAACTGTGAGAGACAGAATGTGAAAAAAAAATCCATGAATTCACATGGTAGGATTTGTAAAGAATTTATTCGTAAATTAGGGTGGAAAATAAGTATTTGGTCACCTCAAACAAGGAAAATCTCTGGCTCTCACAGACCTGTAACGTCCTCTGTAAGAAGCTTTTCTGTCCCCCACTCGTTACCTGTATGAATGGCACCTGTTTGAACTCATCATCTGTATAAAAGACACCTGTCCACAGCCTCAAACAGTCAGACTCCAAACTCCGCCATGGCCAAGACCAAAGAGCTTTCGAAGGACACCAGGAAAAGTATTGTAGACCTGCACCAGACTGGGAAGAGTGAATCTACAATAGGCAAGCAGCTTGGTGTGAAAAAATCAACTGTGGGAGCAATCATCAGAAAATGGAAGACATACAAGACCACTGATAATCTCCCTCGATCTGGGGCTCCACGCAAGATCTCATCCCGTGGGGTCAAAATGATCATGAGAACGGTGAGCAAAGATCCCAGAACCACACGGGGGGACCTGGTGAATGACCTGCAGAGAGCTGGGACCAAAGTAACAAAGGTCACCATCAGTAACACACTACAACGGCAGGGAATCAAATCCCGCAGTGCCAGACGTGTTCCGCTGCTGAAGCCAGTGCATGTCCAGGCCCGTCTGAAGTTTGCCAGAGAGCACATGGATGATACAGCAGAGGATTGGGAGAATGTCATGTGGTCAGATGAAACCAAAGTAGAACTTTTTGGTATAAACTCAACTCGTCGTGTTTGGAGGAAGAAGAATACTGAGTTGCATCCCAAGAACACCATACCTACTGTGTAGCATGGGGGTGGAAACATCATGCTATGGGGCTGTTTTTCTGCCAAGGGGACAGGACGACTGATCCGTGTTAAGGACAGAATGAATGGGGCCATGTATCGTGAGATTTTGAGCCAAAACCTCCTTCCATCAGTGAGAACTTTGAAGATGAAACGAGGCTGGGTCTTCCAACATGACAATGATCCAAAACACACCGCCCGGGCAACAAAGGAGTGGCTACGTAAGAAGCATTTGAAAGTCCTGGAGTGGCCTAGCCAGTCTCCAGACCTCAACCCCATAGAAAATCTGTGGCGGGAGTTGAAAGTCCGTGTTGCTCGGCGACAGCCCCAAAACATCACTGCTCTCGAGAAGATCTGCATGGAGGAATGGGCCAAAATACCAGCTACTGTGTGTGCAAACCTGGTAAAGACCTATAGTAAACGTTTGACCTCTGTTATTGCCAACAAAGGTTATGTTACAAAGTATTGAGTTGTATTTTTGTTATTGACCAAATACTTATTTTCCACCCTGATTTACGAATAAATTCTTTACAAATCCTACCATGTGGATTCATGGATTTTTTTTTTTCACATTCTGTCTCTCACAGTTGAAGTGTACCTCTGGTGCAAATTACTGACCTCTGTCATCATTTTAGGTGGGGGAACTTGCACAATCGGTGGCTGACTAAATACTTTTTTGCCCCACTGTATCTGTGTCGAGCTCTGACAAACTAAACCAGAAACCTGACTGTGCTGTTTTTGAACCGTAGAATAAGAAATTCTTCGTGTAGTGAGACTCAATCTAAATGCAGTGAAAGTACTAAAACTGAATTGCTCTTTTTATAATCAGCTGAGCAGTTTAGCTTTACAAAATTACACTCACTGCTGGTCGCCGCCACTCCACACAGGCCAGTTCAGAAGGGCTCAGTATGCCATGGCGTAGTATCTCTTGACCAATGGACCTTCTGTCAGGTAGAAATGTCTCATCAATGAAGCTTACTCCTCTTGTGAGGCAGTACTGTTTCAACTGCTCGTAGTCTTGGCCCAAGAACTTCTGGGGCTTGGTGAATTTTCCGAAACCGTCCTTCTTGTAGCGGGCCTCTATGATGTTCAAGCATACACCGGGAGGAGGCATCACTGCAGTTTTTGAACTGTTTACAAGAATTTTGCATTAAAAATCCAGAAAATATAAGAGATTAAAGAACGCAGCACTACCTATTTAGGTTGGGTATAGATCAAGGGTGTGGGAATGGCATTTCAAAATGGGAAGTCATGACACAAATGATACATATTTTAAATAAATATAATGAGCTACAGTATGATGGAAAAAGATAATTCCATTATGGTGCATAAAATCATATTTGCAGCTCGCTGAAAAAGAGCAAAAATGAGTTCAAACTTTAGATAGTTCATGTGAAATTATTGCAAATTGCGGTTCGCCCAACTATTATGAAACATAGTTTACAACAAGATTATTATTAACATTATAATACTAATAATAATTAGGCATTTTTGAGAACTTTTTTGTCAGGAAAACAAGGTTAAAGGCTTTTATATTAATTATTATGTTATATTGTTCCAAACATTAAAAATATATGTAAAATGTAAAGGTTTTCATTATGTTGGACCTTATTTGCACCCTGAATGGAAAAATTTAAAAGTATACCTTTAACATTCATTCTTTTTCAGGGGCTTCTCTTTTGTTAGTGTCTAAAAATGTAAACAAATTCTGCTATAAACACTTTTTTTATGATAGTCTTAAAAATATAATATCTTCATGCATAAACAATACCTTGTAAGGTCAACTGTGTTAGGATGCCTGGGTCGTTGACCCAGGGTTTTTGAGTTTATTATATTATTTATACTTTCTAGTCTTTGGTTTCTTTGAGTTCTGTCTTATGGTTTATGTCTCTGTCTTCTTTAGTTGCTCTGTCTTTCTATCACCTGTATCCCCTTGTCTAGTTCGCGTCTCTGTGTATCCTTAGTTCCTATATCCCCGTGTTCAGTCAGTGTTTGTGTCTGCCCTGGTCCCACATCTCTGTTCCCTCTGTAGTGCCTGCATGTGAGTCTGTGTTATGTGTTTCCTGTTTTACTTTGAAGGTCTGTGTCTTATCTTAGTGTGTTCATTCCCTGATTGCTCCTTCTGTGTATTTAAGCCCTGTGTTTCTCTGTGTCCGTGTCGTGATCTACCGTTTACCTTGCTGTGTGTTCTGTCATTCCTCCAGTTTAAGTTTATTTTGAGTTTTTCCAGTTATGTTATATTTTGAGTATCACATTAAAGCCATTTTGAGTTCACGACTGTCTCCGGAGTCTGCACCTTGGGTCCTATCCCTGTCCGCACACAGCCGCCACCTAACTGAAGATCGCGACCAGAACATGGACCCAGCAGACATTGAACTCCAGGAGCGACGCCGAGCAGCCTTTGCCAAGCTGGAGGAGGAACTCCGCTGGAAGCCATGGCTCACCCCTGACGTCGGGCGCATTTTCCATGGCACTCGGCTGGCTCTCGGCGGTCCCCGGAGCTGCCAGAAGTCTCCACCTGTGGCTCCGCTAGCACGCAAGATGCGGCCGTTTCAGTTGGGAGTCCTCCATGTGGCTTCAGGCGTTCACGCTCCAGCCTCAGCGTCACCGTTCTGTGCACCAGAGGCTCAGTTGCTCACACCGCCAGCTACCTCTGCCCAAAGGAAACGGCGCTCACATCGCCATCATATGGACACTTCGGAGCAACCTCCGGTGGTGAGTCAAAAGGACTACACTTTCCAAACTCCACCTGAGCCGTTGATCAGTAAAGATTATGAACTCACCTCAGACACTTTTGGGATTTCTTTTCTCGACGAGGATTTGGATTGGGAGGCCAGTTTTGGTTTGAATCTTCCCGCGCTAGTTCATCACAATAAGCATTCGTCTGAGATTTTTAGTTCGAGGTCTGCTCGTTGGGGTGGGAACAAATTAAAACCTGAGTTTGCCGAGTCTGTTTTTTCTGAGATTGTGAACACTGCTAAACCTAAGACTGTACAGACTGTTAAACGTGGTGGGAAAGGGTCGTCACCTGTTTTTGATGAGCCAGTTTCCAGTGTGCCTGCTCCTTTGCCTTCCGGTGCTCCTTCGCCCAGGGCAACTGCGGTCCAGCCATCTCCTGCACCTGTATCAGTTCCTCGGGTGAGGGGGGGCTAGGGCCCAGTTTGTCCCTGCTCCAGTTTCCAGGCCAGCTGAGGCTCCGCTAGTCTCTGCGCCCGTGCCTATTCCGCGGGTGGGAGCGGCTACTGCCCAGCAGGCCCCTGCACCGGTTTCTGTCCTCGCTGGAGGCTCGGGTGAGCCCGTCCAGCAGTTTTCCGTAGGCTCGGAAGACATAGCTCAGCTTAGTGCTCATCCACCACCTCACCCACCATTACTGCCATCGTTACAACAGTCAATACAACTTAAACTTCTGTCCATAGCTCGAACATTAGCTCACCTATCCGCTCAGTCACCTGCTCAGTTACCGCCTCAGTTGTTTACTCAGCCTCCCGACTCCGCTGGAGGGTCCGAGGGGCCCGTTCAGCCACCTGTCTCTGGAGGGTCCGAGGGGCCCGTTCAGCCACCTGTCTCTGCTGGAGGGTCCGAGGAACCGCTTCGGCCGTCTCTTCCTGCTGGAGGGTCCGAGGGGCCCGTTCAGCCTCTTGCCTCGTCAGCTGGGGGTTCGGGAGGACCCAGTCAGCACGTCCCAGTGTCTGCCAGAGGTGGGACCAAGTCATTGTTTTGCAAGTCTCAAGTAAGTCTCAAGTCTTTATCCTCAAGTCTCAAGTCAAGTCTCAAGTAATGTCAGGCAAGTCAGAGTCGAGTCTCAAGTCACTGGTGTAAAAGTCCGAGTCAAGTCACAAGTCTGAAACTTTGAATTTCAAGTCCTTTCGAGTCTTTAAAAAAAAAAAACAACGAAAAAATAATGTTGCAGTTATGCTAAATGTAAATATTAGACCATGTAATTTTAAAATCTGTGTTTTTCTCAACACATGACAAAATAGTGAACTTAGAAAATATACACAAATTGTGAAATTGCACCTCTTTAAAATGCAGCTCAATTAAACTTAGCTCCAAGAATAGTTTTCACCGACAGTTCTGAGATAAGCTGCATGTCATTCTTGGATGCGGTTGTAGGACCGGCTTTAAAATCGCATGACAAAAATATCATACACATTAAAAAAACTGTATCACCAACGTAGCCTGGACAACATTTGCTAGTTAGATGAAGTCAGCTATCTCATCGTAGCATATTTATATGCATATTTATAATCATACGGTTCTTGGAGTGAGTGCATACACTCATGAAGTTTAGTAACTTCAGGTCACTGCAACAAGCCCAGGTACAGTTTACCGACGGATGGGTGCAGGACCTTGAAATGCACCGTGTAGAAAGTAAAGACCATCGTACGTATCATAAGTTTACCAGTCTCACAAATCGTCGTCATAAATACACATTCGTTAACCGTTTATTAATAGGACCTTTGAGCTCAACGGTAATTAATTAGTAGTGGAAATAATTTCTGGTTCGCATTACAGAAATGTAGCAGTGACAATAATATTGTATGCTGTAATCGTACTGGGCAATTAGTGATACAAAAAACCTGTTTTATCCTGTGAATAAAAGTATATGTTTTTGTCAATGTACCATAATAACAGAGGCGAAACGCAATATTGTGTCAGGACAATTTACTATTTATGCACAATAAATAAAGGAGCATAGCGCGACAATTTCTGTTCAGCGCCAGACTTGCTTGTAACCTATATCACCAGTTATGTTATGAAAGTGACGTATTAACTACTAAAAAACACTGACCTTTGTGTAAATGCTTGGAGCAGACTAACCTGTGAGCTGGAGGGTTCTGGGACGTTATATTTGACCTTTGAATGGCTGCAATCCAGGCCACCCGTCGCCTCTTTGTTACTTCGGAAACATGGCTCGAACAATTTCTCTTCAACGAGGTAATCCGATAACAACCGATCTCTTTACCCGTCGGCTTCCCATGGCTGTCATGCGACCGGCTATTGCAGTTAATAATACAACGGCTTCTTGTGTTTCTTTTTATCGCTGTATAACTGATTTTAATTGAAAGCCTGCGTGCGCTAGTACTAGTGATGTGCGGATCGATCCTGAAATATCGATTCCTCCGATACCAGTCATTTATGTTCTAGAATCGATTCTCACATTAAAATATCGATATTTTAGTAATTTAGAGTAAATTTGTAGTTTATCATTAACAGGAACACAGTGGAAAGAAACTATAACATTCGGATTGCCTACATTCAAAGGAACTACTTCCTCTTCCGCCTTTCATAGTCATGTGCGAAATACGGCTGTATAAATGTCTCGCAGCCCCTTGGCGTGCGCACTCACAACAATGGCTGAGCGTAATTGTGCGGATGTATTTTACCTCCACAAACAGCTGAGCCGTGGTTTGCAATAAATGTGGCAAAAAAAGTGAGGTGTTGTGGCCATACTTGCCAACCTTGAGACCTCAGAATTAGGGAGACATTCAAAAGGGCTGTTTGGGCGGATAAATATATTTTACAGGGTTTATTTATCGGATAAAATACGTTAAATGTCACCGTTATTATTGGCCGGCCCGGAAACAGCGGGGGTGTCCAAATTCAGAGGCTGCTTCCACCTGAGGACCGGCCTTCGCGGTCTAAAGAAAGCCGGGTAGTACGTCACGAGCTCCCTCGGTGGAGTGAAACTCTGCCGTCTGCTCCTTGCTGTCTAAAATATAACCGGACACTGACGTAAACTCTTCTGTTTAATCAGTTTTCTGTTTGATGTTTATTCAGCTGTGTGAAAACCCCGGAGGAACCCTCCCGAGGGAATAATAAAGTTTAATTTAATCTAATCTAATAACTTTAATCTCAGCCAAACCGATATACTCACGAACAAATAAAACACTGAAAAAGCCAAACAATAACATTTTTAAGTTATCAAAGTGACTTGTACATCATGTTTAACCCGAGTGGTGAAAGACCGCGGGGGTTTGAAGACGATGTGTCGGTCGGCTCAGATATTTGAAGTTTACACAGCTACATTCTCACCTGAAAATATGTTAAACGTTTTTTTGCGACCCAGAAAGAGAAATAAGAGTGATATTAAAACTAAGTCGCTGCCGTCATTGTTGGAAACTGGAATTGGCTGGGCCGCGCTATGAATTCTGCGATATGGTTTTTCAACTTTGTTGTCCGGGTGGAAAATCTGGAGAAAGGTGGGATTCTCCCGGAAAAATCGGGAGGGTTGGCATGTATGGTTGTGGCAACATCACTAACCTTGTCAAACACCTCAGAGTAAATCATATCACAGAATATGACGAGCGTATGTTGAGGCGAACTGAAGAGGAGGAGAGGGACAGGTGCTGCTAGGGTGAGAGTCTCTCACGGAGTCCTTTAGTCCTCCAGGCAGGCAAGGTGTTCAAATAGCACACAACTTTAGTTTTTTTATTTCTATATGATGAACTCTGCATTATTAAGTGATAAGAAGAAGGTATTCTGATGTCCTGTAATCATTATGACGCTATAATTTGAGATACAATAAATAAAATCCGTTTTGTACAAAGTATCGGTATCGGATCAGTATCGTCGATACCACCCTGAATATTACTTGGTATCGGATCGGAAAGGAAATCAGTGGTATCGCACATCACTAGCTAGTACCGCTTGCCACGAGTTCCCAGAATCCTTTGCGGTTCTACCCGTGAATGACGTCACATTTTCAATCTCTATATAATATGCATGTTAAATTTTGTATTTGGGGTAAAATATCAAGTCTTTTCAAGTAAACCGGTTCAAGTCCAATTCAAGTCCCAAGTCATTGGTGTAAAAGTCCAAGTCAAGTCACAAGTCTTAGAACATTTTTTCAAGTCAAGTCTAAAGTCATAAAATTAATGACTCGAGTCTGACTCGAGTCCAAGTCATGTGACTCGAGTCCACACCTCTGGTGTCTGCTGATGGTTCTGGCGTTGCCGTTCAGCCACCACCGGCTCCTCCGCCTGGTCCGGCCTCAGCCTCTGCAGCTCCGCCTCCTGGTCCGGCCTCAGCCTCTGCAGCTCCGCCTCCTGGTCCGGCCTCAGCCTCTGCAGCTCCGCCTGGTCCAGCCTCCGAGTGTTCAGCTTCGTCTGCTCCTGAGGTCTCCGTGCTGTCTGTTCCTGCCCGTCCCATCCGGCCTGCACGTCTTGCCCGTCCCGTCCGGCCTGCACGTCCTGCCCGTCCTGCTCGTCCTGCACGTCCTGTCCGGCCGATGACTGGACGTCGTTGCCGTCATGGACGGCCCCCTGAACTACGCCGCCGCCGGTGCCTCCCGCCCGGCCGGCCTCCTGAACTGTTTTCTGGGCTCTTGGACTGTCAGCCTCCGGGCCGGCCCCCTGACCTTTTTTGAGACTGTTGCCGGGGCCTCTGCGCCTTTCGTGAGCTCTTTTGTTTGTTTGCTTTTGGACTATGCCTGGGCCTTGGTGCTGTTGCTTTGGACTTTGTTCCTGTGTTTTGTTCTGTTGCTTTCCGGGCTCCATTGTTTGTTCTTTTTTTGTTTCTGGCTCCTTGTTTGGTTTTGTTTCGAGCCCTCCATCCTGTTTCCCCCGCCGCCCTGGTTGGGTTGTTTTTGTTTTTTTTTTGTTTTGGTATTTTGGTTTGGGCTGTCTGGAAGCCAGCCCTTAAGGGGGGGGGGGGGGGGGGGGGGGTACTGTTAGGATGCCTGGGTCGTTGACCCAGGGTTTTTGAGTTTATTATATTATTTATACTTTCTAGTCTTTGGTTTCTTTGAGTTCTGTCTTATGGTTTATGTCTCTGTCTTCTTTAGTTGCTCTGTCTTTCTATCACCTGCATCCCCTTGTCTAGTTCGCGTCTCTGTGTATCCTTAGTTCCTATATCCCCGTGTTCAGTCAGTGTTTGTGTCTGCCCTGGTCCCACATCTCTGTTCCCTCTGTAGTGCCTGCATGTGAGTCTGTGTTATGTGTTTCCTGTTTTACTTTGAAGGTCTCTGTCTTATCTCAGTGTGTTCATTCCCTGATTGCTCCTTCTGTGTATTTAAGCCCTGTGTTTCTCTGTGTCCGTGTCGCAATCTACCGTTTACCTTGCTGTGTGTTCTGTCATTCCTCCAGTTTAAGTTTATTTTGAGTTTTTCCAGTTATGTTATATTTTGAGTATCACATTAAAGCTGTCATGGTCCTGGGCCATGTTGGCCCAGTGTTCTTAGTTTTCTTGTATGTTTGTATTTTGTTCCCTGTTTAGGCTCTGTTTCCTGAGTTGCCCTGTTGTGTTGTTCCCTGAGTGCTTTCCCTTTGTGACTCTCACCCCCTGTGTGCCCCTCTGTGTATTCATGAGCCCTCGTCCCCTTTCGTGTTTATTCCGTGTCTCCCCTGCCCGTTATGTTGGTGTTCTCCCCATGCTCTCTCTCCTCCTGTCTGAACCTCTGTACTTCCTGTTTCACCTCTACCGTCAGTGTTGTGTTCACTCCTGCCATGTCCCGTGATTATTATCAGTGTCACCTGTGTTCCCCGTGTGCTCCCACTTCCCTCGTTAACCCTCTGTGTATTTATGTCTGCGTCTCCCTCAGTTCTGTGTCACGTTCTCCCTCATGTTGTGTGGATCTTCCTGTGTCTACCTGCGAGTGTTAGTTTACTTTTCCCCAGTTTAGTTTTGTATTTCCTGTGTTCTGCCGTGCCAGCATTAAAGCTGTGTTTCTCGAGTTCATCCCCGTGTCTGTGAGTTTTGCATTTGGGTCCTCCTCCTGCTTGCCACACAGCGATCCATGACAGAAGAACGCGACCACGACATGGACCCAGCAACTCACAACCCCTCCGCTGAGCTCCGGGAGGATTTGATCTATACGGTGGAGTACCACTGTCAGGAGTGGGAGGCGCTGCCAGGAGACGAACACCGGGAGGTCGTAGCCGTCCGTCTACAGCGGATGGTGTCCGGACTCCCGTGGCTGTTCGGCGCGCTGCACCCCCACATCCGGGACTTCCTTGTTTCCACCGTAGGCGTCCGCCCGGAGCTGCCTCTCCAGTGTGAGGGGTCGGAGGACGTTCAGCCCGGTCCGCTGGAGGATTCGCGGCCCGGCTCATCTCCTCCCCCCTCTCGGCAAAAACGGCGCTCACGCCGCCGCCGCCCTAAAGTTTCTGAGCAAACTCCGGTGGTGAGTGACACTAACTGTTTCTTCCATGCCACTTCCAAGTCGGACCAACTCGGACAATATTCTGTTCCTGAGTCCGCAGTTTTTCACGTCTGTAACTCATCAGAGATGAACAGTAAGTTTGAAAATGACTGTGTTTCCAGGCCTCATAACATTTCTAAGTTCACCTCTGCACCTATTAAGCATGAGACTGAGTTCATTGCCCCCCTAGAGACTGCTGTTCAGGCTGACTTAAAAAACTCTGGCACTGTAGACTCTGTGTGCGTCATCCCAGAGACCGTTAACTCTGTCTGGTAATTCTGGGTCAGTTAATCCAGAGTCTGCATTACCTACCCTCACACCCATGTTTGAGAATGACTGTGTTTCCTTTGCTCCTCCCGGGTCAGCAGTAATTGACACACAGACTGATAATCCCACTGTAGAAAAGAAAAAGACTATTTTTGAGTTGCATACTTGTGAACTAAGTGTTAAAACAAACTGTCCTGAGGTTCCTCTTCCTGCTGAAACCAGAGGGGACCCCCTGGAAAATGAACAGTGTGTCTGCCAACCTCCAAAGGCTACACTTTCTGTTTCTCAGGTTGCTTGTGACCCTCTGCCACATTTAGCTTTTCCTGCCTTGTCTGCTAGCTCTGACTCTGTTTCTCCAGGGATAAAGAATGTTGCTCCTCTCGTGTTAACACTAGCTGATGCGAAGTCTGTTAACTCAGGTTTTGAAAACACTAAGACTGTGCATTCAATCACAACTGTTAAGGTTAAGTGCAACAAGTTACCGTCCGTCATGTGTAAACTGCTAGGGGAGCTCAGGTTGACTATTCCTGAGTTAGTTTCTCACCAAGTTGCCTCGGACACCGCCTGTGTTAACTCCCCAACTCCTGTACCTCCTGTGGATGGTGTTTCTTCAGTCCTGGACTATGCTGCTCTCCAACCTGTATATTTAGAAACGGTCTGTGTGAATGCTCCTGTGTCCGCAACGGATCCCTTTGTGCGCTGTATTACTGACTCTGACTCTGCTAAACCTGGATCTTCCTGTGCTATGACTGTTTTAGAGACTGCTACTCCTAACATGGACAGCTTAAGGCCTACAGAGTTGCCAGGAGTGACTCGCCATGACTCTCTGTTCGCTATCATTGCTTCTAGCTCCACTAACTCGATTTTCCCTGTGTCTGTTTCTGTTCCTGTGCTTCGCTCTCCGCCTCCAGTTCCTGTAACCAGGGCAGCGCGGGCCCAGCTTTCCCTTGCTCCCGTACCAGTTCCTCGGGAGAGGGTGGCTGAGGTCCAGCTGGTCCCTGCTTCTGTCCCCAGCCTGGCAGAGGCGCCGTTCATCCCGGCACCCGTACCTGTTCCTCGGGTGGGGTTGATGGACACCCTGCCTTTGCCTGCTCCTGTTCCGGTTCCCCGGGTGAGGTCAACCGTGACCCTGCCGACTCCTGCACCTGTCTCAGTTCCTCGGGTGGGAGCGACAGAGGTCCAGCTAGCTCCTGCACCCACACCGGCCCCCAGGGTAAAGGCCCTTTCGTGTTTATTCCGTGTCTCCCCTGCCCGTTATGTTGGTGTTCTCCCCATGCTCTCTCTCCTCCTGTCTGAACCTCTGTACTTCCTGTTTCACCTCTACCGTCAGTGTTGTGTTCACTCCTGCCATGTCCCGTGATTATTATCAGTGTCACCTGTGTTCCCCGTGTGCTCCCACTTCCCTCGTTAACCCTCTGTGTATTTATGTCTGCGTCTCCCTCAGTTCTGTGTCACGTTCTCCCTCATGTTGTGTGGATCTTCCTGTGTCTACCTGCGAGTGTTAGTTTACTTTTCCCCAGTTTAGTTTTGTATTTCCTGTGTTCTGCCGTGCCAGCATTAAAGCTGTGTTTCTCGAGTTCATCCCCGTGTCTGTGAGTTTTGCATTTGGGTCCTCCTCCTGCTTGCCACACAGCGATCCATGACAAAAGCCATTTTGAGTTCACGACTGTCTCCGGAGTCTGCACCTTGGGTCCTATCCCTGTCCGCACACAGCCGCCACCTAACAAACTGCACCAGTAATAACATTTGAACTTACAAAGCCCATAGTTTGCATTCACAGCAGCAGGAAGGACCACACTGATACAAATGCAAATTAAGGATCATCTGGTTTAAAGTTTTAAAAGCAGGTCTTACCTCACTTACTCAAAAGTGAAAAGCTGTGCAGAAAAAGGTGTAGTTGCGTCGCGGTGAACCGGTGGGTGAGAACCAAGTAGCTTCGACTCTGCATTTAAGCACCTGAGGCTGTGCACGCCGTCCTTATGTTTCTAACACAGATATGAAAATCACCTTTGAACAAATCACGCCTGTGCTGACCTGTAGCTCATAATAATCTACTTCCTGCAAGCTACTGTATGACCAAAAGAGAGAGGGCCTAGAGAGAGTTTCACTTCATTCAAGTGACCCTCCACTAGCCCATATTTATGTGTATCACAGTCTTATACGTTTATGTGTTTATGGTATCCACTTTCATGTTTAGAGAACAGCAGTTGCTGTTAATGGTTAGCCTGTCAGCAGTAAAATTGAAAGTACTCACTGCTTGCAGTAGAGTAGAATAGAACAGAGTGCCTTTATTGTCACTAGACAGATGTACAATGAGATACAGAGCATCTCCTGCTCACTATGGCTGTGCTTCTTGTTGGCTTCCAGTATTTGCAGTCCTCACAGTATGACTGAAATCTGTTTTTTATATCTTTGTGTGAACCTCAAAAGTTCTATAGTTGATAAATAACTGTTGCCATAAAAAAAATCAACATTAGTCACCATTTTGAGATGATCTCAGCAGACACAGTGACGTGCTGAACACATTTAAGAAATCATTCTTTGTTTCTTAAAACAAAGCCCATATATTATATTTGTGTGACAGCCATCCTAAACCAAATTTGTGCCCACACACCTGTCAGACAAAGAGCCACTTTACCCCGTCTGACCCAATTTACTTAGTTAATTACCTTTAAGCAAACATACAAAGAAAACCCCTAATAAGACCTGTTACTGGGAGTCACATGGTCAGTAAACTGTCAGCGTATGTGTCGCTTTAGAACAAACATCCTATGAAATATAGACGTTTGAAGCAAAGTGTCCTGCCCTAAACAGCAGCATGAAATTTATAAATTGAGCACATGGCTTGGACGTATCCCAGGCTAATGTAAGGTGTGTGCCAACTACCATGACACACCTGCCACCATTAGCGTTAGACTTAATGATTATTCACTGTGTAAACAATAGCAGGCACACAGTTGCTTTCTGGTGCTGCTAAGCCTTGTTTAGTTAATAGGTCAAATTTAACAACTGAACTGACATTACACTGGCAAGTCAAGCTGAACTCTCTGTGACTGAAGATACTAAAGGAACCAATATTGTATTTATAGTTAACCTTTTTTCAAAAAGAAAGTGAAAAAATATGGTTAAAAATAGTTTCTTGAGTCCAGAAGGGCAGCGTCAGCCTACTTTAATGAGCAAAGTTGATTCAAAGGGTAATGAAAGGAATAAAATATTATATAGGCTGAGATACAGCTACTATTGGTCTGTGTATTATCTGTCAATCCATTCACAATTTAATTCAAGTCATAACTGAATGTTTGTGGTATAGAATAAGAAGTATTTACTAACTCATATTGAATATTATCACCCGTTAATCTTAATTATGTTAATTATGTGTTATAATTTATTTTAATGTGAGATGGGTACATTTGCGTGCTACCATCTGCACGGTAGCATGCAAAGAACAACTATAATCTCCCATATTTTAAAACATGTTTAAAAATGTCATCTTTGGACTTTAATACAGGGAATCTGTTACCTGTCTGTCATGAGAGCTCCACCCTGAAACTACACCTTAAAAACACAAAGGCAGATGCACAACAGACGACATCTGCTTTCTACATTTTGACTCTCAAAAAAACAGTCAAATTACTTTGTTTAGACAACGTTTTAAGGTGATTTGAATGTGCTAGTCATCTTTTTTCATAAAGACTATGTGAAAAGTGGATTTATATTTGAATCATTCAAAACAAAAGCAACCATGAACTCACAAAAACTCAAACCCTGGATTCAAAACCGAGCTATTTTCCCATCTTTGCCGTATTAGGTTTTGCATTTATCATTAATCATTCTTGGACAACAACAACAACAACAACAATCTTTATTTATAGAGCACATTTAAAAGCCAAGGGGATGCCAAAGTGCTTTACATAAAAGAATAAAACAATAGAACAATTAACACTATAACATCAGAGTCATATAAGTGTGGAATTATGTTCACAGGTAAAAACCACTAATAAGAGTAAACTATAGCACATAGCTATAGCAAAGTAAAGCTGTACCATCAAACACAGTGATAGAGAACATAGACAACGCAAGACAACGCAAGACAAACAGAAAAATTAATAGAATAACTCACTGCAAACAAGGCCAGGATTTAACTGGTAGAAAAAGCAAGTTCAAACAGATATGTTTTAAGCCGTGATTTAAAAGATTGAATAGAATCAGACGCCCGGATGCCAATCGGGTGATTGTTCCACAGCTCAGGTGCAGCTAGAGCAAACGCTCGATCACCTCTAGACTTCAAACGAGATCTGGGCTGAACCAACAATAACTGTGAGGATGATCTTAAAGCCCTCGCAGGAGCATATGAGTTTAAGAGTTCCTTAAGATAGCTTGGTCCTGTGTTATTAGTAATTTTAAAAGTAAGCAACAGAATTTTAAATTGAATACGAAATTTCACAGGCAACCAGTGCAGATCAGCAAGGACGGGAGTGATGTGAGCAAACTTCTTAGTTTTAGTTAGAATGCGTGCAGCGGCATTCTGGACTGTCTGTAATCTATGTAGAAGGGTAGTGTCACGGCGGGGTGCGCCAATGTGTGCGGAAACAGGACCCAGAAGCAGATGATGACGAGGAATAGTAATGATTAACAGAAAAGTGAACCTTTATTGCGATGACGACAGGAAATGAACCAAGAGACCAAAGCAAACAGGCAAAACACTAAGAAACAAAACACTAAGCTGGCAAAACACTAAGAAACAAAACACTAAAGGTACTAAGACCAAAAACTATAACTATGACTGAGGTGGAAAATAAACAGGCTAAGACTATGACTATGACTATGACTGTAACTCTGGTGAGATAAACAGACGAACTGACAATGGCATGAAGAAAACAAAAGGCTTAAATACAGACATGAGGTGATCAGGGGAAGTGGCGACACATGGGGGAAAACAGCTGACAGACATAAACCTAATGACAGGACCAGGAGAGGAAAGCTAAATACAATGAACAAAGAACACATGACATTGTCAGAATAAAACAGGAAATGACAACACAACTTAACAGACCTAATACGTGATGAAATAAATAGAAAACCCCAAAACATAGAAAACCCAGGAACAATAACTGCCTAAACTAAAGGCAAATAGGAAATAACACAAACTAATAACATATCAAAAAATACAAAGAAAACTCAGAGTGCTGGGTCGGAGACCCAGCCTGTGACAGAGCCCCCCCCCCCCCCTTAAGGGCGGATTCCAGACGCCCTAAAACCTCGAAAAACAAAACCAAAAACAACCCACCAAGGGCGGGCGGTGGGGGTCCAGGACGGAGGGCCAGAAACAAGGCCAAAAAAAAACAAAATGTCCATCAAAAATCACAGGAGCGCAGGGAACAGTTCATGACTCCTCAGGGGACCGACCCGGAGGGTGACGGTCCAGAAAGTCATAGTCCATGTGATCAGGGGGCTGGCCCGGGGGGTGACGGTCCAGAAAGCCACAGTTCATGTGATCAGGGGGCCGTCCGTGCGGACGGCAACGGCGGCGACACGGAAACGGTTCAGGGGGCCGACCTCGACGGCGGTGACGTGGAAACAGTTCAGGGGGCCGGCTGTGCGGAAGGCGACGGGGCGGAAACAGTTCAGGGGGCCGGCCGTGCGGAAGGCGGCAGCGGCGCCCAAGTGTCAGGCGTACCGGCCGAGGCTTGGAGGGCACAGGACCAGGTGACGCTGAAGCAGAGGCTGGCCCAGGCGACGCTGAAGCAGAGGCTGAGGCCGGACCAGGCCTATCAGAAGCAGAGGCAGAGGCCAGACCAGGCGTAGCAGAAGCACAGGCAGAGGCCGGACCAGGCGTAGCAGAAGCACAGTGTCAGGGTTCGAATTTGAGGAAGAGACAAACGACTGCATGGTCTCAGTAGATGTCAGAATAGTGATTTTTATTATACATATGTACATATGGGGAAGATGAGCATCACAAGCCTTTTAGAGCCGATCTCCCCCGAACAAGCATCTCACAAGGCTTTTATTACAATGATGACGTCAAGTCCCATGATAAGTATCAGTCAGTTCTCAGAACTCAGGAAGTTCCCCTCACTCCACAAGTTCTCCTTATAAGGCCTCCAGATGTTTCCACTCAGCCCAGCACTCAGAGAAAACCAGTGTGTGGTGTGTATATCTATTCGTGTCTATTGTGAAAGTATATCTATCAGAAAACTGTCCTATTCTTACTAAGTGTGTGTGTACACATGCATGTGTTATATAAGAGCGTGCATGTACTTTCAAGGCCTGTGTACGTGCAGAACTGAACATAGAACCAAGGCAGGGTCCAGCAGGCCCCACAGGCTTCTGAGTGATTACAGAACTGTGAAACAGCTTTAAGCAAATAACATGAATAGTACAGAACAACAATAGACTGATCAGAGTACTGATAATCTGTGTAGATTAATGTTAACATAGATATGGTTCAAAGATTATTCTGTCAACTGGTTCAACAATGGTAAATGATTAATGATTGATACTTCTGATTATAACTGTAATCATAAGAATACAAAATAAAATATCTCCTGGTCACATTCCTCCTCTTTGGGCTGGCTTGCCAGCCCAACTCACACCAGGATTTATTTCCAAACCAAACAAACACGTTATGACACTTATCAATCCCAACACCTCCGTTGTTTTCCAATTTTCCCACAACCCAGCTGTTCTTTTAGCTTCAGACTCGAGTTTCAGCCTGACACGCTTCAGGCCCCTTTACCACCTCCTCTTGGAGTGAAGAAACGCCCTCGGATTCTTCTTTCTTCGACTTCCGGGGTTAGACCACCCTTCAGTCGCTACACAGATCTGTGTGTTTGTTGTCCGTTGTCACCGCCGTGTCCCCCTTTTTGCCAAAAGCCTCTCGAACCACGTTGGTCTCTGGTGTTCCTAGGTTTCGCCAACCCCTTCCTGGTTATCGCTGTGGTTATGGGATCCATCTTATCAAGGAGCCCCAAGGCCATGACACTTGACCCCAGTTGCTGTGAAGGGTCCCCATATCTCCGTGTCCCCGTCTGGTGTCTGTTCCCTTCTCTGCAAGAGACAGAAAGCCAACACCTCTCCTGCGCTGGCTCTCCTAACCTAATGTTGTTGACTTTGTTTATTCCAATCCTATGCCATGCTTATGTGTGTAAGCGTGCATGCATTTAACCCTCTGCACGTGAAGTCAATAGCTCCAATATATCAATCCGATCCGTTGTCGGATGAAGCTTTTGACCTTCACAGACTAAGTGCCAGCTCCTTATAAGCACATTTGCAATGTGTGTATAAAAATGAACAACAGACCTCAAACAAATTGGGCATTCTTAATTCTAACTTGAGTGTAGTACTCAGTTTCTGATCATCTAATTATGCTTCTCACTCGTTCCCTAAATTGTCTAGAAACCTTTAATTTTGCCATACCTAAATTATTAAAACACAAACCAAATTATAGACCCCCTATATAGGTTTTGCCTTTATGAGCACACTTCAACAATGAGCAACAACCTGCAATCTGTACCAAAAAATCTTCATGGTCCCACCTGCAATTAAAGATCAGATGCATTTTATACCTGTTTTAATTCCTCCTTATATAGAACCTCCTCAGTTTCCGGTTAGTTGCGATTAGTCTCAATTAATCGTTCTAGTTGTATTTTGCAATTCAGCTAGAAAGCAAACCTGTTAAAGTAAACAGCTTATTTACAACCACCTGCAAATCATAAGAGTAATAAACGATTCAGCACAACAGACAAGTATCATGTTCAGGTTTCTCCAATCATTAAATCACTATTATTGCCACAATTTGCTTTATTCACCCTTTGGGCAATGTTATTCCAAGAGAGAGAGCCCCTAATGGCCAGTTAGTGGGCTCTAGGTCAAACTGTCCCCAAATTTGTTATTTGTTATTATTACTTGTTTTCATGTCACTTGTCTGTTTTCTACTGCACCCCTCTCACCAAAGCAAAGCAAACATTAGCAGCACATTGACCGTAGTCAGCCATCCTCATTCCATAGGTGCTATAAAAACATTTCCTGTAAAAGAATCACAGTTTTCAAGACAGGGTGTGTCTCCCCCAACACTCTCACCAGAATACAGTGTAATAGCATCCCCAACTCCTAACCCATAAACACCGTTTCTTCACACATCCGCCCAGAAATCCTGTAATAGAAAAACATTAAAACTGTAACCCTGTAGGGAAGAAAATGTAAATGGTAACGCTGCGCAGTTACCTCTGTAAGCAACACAAGACACAAAAATGGCATTTAAAGGTTCACTCATCCTCGAATATTTTGTCATCCTTCTACTCCTGTAAAAAGAAACACACATAAATTCATCCACCCTTTTATCCTATCTAGGTGGAGGTGGTTAACCTTGAGTCATGGTCAAGTCTTGTCATCTTTTACCAGTCAGTCCGTTTGTTTTTATTTCCAGTCTTTCATCCATTCATCCATTCTTTGCTGATAGTGAAACCTGTCGTCGCATTTAGTTTCCACACTCAGCAAAATGACGTCATCTCAAAAAGAAAACAAGAACTTGAATTTGGATTACCTCGCTGAATCTTTTCTTTAAGCAGATCTGCATATCGGAAATTACAAGCATTACACGTCGGCGAGAAAATTGTTGTAAGTGACTTTCTCCGCATTGAAATGGGTTCTGGAGGAAACACTTGTGGGGACAATTAGAAACGAGAGTCCCTGTTTAAAAAAGGATTCAGCGAGGTAATCCAAATTCAAGTTCTTGTTTTCTTTTTGAGATGACGTCATTTTGCTGAGTGTGGAAACTAAATGCGACGACAGGTTTCACTATCAGCAAAGAATGGATGAATGGATGAAAGACTGGAAATAAAAACAAACGGACTGACTGGTAAAAGATGACAAGACTTGACCATGACTCAAGGTTAACCACCTCCACCTAGATAGGATAAAAGGGTGGATGAATTTATGTGTGTTTCTTTTTACAGGAGTAGAAGGATGACAAAATATTCGAGGATGAGTGAACCTTTAAATGCCATTTTTGTGTCTTGTGTTGCTTACAGAGGTAACTGCGCAGCGTTACCATTTACATTTTCTTCCCTACAGGGTTACAGTTTTAATGTTTTTCTATTACAGGATTTCTGGGCGGATGTGTGAAGAAACGGTGTTTATGGGTTAGGAGTTGGGGATGCTATTACACTGTATTCTGGTGAGAGTGTTGGGGGAGACACACCCTGTCTTGAAAACTGTGATTCTTTTACAGGAAATGTTTTTATAGCACCTATGGAATGAGGATGGCTGACTACGGTCAATGTGCTGCTAATGTTTGCTTTGCTTTGGTGAGAGGGGTGCAGTAGAAAACAGACAAGTGACATGAAAACAAGTAATAATAACAAATAACAAATTTGGGGACAGTTTGACCTAGAGCCCACTAACTGGCCATTAGGGGCTCTCTCTCTTGGAATAACATTGCCCAAAGGGTGAATAAAGCAAATTGTGGCAATAATAGTGATTTAATGATTGGAGAAACCTGAACATGATACTTGTCTGTTGTGCTGAATCGTTTATTACTCTTATGATTTGCAGGTGGTTGTAAATAAGCTGTTTACTTTAACAGGTTTGCTTTCTAGCTGAATTGCAAAATACAACTAGAACGATTAATTGAGACTAATCGCAACTAACCGGAAACTGAGGAGGTTCTATATAAGGAGGAATTAAAACAGGTATAAAAT
Organism: Maylandia zebra; assembly: GCF_041146795.1. NCBI lineage: Eukaryota > Metazoa > Chordata > Actinopteri > Cichliformes > Cichlidae > Maylandia > Maylandia zebra. The sequence goes on from NC_135185.1 coordinate 13,075,773, forward strand.
GCATCTGATCTTTAATTGCAGGTGGGACCATGAAGATTTTTTGGTACAGATTGCAGGTTGTTGCTCATTGTTGAAGTGTGCTCATAAAGGCAAAACCTATATAGGGGGTCTATAATTTGGTTTGTGTTTTAATAATTTAGGTATGGCAAAATTAAAGGTTTCTAGACAATTTAGGGAACGAGTGAGAAGCATAATTAGATGATCAGAAACTGAGTACTACACTCAAGTTAGAATTAAGAATGCCCAATTTGTTTGAGGTCTGTTGTTCATTTTTATACACACATTGCAAATGTGCTTATAAGGAGCTGGCACTTAGTCTGTGAAGGTCAAAAGCTTCATCCGACAACGGATCGGATTGATATATTGGAGCTATTGACTTCACGTGCAGAGGGTTAAATGCATGCACGCTTACACACATAAGCATGGCATAGGATTGGAATAAACAAAGTCAACAACATTAGGTTAGGAGAGCCAGCACAGGAGAGGTGTTGGCTTTCTGTCTCTTGCAGAGAAGGGAACAGACACCAGACGGGGACACGGAGATATGGGGACCCTTCACAGCAACTGGGGTCAAGTGTCATGGCCTTGGGGCTCCTTGATAAGATGGATCCCATAACCACAGCGATAACCAGGAAGGGGTTGGCGAAACCTAGGAACACCAGAGACCAACGTGGTTCGAGAGGCTTTTGGCAAAAAGGGGGACACGGCGGTGACAACGGACAACAAACACACAGATCTGTGTAGCGACTGAAGGGTGGTCTAACCCCGGAAGTCGAAGAAAGAAGAATCCGAGGGCGTTTCTTCACTCCAAGAGGAGGTGGTAAAGGGGCCTGAAGCGTGTCAGGCTGAAACTCGAGTCTGAAGCTAAAAGAACAGCTGGGTTGTGGGAAAATTGGAAAACAACGGAGGTGTTGGGATTGATAAGTGTCATAACGTGTTTGTTTGGTTTGGAAATAAATCCTGGTGTGAGTTGGGCTGGCAAGCCAGCCCAAAGAGGAGGAATGTGACCAGGAGATATTTTATTTTGTATTCTTATGATCACAGTTATAATCAGAAGTATCAATCATTAATCATTTACCATTGTTGAACCAGTTGACAGAATAATCTTTGAACCATATCTATGTTGCAGTTCATGACTCCTCAGGGGACCGACCCGGAGGGTGACGGTCCAGAAAGTCATAGTCCATGTGATCAGGGGGCTGGCCCGGGGGGTGACGGTCCAGAAAGCCACAGTTCATGTGATCAGGGGGCCGTCCGTGCGGACGGCAACGGCGGCGACACGGAAACGGTTCAGGGGGCCGACCTCGACGGCGGTGACGTGGAAACAGTTCAGGGGGCCGGCTGTGCGGAAGGCGACGGGGCGGAAACAGTTCAGGGGGCCGGCCGTGCGGAAGGCGGCAGCGGCGCCCAAGTGTCAGGCGTACCGGCCGAGGCTTGGAGGGCACAGGACCAGGTGACGCTGAAGCAGAGGCTGGCCCAGGCGACGCTGAAGCAGAGGCTGAGGCCGGACCAGGCCTATCAGAAGCAGAGGCAGAGGCCAGACCAGGCGTAGCAGAAGCACAGGCAGAGGCCGGACCAGGCGTAGCAGAAGCACAGGCAGAGGCCGGACCCGACGAGGCTGAAGACTCTGAGGCCGGACCGACGAGGCTGAAGACTCTGACGAAGCTGGACCAGACGAGGCTGAAGACTCTGACGAGGCCGGACCAGACGAGGCTGAAGACTCTGACGAGGCCGGACCAGATGAGGCTGAAGACTCTGACGAGGCCGGACCAGGCGAGGCTGAAGGCTCTGATGAGGCTGGGCCTGGCGAGGCACAGGCTGAAGCTGGACCAGCCGATGACGAGGTGGCCGCAGATGGCGGCTGAACGGTCCCCTCGGACCCTCCAGCTGACGAGGCATGAGGCTGGACGGGCTCCTCGGGCCCTCCAGCTGACGAGGCAGGTTGCTTTTCAAGTTGCAGCAACACACAGTCTATAGTGGGTGAAATGAGTTTGTATGAGTTCTCAGACTGAGGTGTGGCAGAACCAGGTGAGGCGTCGTCCTCAGGCTGAGGCGTAGAAGCAGCAAGCAGTAGCGCAGCAGGTGGTGGTCCTGCAGGCGGCGGCACGGGAGCCGCAGGAGGTGGCGCTGCAGTCACAGGTGGTGAAGCAGAAGGTGGCCAGACGGGCTCCTCAGGCCCTCCAGCTGACGAAGCATGAGGCTGAACGGGCTCCTCGGGCCCGCCAGCTGACGTGGCGTGAGGCTGGACGGGCTCCTCGGGCCTTCCAGCAGACGTGGCATGAGGCTGGTGCGGTTCTCCTGAACCCCCAGCTGACGTGGCATGAGGCTGGATGGGCTCCTCGGGCCCTCCAGCTGACGAGGCATGAGGCTGGATGGGCTCCTCGGGCCCTCCAGCTGACAAGGCATGAGGCTGGATGGGCTCCCCGGGCCCTCCAGCTGACGAGGCATGAGGCTGGATGGGCTCCTCGGGCCCTCCAGCTGACGAGGCATGAGGCTGGATGGGCTCCCCGGGCCCTCCAGCTGACGAGGCATGAGGCTGGTGTGGTTCTCCTGAACCTTCAGCAGACGAAGCATGAAGCTGGCTGGATTCTCCTGAACCTCCAGCAGACGAAGCATGAAGCTGGCTGGATTCTCCTGAACCTCCAGCAAACGAAGCCTGAAGCTGGCTGGATTCTTCTGAACTTCCAGCAGACGAAGCATGAAGCTGGCTGGGTTCTCCTGAACCTCCAGCAAATGAAGCATGAAGCTGGCTGGGTTCTCCTGAACCTCCAGCAGACGAAACATGAGGCCGGACGGGCTCCCCGGGCCCTCCGGCTGACACTGAAATTGGCTGCACCAGCTGTACCTCCGTCTCCGGCTCCAAACCGGCCTGGATAGCAGTCCCACAGCAGCTTAGCTGAGCCTGATGGCTAGCTTTTCCAGGGCAAACAGTCTCGGTATAGCCGGGCTCATTAACCGGAAAAGTAGTGTCAATTTCAACAACTTCCTGAGAGAAAACATGAGGAGCCAAAATGTAATCACTCACTTGCGTTTGTGATACGGAGCGTCGGTGGCGCGCACGCCGCTTTTTCTTAGGAGTGGAAGACGGCGGAGCGATGGGTGGAAGTCCCTGGTAACTCCGAGGTCCCCCGAGAGCCAGTCGAGTTCCCCGGAAAGAGTGCTCGTGCTCCGGAATGAGCCACGGCTTCCACCGGAGCTCCTCCTCCAAGAGAGCGCAGAATATAGACTGGCGCTCGTCGTCGTCCAAGTCTATGGTGTGCGGCGCTTCCTCGCGCTGAACTGTGACAGGAGTATGGCGAGACTGTGATGAGGGCGTGGAAACTGGTGAGCTGAGAGGTGCTGACGCTGCGGCGAATCTCAGCGAACCGACACGAACACACTCAGGTTCCGGAGGCAGCAATGGAGATGACTGATTGTGGGGTTGTTGTGACTGGTGGGTGCTGGAAGCCATTTCCTGACTCGACAGTCCCTGGGCCTGCAGCATCTCCTTTATCCTCGTAAAGGCATCAACTATGGCAGGTGAGTCCGGGAGCTGGAGAAGGCGGGGATCCCTCTCCATAATAGCTTCAGCGACGTTAATCATTACCAGCTTGCTCTTCAAATCGGGGGCTGTAAAGAAGCGGTCGAGGATCGCTTGGATCCGAGCAGTCTCCTCCAGACACTCGGTGAGAGCAGAATGCGCTGGGTCCATGACTGGTCAGTTCGTTCTGTCACGGCGGGGTGCGCCGATGTGTGCGGAAACAGGACCCAGAAGCAGATGATGACGAGGAATAGTAATGATTAACAGAAAAGTGAACCTTTATTGCGATGACGACAGGAAATGAACCAAGAGACCAAAGCAAACAGGCAAAACACTAAGAAACAAAACACTAAGCTGGCAAAACACTAAGAAACAAAACACTAAAGGTACTAAGACCAAAAACTATAACTATGATTGAGGTGGAAAATAAACAGGCTAAGACTATGACTATGACTGTAACTCTGGTGAGATAAACAGACGAACTGACAATGGCATGAAGAAAACAAAAGGCTTAAATACAGACATGAGGTGATCAGGGGAAGTGGCGACACATGGGGGAAAACAGCTGACAGACATAAACCTAATGACAGGACCAGGAGAGGAAAGCTAAATACAATGAACAAAGAACACATGACATTGTCAGAATAAAACAGGAAATGACAACACAACTTAACAGACCTAATACGTGATGAAATAAATAGAAAACCCCAAAACATAGAAAACCCAGGAACAATAACTGCCTAAACTAAAGGCAAATAGGAAATAACACAAACTAATAACATATCAAAAAATACAAAGAAAACTCAGAGTGCTGGGTCGGAGACCCAGCCTGTGACAGGTAGAGTGGAGACCAAAATAAAGTGAATTACAATAATCATGCTTTGTGACTTGATACTTGCATATTTGCAGAGTTGACTGACTTGGAAGCTTTTAATCATGTAAATGTCTGCATTTCTTCTATTCTTCTCTCCGTTCGTGAACAACAGACAGCTGTACCAGTAAAAAAAAACAGATCAGGGAGGGCTTATCACGTGCTGACAGAAGCAGCCTCGGGCATTTACAGGTATGATAAAAACAGCAGAGTTTCTCTCCACCCACAGTCACTGCTGTCTAGCTTTTTGAGGTAAGGCAAGGTACTGTACTCGTACTGTAAACATTCTTAAGCAGCTTGGTTTACACTTTTTTTTTTTTACCTCTTTTTGTAACAGTTATGTGGTGTTGGTATTGTTACATTATTAACGCTGAAAAATACTTTACAGTCTTATGTAAAAGACTCTTGTGTAAAGGAGTACACCTACTTAGTGATGTCCTTTGGGCACGTCGAAGAAGAAAAACGAGTTTGTGTAATGAGAATTAAAGCTAATCTTTACACTTCTTAATGTTTGTTTTCAACAGCTTTCAAACCCTGCAGCTATGCCTCCTCCAGGTGTGTGCATGAACATCATCAGTGCACGCCACATGAAAAATGGCTACGGGACTGTCACCAACCCCGAGAGGTTCCTAAACCAAGACTTCCACCAGCTGAAACAGTACTGTCTCATCCAACATCTAAGGTACATCGATGAGATGTTTCCCCCTGACAGAAATTCAATCGGCAATGGGATACTGACGCCTTCTGACCTTGACCGAGTGGTGTGGCTGAGACCAGGGGTGAGTGTTGCATTGGCTGAAAACCCCAAATGCAAGTACATATAATCATGAAAGCTGTTTGAGGAGAGGGTGTGGTCTGTGGCTCTGCTGCAGAGGAGTGGTGGGGCATTGGGTTTGGTGGGCAGTGCCAGTGTAACTGATCACACCAATCGGTCCAGCTCTGCAGCTCCTCTGCAGTGGAGCCGAAGGCCATACCCCCACCACGCCGATGCTCTAACAATCTACAAATCTAGATAGTTAAGGCTCTTCATGAAGCATAGAAATCTGCTAATTCATTTGTACGTTGGGTTATTGGAACCTTTGTTTCATGGTGTGCCTGAATGCTTTACCAACCACAAACGAGGATGCACATTTTAGCTGCATGAAGTATTTCTTCAAGGGAAACAAAGACAAAACTGTATGAAACACCAACTGTTAATTTGTCAAATGATTGTTAATGTTTCTTTAACTTCTATAACTTTTGTTGCAGTAAGCCCAATAATAATAATGATGATAATAATAAAGAAATAATAACAATAATCCATAAAGATAAGAGTTTGTTTTGTTATTTCAGAAAATTGTTCCAAATCCATCGTTTGTTGCTGACGGGGTGTCCAGGTTCGACTTTGGTCAAGGTTGGGTTAGTAAGTATACTTATTCTTTCACTTCTTTGTGTCAATCTAACCATAATCAGCACAATTACTACTGCGATATCTGCACAGTAAATCATTCTGACAACTCAACTACATATTTTTACAGAAAACTGCTGGTTTATTGCCTCTATTGGAGCTCTGACATTTCAGAATCACATCCTTGGACAAGTTGTTCCACTTGAGCAAAACTTTCACGAGGATTACTGTGGACTGTTCCACTTCAGGGTATATACAGTACCATAATATCATTCATACCATTGAAAAGTCAGTGGTAAAATGTTGTCTGTACATTTTAAAGTTGTTTAAGGAATTACTTGAAATATTACGAGTCTTTTGTTTTGATATTCTGCCATTGCCAAAGATAAATATCTAAAAGCAGGTTGCATTAAACAATGCATAAAACCTTTTCGCTTTCTCTTCTCTCTCAACTGCTTAGTTCTGGAGATTTGGAAAATGGGTGGATGTCATCATTGATGACAAACTACCAACAATTGATGGCAGACTCATTTTTGTCCACTCCAGAGATCCAACTGAATTTTGGCCAGCTTTGCTGGAAAAAGCCTATGCAAAGTATGTAAAAACCCTGTGTTATTTCTCAGTTTACAGTGCTCTTTGTGGGAGTTATTTGTCAGTAAAAATAACAATATATCCACTTTTTTTCAGGGTGTGTGGTTCCTACACAGATATGAATGCTGGAACTCCTGCCGAGGCATTGGTAGACTTCACTGGTGGGGTCCACATTTATATTGATCTGTCAAAGCCCCCTCCAGACCTGTGGGAAATGATGTGTCGAGCTGGTCAATCCAAGTCACTGATGGGTTGTGGGACACCACAGGGTGTAAGCATTGATTTACACCACATAAAGCAACATGCTGCCTTGTAATCTTTGTTTTGAAAACAGTCAGGGGTGTCTGTCTTACTGAAAGATCGGGTGATAAAAAAGAACCTTCAGAATAATAGCTCTTAGCTCAGAGTTATCTTCTCCCAGTAGAAAAATAAAAACACTGTGTTGGGATTGTTCCATTTTGAGAAAGTGGTTTGATAACTCCCCCATTCACAGCGGCTGGAAATCTACCTGTCACATTAAAGTAAACAGCACCGCCCTGTTTCCCTGAAGTTAAGCGCAATACCTAGAAAGCAGTACAGTTTAATAGAATGAAGAAAATCCCGTACATGTTAATGCAAGAGTGAACCACTCTCAGAGCCATAGTATGTTGTGAAAAGAAAACACTGGTAAATGTTTTTGACGATCATGTTTTTAGAGATATTTTTTATCAGAATTCAAATTAAAGTATAATCAGTGTTTTGCATGTATTATCTTTCTAAATACCTTAAATTACAGCAGAACAGTACCAATACTTTGTGGGTTGCATTTCTGTTTGTATGAAAGAATCTTCACCTTTTTCATCATGTAGTTTATTTTAATTAATTAATGACCCATAAGTGGCTCCACAGGATCTTGTTTGGCCCCTCAAACAGTAACTACACGGATAAGTCTTTTCAGACAGAGAGAGCTACTGATACATTAGACTCTGAAATACTTGTCCAGATGGTTTACTCTCATGATGAGTGAAAGCACTTAATCCAGCAGAAGCACGTCTCATATGATGTATGATAATCTTGCACCATTTGAACCTTCACAAGAATTTAAGAAGCTGTTTGTTTTCCAAATAATGTTGATATATCCTACTGTATGAGCAAATACATGGGGTGACCGTGGCTCAGGGGGTTGGGAAGCGTATCTGTAACCGGAAGGTTGCCGGTTCGATCCCCGGGCTCTCTGTCCTGGTCGTTGTGTCCTTGGGCAAGACACTTTTTACCCTACCGCCTACTGGTGTTGGCCAGAGGGGGATGGCGCGATATGGCAGCCTTGCTTCTGTCAGTCTGAACAAGCTACAACCGTAGCTTGCCTCCACCAGTGTGTGAATGCGAGAGTGAATGAATAGTGGCATTGTAAAGCGCTTTGGGTGCCTTGAAAAGCGCTATATAAATCCAATCCATTATTATTAAATGAAATTTAATTTGCTGACACACGAGTAATGCTAACATAAGCAACAATATACTGGTTCTTTACTACTTTGAAAAGCCAAAGTTTGCTAATATGATTTTGTTTTCATTTAAAATTTGCCAATTAGCCAACTCAGCTCGTTCTTGTGTGTTCACTATTTATTACCTGCAAGACTCAAAAGCAAAATGATATTTTTCTTAAGTTGTGCTAATTTAAACTGAACTTGGAATGTTTACATGTGTTAATTCTTTGTAGGAGACAACTGAAAACATTGTACTACCAAATGGGCTGGTCCAAAGCCATGCTTACGCTGTCACAGGTGTTAAACAGGTAAGGTCTGGAATTTATTTAAAAGATAATACAACATGCAGCAAACTAAAATAGAGTGGTTGTTAACGTTCTATTAGCAAGAGTTGCGTTTTTAAGTTTCTAATGATGTTTACCTCAGCAAACAATTAATTTCATTCATTTTATGGTAATAAAGGTACCGAGCTTGCATTTACTGTAAAGCAGTGTATTTTTTTTATTAAAGAAACTACAAATGTGGTTTCCTTTGGTGTGCAGATGATTAGCCGAGGGCAGATGGTGAACCTGGTGCGTTTGTGGAATCCCTGGGGCCACGGAGAGTGGAATGGAGACTGGAGTGATCGGTTAGAGCATCTTGCACTCACCATTTCTCTGGTTTTGTACCTCAGGAGAAAAAATACTGAGATAATTTAGCAGTGGTGGAATAGCATTATATATATATATATTATGCTCACAGGGAAGTATCAAGAAGTCCTGTGTGTTTTGTTTTAGTAATTTCCTCAGTTATAAACTTAAGGGGCGATCGTGGCTCAAAGAGTTGGCAGTTCGTCTTGTAACTGGAAGGCTGCCGGTTCGAACCCCGGCTCGGATAGTCTCGGTCATTGTGTCCTTGGGCAAGACACTTCACCTACCTACTGGTGATGGCCAGAGGGGCCGATGGTGCGATATGGTAGCCTCGCTTCTGTCAGTCTGCCCCAGGGCAGCTGTGGCTACAACTGTAGTTTGCCTCCACCAGTGAGTGAATGAATAGTGGAATTGTAAAGCGCTTTGAGGGCCCTGTAAAGCGCTATATAAATGCATTATTATAAATACATTTTTAGGCATGCAAGGAAGGGCTGAGGATAGCTGAGGATATGTGGATCAGAGCCATGAGAAGCTTTTGTGTTGGTTTCTTATCAGCGTAATCTCTTAATTATGAACTTCTTATGTAAGTGAAGAAAAAAACCCCACAGATGGCAAGTTTTGACAGGACTTGAAGGTTTTATTCTAGAGTTTCTTATTTTGAAATACTTGATGATTTTAGGTGTGGTTTGTGGTTTGGAGGCATTCTCTAATGGCTCTGTTTGAAACTATTGAAACAAGGTCTGTCTTGCACACGAGGCAGAAGAAAAAGTCTCCTGACAGCTCTGAAAGACTCTTTGTTGACTGCAAAGGTCACTAATTTCCCACACGTCATCCACATGAGTAGAGAGGAGTAGTTGTAGCTTGAATGAGCTTAAATTTGAAAAGTTTAGAATATGACAATATTGTATTCATATGCCTCCTCTTCCTTCTCTGAAAAATTTCCAAAAAGGTCACCTCTGTGGCAAACTGTGAGTCCTCAAGATCGAGATATGTGCCTAGCAGTCTATGATGACGGCGAGTTTTGGTAAGAAAAATCAAAATGTGACAAATGCAACACAGTAATTAGTTACACAATAATAAGTTCTTACCATAATTAAACAAAAGAAGAACAAAAAGATGCTTTCTAACCCTAAGTACTCAAATGTATTTGTGTTATGCATCTCTATGCTCAAATGCTTAAAAGTTAAATTAGATTATATAGTTAGTTTCTTTGAACATAGTTTAATAGAATAATAGAATAATAGAATAATATAAATAATAGAATAGCTATTCGAGGGCAAAAGAGTCTATAGAGTTAGAATTTGACTTCCAGTGAAAGCTGCTAAACAAAAGCTGCTACGCTTTTGTGTAGATTCCATTAAATCAACAAATTGTTGCAGAATACATGCTTTTTATATTTCTGTTCATTTTTTGTTATCGTTCATTATCACGAAACTGCCAGAACTCATTATTACCTAAATTTATATCTGTTTTCAAGGATGAGTCTGAAAGACTTCTGTAAGACCTATTCAGAGCTCGACATCTGCTGCATGTGTCCTGACTTCCTGGATGGAAACTCTACCTGTCACTGGAAAACCTCCATTTATGAAGGTCGATGGGTTGCAGGAACCACTGCTGGAGGCTGCATGAAGAACCCTGGTATATTCAAAAGCTCTAATAAGTTAAAGCCTCATTAAATGCCTTAGTTATGGAAATAAATGATCTCTTTGCTACATCCATTTGCACAGCACCACATGCCTTTTAGCAATTCTAAACTAATTGCAACTATCATTTATTTCCTTTGCGCTATAATCAATCTTTGTAGACTACAGTGTGACCAAAATCCTGACCATACAATCTCACTGACTCTGAAAGGGTTCCTTCGAAGACGGGAACAGGTCTGTGACCACCAGCAGTCAGTTATCATCTTCAAAGTGACTTTGATGCTTCAAAATACCAATAAAACATATAAATATGATCAAATGGTAACCAGAGATAAGCACAGGAGTCTGGCAGTGATTGTAGTCAGAGGATAATTTTTTTTGGAGACAGGGTACTTCCTAACATATCATGTGGCCTATCCAATGACCTTGGAGGTGCCAAGGCCAAGGAAGTGCTATTTTTACTCTAGTGTGACTGAGCCATTAAATATAATTGCAATAATTTGGGAACTGTGAAGAGAAAGTGTCGTATTTCTGTGGAGTCAGTCTATCATCTTGTAGCTGCTTGTTAAGGTTTACTTAATAATAATAATAATAGATTAATGGAAAACTCCAAAATGATTTCCTTCTTTGCTTTTCAGAGAGCTTCTGGACAAATCCACAGTATCGGGTCAAGATTGATGAATTATCCAGTGAATGTGCTGGGAAACAGGGTGAAGTCAACATGCTGGTGTCTCTCATGCAAAAGCCAGATAAAAGGAATAGACGCCTGGTCCAGAACCTCTACATTGGATTTTCTGTATTTGAGGTAAAGATTAGCCTTTATTGTTTCCATCACACTGGTTAGATTGGTGTACTCTGCACTGCATGTGTAGAAGTCATGTAGTAAACTAATGAAAAGTGGGAGTTTTGTGCCTCATTTACAAAAAACCCTTCAATTCCTAAATCATTAGTTTCCATTTAGCTTTTATAAAGACATAATTCACGTGATCTAATTTTTTTTTCTGTGATTTCCTCTAAGGTGCCTGAAAACGTGAGTATTTTCCCACAGCAAACATTTCATTTCACAATTTTCAAATAACAGAACCGAGACAGAGCGGAAGAGATTAAATATCTGTTTAAAACTGATATTACAGTACATGGCACACAGCGGGAAATTCCCAGCCTCTTTCTTCAGTGCGAGCAAACTTGTTGCCTACACTAAATCCTACATAAATGCCCGTGAGGTGATGGAGTTAATGATGCTGAAGCCTGGTGAATACGTGATTGTGCCATCCACCTTCAGTCCCAATGAGACAGCCTCCTTCATCCTGACCATCGTGTCCAAGGCAGAGACCCACGTGCAGTAAGATACTTGCAATCTTATACACTACACTGGCAAAAGTATTCACTCACCCGTCCAAATAATTTAATCCAGGTGCTCCAATCATTTTCATGGTTATAAAATCAAGTACTTAGGCATGCAGACTCCTTCTACAAACATTTGTGAAAGAATAGGTCATTCCCAGGAGCTCAGTGACTTCCAGCATGGCGATAGGATGACATCTGTGCAACAAGTCGAGTCGTGAAATTTCCTTGTGGGATTATCGTGTGCGGCCGTTTTTTAGGAGTTGGGCTCGGCTCATTAGTTGCAGTGAAAGGAACTCTTAATGCTTCAGCATAACAAAGCATTTTTGACATGCTTCCAACTTTGTGGGACCAGTTTGGACATAACCCCTTCCTGTGCCAATAAAACTGCATACCAGTGCACAAAGCAAGGTCCGTAAAGACGTGGATGAGTGAGTTTGGTGTGGAAGAACTTGAGTGGCCTGCACAGAGTCCCGACAGATCACCTTTGGGATGAATTAGAGCAAATACTGAAAAGTGTTTAAACACACATTATTAACACATTTAAATGTATATATATGTTTCTTCAGTTTCAGTTCTCTGATGTGAACTGAAACTAAAGAAGCTGGATGACTGTTGAAACGTCTTCAAGGAAACTTAAAGAAGTCCAGAAGCTTTTCTTTCCAAGCAAGTCTTTTGGCAAAATAGTGTAGTGACAAGTAATGTTCAAAGTTGGGGTAGTAAATGCTAAAAAATAAACATAATCTCAAACAAAGGTATTACTTTTGACAGAAAGGGTGGGGCAGAGGAGGCGCGGGCAACATGACAAGCAATGGTGCCCATCCATATCATACAACCTGTTTTGACTGTGTCTAGTTGTAAAAGTTCTACTATATGTTTATACTGCACTGATTTAAGCAGGTGCCTTTTTTGGAAGGTTTTGATGATGCTCTCAATCATCTGTGGAATTGCCTGGAGAACTTTTGACATCAACTATGCGTCTAAGTGTCGTAAAGAGTATTATTGGCACTATAAAAGATGTTTAGCAAGCAAGTAAAGAAGTGGCATTTTGGAGAGAGAAGAGCAGAAGGATTTTACCAAAAGACTGAGTTTGAGCAGTGCTGTCACTGATTATACGAGTGCAAAGTCTGATAGATGGAGTTCTTATGGCGGAGCTGTTTTGAAATCCATCCATTCGCTACCACTTATCCTTTTCAGGGTCGTGGGGGGTGCTGGAGCCAATCCCAGCTGTCATAGGGCGAGAGGCAGGGTACACCCTGGACAGGTCGCCAGTCTGTCGCAGGGCTAACACACAGGGACAGACAACCATTCGCACTCACATTCACACCTATGGGCAATTTAGATTAATCAATTAACCTATCCCCAATAAGTGCATGTCTTTGGTGGGAGGAAGCCAGAGTACCCGGAGAGAACCCACGCAAACACGGGGAGAACATATAAACTCCACACAGAAAGCCCCCGGCCTGATGGTGGAATTGAACTCAGGACCTTCTTGCTGTGCGGCAACAGTGCTAACCACCGTACCACCATGCTGCGAGATTTAAAATCATTAATTGTTATTTGTTAAAAGTTTGCATTCTTACTATGTGGGTGTGCAAAGCTGGGCAAGTGGGAAGGAATTTTGAATGGGGAATTCTATAAATGTGTGTCATTGGTACACTGACCTGTCAGTCTGTGTGGACCTGTAGTGCTGTGGTGCTCAGGTATCACATGGCTGTATCGTCCTCAGGGTCTATCACAAAGTTGTTGCTCCTGTGATCTCCCGAATGACAATCCTGCACATTACTTTTACTTGCTGGTGAAAAAAAGTTGTACTCATTCCTTTTATCTGTCCTGTGTCCTCAGTGAGAACTCCAGTGGTCATGAATATATGGAATTGGAAGAGGTGAATAAGATGGATCATGTTACATCATCCAGTAGAAATATATACTGTCAAATAATAGTGAAAATAACCCCTTGGTATTTGGTAGAGTTAATTCTGAACAACTGACCCCATACTGACCCCATACTCAGTCAGTTTTTAACCTTGGTTGTTGTTGTTTTTTTTGTTAACATTGATTGAATGACACAGTCTAATCATTAATATAGAGATAAAAACATGCTTAGAGCACCGCTCTTTTGCAGAACACACCAGTGGGAAAGAGTGAGGATGACGAACGTAAAAGGACACTGTTCCGTCAGCATTCTGACAAGGTAAAGGATTGTGTCTTGTAACAATAGTTCCTTTTTTTGGGGGGGGACACATGTCTATTTGCTTTTTTTTTAATGAGTTAGATAATAAGAAACGCTTAAAAGTAACCCAACCATCACATTAAGCTTTGATTACTTTCCAGTATGAAGAAGTGGATGCAGAGCAGCTCAAGAGGCTCCTAAATGGAAAAATACTAAAAGGTTTGCACAGTAAAAGTGAAAGGCTACACAGTTAAAATAATAATCCCATGTAGATGGTGCCGAGTGTCCTAGTATGATTTACTTTTTTCTTTTTTAGGAGACTTGAAATCTGGAGGATTCACAATCGATGCCTGTCGCAGCATGGTAGCTCTGATGGATGTATCCTCGAGTGTCATATTGACTTGGGTGCATTTATATTGGCTTCATTTCAGCTGCTTACTGGAGCAAACCCTTACAATAACTGCACTTACATAAAACATATTAACAGTGTACAAGTCAAAACCTGCCTGCCCTTTTACTCAATAATGCAAAAATGCACAGTTCTGATATCTTAATGGTACCTTAAAAAGACATCTGTGACTGGAAAGCTGAATGATGAGGAATTTGTTCGTCTGTGGAAGAAGGCTGTCACATACCAGGTAAGATAAACATAGTAAATGTCAAAGATGTCATCACAACACAAAGGCAGGGTTACCTGACAGGTAATCAGAGGTGAAAGCAGGATTTAGTTTGAACACAAACTGTCACATTTGCATATAAGAACTCACTGAACAAAGGGAGCGACCTGGGAAACATATGATTTCAGATTTGGTGATGACATCAGGAAGGCTGTAGCACACAAGAAATAATGTTCATCCAGTTGCACATTGAGGTTTATTGCTCTGAAACACAGCAAAACAGCAACTCTGTGTTACTGACGGCTTCCATTACAATAACTGGCCTGCGTTACTTTTGTAAGGTATTATGTGTAATGGCCCTTTAGTAATCAGCCCTTAGTAAACAGAGCAAATGACAGACCAGTGAACAATACACAGCATAAGATGTACTGGCTGGTTTATCAAAACATTTCTTATAACTTTTACTGAAACCAGCTAATTGTTTTCTATCATATTTCTGATGGAACAACACGGTTAAACAGTTTAACCCAGGAGACTAACATCACTTAGCGCAGCGGTCCCCAACCCCCGGGCCTCGGACCGGTACCGGGCCGCGAGAGTTGAGGCTCAGGTGTGAAATGTATAGTTTTCAGGGTTTTTATCGGTTTTCAGCGTTATTTTGTTATTGTTTTTATCGTTTACTCAGTTTTCAGGGTTTTTATCGGTTTTCAGCGTTATTTTGTTATCGTTTTTATCGTTTACTCGGTTTTCCTGGGTCTTTTCACGTGTGTTATGAAAAAATTTTCGGTAAAACTTTTCCGGTACCGGTACTAGTTTTATTTTGTTGTATTTATCCGCGACACCTTAAAGGCCGGTCCATGAAAATATTGCCGGGCATAAACCGGTCCGTGGTGCAAAAAAGGTTGGGGACCGCTGACTTAGCGCACAAAGGTTACTAGCGTTAGCCACGGATAACGTGAATCAACTCTCTTCTTTGGTCACATCAAACGCCTTATAAACAAGAATTACACTCCAAACATGTTACTTTAAATAACTATCAACTTTACATAAATGTATAGAGTTCTCGTATACTGCTCTCACCTGAAACACAGCAAAACAGCAGTTCTGTGTCACTGACAGCTTCCATTACAATAACTGGCCCGCGTTACTTTTGTAAGGGATTATTTTGCCAGTCTCTCATTTGTCTGAGACGCCACTGCCACCTACTGGCGAAACTAAATATCGCCTTAAAACCAAATCAGGTGGGCGCACACGTTAAAAAACTTCAACAAGAATTCTGAGGCTTGTTTTTGATCCTTAAAATACTCAGGATGCCACAATTATCAGGATGTTGACTTTATCTCACCCACACCACCAGACTACTCCTTTTGTAGACTAATCCATTGTGTATATTAGGATTGTCTCAATGTCAGAGTTCATTCAACAGTTGATCATGCTACAAAGAGAAATCACTTTAAGTCCATAACGACGGATGTTCTAATGCATTTACGTGTAGTTATTACACAATTATCTATGAAGTCTTTTAACATGTCAACCATTGATTTTCAAATATCAAATACAGACCTACACACACATACACACACACACACACACACACACAATGTGAAAATGTGACATAAAAAATAATTAAACAAAGATTATCTTACATTATCAAGCAAGACTTTATATACAGTCTTCGAGCAAAAGTAACAAAACTTCACAAACTGAAGTGGATTTGTTTCATTTTTAAGCTTGTCTGTAATCTCTCCCTCACTGTTCTGTTTCTCCGTTATTTTATTGGTGGTCAAGCTGACTGCTCATGGAAGGAAAAACTAAAACCAGGAAATGTCCCAGTGCTGCTGAGGGGCAGAAGATCACTGGTTCTAACCCATGCAAACGTCTTATTATAAATATTCTAACATTATAATCGCTAATTATGTGCTTTTCACACAGGAAATTTTCTCCCGCTGTGATGTTTCGAAAACAGGGACGCTGTCACTAAGCGAGCTGAGAAATGCTATGATAGCCTCAGGTAGACATTTAATTTTAAAACCCATTTTAAGATACTGTTGGAACACAAAACTATCCTGTGATTATTGAGTCTTTCACATTTTCTATGTAAAACAATGGTATAGTTAACATTTTTAGAAAAACAAAATGAACATGAAAACAATGGTCCCTCTAACAATCATTTATTTAAATCTCTCCCTTCATGCAGCTCTGTATCAGGTTTTAGCTCAGTGTTTAGCTGTCTGCTTATTTTTGGTCACTTTCTGTAGTGGTGGCTCTCACACTATGTGGCACCCAGAAGCTGGTAAAGACCAAAAACCAAGCTTAAAGAGTCTAAATAAGTGGGCTATATGACTGGTTACCAACTAATTAAATTGTCATATTAAAGTTTTTTATTTGCAACATGTCTCTGCTTCTTCTATGTGGCCAAAATGATTATTCCTCAGGTTAGTAAAATACCAAAGTAAGGCATTAAAGCAGAGAAAAGATCAAGATCCAGCTTAAATTCTACAATGAAGACAGTAATGGCAATCATACATTCAGTATTAATATGTTCTGAAGGTTATGTAAATAGTATTTTTGTAAAGTATTAGCACTTGCTTTGATATTCTACACAAACCACCTGTCTAGCAGCGTGTCTGTTTGTATCTGGTAGCAACCAGCCCTAATACACACTCCACTGACTTCATCTTATGAACTGTATGTTGGTCAGGAAAGAAGATCAGCGATGAGATGCTGAATTTGATGGCTCTC
Organism: Maylandia zebra; assembly: GCF_041146795.1. Classification (NCBI taxonomy): domain Eukaryota; kingdom Metazoa; phylum Chordata; class Actinopteri; order Cichliformes; family Cichlidae; genus Maylandia; species Maylandia zebra. The sequence goes on from NC_135185.1 coordinate 13,092,752, forward strand.
CGTTACGGCACCTCGTCTGGGCACATTACTCTGGAGAGCTTCATCAGTCTAGTACTCCGCTTTGAATGCATGTATCGTAAGTAAAACTGAAGAAAATTACAGTAGACATATTTTATATTCTTCAAAGGTTAAAAGTTGTCAACTGTGGAACTTGAATTAGATTTGAATATCTGCAATATCTGTCTTTTCTCTTTATTTTCTTTACAATTAGAAATTACTCAGAAATACTCATTACATCACTGACGGGACACCAAAAGGATGAAGTCAGAACAAGTTGTGAAACTTCTACTTTTTCTTAACTATAAGGATTTATGTCTTTCTCCACAGAAATCTTCAACCAGTTGTCTGATGGCAAGGCTATGACTCTTCAGGAAACAGAGGTGACTACACTTCATTTTAAAATAGTTAACGAATCATGTCATGCATGCGCGAGATTTTAAGGTATGAAACATTAATAATCTATGATTTTTTATTGCAGTGGATGTACATTGCAATGTACACTTAACCTGACAGAGGAGATGACCTGCAGGAATGAGAACAAAGAAGAAATAAACAAAAAAGAGTTTTTCAGCATGAAAAAAAAATCATGATATGCAACCACTGGGTGAAGGTTTACAGTATATGAACAGGGCAGCAGAGTTAGACTACAAATCTGTGAGGAGTAGAAACTTTACAGTACAACAGATAGAACCGTGAGTGTGAAGCATCTGTGATTATTTTACACTGAAATCATTTTTTACAAAAACTAATTCAAAGTTCAAAGGTGGTGGTGCTTTAGAAGCACAAAGTTTGTGTCAAATCTTTATAGCCCATGTACTCCACCTTTGCTAAATGTTTCTGTTACTGAAGTTCTTTTTAAGTGGGTTGCTGCATTTTCTTTTCCACTGCTATGATACCGTAAGAGGGTTTTTTTTGATTGTCTCCCAACCTAGAGTCACATTGAAATATGCAAAAAGCTTTTGGATGATGTGAGATTAAATCTGATGTCTCGGGAAAAAATGTATTCACTGTTGTGATTGGATAACCTTTCATCTAGTGCCATCAATTGGTTGAAACTTTACTTTGTTATTTAGCTGAGACCATGTGTGCCTGTACGTGCAGCCTTATGGTGCCAGGATATCTGATATGTCTGTAAAAAGTGTTTCTGATAGAGCATTTTAAGTGGGTTACTGAATTTTTAGCTTGGAATGGATTTTTTTTTTATATTATTATCAGCTTCTACACAAAGAAATGATTCAAGCAGCTACGACAAGCATCAGAATTTCACGTACAAACCCCCTTTTTAGATGAAAAAAATAAATGAATGAAAAGCATGACATAAAAACCGAGCCTCACTGAACAGAGAATTCACAAATCAATTCTTTGGCCGCCATTTAAAAAACACTCAGATAAAATGCTCTGAACCCTAAACCTTTCATTCTTAAGCTTGAGTTTAAAGTTTTGAATTTACAACAGAGCGAGAAACTATTCAAAAATATGATGCCTGATCGTTCTGATTGTTCAACAGGCAGAGACATAGGCGTCAGATATTTATTTCCATGTTTTTATTGATTTTATCAATAGCAATACAGTTGAAATAATGACAGAACAGAAAATTTCTTGGTTCAAATTATAATGTAATTTAGTTTTAAGAAAGATTTGCCAATGATTATTAGAATTTATTAGAAGTTCTTCATTTTAAAATTCCAGAGTACTATTAAAATATATTAAAAAATAAAGATTACATCATAGTTTTGATTACATATCAGTTAAATTATTTGACATATGGATGAAGCAGAAATTAAACATTTGAACGGTAATTTGAATTAAATTAAACAAATAAATAAAATATTCACCCTCAAGCTACATTTAAAAAAAATCACTGATTCATGATTATTGATTATTATAAGAATGTGAAAGCTAGGTATGTTTTTAGGCTGGTTGTAGTAGCATTTGTAGTACAGCTGTTAGCAGAGCACCCAGCATCATAGTTGTCTGGGATTTTCCAAGCTCCACTTCCCCATTGGTTAGAGAGGCAGTGGTGGTGCTGTTGGAGCCTGGTGCAGTGGTGGTGCTGTTGGAGCCTGGTGCAATGGTGGTGCTGTTGGACCCTGGTGCAGTGGTGGTGCTGTTGGAGCCTGGTGCAGTGGTGGTGCTGTTGGAGCCTGGTGCAATGGTGGTGCTGTTGGACCCTGGTGCAGTGGTGGTGCTGTTGGAGCCTGGTGCAGTGGTGGTGCTGTTGGAGCCTGGAGTTGGGCTGATTCTGTTGCTGATCAGACCCAGATTCAGTGTGTCCAGCTCTGACTGCAGCTGCAGGTTGATCCAGGTCTGAACTACAGTATCATTCTCAAACAGCTTCAGATCAGGTAGGTGCATACCCACGAGGCCTTTAACGTTGCTCACAGTCAAATTCTGTGAATTTTAAATAAATAACAGAAAACAAAATTAGTCTGAAGCTGTTAACACACAAGACAAAGAAGCCAAATATAAATGCCTTCTTTTTAAATATTATCATATTATGTTAAATAAAGAGCATGAGAAATTTGAAAGACTACATATGGTGGTTTATGTTGCCAAAGCACCTAAATCAGGAACTTGGTTGACATTTACATATATCAGCAGCAGTTTAGCTATTTCTTATAAGAACTATTTAAAAAGAAAATCATAGTTTTCAAGGCACAACTCAGACATATAATAAAGTCACAATAAAAATTAGATGTAGGCGGATGTCCAAAAAGTTTTCGTTTCATTTCTTTAACAACTATTCTTACAGCTATAACAGCAGGGTCCAGACTGCTGAAAGTGCTTATGTCCATGCTGATGTTTTGTGTTGACAGTGTTACTATATCCTGCAGAGGTGCTCCACCTATCAAGAAAGGAAATGAAACAGGAAATTAGAAAGCAGTTTTATGAGAAATAGAGAAACAGCTACGCAAACAGACAAAATGTATTCTCACCTAGATAGGGCTTAATCAACTGGTAAATGATACTGGAGCTGGACCGTTGTGAGCTGAAGGAAGTGGTACTGATGCCATACAGGACTTGCTTCTGCTCAGCTGAACATGATGACACATTCAGAGGGCTGGCATTTCTGTCAAGGGGAAAGAAGAAAGAGACATACAGTGTTACGTGTGCATGACCACTCACATTTGGCAATGTTTTTATATCGTTGAGCTGCAATCTGACACCAACCTGATGCTGTCTGGGCTGATGGTCTGCAGTGTACTGGTGTTTAGTGAGCACAGGTTGGAGTCAATAATGGTCAGCTCAGTGCTGCCCAGCAAGTTTCCAGAAGTGCTCAGATACTGAGTGATGATTTTGTTGCTCTAAGCGACATTAAAGAAAAGGTATCATGTAAGAATAATAAGACTATTAAGGATAAAAGTGAAATGAATTCCACCTCTTATACCTTTGCTGCCTCCCAGGGTCCATCTTCAGCTTTCATTAGAGCTGCAAGGGTGTCAATTTTGGTTATGTTCCACTTGGATATATCGTCAAGTGATGCCACACGAGACACTGATCCAAGCAACTGGACATCCTGATCAGGAATCCCTGACGGGAATGCCTGCAACAATAGAGAATGTGTAATGCTATGTGCTAATGTGCTAAATCCCAAATTTGAAACAATATCTCATTTGCAAATTCTGCCATTTAATAATAAGTCCGTCTAACATAATGAATGACATTTTGGCTCTTTTTCAAAATTCCCACACAAAATACCTCATTGAGTTTCTTTAGGATGACAGTCTGGAAACCATTATCATCCACTTTGTTGCAGATGGAGTTGAGGTTTTCTTTCAGAACGGGAACATCCAGGCAGAGGTCAAACTGCGTGAGATCATAGCCAAAGGGGAAGGCGGAGTCGCTAACTATCACCTGGGTGATGTTGCCCTTGGTACAACCTTAAGAACAATTAGAGATGCAGATGAGAGTGCTGTGCAAGCTACGGTTGCCTTTATATATAAAAGCAAATATAATAATTAAGTCATATAACATTTGAGCATAAAATATGGGTTATTGTGCAAGTCTGTCTAACTTTAAAACCTGACTTCTCTAAGTTCACTGAATCTTTTGCTATCTGTACTCGTACCACTAAAGCAAAGTATTTACATTGTCTATTTATTTAAGTTATACAGTTATACAATTATTAATCTCCCGCTGACTAATTGTTTTTGCTTCAGTTTGAATAGCTGGTGTGAAAACAAATAAGAGCAAGGTCGCACCTGCTCCTCGTTTTGTTGTCCGGCCGCTGATCGCTTGGAACAGCGTCTTGAGCTTGCTTTTCTCTGTGTTTGCTTTCCTCAGTTTGGGCATGAAGGTCTTCAGGAACATTTTCTTTGTTGTCTGTAAAAAACACAAAGGTACCCAAACTGATTTCTAACACAAGTTATTTGAATGAATATTGTTAGACTAGATACTATCAAGCAACGAGAAAAAACATACAGAATCGAACCGGTTCCAGATATTTCTTGTGAAGTAGAGTGGAAGGGGTACGAGGTTCTCCAGTGTTTGCTTGTTCCAGGAAGCGGCATTTCTGAAAATAGAAGAGGATATTTTCTTACAGTGCTAACTTGAAAGAGGTAGTATGGGCTACAAAATTTGGTGGCATGGCTACTAGGTATTATATATACAAAGTCCTCAAAATGAAACTGGCAAGTTTGTGCCAATGAATCAAGGTTTATGACTTCATTTAAAAAAATAAGGTAGGAGTTAAACTTGTGCAGCTAACTGATAGCTCTACAAAAAATATAACTGAGTTACAGAGTTGTGCTTTTGGTGCAAATTAATCTCTGCATAATAAAATTATTGAAGTTTGCTTATGAATTTCCTTTGAGAGCTGTTTGGTTTCTAATTGTTGTCTGCTCAGAGTTCCTTAGCCCAATTTCAAAAGGCCGATGACTTAGCTTAAACTAGCTTAAAGCACAAAACTCCCCACATCTGTAATCAAACGCTTCTGCAGTCTACACCAGCTCTCTATACCGGAAGCCACAAAATGTAACTGTTTTCCTTAGAGGCTAAATCAGAGGATTATGTAATGGATTATATAGTTTAATCTGACTCAAGATACAAGATTAAACTGCAAATCTGTTATATAACTTATCTAACTCCTCTAAGCCTGGAAACTTTATGAAACATTGTTCCCCAGAGTGGTTGAAGGTATAATATCGGCACGGCCAAAACTGTGATTGGCTCATGGCTTCCCCTCAGATGTTCAGATATTCTCCTTTTCAGTAACAAATCAATCACACTGCAAATACGAACACAATTGTCACCATGTTTGATATGTTTGATGTGTGCATGATGCACAACAGCATTAACAACACTACTAGTTGTGTTTTTTAAACTCCTGACAGAATGACTTGTTTTTATCATTGTACCCATATTGTGTTGTTCCAGACAGCAGCAATGTCTCCATGGCTGCCACCTGGCTGGCAGAGAAGTCATTGCAGGCTTTAAGTTTCTCCAGGATGAGAGGATCTGCGTTCTGTATGTAAGACCCATCCAGAGTGCAAGCCATGTTCCCCAAGATCTCTATATTCTCTCTGCTCAGGCTCAAGCCATTTATACCCTGAAAACAGAAAACAGGAAAATGCTGTATTTAAAAAACTGTGCACGCATGCAACCTTATCAGTGTCAGAGTGTAATTCATGCATTTATTACCTTTAGACATATACATGTAAAAAAAACCATCACTCACCAAGCACACAGTGGCTTCACGGAACAGCTGCGAGCCCTTATTCAAGATTTTGGAGGCCACAGAGAAGTCTGCCGCACCCAGTGCAGAAAAGTATGACCTGCAGTTGCCTTTGTTAACATTTTTGCTGCTGTTTTTAGAAAAAAAAGAAAGGTAAAATCAGTAATTATTCTTCACATTAGTGATGCATTTTAAGGTGAGTGCAAGAAAATGCTTGGAGACACCGAATCACCTTAAGTAGAGAAGCATGTCTGATGGATAATCTGTAAAGTTTTGTGAGATTTCTCCACTCAGCAAGTTGAGCATGCAGGTTAGCTGTAGAAAACAGTGTGGGAAAAAAGAGGATTCCTCAGTGATATGCAAGTAAGCTGTTTCTAACACTGAAACTGATGATTCGTGCATTATCCTAACTTTCAAAAGAAAAAGAAATCCTCAACCTGATGATTTATGTTTCTGTTATATTATATCCATATAACATACACATCTTAATTGTTAACTTCATTTTAAGAGTCATAGTAATATTATTAAATTCCTTTCTAACAGATGTTACCTGGGATTCCTTTAACTGCACTTTGGCTCGGCCTGACCGGGGCCTACAGGCCCTGATTAGCTCCTTGGTCCTGAATTGTGTCATTTTCTGGGCAGAAGTGCAAGTGAAGCCTTGCAGCACTGAGGGAGAAAGCCTGCGGGGAGGATTGATGAACACCAGAAAGAAATGATAAATAATCCCCTCTTCAAAATAAACCTACAGGGCCAAATAGTTATATGACTTGTTCACTTACTGCTCAATGTCAAAGTTTGTGTTGTCAAGGACCCCCAAAAAGATGGCAGCCTAAAAGAACAAAAAAAGAACAAAAGTTTCGTATTATTATCTGTAACATCGACTTTAAAAAGTCATTTTTGATTAATAATGCTATTGTGTGTATTTAACAAAATGTTAACCTGATCTGGTGTCCAGGTTTTTCTATTGAGCACGGTGATGTCTGCAGATTGGTCAGAAAACACCAACAGGGATGGTGGGATCTCAACTGCCATAGCATCTGGCACATTCAGCACCACTTGTGATGGATTTGTGTCCAGAGAAATGATCTACCAGGTAGGTAAATGCATTTAGGATTAAATGTAATGAGTGGAGTAATAATATCATGGAATACAGAGTTAATATTGATATCAAAGTAATTCTAATATTTAAATATCATAATGCCAAAGATAAATAAGTTGATGTCCTCCAGATCATAGCATTTACTTTATATTGTCTTGTGGAAGCTAACGTTGTACCTTTTTGACGAAGGTCATTTGGACAACACTTGGGGCTGCCAGCATGTTGGAAACGAAGGTGGTGCTCTTTGAGACGCTGAGTAGCACAGAAGCGCTGGTGTTTTCTATTGCTTCTGAAGGAAGTCCAATAACAAGCGTGCCAAGGGATGCCAGGGAAGATTCGCTGTTGATCTGTTAACACATTTCAAGTTTTTGAAGCCTCATTCTCTAAAGTGGTAAGCATCTTAGAGTTATTTTGTATTTTATAAAACCTTACTGGATTAATATATAACATCGTTAGGCACATGCATTTAAGATCTAACATGGATATCAGGTATATTAAGTGGACCTGAAGGGCGTTACCTGGAAGCCTGAGGCAGTAAGGGTTTGGATGATTATTGAGGCCTGATCCTGGCTCCAGGTACTGATTGAGCCCAGGGTGGACAAAGAAGAGATGAGCACTGATGAGGGAACTGAACTGATCTGGCTGTTACTCAGCCCTGCGCTGGAGCTTCCAAGAGCTGTAAATATCTGTGGTGTAATTGTCTTGATGTTGGATGCCAAAGCAGCAGAAACCTTTCAAATAAAATATCAAAACATGTGTAAACAGGAGTAACTGCAAAGAGAATTATGTCTGATAACATAGTTATTAAGTACCAGAGTTATATTATTAATAAGGGACTAATTTTAACAGAGTTAAAATTAAGATGGCCTTTGCGAGAGAGCATACTGTTCAGAGTTCAGGTTTTTTTGTTAACATTTAGCTCAAAACCAGCATTTACAACAATGAGATTTATGGTTGGTTTTTGCTAGAAACAATTCAACTCTGTTTGTTTTTAGGGCTGGTACCTCAGGGTCCTGGGTGCCATTGCAGAAAGTCTTCAGATTGTCTAAGATAACCATGGTTTCAGCTTCAGTCATAGTAGTATATGCCAAAGGTGGCACCGCAGAAGAGCACAGGAAAAAGCCTGGGAGACTGAATGAAAACAGATTTTTAACTACAAATACAGAATGACTACCACTGAACTGCTAAATTATATGCGGTGTATGGTTCACATAACACAGTTTGCTGTTTTTATCAGGCTGGTAATACTTACTTGACCGGCTTGAAGTTCGGATCGAATGCAAAAAGCTGTGTGACATAGTAGTTGGTTACATTTGCTGGGATTGCGTTATTGTTGAAGAGTTCCAGGTTGGCTTGGTTCTTCAAGAACACTTGAAACTTTAAAAATTAAGAAACAAAACAGGTCGATAATACTGATTTCTGTTAACCATGTTAACATTCCCACCAAAATCACGGACTTTGTATTTTGCTTTATTAACTGTGCATATGTGATCTCTGGAAATACCTGAGCGGTGGAGACAAAGGTGGTGAGGTCATCCAGAGTGATAAATGTCACAAAGTTCCCGATGTTACTGACAAACCAGGCAGTAGAGTTCAGTTCTGCATCACTGGCATTGTAGCATCTGGCTCCAGAACCTGTGGAACCAAGAAAAGCAGAACACACAGACAATAAATAACTTGTTAAGCGATCTCCCCTTATACGAATCGACATCAGTTTTGGCATTACGTGGCTCAAAATTTAAGACCACCTACTCTTTTCACTCAGCAAGCACACTGACTTCAGATGAGCCAGAAAAGACAAACAGATGCGTGTTATGTGCACTTTATATTTGGTAAGGTCCACGCATGTTACACCACCTGTTTCGTCCCAGTAAGTTAGCACATACATGTTTCTTCTCTGTCTGGCAGTTGCTATTATCCTTTGGGGCTGTGTGGAACATGTATGCCTACACATATCCGCTAATGCAATAAGTATGTAAGGAAGGAAGGTGTTTAATATGGTATATAGATCAAAATGTTGAAGCAGATTCAAACCAGGAGGAAACATGACTGCAGTAATCATTCCACATAAACTGTAAACCCCCTCTTAGAAGTAGATTCTGATCTTTTTCCACAAATGTAAATTGTTGCAGCTAGGTGCATTTTACAAACTCTTTGTGAATAGTCGGGCAGTATATTTTTAAAATAATTTTTACCCATTTCATATAATTTGAAAAAAAAAAAAAAGACAAGCAGACATAGTTTTTAAATTCCTTGAATTCCACACACAGATGTATACATACACAGTGCTTTTACAACACTTTTGATCATTAATAAATCTTACCAGCACTCAAGTAGGTCTTGATGGTGGTATAAACGTACTGCTGTTCAAACTCAGAGCTGTTGTATGCGAAGTTATTTCCCATCACATAGACCCTGTTGAAAGGAAAATGATGAAAAACGTGGTCATCATGTAATTAATTCACTTATCTTGAGACACAATGAAAAAGAGACTTACAGTTTCTGGAAGGCAAAACATGAGGCGTTCTGCACTTCGTCGGGGCTGATGAGGCTCTTGCTGAGGAATCTAAGATAGTTCCTCAGTCGTAGGTCAAACCATAAATTAGCCTCAGCTCTGCTCCTGCTATTCAGCGCAGAAGGCCAAATACAGGGGAGGATCACCTTCTTTACATTGTCTTGAACATCCTCCTAGGGTATAACACATACGTTTTCACATGTAATGACAAACTGAAGTATAACTGTCAATTTAAGTGACAAGCAGTATTCTTGCTTGAATACTGCTAAGGTCAGTATACATTTTCTGTGAAGCCAATAATGTTGTATGTAAAACGTAGACAGTATTTAAGGGACATACAGTCTCAAGGAAGGCAGAAGTGTTGTTGTAGTTGTTGAAGATGACACAGATGTCAGTACTGTTACCAATCACATTGGGCTGACTAAGGAACTGGCCAAGCTCTGAGGTGCTGATGGTATCCAGAAGCTGGAGAAAGATTAAAAAACAAAACAGAATACATAACTTAATATATTATATTAGTGCACAGGTGTGTGCTATTTTATTTCCTTATTTATCTATTTTTTACCTCTGATTTGCGCATTGGTGGCAGAAGTGACACTAACGTGGACAAATCTGGAAAACCAAAGCTGAGGAAAGTGTTCCTCAGATAGACATAGAAGCTTCCACCACCGTAACACTTGAGTGGTGGTGGACCTGTTTTTAACACAAAGGAAATCACTTTTTAAACTAACATTGATTTGGTTACACATGTCACATCTGAAGAACAAACAAGTGAAAACAAAACAGTAACTTATGTCACAGATGTTTTTCATTATTAGCTTTTGAGTTAACAAACCTTGAAGGAAGACAATGATGTTTTTGTAGATCTCGCTTTGGGTGCTGCTGCTGAGTGTTGTGGTCAATGTGTCCAGCAATGCAAACCTAAATTCAGACAAATTGGAAAAAAACAATTATAGAAATATCGATCAAACGCCACTTCATTTGATCCAGAATCCTCCACATAACATTTACCCCAAGGTGTTTTTGATCACAGCAAATATACAGCAATTTCTAAAACTGAGTGTACAAATTCTTACATCTCTTGGCTGCTGTTACAACTCCTTTTTATCCCGATGCTGAATAAGGGTGTCACCAGGCTGGAAGAGAGGTTGGTCAGGAGAGGACTCAGGCGAACTCTGAGCCATAGCAGGAAGTCTCCATCACTGACAGTTGGAGATGACAGATTCCCTCTGTTGAAAACTGCTTCAAGGAATGCAGACTTCACTTCCTGTGAGTAGTTAGCTGAGTGGACCTGGGGTGAAATTACATAGCATGAGTAAAATGCTTACAAGAAAGTAAAAAGTATTTGAATTTGAACCATAATCCAGCTGTTAGTTTTGAAACACAGCTGAATTTTAATAACCTGTTTTTCCCCATTGTGTTATCCAGAATTACTTTTTTAACTTTCAACGTCTGGCTTAGAACTGTTTACAAGTCAAAAGCTTAAACTGCAGCTTACAACCAAAAGATGGTGTGGAAACGCTGCACAGAAGAAATGGCATCAGTTTTTTTTTTTAACTAAAACAACCTGTTTTGATATCTGAACAGCACTGTCTGACAGAAATGATCATAACCTTTTAACACAGAGTTGTGATATATACATTTCAAAGATTATATGTCAGGACCACAGAAACAAACAACCTTCTCCTTAACTTCCTTGATGGTCGTGCCAAGCCTGTCTTTCTGAGAGTGGTTTCACAACAGTTAATCACATATTCACAATTAATTCCTAAACCAAAGCAAGTATGTGTGTTGCCTAAACTACAAATATAAACTAAAGATACAAAGGCACACTGATGCCTACACTAACCATAAAGCAGCAGACGGAAATAACTACTTACTCTAACAATTGTGAACAAATGTAAAGCCTAGCTGCCCAAACCTAAGCCCCGCCCCCCAAAAAACAAACCAACCAAAAACACTTCCCTGAGGCTGCAATGAATGGATGAATGAATGAATGGATGACAAAACAAATAAATAAATAAATAAAACGTTGCCTTAACCTATCTAAACCCAGATTGAAAGTCAAAACTAGCTATCTAAACGAACTGCCAAGAAAGGTAAGAATTAGAGATGGCTGAGAGGTCAAATGTACTGCAACTTAAGAGAGCAATAACAAATAGACACAAGCCACAAAAGCACAAAAAAGACAATAATAGAAAATTAAAACACAAAATACGTTAAAGCACAAGAGAAATTTCTCAAAAACAACAGAAGTGTTTTGGGGGAGACTTTAAGGTGACGGAACAACTGCGGAAGTGAAAGAAAACAAAACAAAAAACTGGGAACTAAAAAGAAGAGGAGGATTCTTCACTATTGCGAGGGAGAAAAACATGTAAGGAAATCTGTGTTTTGATCGCATGAGTCATATACTACTGCAGATTAGTAATGCGCGAATCAAGAACGAATCGTTCTATACTCGAGAATCACTTTACTGACTCGTGAATCATGATTCACAAGCCCAACTGACTCACTGACTCATCCCTGTTGCTGTTAGCAAACTAATTTCATTAGTAGAAATATATCTAGCTTTTAATTAAAATTGTGTGGAAAAAAACAACAGCCAAAAACATTTCTGCTCTGAACTGGAAGAAAAATCCCTGGGTAGACAGCTCACATCAAGACAATAGCTCATTGGTTCACCGTAGCATCGCTCTGCTAACATGCTAACAGCACATTTGAGTTACTCACCCCCTCCCTTCCTGCGCTGAATCGTAGCATGAACGAATCACTCAGGACTCACTCACCCTCTCCCTCCTGTGCTGAATCTTAGCATGAACGAATCACTCACTCACTCACCCCCTCCCTCCTGGCTCACAGCTTCTTCTTCTTGGTTGGCAACCAATGTTATGGAGCATTACCGCCCCCTGGCACACAGCTCAGAGGACATTTAGATGAGAAAATATATATTTGACAAATTTGAGGAAAATACTAATAAAATAAAATAAAAATGAATAAAATAAATGTTCCCTTTAGATATCTTTTTTTTGCTCTATAAAAATAGTTGTTTTTCTTTTTCAATCACTCATCTTAGCAGTAGGATTTACATGAAAAGAGAAACAAATTAAGTTTGAGTGAAAATGTACATGTTTTAATGTACAGGGCTGTTTCGAGGTGACCGACTGGGAAACACTCTGTGAGCCTCACGCCGAGGACATCAATGGGCTTACTGAGTGTATCACAGGCTACATAACTTTCTGCACCGACTCCATTGTTCCAGCTCAGACTGTTCATTGTTACCCAAATAACAAGCCGTGGGTGACTAAGGACATCAAAGCCCTCCTCAACAACAAGAAGAGGGCTTTCAGAGGGGGCAACAAAGAGGAGGTGAGGAAGATCCAGGTGTTACTAAAGGACAAGATCAGAGAGGCTAAGGACAATTACAGGAGGAAGCTGGAGTGGAAACTCCAGCAGAACAGCATGAGAGAGATGTGGAGGGGCATGAAGACCATCACTGGATTCAGGCCAACCAACAGCAGGGGAGCTGAGGGAGGTGAGAATAGAGCCGACGAGTTGAATCTGTTTTTCAATAGATTCGACACCACAGTGTCTGCTCCCACCCCCACAACCTCACCTGCAGTCAGCCTGGAATCCAGAGCCACACCACTGTGCCAGCCTCTCTCTTCACATGTTGCCTCCTGTGAGATTCCTGACACCCCTCCCCCACCCATCACCTTCACTCAATACCAGGTTGAGATGCAAATGAGGAGACTTCACTCAGGCAAGTCTGCTGGACCAGACGGAGTGAGTCCCCTTGTCCTCAAGACCTGTGCCCCCCAGCTGTGTGGAGTCTTTCATAAACTGTTTATGCTGAGTCTGAGTCTGCAGAGGGTCCCGGTGATGTGGAAGACATCATGCCTCGTCCCTGTACCAAAGACGCCTCGTCCCAGTGGCCCCCAGGATTACAGGCCCGTGGCACTGACCTCCCACATCATGAAGACCCTGGAAAGGCTCATCCTGGACCAGCTGCGACCCATAGTAAGACCACATCTGGATCCCCTTCAGTTCGCTTATCAGCCTCGTCTCGGAACAGAGGACGCCATCATCTACCTGCTCAATCGTGTCTACACCCATCTGGACCAGCCGGCGAGCACTGTGAGGGTCATGTTTTTTGACTTTTCCAGTGCTTTCAACACCATCAGGCCGACCCTCCTGGGTGATAAGTTAGCAGCGATGCAGGTGGATGATTCTCTGGTGTCCTGGATTGTTGATTACCTGACAGGAAGACCACAATATGTACGTCTCCCACAGTGTGTGTCTGACAAGGTGATTAGCAACACAGGGGCACCACAGGGGACTGTCCTCTCCCCCTTCCTCTTCACCCTCTACACCACAGACTTCAGCCACTGCACAGAGACATGCCATCTTCAGAAGTTTTCTGATGACTCTGCGGTGGTTGGATGCATCAGCAGGGATGATGAGACAGAGTACCGGGCTGTGGTCGACTCCTTTGTCACGTGGTGTGAGCAGAATCATCTGCAGCTCAACGTGGCAAAGACCAAGGAACTGATCGTGGACTTCAGGAAGACCAGGAAACACTTGACCCCTGTTTCAATCCAGGGGGTCAGTGTTGACATTGTGGAGGACTATAAATACCTTGGAGTACACATTGACAATAAACTGGACTGGGCTAAAAACACCACAGCACTTTACAGGAAGGGCCAGAGTCGTCTCTATTTTTTGAGGCGACTGAGGTCCTTCAACATCTGCCAGAAAATGCTGAGGATTTTCTATGAGTCTGTTGTGGCCAGTGCGATCCTCTATGCTGTTGCATGCTGGGGGAGCAGGCTGAGGGTCGCAGATGCCAACAGACTTAATAAACTGATCCGTAAGGCCAGCAATGTTGTGGGGATGGAGCTGGACTCCCTCAAGGTGGTGTCGGAGAGGCGGATGCTGTCCAAGATAAAGACAATGTTGGATAACACCTCCCACCCACTCCATGACATGTTGGTCAGTCACAGGAGCTCGTTCAGTGAGAGACTGAGATTACCGAAAAGCACCACTGAACGACACAGGAAATCATTCCTGCCTGTGGCCATCTCCCTGTACAACGCATCCACTTAACACACTGTTTGCTGCTACAGCTACACATGTTTCTTTTCCAACTATTTATTTATAAGTGACTTATGTATGTATGTATGTATATATATGTATATATTGTACTATTCTTAGTTAGCGTATTGTCTGTCTTGTATTAATGTTGGTTTAAAATGGAGCACTGTAACAAAAAATAATTTCCCCCAGGGATCAATAAAGTATTCTGATTCTGATTCTGATTCTGATTTTGCACTCTCTGGTCAACTGACTCAGTGACTCAATGACTCAAAAAACTCGATTCACTTTGGTGAGTAACTCATTCAAACTCGATTCAGTAAAAAGAATCGAATTTACCATCACTACTGCAGATACATATTTGATATTAGCTGTTTCTGCTTAGATTGGTCGTGTCCAAATTCATGGGCTGCATCCTCCTGAGGACGCATTTGTAGACCGATTACGACACAGCGACGCACCGAAGGCTGTCCAAATTCGTAGAATCCTCCGAATGCAGCCAACAAGTGTGACCTCCTTTTCCCCGAATTTGACGGATGGGTCGGGTGTTTCCTTCGTGGCCCACCATATCCCAGAATTCATAGCGTGGCCCAGCCAAACTCCAGTTTCCGGCAATGGCGGCCGCTACTAAGTTTTAAAATTACTCCTATTAATCTTTATGGGTCACAAAATAAACTTTTAACATATTTTCAGGCGAGAATGTGGGTGTGTAAACTTCAAATATCTGCTCGATTTATCAAGATATCGCATATTTGCAAAAGTGCTTTGATGTTTTTAGAGACGTCTGTTACCCACCAGCTCGATAGCTAGCCGAGAGCTCGAGGGTCACTGAAGCCGCTGAGAACGGCACAACGCCCGGCACATCATTTTCAGATCACTGCAGACTTTCGCTACTCAGGTTAAACGTAATATATAAGTCACTTAGACAACCTAAAAATTTTATTGTTTGGCTTTTTTCAGTGTTTTATTTGTTCGTGAGTCAATCGGTTTGGCTGAGATTAAAGTTATTAGATTAGATTAGATAAAATAAAACTTTATTAATCCCCCGGGTGGGTTCCTCCTTAGTTTTCACACAGCTGAATAAACGTCAAACAGAAAACTGACTAAACAGAAGTGTGAGATGGTCGAGAATTTACACCAGTGTCCTGTTATATTTTAGATAGCAAGGAGCAGATGGCCAAGTTTATTAAACTCCACCGAGACAGCGGTGACGCTAATCAGAAGGCTAGACCGTCCAATTTCACAGCTGTTTACTTCCGGCCTACCCGACCTTCTGAGGACCTGGCCCACGTAGACCGCGAACGTCGGGTCCTCAGGAGGATGCAGCCCATGAATATGGACACGACTATTGTCAGTTCCACAACTGTTCCGTCACTTTATTCTGTCCCCAAAAACACTTACCTTGTGTTACCTTTAAGTCATTTATGTTACCATGTATAGGTAAGCTAACTGTTTTAATAGTAGGCGTTTGCTAGCCACTATTAAAAGCAAGTGTCCATTAAAAAAGCTAATGGTTTGAAATTACTTCCAGTAATAATGCAGTAACAAAGTGTCACAGCAGTATAGAGATTGAAAATGTGGCGTCATTCAGGGGTAAAACCGCAAAGGATTCTGGGAACTCGTGGCAAGAGGTACTAGCGCACGCAGGCTTTCAATTGAAATTACATTACACAGCGATAAAAAGAAACACAAAAAATTGCAAGAAGCTGTTGTATTATTAACTGCAATAGCCGGTCGCATGACAGCCACGGGAAGCCGACGGGTAAAGAGATCGGTTGTTATCGGATTATGTCGTTGAAGAGAAATTGTTCAAGCCATGTTTCCGAAGTAACAAAGAGCCAACGTATGGCCTGGATTGCAGCCATTCGAAGACCAAATATAACGTCCCAGAACACTCCAGCTCACATGTTAGTCTGCTCCAAGCATTTCCACAAAGGTAAGTGTTTTGTTGTAGTTAATACGTCATTTTTCATAACATCATTCGTGATATAGGTTACAAGCAAGTCTGGTGCTAAACAGAAATTGTCGCGCTATGCTCCTTTGTTTATTGTGCATAAATAGTGAATTGTCCTGACACAATATTGTGTTTCGCTTGTTATTACCATGGTACATTGACAAAAACATATACTTTTATTCACAGGGTAAAAAAGGTTTTTTTGTATCACTAATTGCCCAGTACGATTACAGCATACAATATTATTGTCACTGCTACATTTCTGTAATGCGAACCAGAAATTATTTCCAATACTAATTAATTACTAATGAGCTTAAAGGTCCTATTAATAAACGTTTAACGAATGTGTATTTATGAAGACGATTTGTGAGACTGGTAAACTTATGATATGTACGATGGTCTTTCGTTCTACACGGTGCATTTCAAGGTCCTGTACCCATCCGTCGGTAAACTGTACCTGTTACTAAACTTCATGAGTGTATGCACTCACTCCAAGAACCGTATAATTATATATATGATCGTGGTGAAGGTTGGGCAGCACGCTAACGTATTTTGTCCATTCTGTGTGCTCGTAAGGGTCTTACCCTTTCACTCCTTTGATTTTTTCCTCGTATCTTTTCTTTGACTTTTTATCAAGTCTGTCTTTGTACGGACCGGCATTGTTCTCCTTCGTTTTGTACATAACTTTTTTGGGGGGCAAAGAAAAAGCAAGAAGGTATTGGAACCGGAGAATGAACGTTTTGCGGTGTTGCAAATGCTTACGTTTGATGCATTGCTTTGATTGTTTTGCCACGAGTACCCGGCATGCAATGCGCGAAAGTCACATGGTCTGTCAATCTTTATAGTAAGTAAGTATACCTTTCAGCATGACTATACAGCAATAGTCATGTCACTGGCAGTTTTTAATTTTCAGTTTCTATACAATTTCAGCATTAACCTGAAAAAATGCAGCTTTTCTATTGAGTTTAGTGTAGTTTATTTCCTGGGGGAAATTCCCCAGCTTTATTCATAAAACTAAGAAAACTATGATGATTACCTTAATAGCTGGTGAGACTTCATCAAAGAAAGCGCCAAAGTCAAAAGGATTGATGACTGCCATGACGTTCATAACATCTTCCTTGCTCTTTAGCTGGGAAGGAGTTGCTGCAAGGTTGACCACCTGACTAAAAGTGAGCAGATCTGCTATATTCACCTGGAAGATACAACCAGCAATTCAGTAAGAAAACAAAAACAAGTTGGCATATGCCTACATTTGTTTTCTTCAATTCACTGTGAGGGACACTATATGTTTTTCACTTATTTACCTTTAACCCTCTAAGGTTAATTCATCATAGGGGGTAACCCCACTCTATTATTGCTGCACACCCAAAACATTTTTTTGGACGTAAAATATTCTAGAATGTTGTTTTACTGTTCTCAGGGAGGACAAGAACTAAAATTTATGGCTTACCATGGAGATGTTGAAGTCTTTGAGGTCAGAGTATGATGTATATTGGACAAATGGACCCAGATTTGCTTTAACCCATTGGGCATCACTCTCATTTTGTTGCCTGCAAGCTAAGGCATGCAGACAAAAGTTAGGATGTGCTCAATTTAGCAAGGTTTGTGACTGGTAGAGATGAAAGAATTTAAGTTTTTTGTCTGAGTGCTTTTCAAGACATTTCACTCTGGAAAGCACATAACGCACCCTATGTCTGCCCTACCTGGCTCATTGATGGCATTTTCAGCATTTCTTAGATAGCCCAGCAGACCATGTGTGATCTCTTGCCGTCTGTACAGTGGCATCTCCTGGATAACTGAAGCCAACCCACTCACACTGCAACAGTTGAAAGAAAACGTTCTCATGCTGTTCTTTGTCAGTATTGTCATTTTCATTTGCAACAAAATCTTGATTGCTCCAAGAAAACTACTCACATGACTTGGTAATTCATGCAGCTGATGTTTGTGGTTGTGTTTATGAGCATTTCTGGAGTAAAACTGGCAAGGATAGGAATCAGTTTCACATGGAACCAAAGTTCATAGTCGTTTGTCGTGAAAGTGGAGAAATGTGGACTGATGATGATGAAGGTCGTATTCATGATCCGATCTCTCACAACAGGCTGGAAATGTGGGGTCTGTCATATTAAAGTGGAAAAAGACATAAGCAAAGGTGAGATTGCATGTTGGAAGTACACCCATACAACATGGTACAAAAGCTGTAACCATTTGTTTTCTAAGATACAATAGCCAACAATGGATGTAGCGGTTGAGACCTATGTTTTATTCTGTGTTTACTTCTGGAATCAAATATCTGCATTGTCCTCCTTCACCCTTTTAGGAGGCTAGCCTACCTGTCCATTGGCTGTCAGCTGTGTCAGGAATTCATCCACATTTTTTAGAACATTGCCCTCTTCAAGTTTTTCAAACACAAGATCAATAAAATCTGTGTTATTTGAGGCTCCAGAGCTCAGTAGCAGCTGTGCCACCTCAGAGGGATTGAGCGTTGACAACAATCCAGCCTACAACAGGGAATCAACATAATATCAGACAACAGTAATGACCAATGCTGTGGGTAAAGGATTAGTGTTTGCAACCAAAGAAAGTGTGCTCTATGATTTGCTTGTATTTTTGATATGGCAAAATAAACTCCTGTGTTTGTCTTCTTAAGTCTACAATTTTGTTTTCCTGTTCTTAAGGGAGGACTAGAAGTGCAATGTAGGGCTTACCGTAGAGATGTTGAAGTCTTTGAGGTCAGAGTATGATGTATATTGCACGAATGGACCCAGATTTGCTTTAACCCATTGGGCATCACTCTCATTTTGTTGCCTGCAAGCTACAAACAAAAGTTAGGATGTGCCAAATTTAGGAAGGTTTTTGACAGGTAGACATGAAAGAATTTGTGGGCAAGTTTTTTGTCTGAGTGCTTTTCAAGACATTTCACACTGGAAAACACATAACGCACCCTATGTCTGCCCTACCTGGCTCATTGATGGCATTTTCAGCATTTCTTAGGTAGCCCAGCAGACCATGTGTGATCTCTTGCCGTCTGTACAGTGGCATCTCCTGGATAACTATAGCCAACCCACTCACACTGCAACAGTTGAAAGAAAACATTCTCATGCTGTTTTTTGTCACTATTGTCATTTTCATTTGCAACAAAATCTTGATTGCTCCAAGAAAACTACTCACATGACTTGGTAATTCATGCAGCTGATGTTTGTGGTTGTGTTTATGAGCATTTCTGGAGTAAAACTGGCAAGGATAGGAATCAGTTTCACATGGAACCAAAGTTCATAGTCGTTTGTCGTGAAAGTGGAGAAATGTGGACTGATGACGATGAAGGTCGTATTCATGATCCGATCTCTCACAACAGGCTGGAAATGTGGGGTCTGTCATATTAAAGTGGAAAAAGACATAAGCAAAGGTGAGATTGCATGTTGGAAGTACACCCATACAACATGGTACAAAGGCTGTAACCATTTGTTTTCTAAGATACAATAGCCAACAATGGATGTAGCGGTTGAGACCGATGTCTTATTCTGTGTTTACTTCTAGAATCAAATATCCGCATTGTCCTCCTTCACCCTTTTAGGAGGCTAGCCTACCTGTCCATTGGCTGTCAGCTGTGTCAGGAATTCATCCACATTTTTTAGAGCGTTGCCCTCTTCAAGTTGTTTAAGCACAAGATCAATAAAATCTGTGTTATTTGAGGCTCCAGAGCTCAGTAGCAGCTGTGCCACCTCAGAGGGATTGAGCGTTGACAACAATCCAGCCTACAACAGGGAATCAACATAATATCAGACAGCAGTAATGACCAATGCTATGGGTAAATGAATAGAGTTTGCAACCAAAGAAAGTGTGCTCTATGATTTGCTTGTATTTTTGATATGGCAAAATAAACTCCTGTGTTTGTCTTCTTAAGTCTACAATTTTGTTTTCCTGTTCTTAAGGGAGGACTAGAAGTGCAATGTAGGGCTTACCGTAGAGATGTTGAAGTCTTTGAGGTCAGAGTACGCTGTATATTGGACGAATGGACCCAGATTTGCTTTAACCCATTGGGCATCACTCTCATTTTGTTGCCTGCAAGCTAAGGCATGCAGACAAAAGTTAGGATGTGCTCAATTTAGGAAGGTTTGTGACTGGTAGACATGAAAGAATTTAAGTTTTTTGTCTGAGTGCTTTTCAAGACATTTCACACTGGAAAACACATAATGCACCCTATGTCTGCTCTACCTGGCTCATTGATGGCATTTTCAGCATTTCTTAGGTAGCCCAGCAGACCATGTGTGATCTCTTGCCGTCTGTACAGTGGCATCTCCTGGATAACTGAAACCAACCCACTCACACTGCAACAGTTGAAAGAAAACATTCTCATGCTGTTCTTTGTCTCTATTGTCATTTTCATTTGCAACAAAATCTTGATTGCTCCAAGAAAACTACTCACATGACTTGGTAGTTCATGCAGCTGATGTTTGTGATTGTGTTTATGAGCATTTCTGGAGTAAAACTGGCAAGGATAGGAATCAGTTTCACATGGAACCAAAGTTCATAGTCGTTTGTCGTGAAAGTGGAGAAATGTGGACTGATGACGATGAAGGTCGCATTCATGATCCGATCTCTCACAACAGGCTGGAAAATTGGCATCTGTGAAATTGAGGTGGAAAAGAAGCTAAGCAATACAGAGACTGCATGTTGTAAATGTACTCATACAACATGTCACAAAGGTTGCAAACAAGTCTTCTCTATGATAGACTCCTTGAAGAGTTGTGTAGCGGTTTAGCAAATGTCTTATTCTGTCTTATCCTGCTGGAATAAAACACCAGGATTGTCCTCCTTCACCCTTTTAGAAGCCTAGCATACCTGTCCATTGGCTGTCAGTTGTGTGAGGAATCCATCCACATTTTCTAGAGCGTTGCCCTCTTGCAGTCGCTCAAACACACGATCAATCAAATCTGTGTTATTGGAGGCTCCCAAACTCAGTACCAGCTGTGCCACCTGAGAAGGACTGAGGACTGACAACAATTCAGCCTACAAAAGAGAACCAGCATAATATCAGACAGCAGTCATGGAAATGTTCTGGGTAAAAGAATTCCGTTTACAGGAAGATGTACATCTGCAGTTGGCACTCACAGCGGACAAATTAGGATTGAAGGCTTCCAAGTCCTGCACAGTTGCAAAATCAGAGAAGTCGCCAAGGTTTGCCTTTAGCCACGCTTGGCTCCCCGTGATAGATGAGACACAGCCAGGATCTGCAGAAAAAGCAAGAAAGTTATTGACAGGGTAATATACCACATGTTGTCATGGAAAAACCAAAGTGAGCTTGAGTTTCTCCTTTTACCTGTTGAGTCATTTCTTGACAAGAACGGTTTGATGAAGTGAGTGAAGACTGCTTGCTGTGTGTCTCTGTCCATGGATGCCTTTTGGCTTCCAAATGCCTGAATGCTACATTTGAGAGAAAGCTTTCAACATCTAAACTTCTAGTCAACTGCACATTTGCAGAACAGAGCTATATGTCTCATATTTACTTACACAGTCTGGTATGTCTGGCAGCTGAAGTTTTTGGAGCTAAGGCAAAATAGGAAGTTGAAAGATGGAACGGCCAGAAACGGACGGATCTTTGTCTTGAACCAGCTGGTAATGAACTCCTCACTCTGTAGTTGTGCCTGGCTGAAGTTGTCAATTCTCACTTCTCCAAGAGCCTCGAGCACATTTGACGAGGTCGGGTAGGTGTTGTTGACGGCCTTGAATTGGCAGAAAAATAATTGTAGCTGGACCCAAACTTCACGCAGGGAAATGGCAATATTGTGAAAATGTGATTTTGTACTTACCATGTTAGCAAATGTCTCAAGGGCCTGGTCCAGTACAGCAGAGGCTTTTTGGAAGAAAAGCTTCCAGACTTCTACTGGGTATATGTTTTGGCTTTTCAGTGTGCAGTTCAGCAGTGTGACCAAGTTGCTGGATGTGAGATAGGGAGCCTTGAAAAAGAAAATTGACAAAGAATACAGCCATTTTGTCAGAGCTCATGGAGATTTGTCTCAGGACCATAATGGGCAAAATCCATGTTCTGTTTTTGGAGTTTAAAAAGGAATCTTACAGAGGAACAGGCATGTTCTGTGATGGTGAAATTGCACAGGGCTGCCGAGGAATTGCCAGCTGACAGGATTTGCTCAAGTTTTGAACTGTGGAAAAAACACAATAAATTGAAATCCAATGTCCCCTTAATTACACTGTTAACAAATTTTACCTAGACAGAATCAACATTGAACAAAACGGCATTTCACCCACCCATCAACTCCATTACAAATGAGATTCACTGTGAAAAGAGAATGGTTGTGTGTCAGATAATAGTCCTTCAGAATGCATTTATATCCTTAGAGTTGAAATGTGTACTTCTAGACAGACTTACCATGAACTGGGGTCACCTTGCACTGAAGACAAAGAGAATATGAGTGTTAGTATAGTGGAAACATCTTCTTCAAGTGTAAATACCTTGACTTTGTCACAGTTGGCCCAATTAGTGTGCCAAACCTGGATCAAATATTGGATAACCCATGTAAGACACCCCCCACACCCACCCACCCACCCCCCAAAAAACTAATCTTACCACAAAGGAAGCTGGAACTGAGCAGCCTGTTTGAGAAGAAAAAGAAAGGAAACAAATCAATGGAGTAGTCATTACAGTGCTGGTACTGGGCTTTTGGGAAAAGTTTAGTCAGGAAAGCCCATTTGCCACATACGTGGGAATGTGTCCTGGAGGTACTGCTTGCTTGATCTCACGCCCTGTGAAAGGTCCAGTGGCAATGCTGCCAAACTCTGCGCAAGACCATCGTATCTAAAGGAAGAAAAGAATTCATTGTGACTTGTCAGGAGCCTCAGCTTGGCATTGTGCACACCCAAATGTCTAACTGTGGATATCAGAAATATCTTACACAGCCTGGTAGGATTCACAGGTGATGTTACTGGGGATCACCCGCAAGCTGCTAGGAAGGATGCTCGCCATCACAGGAACCAAATAAACCTGGAACCACTGTTGATAGTCTTCTGGCTGAAAGTCTTTAAGCTGAGGAGCAAGGGCTGTCAAGGTCAGGCTCAAAATGGTGTCTCGCACATCTGGATTTTGGATGAGGGTGACATTTCTCTGAAAAGAGAAGGGGATCATAATAAGGTCAGAGAGGAAGTTCTGAAGTCTTTGTGGAAATGCGGAGATGAGGGGGAGCTTATCTAAACTAAATCTTTGTACTTCTGTACAGCAGGGATGCCTCAAGGCATGAAGCATATCAGAAATGGATCATTTTCAGTTAAACACTTGAGCAGGTTTATGAAAGAACACTGTTAACATTTGTTGATGTTTGCGCTGAGGTAAGGTTACCAATGAGAATTCACCTGCTTGTTGATGTTTGCAAAAGCCTGGAAGAATTGGTTGAGCTGCTCATAATCACTGGTCTCTGTCAAGCTTGTCAACACCTCCCTTACAACATGTGCATCGTTTAAAGCACCACTGTTTGGATCTAGGATTAGATCAGCCTTTTGCGATGGTGAAAGAACGTCCAGAACTGCCAGCTATGGATACAAAAAAGTAGAATTCATGAAATGCATGTCTTTTGTATAATTTCCAGAATTTTGCTTTGCTATTCTCAAGAAAGACAGGAAGAGTAATAAGAGTAAAGCTTACCGTAGAGATGTTGAAGTCTTTGAGGTCAGAGTATGATGTATATTGGACGAATGGACCCAGATTTGCTTTAACCCATTGGGCATCACTCTCATTTTGTTGCCTGCAAGCTAAGGCATACAAACAAAAGTTAGGATGTGCCAAATTTAGGAAGGTTTTTGACAGGTAGACATGAAAGAATATGTGGGCAAGTTTTTTGTCTGAGTGCTTTTCAAGACATTTCACACTGGAAAGCACATAACGCACCCTATGTCTGCCCTACCTGGCTCATTGATGGCATTTTCAGCATTTCTTAGGTAGCCCAGCAGACCATGTGTGATCTCTTGCCGTCTGTACAGTGGCATCTCCTGGATAACTGAAGCCAACCCACTCACACTGCAACAGTTGAAAGAAAACGTTCTCATGCTGTTCTTTGTCAGTATTGTCATTTTCATTTGCAACAAAATCTTGATTGCTCCAAGAAAACTACTCACATGACTTGGTAATTCATGCAGCTGATGTTTGTGGTTGTGTTTATGAGCATTTCTGGAGTAAAACTGGCAAGGATAGGAATCAGTTTCACATGGAACCAAAGTTCATAGTCGTTTGTCGTGAAAGTGGAGAAATGTGGACTGATGATGATGAAGGTCGTATTCATGATCCGATCTCTCACAACAGGCTGGAAATGTGGGCTCTGTCATATTAAAGTGGAAAAAGACATAAGCAAAGGTGAGATTGCATGTTGGAAGTACACCCATACAACATGGTACAAAAGCTGTAACCATTTGTTTTCTAAGATACAATAGCCAACAATGGATGTAGCGGTTGAGACCTATGTTTTATTCTGTGTTTACTTCTGGAATCAAATATCTGCATTGTCCTCCTTCACCCTTTTAGGAGGCTAGCCTACCTGTCCATTGGCTGTCAGCTGTGTCAGGAATTCATCCACATTTTTTAGAACATTGCCCTCTTCAAGTTTTTCAAACACAAGATCAATAAAATCTGTGTTATTTGAGGCTCCAGAGCTCAGTAGCAGCTGTGCCACCTCAGAGGGATTGAGCGTTGACAACAATCCAGCCTACAACAGGGAATCAACATAATATCAGACAACAGTAATGACCAATGCTGTGGGTAAAGGAATAGTGTTTGCAACCAAAGAAAGTGTGCTCTATGATTTGCTTGTATTTTTGATATGGCAAAATAAACTCCTGTGTTTGTCTTCTTAAGTCTACAATTTTGTTTTCCTGTTCTTAAGGGAGGACTAGAAGTGCAATGTAGGGCTTACCGTAGAGATGTTGAAGTCTTTGAGGTCAGAGTATGATGTATATTGGACGAATGGACCCAGATTTGCTTTAACCCATTGGGCATCACTCTCATTTTGTTGCCTGCAAGCTAAGGCATGCAGACAAAAGTTAGGATGTGCTCAATTTAGCAAGGTTTGTGACTGATAGACATGAAAGAATTTAAGTTTTTTGTCTGAGTGCTTTTCAAGACATTTCACACTGGAAAACACATAACGCACCCTATGTCTGCCCTACCTGGCTCATTGATGGCATTTTCAGCATTTCTTAGGTAGCCCAGCAGACCATGTGTGATCTCTTGCCGTCTGTACAGTGGCATCTCCTGGATAACTATAGCCAACCCACTCACACTGCAACAGTTGAAAGAAAACATTCTCATGCTGTTTTTTGTCACTATTGTCATTTTCATTTGCAACAAAATCTTGATTGCTCCAAGAAAACTACTCACATGACTTGGTAATTCATGCAGCTGATGTTTGTGGTTGTGTTTATGAGCATTTCTGGAGTAAAACTGGCAAGGATAGGAATCAGTTTCACATGGAACCAAAGTTCATAGTCGTTTGTCGTGAAAGTGGAGAAATGTGGACTGATGACGATGAAGGTCGTATTCATGATCCGATCTCTCACAACAGGCTGGAAATGTGGGGTCTGTCATATTAAAGTGGAAAAAGACATAAGCAAAGGTGAGATTGCATGTTGGAAGTACACCCATACAACATGGTACAAAGGCTGTAACCATTTGTTTTCTAAGATACAATAGCCAACAATGGATGTAGCGGTTGAGACCGATGTCTTATTCTGTGTTTACTTCTAGAATCAAATATCCGCATTGTCCTCCTTCACCCTTTTAGGAGGCTAGCCTACCTGTCCATTGGCTGTCAGCTGTGTCAGGAATTCATCCACATTTTTTAGAGCGTTGCCCTCTTCAAGTTGTTTAAGCACAAGATCAATAAAATCTGTGTTATTTGAGGCTCCAGAGCTCAGTAGCAGCTGTGCCACCTCAGAGGGATTGAGCGTTGACAACAATCCAGCCTACAACAGGGAATCAACATAATATCAGACAGCAGTAATGACCAATGCTATGGGTAAATGAATAGAGTTTGCAACCAAAGAAAGTGTGCTCTATGATTTGCTTGTATTTTTGATATGGCAAAATAAACTCCTGTGTTTGTCTTCTTAAGTCTACAATTTTGTTTTCCTGTTCTTAAGGGAGGACTAGAAGTGCAATGTAGGGCTTACCGTAGAGATGTTGAAGTCTTTGAGGTCAGAGTACGCTGTATATTGGACGAATGGACCCAGATTTGCTTTAACCCATTGGGCATCACTCTCATTTTGTTGCCTGCAAGCTAAGGCATGCAGACAAAAGTTAGGATGTGCTCAATTTAGGAAGGTTTGTGACTGGTAGACATGAAAGAATTTAAGTTTTTTGTCTGAGTGCTTTTCAAGACATTTCACACTGGAAAACACATAATGCACCCTATGTCTGCTCTACCTGGCTCATTGATGGCATTTTCAGCATTTCTTAGGTAGCCCAGCAGACCATGTGTGATCTCTTGCCGTCTGTACAGTGGCATCTCCTGGATAACTGAAACCAACCCACTCACACTGCAACAGTTGAAAGAAAACATTCTCATGCTGTTCTTTGTCTCTATTGTCATTTTCATTTGCAACAAAATCTTGATTGCTCCAAGAAAACTACTCACATGACTTGGTAGTTCATGCAGCTGATGTTTGTGGTTGTGTTTATGAGCATTTCTGGAGTAAAACTGGCAAGGATAGGAATCAGTTTCACATGGAACCAAAGTTCATAGTCGTTTGTCGTGAAAGTGGAGAAATGTGGACTGATGACGATGAAGGTCGCATTCATGATCCGATCTCTCACAACAGGCTGGAAAATTGGCATCTGTGAAATTGAGGTGGAAAAGAAGCTAAGCAATACAGAGACTGCATGTTGTAAATGTACTCATACAACATGTCACAAAGGTTGCAAACAAGTCTTCTCTATGATAGACTCCTTGAAGAGTTGTGTAGCGGTTTAGCAAATGTCTTATTCTGTCTTATCCTGCTGGAATAAAACACCAGGATTGTCCTCCTTCACCCTTTTAGAAGCCTAGCATACCTGTCCATTGGCTGTCAGTTGTGTGAGGAATCCATCCACATTTTCTAGAGCGTTGCCCTCTTGCAGTCGCTCAAACACACGATCAATCAAATCTGTGTTATTGGAGGCTCCCAAACTCAGTACCAGCTGTGCCACCTGAGAAGGACTGAGGACTGACAACAATTCAGCCTACAAAAGAGAACCAGCATAATATCAGACAGCAGTCATGGAAATGTTCTGGGTAAAAGAATTCCGTTTACAGGAAGATGTACATCTGCAGTTGGCACTCACAGCGGACAAATTAGGATTGAAGGCTTCCAAGTCCTGCACAGTTGCAAAATCAGAGAAGTCGCCAAGGTTTGCCTTTAGCCACGCTTGGCTCCCCGTGATAGATGAGACACAGCCAGGATCTGCAGAAAAAGCAAGAAAGTTATTGACAGGGTAATATACCACATGTTGTCATGGAAAAACCAAAGTGAGCTTGAGTTTCTCCTTTTACCTGTTGAGTCATTTCTTGACAAGAACGGTTTGATGAAGTGAGTGAAGACTGCTTGCTGTGTGTCTCTGTCCATGGATGCCTTTTGGCTTCCAAATGCCTGAATGCTACATTTGAGAGAAAGCTTTCAACATCTAAACTTCTAGTCAACTGCACATTTGCAGAACAGAGCTATATGTCTCATATTTACTTACACAGTCTGGTATGTCTGGCAGCTGAAGTTTTTGGAGCTAAGGCAAAATAGGAAGTTGAAAGATGGAACGGCCAGAAACGGACGGATCTTTGTCTTGAACCAGCTGGTAATGAACTCCTCACTCTGTAGTTGTGCCTGGCTGAAGTTGTCAATTCTCACTTCTCCAAGAGCCTCGAGCACATTTGACGAGGTCGGGTAGGTGTTGTTGACGGCCTTGAATTGGCAGAAAAATAATTGTAGCTGGACCCAAACTTCACGCAGGGAAATGGCAATATTGTGAAAATGTGATTTTGTACTTACCATGTTAGCAAATGTCTCAAGGGCCTGGTCCAGTACAGCAGAGGCTTTTTGGAAGAAAAGCTTCCAGACTTCTACTGGGTATATGTTTTGGCTTTTCAGTGTGCAGTTCAGCAGTGTGACCAAGTTGCTGGATGTGAGATAGGGAGCCTTGAAAAAGAAAATTGACAAAGAATACAGCCATTTTGTCAGAGCTCATGGAGATTTGTCTCAGGACCATAATGGGCAAAATCCATGTTCTGTTTTTGGAGTTTAAAAAGGAATCTTACAGAGGAACAGGCATGTTCTGTGATGGTGAAATTGCACAGGGCTGCCGAGGAATTGCCAGCTGACAGGATTTGCTCAAGTTTTGAACTGTGGAAAAAACACAATAAATTGAAATCCAATGTCCCCTTAATTACACTGTTAACAAATTTTACCTAGACAGAATCAACATTGAACAAAACGGCATTTCACCCACCCATCAACTCCATTACAAATGAGATTCACTGTGAAAAGAGAATGGTTGTGTGTCAGATAATAGTCCTTCAGAATGCATTTATATCCTTAGAGTTGAAATGTGTACTTCTAGACAGACTTACCATGAACTGGGGTCACCTTGCACTGAAGACAAAGAGAATATGAGTGTTAGTATAGTGGAAACATCTTCTTCAAGTGTAAATACCTTGACTTTGTCACAGTTGGCCCAATTAGTGTGCCAAACCTGGATCAAATATTGGATAACCCATGTAAGACACCCCCCACACCCACCCACCCACCCCCCAAAAAACTAATCTTACCACAAAGGAAGCTGGAACTGAGCAGCCTGTTTGAGAAGAAAAAGAAAGGAAACAAATCAATGGAGTAGTCATTACAGTGCTGGTACTGGGCTTTTGGGAAAAGTTTAGTCAGGAAAGCCCATTTGCCACATACGTGGGAATGTGTCCTGGAGGTACTGCTTGCTTGATCTCACGCCCTGTGAAAGGTCCAGTGGCAATGCTGCCAAACTCTGCGCAAGACCATCGTATCTAAAGGAAGAAAAGAATTCATTGTGACTTGTCAGGAGCCTCAGCTTGGCATTGTGCACACCCAAATGTCTAACTGTGGATATCAGAAATATCTTACACAGCCTGGTAGGATTCACAGGTGATGTTACTGGGGATCACCCGCAAGCTGCTAGGAAGGATGCTCGCCATCACAGGAACCAAATAAACCTGGAACCACTGTTGATAGTCTTCTGGCTGAAAGTCTTTAAGCTGAGGAGCAAGGGCTGTCAAGGTCAGGCTCAAAATGGTGTCTCGCACATCTGGATTTTGGATGAGGGTGACATTTCTCTGAAAAGAGAAGGGGATCATAATAAGGTCAGAGAGGAAGTTCTGAAGTCTTTGTGGAAATGCGGAGATGAGGGGGAGCTTATCTAAACTAAATCTTTGTACTTCTGTACAGCAGGGATGCCTCAAGGCATGAAGCATATCAGAAATGGATCATTTTCAGTTAAACACTTGAGCAGGTTTATGAAAGAACACTGTTAACATTTGTTGATGTTTGCGCTGAGGTAAGGTTACCAATGAGAATTCACCTGCTTGTTGATGTTTGCAAAAGCCTGGAAGAATTGGTTGAGCTGCTCATAATCACTGGTCTCTGTCAAGCTTGTCAACACCTCCCTTACAACATGTGCATCGTTTAAAGCACCACTGTTTGGATCTAGGATTAGATCAGCCTTTTGCGATGGTGAAAGAACGTCCAGAACTGCCAGCTATGGATACAAAAAAGTAGAATTCATGAAATGCATGTCTTTTGTATAATTTCCAGAATTTTGCTTTGCTATTCTCAAGAAAGACAGGAAGAGTAATAAGAGTAAAGCTTACCGTAGAGATGTTGAAGTCTTTGAGGTCAGAGTATGATGTATATTGGACGAATGGACCCAGATTTGCTTTAACCCATTGGGCATCACTCTCATTTTGTTGCCTGCAAGCTAAGGCATACAAACAAAAGTTAGGATGTGCCAAATTTAGGAAGGTTTTTGACAGGTAGACATGAAAGAATATGTGGGCAAGTTTTTTGTCTGAGTGCTTTTCAAGACATTTCACACTGGAAAGCACATAACGCACCCTATGTCTGCCCTACCTGGCTCATTGATGGCATTTTCAGCATTTCTTAGGTAGCCCAGCAGACCATGTGTGATCTCTTGCCGTCTGTACAGTGGCATCTCCTGGATAACTGAAGCCAACCCACTCACACTGCAACAGTTGAAAGAAAACGTTCTCATGCTGTTCTTTGTCAGTATTGTCATTTTCATTTGCAACAAAATCTTGATTGCTCCAAGAAAACCACTCACATGACTTGGTAATTCATGCAGCTGATGTTTGTGGTTGTGTTTATGAGCATTTCTGGAGTAAAACTGGCAAGGATAGGAATCAGTTTCACATGGAACCAAAGTTCATAGTCGTTTGTCGTGAAAGTGGAGAAATGTGGACTGATGATGATGAAGGTCGTATTCATGATCCGATCTCTCACAACAGGCTGGAAATGTGGGGTCTGTCATATTAAAGTGGAAAAAGACATAAGCAAAGGTGAGATTGCATGTTGGAAGTACACCCATACAACATGGTACAAAAGCTGTAACCATTTGTTTTCTAAGATACAATAGCCAACAATGGATGTAGCGGTTGAGACCTATGTTTTATTCTGTGTTTACTTCTGGAATCAAATATCTGCATTGTCCTCCTTCACCCTTTTAGGAGGCTAGCCTACCTGTCCATTGGCTGTCAGCTGTGTCAGGAATTCATCCACATTTTTTAGAACATTGCCCTCTTCAAGTTTTTCAAACACAAGATCAATAAAATCTGTGTTATTTGAGGCTCCAGAGCTCAGTAGCAGCTGTGCCACCTCAGAGGGATTGAGCGTTGACAACAATCCAGCCTACAACAGGGAATCAACATAATATCAGACAACAGTAATGACCAATGCTGTGGGTAAAGGATTAGTGTTTGCAACCAAAGAAAGTGTGCTCTATGATTTGCTTGTATTTTTGATATGGCAAAATAAACTCCTGTGTTTGTCTTCTTAAGTCTACAATTTTGTTTTCCTGTTCTTAAGGGAGGACTAGAAGTGCAATGTAGGGCTTACCGTAGAGATGTTGAAGTCTTTGAGGTCAGAGTATGATGTATATTGCACGAATGGACCCAGATTTGCTTTAACCCATTGGGCATCACTCTCATTTTGTTGCCTGCAAGCTAAGGCATACAAACAAAAGTTAGGATGTGCCAAATTTAGGAAGGTTTTTGACAGGTAGACATGAAAGAATTTGTGGGCAAGTTTTTTGTCTGAGTGCTTTTCAAGACATTTCACACTGGAAAACACATAACGCACCCTATGTCTGCCCTACCTGGCTCATTGATGGCATTTTCAGCATTTCTTAGGTAGCCCAGCAGACCATGTGTGATCTCTTGCCGTCTGTACAGTGGCATCTCCTGGATAACTATAGCCAACCCACTCACACTGCAACAGTTGAAAGAAAACATTCTCATGCTGTTTTTTGTCACTATTGTCATTTTCATTTGCAACAAAATCTTGATTGCTCCAAGAAAACTACTCACATGACTTGGTAATTCATGCAGCTGATGTTTGTGGTTGTGTTTATGAGCATTTCTGGAGTAAAACTGGCAAGGATAGGAATCAGTTTCACATGGAACCAAAGTTCATAGTCGTTTGTCGTGAAAGTGGAGAAATGTGGACTGATGACGATGAAGGTCGTATTCATGATCCGATCTCTCACAACAGGCTGGAAATGTGGGGTCTGTCATATTAAAGTGGAAAAAGACATAAGCAAAGGTGAGATTGCATGTTGGAAGTACACCCATACAACATGGTACAAAGGCTGTAACCATTTGTTTTCTAAGATACAATAGCCAACAATGGATGTAGCGGTTGAGACCGATGTCTTATTCTGTGTTTACTTCTAGAATCAAATATCCGCATTGTCCTCCTTCACCCTTTTAGGAGGCTAGCCTACCTGTCCATTGGCTGTCAGCTGTGTCAGGAATTCATCCACATTTTTTAGAGCGTTGCCCTCTTCAAGTTGTTTAAGCACAAGATCAATAAAATCTGTGTTATTTGAGGCTCCAGAGCTCAGTAGCAGCTGTGCCACCTCAGAGGGATTGAGCGTTGACAACAATCCAGCCTACAACAGGGAATCAACATAATATCAGACAGCAGTAATGACCAATGCTATGGGTAAATGAATAGAGTTTGCAACCAAAGAAAGTGTGCTCTATGATTTGCTTGTATTTTTGATATGGCAAAATAAACTCCTGTGTTTGTCTTCTTAAGTCTACAATTTTGTTTTCCTGTTCTTAAGGGAGGACTAGAAGTGCAATGTAGGGCTTACCGTAGAGATGTTGAAGTCTTTGAGGTCAGAGTACGCTGTATATTGGACGAATGGACCCAGATTTGCTTTAACCCATTGGGCATCACTCTCATTTTGTTGCCTGCAAGCTAAGGCATGCAGACAAAAGTTAGGATGTGCTCAATTTAGGAAGGTTTGTGACTGGTAGACATGAAAGAATTTAAGTTTTTTGTCTGAGTGCTTTTCAAGACATTTCACACTGGAAAACACATAATGCACCCTATGTCTGCTCTACCTGGCTCATTGATGGCATTTTCAGCATTTCTTAGGTAGCCCAGCAGACCATGTGTGATCTCTTGCCGTCTGTACAGTGGCATCTCCTGGATAACTGAAACCAACCCACTCACACTGCAACAGTTGAAAGAAAACATTCTCATGCTGTTCTTTGTCTCTATTGTCATTTTCATTTGCAACAAAATCTTGATTGCTCCAAGAAAACTACTCACATGACTTGGTAGTTCATGCAGCTGATGTTTGTGATTGTGTTTATGAGCATTTCTGGAGTAAAACTGGCAAGGATAGGAATCAGTTTCACATGGAACCAAAGTTCATAGTCGTTTGTCGTGAAAGTGGAGAAATGTGGACTGATGACGATGAAGGTCGCATTCATGATCCGATCTCTCACAACAGGCTGGAAAATTGGCATCTGTGAAATTGAGGTGGAAAAGAAGCTAAGCAATACAGAGACTGCATGTTGTAAATGTACTCATACAACATGTCACAAAGGTTGCAAACAAGTCTTCTCTATGATAGACTCCTTGAAGAGTTGTGTAGCGGTTTAGCAAATGTCTTATTCTGTCTTATCCTGCTGGAATAAAACACCAGGATTGTCCTCCTTCACCCTTTTAGAAGCCTAGCATACCTGTCCATTGGCTGTCAGTTGTGTGAGGAATCCATCCACATTTTCTAGAGCGTTGCCCTCTTGCAGTCGCTCAAACACACGATCAATCAAATCTGTGTTATTGGAGGCTCCCAAACTCAGTACCAGCTGTGCCACCTGAGAAGGACTGAGGACTGACAACAATTCAGCCTACAAAAGAGAACCAGCATAATATCAGACAGCAGTCATGGAAATGTTCTGGGTAAAAGAATTCCGTTTACAGGAAGATGTACATCTGCAGTTGGCACTCACAGCGGACAAATTAGGATTGAAGGCTTCCAAGTCCTGCACAGTTGCAAAATCAGAGAAGTCGCCAAGGTTTGCCTTTAGCCACGCTTGGCTCCCCGTGATAGATGAGACACAGCCAGGATCTGCAGAAAAAGCAAGAAAGTTATTGACAGGGTAATATACCACATGTTGTCATGGAAAAACCAAAGTGAGCTTGAGTTTCTCCTTTTACCTGTTGAGTCATTTCTTGACAAGAACGGTTTGATGAAGTGAGTGAAGACTGCTTGCTGTGTGTCTCTGTCCATGGATGCCTTTTGGCTTCCAAATGCCTGAATGCTACATTTGAGAGAAAGCTTTCAACATCTAAACTTCTAGTCAACTGCACATTTGCAGAACAGAGCTATATGTCTCATATTTACTTACACAGTCTGGTATGTCTGGCAGCTGAAGTTTTTGGAGCTAAGGCAAAATAGGAAGTTGAAAGATGGAACGGCCAGAAACGGACGGATCTTTGTCTTGAACCAGCTGGTAATGAACTCCTCACTCTGTAGTTGTGCCTGGCTGAAGTTGTCAATTCTCACTTCTCCAAGAGCCTCGAGCACATTTGACGAGGTCGGGTAGGTGTTGTTGACGGCCTTGAATTGGCAGAAAAATAATTGTAGCTGGACCCAAACTTCACGCAGGGAAATGGCAATATTGTGAAAATGTGATTTTGTACTTACCATGTTAGCAAATGTCTCAAGGGCCTGGTCCAGTACAGCAGAGGCTTTTTGGAAGAAAAGCTTCCAGACTTCTACTGGGTATATGTTTTGGCTTTTCAGTGTGCAGTTCAGCAGTGTGACCAAGTTGCTGGATGTGAGATAGGGAGCCTTGAAAAAGAAAATTGACAAAGAATACAGCCATTTTGTCAGAGCTCATGGAGATTTGTCTCAGGACCATAATGGGGCAAAATCCATGTTCTGTTTTTGGAGTTTAAAAAGGAATCTTACAGAGGAACAGGCATGTTCTGTGATGGTGAAATTGCACAGGGCTGCCGAGGAATTGCCAGCTGACAGGATTTGCTCAAGTTTTGAACTGTGGAAAAAACACAATAAATTGAAATCCAATGTCCCCTTAATTACACTGTGTTAACAAATTTTACCTAGACAGAATCAACATTGAACAAAATGGCATTTCACCCACCCATCAACTCCATTACAAATGAGATTCACTGTGAAAAGAGAATGGTTGTGTGTCAGATAATAGTCCTTCAGAATGCATTTATATCCTTAGAGTTGAAATGTGTACTTCTAGACAGACTTACCATGAACTGGGGTCACCTTGCACTGAAGACAAAGAAAATATGAGTGTTAGTATAGTGGAAACATCTTCTTCAAGTGTAAATACCTTGACTTTGTCACAGTTGGCCCAATTAGTGTGCCAAACCTGGATCAAATATTGGATAACCCATGTAAGACACCCCCCACACCCACCCACCCACCCCCCAAAAAACTAATCTTACCACAAAGGAAGCTGGAACTGAGCAGCCTGTTTGAGAAGAAAAAGAAAGGAAACAAATCAATGGAGTAGTCATTACAGTGCTGGTACTGGGCTTTTGGGAAAAGTTTAGTCAGGAAAGCCCATTTGCCACATACGTGGGAATGTGTCCTGGAGGTACTGCTTGCTTGATCTCACGCCCTGTGAAAGGTCCAGTGGCAATGCTGCCAAACTCTGCGCAAGACCATCGTATCTAAAGGAAGAAAAGAATTCATTGTGACTTGTCAGGAGCCTCAGCTTGGCATTGTGCACACCCAAATGTCTAACTGTGGATATCAGAAATATCTTACACAGCCTGGTAGGATTCACAGGTGATGTTACTGGGGATCACCCGCAAGCTGCTAGGAAGGATGCTCGCCATCACAGGAACCAAATAAACCTGGAACCACTGTTGATAGTCTTCTGGCTGAAAGTCTTTAAGCTGAGGAGCAAGGGCTGTCAAGGTCAGGCTCAAAATGGTGTCTCGCACATCTGGATTTTGGATGAGGGTGACATTTCTCTGAAAAGAGAAGGGGATCATAATAAGGTCAGAGAGGAAGTTCTGAAGTCTTTGTGGAAATGCGGAGATGAGGGGGAGCTTATCTAAACTAAATCTTTGTACTTCTGTACAGCAGGGATGCCTCAAGGCATGAAGCATATCAGAAATGGATCATTTTCAGTTAAACACTTGAGCAGGTTTATGAAAGAACACTGTTAACATTTGTTGATGTTTGCGCTGAGGTAAGGTTACCAATGAGAATTCACCTGCTTGTTGATGTTTGCAAAAGCCTGGAAGAATTGGTTGAGCTGCTCATAATCACTGGTCTCTGTCAAGCTTGTCAACACCTCCCTTACAACATGTGCATCGTTTAAAGCACCACTGTTTGGATCTAGGATTAGATCAGCCTTTTGCGATGGTGAAAGAACGTCCAGAACTGCCAGCTATGGATACAAAAAAGTAGAATTCATGAAATGCATGTCTTTTGTATAATTTCCAGAATTTTGCTTTGCTATTCTCAAGAAAGACAGGAAGAGTAATAAGAGTAAAGCTTACCGTAGAGATGTTGAAGTCTTTGAGGTCAGAGTATGATGTATATTGGACGAATGGACCCAGATTTGCTTTAACCCATTGGGCATCACTCTCATTTTGTTGCCTGCAAGCTAAGGCATACAAACAAAAGTTAGGATGTGCCAAATTTAGGAAGGTTTTTGACAGGTAGACATGAAAGAATATGTGGGCAAGTTTTTTGTCTGAGTGCTTTTCAAGACATTTCACACTGGAAAGCACATAACGCACCCTATGTCTGCCCTACCTGGCTCATTGATGGCATTTTCAGCATTTCTTAGGTAGCCCAGCAGACCATGTGTGATCTCTTGCCGTCTGTACAGTGGCATCTCCTGGATAACTGAAGCCAACCCACTCACACTGCAACAGTTGAAAGAAAACGTTCTCATGCTGTTCTTTGTCAGTATTGTCATTTTCATTTGCAACAAAATCTTGATTGCTCCAAGAAAACCACTCACATGACTTGGTAATTCATGCAGCTGATGTTTGTGGTTGTGTTTATGAGCATTTCTGGAGTAAAACTGGCAAGGATAGGAATCAGTTTCACATGGAACCAAAGTTCATAGTCGTTTGTCGTGAAAGTGGAGAAATGTGGACTGATGATGATGAAGGTCGTATTCATGATCCGATCTCTCACAACAGGCTGGAAATGTGGGGTCTGTCATATTAAAGTGGAAAAAGACATAAGCAAAGGTGAGATTGCATGTTGGAAGTACACCCATACAACATGGTACAAAAGCTGTAACCATTTGTTTTCTAAGATACAATAGCCAACAATGGATGTAGCGGTTGAGACCTATGTTTTATTCTGTGTTTACTTCTGGAATCAAATATCTGCATTGTCCTCCTTCACCCTTTTAGGAGGCTAGCCTACCTGTCCATTGGCTGTCAGCTGTGTCAGGAATTCATCCACATTTTTTAGAACATTGCCCTCTTCAAGTTTTTCAAACACAAGATCAATAAAATCTGTGTTATTTGAGGCTCCAGAGCTCAGTAGCAGCTGTGCCACCTCAGAGGGATTGAGCGTTGACAACAATCCAGCCTACAACAGGGAATCAACATAATATCAGACAACAGTAATGACCAATGCTGTGGGTAAAGGATTAGTGTTTGCAACCAAAGAAAGTGTGCTCTATGATTTGCTTGTATTTTTGATATGGCAAAATAAACTCCTGTGTTTGTCTTCTTAAGTCTACAATTTTGTTTTCCTGTTCTTAAGGGAGGACTAGAAGTGCAATGTAGGGCTTACCGTAGAGATGTTGAAGTCTTTGAGGTCAGAGTATGATGTATATTGCACGAATGGACCCAGATTTGCTTTAACCCATTGGGCATCACTCTCATTTTGTTGCCTGCAAGCTACAAACAAAAGTTAGGATGTGCCAAATTTAGGAAGGTTTTTGACAGGTAGACATGAAAGAATTTGTGGGCAAGTTTTTTGTCTGAGTGCTTTTCAAGACATTTCACACTGGAAAACACATAACGCACCCTATGTCTGCCCTACCTGGCTCATTGATGGCATTTTCAGCATTTCTTAGGTAGCCCAGCAGACCATGTGTGATCTCTTGCCGTCTGTACAGTGGCATCTCCTGGATAACTATAGCCAACCCACTCACACTGCAACAGTTGAAAGAAAACATTCTCATGCTGTTTTTTGTCACTATTGTCATTTTCATTTGCAACAAAATCTTGATTGCTCCAAGAAAACTACTCACATGACTTGGTAATTCATGCAGCTGATGTTTGTGGTTGTGTTTATGAGCATTTCTGGAGTAAAACTGGCAAGGATAGGAATCAGTTTCACATGGAACCAAAGTTCATAGTCGTTTGTCGTGAAAGTGGAGAAATGTGGACTGATGACGATGAAGGTCGTATTCATGATCCGATCTCTCACAACAGGCTGGAAATGTGGGGTCTGTCATATTAAAGTGGAAAAAGACATAAGCAAAGGTGAGATTGCATGTTGGAAGTACACCCATACAACATGGTACAAAGGCTGTAACCATTTGTTTTCTAAGATACAATAG
Source organism: Maylandia zebra (assembly GCF_041146795.1). Lineage (NCBI taxonomy): Eukaryota > Metazoa > Chordata > Actinopteri > Cichliformes > Cichlidae > Maylandia > Maylandia zebra. Next base: position 13,131,200 of record NC_135185.1, read on the forward strand.
CCAACAATGGATGTAGCGGTTGAGACCGATGTCTTATTCTGTGTTTACTTCTAGAATCAAATATCCGCATTGTCCTCCTTCACCCTTTTAGGAGGCTAGCCTACCTGTCCATTGGCTGTCAGCTGTGTCAGGAATTCATCCACATTTTTTAGAGCGTTGCCCTCTTCAAGTTGTTTAAGCACAAGATCAATAAAATCTGTGTTATTTGAGGCTCCAGAGCTCAGTAGCAGCTGTGCCACCTCAGAGGGATTGAGCGTTGACAACAATCCAGCCTACAACAGGGAATCAACATAATATCAGACAGCAGTAATGACCAATGCTATGGGTAAATGAATAGAGTTTGCAACCAAAGAAAGTGTGCTCTATGATTTGCTTGTATTTTTGATATGGCAAAATAAACTCCTGTGTTTGTCTTCTTAAGTCTACAATTTTGTTTTCCTGTTCTTAAGGGAGGACTAGAAGTGCAATGTAGGGCTTACCGTAGAGATGTTGAAGTCTTTGAGGTCAGAGTACGCTGTATATTGGACGAATGGACCCAGATTTGCTTTAACCCATTGGGCATCACTCTCATTTTGTTGCCTGCAAGCTAAGGCATGCAGACAAAAGTTAGGATGTGCTCAATTTAGGAAGGTTTGTGACTGGTAGACATGAAAGAATTTAAGTTTTTTGTCTGAGTGCTTTTCAAGACATTTCACACTGGAAAACACATAATGCACCCTATGTCTGCTCTACCTGGCTCATTGATGGCATTTTCAGCATTTCTTAGGTAGCCCAGCAGACCATGTGTGATCTCTTGCCGTCTGTACAGTGGCATCTCCTGGATAACTGAAACCAACCCACTCACACTGCAACAGTTGAAAGAAAACATTCTCATGCTGTTCTTTGTCTCTATTGTCATTTTCATTTGCAACAAAATCTTGATTGCTCCAAGAAAACTACTCACATGACTTGGTAGTTCATGCAGCTGATGTTTGTGATTGTGTTTATGAGCATTTCTGGAGTAAAACTGGCAAGGATAGGAATCAGTTTCACATGGAACCAAAGTTCATAGTCGTTTGTCGTGAAAGTGGAGAAATGTGGACTGATGACGATGAAGGTCGCATTCATGATCCGATCTCTCACAACAGGCTGGAAAATTGGCATCTGTGAAATTGAGGTGGAAAAGAAGCTAAGCAATACAGAGACTGCATGTTGTAAATGTACTCATACAACATGTCACAAAGGTTGCAAACAAGTCTTCTCTATGATAGACTCCTTGAAGAGTTGTGTAGCGGTTTAGCAAATGTCTTATTCTGTCTTATCCTGCTGGAATAAAACACCAGGATTGTCCTCCTTCACCCTTTTAGAAGCCTAGCATACCTGTCCATTGGCTGTCAGTTGTGTGAGGAATCCATCCACATTTTCTAGAGCGTTGCCCTCTTGCAGTCGCTCAAACACACGATCAATCAAATCTGTGTTATTGGAGGCTCCCAAACTCAGTACCAGCTGTGCCACCTGAGAAGGACTGAGGACTGACAACAATTCAGCCTACAAAAGAGAACCAGCATAATATCAGACAGCAGTCATGGAAATGTTCTGGGTAAAAGAATTCCGTTTACAGGAAGATGTACATCTGCAGTTGGCACTCACAGCGGACAAATTAGGATTGAAGGCTTCCAAGTCCTGCACAGTTGCAAAATCAGAGAAGTCGCCAAGGTTTGCCTTTAGCCACGCTTGGCTCCCCGTGATAGATGAGACACAGCCAGGATCTGCAGAAAAAGCAAGAAAGTTATTGACAGGGTAATATACCACATGTTGTCATGGAAAAACCAAAGTGAGCTTGAGTTTCTCCTTTTACCTGTTGAGTCATTTCTTGACAAGAACGGTTTGATGAAGTGAGTGAAGACTGCTTGCTGTGTGTCTCTGTCCATGGATGCCTTTTGGCTTCCAAATGCCTGAATGCTACATTTGAGAGAAAGCTTTCAACATCTAAACTTCTAGTCAACTGCACATTTGCAGAACAGAGCTATATGTCTCATATTTACTTACACAGTCTGGTATGTCTGGCAGCTGAAGTTTTTGGAGCTAAGGCAAAATAGGAAGTTGAAAGATGGAACGGCCAGAAACGGACGGATCTTTGTCTTGAACCAGCTGGTAATGAACTCCTCACTCTGTAGTTGTGCCTGGCTGAAGTTGTCAATTCTCACTTCTCCAAGAGCCTCGAGCACATTTGACGAGGTCGGGTAGGTGTTGTTGACGGCCTTGAATTGGCAGAAAAATAATTGTAGCTGGACCCAAACTTCACGCAGGGAAATGGCAATATTGTGAAAATGTGATTTTGTACTTACCATGTTAGCAAATGTCTCAAGGGCCTGGTCCAGTACAGCAGAGGCTTTTTGGAAGAAAAGCTTCCAGACTTCTACTGGGTATATGTTTTGGCTTTTCAGTGTGCAGTTCAGCAGTGTGACCAAGTTGCTGGATGTGAGATAGGGAGCCTTGAAAAAGAAAATTGACAAAGAATACAGCCATTTTGTCAGAGCTCATGGAGATTTGTCTCAGGACCATAATGGGCAAAATCCATGTTCTGTTTTTGGAGTTTAAAAAGGAATCTTACAGAGGAACAGGCATGTTCTGTGATGGTGAAATTGCACAGGGCTGCCGAGGAATTGCCAGCTGACAGGATTTGCTCAAGTTTTGAACTGTGGAAAAAACACAATAAATTGAAATCCAATGTCCCCTTAATTACACTGTTAACAAATTTTACCTAGACAGAATCAACATTGAACAAAACGGCATTTCACCCACCCATCAACTCCATTACAAATGAGATTCACTGTGAAAAGAGAATGGTTGTGTGTCAGATAATAGTCCTTCAGAATGCATTTATATCCTTAGAGTTGAAATGTGTACTTCTAGACAGACTTACCATGAACTGGGGTCACCTTGCACTGAAGACAAAGAGAATATGAGTGTTAGTATAGTGGAAACATCTTCTTCAAGTGTAAATACCTTGACTTTGTCACAGTTGGCCCAATTAGTGTGCCAAACCTGGATCAAATATTGGATAACCCATGTAAGACACCCCCCACACCCACCCACCCACCCCCCAAAAAACTAATCTTACCACAAAGGAAGCTGGAACTGAGCAGCCTGTTTGAGAAGAAAAAGAAAGGAAACAAATCAATGGAGTAGTCATTACAGTGCTGGTACTGGGCTTTTGGGAAAAGTTTAGTCAGGAAAGCCCATTTGCCACATACGTGGGAATGTGTCCTGGAGGTACTGCTTGCTTGATCTCACGCCCTGTGAAAGGTCCAGTGGCAATGCTGCCAAACTCTGCGCAAGACCATCGTATCTAAAGGAAGAAAAGAATTCATTGTGACTTGTCAGGAGCCTCAGCTTGGCATTGTGCACACCCAAATGTCTAACTGTGGATATCAGAAATATCTTACACAGCCTGGTAGGATTCACAGGTGATGTTACTGGGGATCACCCGCAAGCTGCTAGGAAGGATGCTCGCCATCACAGGAACCAAATAAACCTGGAACCACTGTTGATAGTCTTCTGGCTGAAAGTCTTTAAGCTGAGGAGCAAGGGCTGTCAAGGTCAGGCTCAAAATGGTGTCTCGCACATCTGGATTTTGGATGAGGGTGACATTTCTCTGAAAAGAGAAGGGGATCATAATAAGGTCAGAGAGGAAGTTCTGAAGTCTTTGTGGAAATGCGGAGATGAGGGGGAGCTTATCTAAACTAAATCTTTGTACTTCTGTACAGCAGGGATGCCTCAAGGCATGAAGCATATCAGAAATGGATCATTTTCAGTTAAACACTTGAGCAGGTTTATGAAAGAACACTGTTAACATTTGTTGATGTTTGCGCTGAGGTAAGGTTACCAATGAGAATTCACCTGCTTGTTGATGTTTGCAAAAGCCTGGAAGAATTGGTTGAGCTGCTCATAATCACTGGTCTCTGTCAAGCTTGTCAACACCTCCCTTACAACATGTGCATCGTTTAAAGCACCACTGTTTGGATCTAGGATTAGATCAGCCTTTTGCGATGGTGAAAGAACGTCCAGAACTGCCAGCTATGGATACAAAAAAGTAGAATTCATGAAATGCATGTCTTTTGTATAATTTCCAGAATTTTGCTTTGCTATTCTCAAGAAAGACAGGAAGAGTAATAAGAGTAAAGCTTACCGTAGAGATGTTGAAGTCTTTGAGGTCAGAGTATGATGTATATTGGACGAATGGACCCAGATTTGCTTTAACCCATTGGGCATCACTCTCATTTTGTTGCCTGCAAGCTAAGGCATACAAACAAAAGTTAGGATGTGCCAAATTTAGGAAGGTTTTTGACAGGTAGACATGAAAGAATATGTGGGCAAGTTTTTTGTCTGAGTGCTTTTCAAGACATTTCACACTGGAAAGCACATAACGCACCCTATGTCTGCCCTACCTGGCTCATTGATGGCATTTTCAGCATTTCTTAGGTAGCCCAGCAGACCATGTGTGATCTCTTGCCGTCTGTACAGTGGCATCTCCTGGATAACTGAAGCCAACCCACTCACACTGCAACAGTTGAAAGAAAACGTTCTCATGCTGTTCTTTGTCAGTATTGTCATTTTCATTTGCAACAAAATCTTGATTGCTCCAAGAAAACTACTCACATGACTTGGTAATTCATGCAGCTGATGTTTGTGGTTGTGTTTATGAGCATTTCTGGAGTAAAACTGGCAAGGATAGGAATCAGTTTCACATGGAACCAAAGTTCATAGTCGTTTGTCGTGAAAGTGGAGAAATGTGGACTGATGATGATGAAGGTCGTATTCATGATCCGATCTCTCACAACAGGCTGGAAATGTGGGCTCTGTCATATTAAAGTGGAAAAAGACATAAGCAAAGGTGAGATTGCATGTTGGAAGTACACCCATACAACATGGTACAAAAGCTGTAACCATTTGTTTTCTAAGATACAATAGCCAACAATGGATGTAGCGGTTGAGACCTATGTTTTATTCTGTGTTTACTTCTGGAATCAAATATCTGCATTGTCCTCCTTCACCCTTTTAGGAGGCTAGCCTACCTGTCCATTGGCTGTCAGCTGTGTCAGGAATTCATCCACATTTTTTAGAACATTGCCCTCTTCAAGTTTTTCAAACACAAGATCAATAAAATCTGTGTTATTTGAGGCTCCAGAGCTCAGTAGCAGCTGTGCCACCTCAGAGGGATTGAGCGTTGACAACAATCCAGCCTACAACAGGGAATCAACATAATATTAGACAACAGTAATGACCAATGCTGTGGGTAAAGGATTAGCGTTTGCAACCAAAGAAAGTGTGCTCTATGATTTGCTTGTATTTTTGATATGGCAAAATAAACTCCTGTGTTTGTCTTCTTAAGTCTACAATTTTGTTTTCCTGTTCTTAAGGGAGGACTAGAAGTGCAATGTAGGGCTTACCGTAGAGATGTTGAAGTCTTTGAGGTCAGAGTATGATGTATATTGGACGAATGGACCCAGATTTGCTTTAACCCATTGGGCATCACTCTCATTTTGTTGCCTGCAAGCTAAGGCATACAAACAAAAGTTAGGATGTGCCAAATTTAGGAAGGTTTTTGACAGGTAGACATGAAAGAATTTGTGGGCAAGTTTTTTGTCTGAGTGCTTTTCAAGACATTTCACACTGGAAAACACATAACGCACCCTATGTCTGCCCTACCTGGCTCATTGATGGCATTTTCAGCATTTCTTAGGTAGCCCAGCAGACCATGTGTGATCTCTTGCCGTCTGTACAGTGGCATCTCCTGGATAACTGAAGCCAACCCACTCACACTGCAACAGTTGAAAGAAAACATTCTCATGCTGTTTTTTGTCACTATTGTCATTTTCATTTGCAACAAAATCTTGATTGCTCCAAGAAAACTACTCACATGACTTGGTAATTCATGCAGCTGATGTTTGTGGTTGTGTTTATGAGCATTTCTGGAGTAAAACTGGCAAGGATAGGAATCAGTTTCACATGGAACCAAAGTTCATAGTCGTTTGTCGTGAAAGTGGAGAAATGTGGACTGATGACGATGAAGGTCGTATTCATGATCCGATCTCTCACAACAGGCTGGAAATGTGGGGTCTGTCATATTAAAGTGGAAAAAGACATAAGCAAAGGTGAGATTGCATGTTGGAAGTACACCCATACAACATGGTACAAAGGCTGTAACCATTTGTTTTCTAAGATACAATAGCCAACAATGGATGTAGCGGTTGAGACCGATGTCTTATTCTGTGTTTACTTCTAGAATCAAATATCCGCATTGTCCTCCTTCACCCTTTTAAGAGGCTAGCCTACCTGTCCATTGGCTGTCAGCTGTGTCAGGAATTCATCCACATTTTTTAGAGCGTTGCCCTCTTCAAGTTGTTTAAACACAAGATCAATAAAATCTGTGTTATTTGAGGCTCCAGAGCTCAGTAGCAGCTGTGCCACCTCAGAGGGATTGAGCGTTGACAACAATCCAGCCTACAACAGGGAATCAACATAATATCAGACAACAGTAATGACCAATGCTGTGGGTAAATGAATAGAGTTTGCAACCAAAGAAAGTGTGCTCTATGATTTGCTTGTATTTTTGATATGGCAAAATAAACTCCTGTGTTTGTCTTCTTAAGTCTACAATTTTGTTTTCCTGTTCTTAAGGGAGGACTAGAAGTGCAATGTAGGGCTTACCGTAGAGATGTTGAAGTCTTTGAGGTCAGAGTACGCTGTATATTGGACGAATGGACCCAGATTTGCTTTAACCCATTGGGCATCACTCTCATTTTGTTGCCTGCAAGCTAAGGCATGCAGACAAAAGTTAGGATGTGCTCAATTTAGGAAGGTTTGTGACTGGTAGACATGAAAGAATTTAAGTTTTTTGTCTGAGTGCTTTTCAAGACATTTCACACTGGAAAACACATAATGCACCCTATGTCTGCTCTACCTGGCTCATTGATGGCATTTTCAGCATTTCTTAGGTAGCCCAGCAGACCATGTGTGATCTCTTGCCGTCTGTACAGTGGCATCTCCTGGATAACTGAAACCAACCCACTCACACTGCAACAGTTGAAAGAAAACATTCTCATGCTGTTCTTTGTCTCTATTGTCATTTTCATTTGCAACAAAATCTTGATTGCTCCAAGAAAACTACTCACATGACTTGGTAGTTCATGCAGCTGATGTTTGTGATTGTGTTTATGAGCATTTCTGGAGTAAAACTGGCAAGGATAGGAATCAGTTTCACATGGAACCAAAGTTCATAGTCGTTTGTCGTGAAAGTGGAGAAATGTGGACTGATGACGATGAAGGTCGCATTCATGATCCGATCTCTCACAACAGGCTGGAAAATTGGCATCTGTGAAATTGAGGTGGAAAAGAAGCTAAGCAATACAGAGACTGCATGTTGTAAATGTACTCATACAACATGTCACAAAGGTTGCAAACAAGTCTTCTCTATGATAGACTCCTTGAAGAGTTGTGTAGCGGTTTAGCAAATGTCTTATTCTGTCTTATCCTGCTGGAATAAAACACCAGGATTGTCCTCCTTCACCCTTTTAGAAGCCTAGCATACCTGTCCATTGGCTGTCAGTTGTGTGAGGAATCCATCCACATTTTCTAGAGCGTTGCCCTCTTGCAGTCGCTCAAACACACGATCAATCAAATCTGTGTTATTGGAGGCTCCCAAACTCAGTACCAGCTGTGCCACCTGAGAAGGACTGAGGACTGACAACAATTCAGCCTACAAAAGAGAACCAGCATAATATCAGACAGCAGTCATGGAAATGTTCTGGGTAAAAGAATTCCGTTTACAGGAAGATGTACATCTGCAGTTGGCACTCACAGCGGACAAATTAGGATTGAAGGCTTCCAAGTCCTGCACAGTTGCAAAATCAGAGAAGTCGCCAAGGTTTGCCTTTAGCCACGCTTGGCTCCCCGTGATAGATGAGACACAGCCAGGATCTGCAGAAAAAGCAAGAAAGTTATTGACAGGGTAATATACCACATGTTGTCATGGAAAAACCAAAGTGAGCTTGAGTTTCTCCTTTTACCTGTTGAGTCATTTCTTGACAAGAACGGTTTGATGAAGTGAGTGAAGACTGCTTGCTGTGTGTCTCTGTCCATGGATGCCTTTTGGCTTCCAAATGCCTGAATGCTACATTTGAGAGAAAGCTTTCAACATCTAAACTTCTAGTCAACTGCACATTTGCAGAACAGAGCTATATGTCTCATATTTACTTACACAGTCTGGTATGTCTGGCAGCTGAAGTTTTTGGAGCTAAGGCAAAATAGGAAGTTGAAAGATGGAACGGCCAGAAACGGACGGATCTTTGTCTTGAACCAGCTGGTAATGAACTCCTCACTCTGTAGTTGTGCCTGGCTGAAGTTGTCAATTCTCACTTCTCCAAGAGCCTCGAGCACATTTGACGAGGTCGGGTAGGTGTTGTTGACGGCCTTGAATTGGCAGAAAAATAATTGTAGCTGGACCCAAACTTCACGCAGGGAAATGGCAATATTGTGAAAATGTGATTTTGTACTTACCATGTTAGCAAATGTCTCAAGGGCCTGGTCCAGTACAGCAGAGGCTTTTTGGAAGAAAAGCTTCCAGACTTCTACTGGGTATATGTTTTGGCTTTTCAGTGTGCAGTTCAGCAGTGTGACCAAGTTGCTGGATGTGAGATAGGGAGCCTTGAAAAAGAAAATTGACAAAGAATACAGCCATTTTGTCAGAGCTCATGGAGATTTGTCTCAGGACCATAATGGGGCAAAATCCATGTTCTGTTTTTGGAGTTTAAAAAGGAATCTTACAGAGGAACAGGCATGTTCTGTGATGGTGAAATTGCACAGGGCTGCCGAGGAATTGCCAGCTGACAGGATTTGCTCAAGTTTTGAACTGTGGAAAAAACACAATAAATTGAAATCCAATGTCCCCTTAATTACACTGTGTTAACAAATTTTACCTAGACAGAATCAACATTGAACAAAACGGCATTTCACCCACCCATCAACTCCATTACAAATGAGATTCACTGTGAAAAGAGAATGGTTGTGTGTCAGATAATAGTCCTTCAGAATGCATTTATATCCTTAGAGTTGAAATGTGTACTTCTAGACAGACTTACCATGAACTGGGGTCACCTTGCACTGAAGACAAAGAGAATATGAGTGTTAGTATAGTGGAAACATCTTCTTCAAGTGTAAATACCTTGACTTTGTCACAGTTGGCCCAATTAGTGTGCCAAACCTGGATCAAATATTGGATAACCCATGTAAGACACCCCCCACACCCACCCACCCACCCCCCAAAAAACTAATCTTACCACAAAGGAAGCTGGAACTGAGCAGCCTGTTTGAGAAGAAAAAGAAAGGAAACAAATCAATGGAGTAGTCATTACAGTGCTGGTACTGGGCTTTTGGGAAAAGTTTAGTCAGGAAAGCCCATTTGCCACATACGTGGGAATGTGTCCTGGAGGTACTGCTTGCTTGATCTCACGCCCTGTGAAAGGTCCAGTGGCAATGCTGCCAAACTCTGCGCAAGACCATCGTATCTAAAGGAAGAAAAGAATTCATTGTGACTTGTCAGGAGCCTCAGCTTGGCATTGTGCACACCCAAATGTCTAACTGTGGATATCAGAAATATCTTACACAGCCTGGTAGGATTCACAGGTGATGTTACTGGGGATCACCCGCAAGCTGCTAGGAAGGATGCTCGCCATCACAGGAACCAAATAAACCTGGAACCACTGTTGATAGTCTTCTGGCTGAAAGTCTTTAAGCTGAGGAGCAAGGGCTGTCAAGGTCAGGCTCAAAATGGTGTCTCGCACATCTGGATTTTGGATGAGGGTGACATTTCTCTGAAAAGAGAAGGGGATCATAATAAGGTCAGAGAGGAAGTTCTGAAGTCTTTGTGGAAATGCGGAGATGAGGGGGAGCTTATCTAAACTAAATCTTTGTACTTCTGTACAGCAGGGATGCCTCAAGGCATGAAGCATATCAGAAATGGATCATTTTCAGTTAAACACTTGAGCAGGTTTATGAAAGAACACTGTTAACATTTGTTGATGTTTGCGCTGAGGTAAGGTTACCAATGAGAATTCACCTGCTTGTTGATGTTTGCAAAAGCCTGGAAGAATTGGTTGAGCTGCTCATAATCACTGGTCTCTGTCAAGCTTGTCAACACCTCCCTTACAACATGTGCATCGTTTAAAGCACCACTGTTTGGATCTAGGATTAGATCAGCCTTTTGCGATGGTGAAAGAACGTCCAGAACTGCCAGCTATGGATACAAAAAAGTAGAATTCATGAAATGCATGTCTTTTGTATAATTTCCAGAATTTTGCTTTGCTATTCTCAAGAAAGACAGGAAGAGTAATAAGAGTAAAGCTTACCGTAGAGATGTTGAAGTCTTTGAGGTCAGAGTATGATGTATATTGGACGAATGGACCCAGATTTGCTTTAACCCATTGGGCATCACTCTCATTTTGTTGCCTGCAAGCTAAGGCATACAAACAAAAGTTAGGATGTGCCAAATTTAGGAAGGTTTTTGACAGGTAGACATGAAAGAATATGTGGGCAAGTTTTTTGTCTGAGTGCTTTTCAAGACATTTCACACTGGAAAGCACATAACGCACCCTATGTCTGCCCTACCTGGCTCATTGATGGCATTTTCAGCATTTCTTAGGTAGCCCAGCAGACCATGTGTGATCTCTTGCCGTCTGTACAGTGGCATCTCCTGGATAACTGAAGCCAACCCACTCACACTGCAACAGTTGAAAGAAAACGTTCTCATGCTGTTCTTTGTCAGTATTGTCATTTTCATTTGCAACAAAATCTTGATTGCTCCAAGAAAACCACTCACATGACTTGGTAATTCATGCAGCTGATGTTTGTGGTTGTGTTTATGAGCATTTCTGGAGTAAAACTGGCAAGGATAGGAATCAGTTTCACATGGAACCAAAGTTCATAGTCGTTTGTCGTGAAAGTGGAGAAATGTGGACTGATGATGATGAAGGTCGTATTCATGATCCGATCTCTCACAACAGGCTGGAAATGTGGGCTCTGTCATATTAAAGTGGAAAAAGACATAAGCAAAGGTGAGATTGCATGTTGGAAGTACACCCATACAACATGGTACAAAAGCTGTAACCATTTGTTTTCTAAGATACAATAGCCAACAATGGATGTAGCGGTTGAGACCTATGTTTTATTCTGTGTTTACTTCTGGAATCAAATATCTGCATTGTCCTCCTTCACCCTTTTAGGAGGCTAGCCTACCTGTCCATTGGCTGTCAGCTGTGTCAGGAATTCATCCACATTTTTTAGAACATTGCCCTCTTCAAGTTTTTCAAACACAAGATCAATAAAATCTGTGTTATTTGAGGCTCCAGAGCTCAGTAGCAGCTGTGCCACCTCAGAGGGATTGAGCGTTGACAACAATCCAGCCTACAACAGGGAATCAACATAATATTAGACAACAGTAATGACCAATGCTGTGGGTAAAGGATTAGCGTTTGCAACCAAAGAAAGTGTGCTCTATGATTTGCTTGTATTTTTGATATGGCAAAATAAACTCCTGTGTTTGTCTTCTTAAGTCTACAATTTTGTTTTCCTGTTCTTAAGGGAGGACTAGAAGTGCAATGTAGGGCTTACCGTAGAGATGTTGAAGTCTTTGAGGTCAGAGTATGATGTATATTGGACGAATGGACCCAGATTTGCTTTAACCCATTGGGCATCACTCTCATTTTGTTGCCTGCAAGCTAAGGCATACAAACAAAAGTTAGGATGTGCCAAATTTAGGAAGGTTTTTGACAGGTAGACATGAAAGAATTTGTGGGCAAGTTTTTTGTCTGAGTGCTTTTCAAGACATTTCACACTGGAAAACACATAACGCACCCTATGTCTGCCCTACCTGGCTCATTGATGGCATTTTCAGCATTTCTTAGGTAGCCCAGCAGACCATGTGTGATCTCTTGCCGTCTGTACAGTGGCATCTCCTGGATAACTGAAGCCAACCCACTCACACTGCAACAGTTGAAAGAAAACATTCTCATGCTGTTTTTTGTCACTATTGTCATTTTCATTTGCAACAAAATCTTGATTGCTCCAAGAAAACTACTCACATGACTTGGTAATTCATGCAGCTGATGTTTGTGGTTGTGTTTATGAGCATTTCTGGAGTAAAACTGGCAAGGATAGGAATCAGTTTCACATGGAACCAAAGTTCATAGTCGTTTGTCGTGAAAGTGGAGAAATGTGGACTGATGACGATGAAGGTCGTATTCATGATCCGATCTCTCACAACAGGCTGGAAATGTGGGGTCTGTCATATTAAAGTGGAAAAAGACATAAGCAAAGGTGAGATTGCATGTTGGAAGTACACCCATACAACATGGTACAAAGGCTGTAACCATTTGTTTTCTAAGATACAATAGCCAACAATGGATGTAGCGGTTGAGACCGATGTCTTATTCTGTGTTTACTTCTAGAATCAAATATCCGCATTGTCCTCCTTCACCCTTTTAGGAGGCTAGCCTACCTGTCCATTGGCTGTCAGCTGTGTCAGGAATTCATCCACATTTTTTAGAGCGTTGCCCTCTTCAAGTTGTTTAAGCACAAGATCAATAAAATCTGTGTTATTTGAGGCTCCAGAGCTCAGTAGCAGCTGTGCCACCTCAGAGGGATTGAGCGTTGACAACAATCCAGCCTACAACAGGGAATCAACATAATATCAGACAGCAGTAATGACCAATGCTATGGGTAAATGAATAGAGTTTGCAACCAAAGAAAGTGTGCTCTATGATTTGCTTGTATTTTTGATATGGCAAAATAAACTCCTGTGTTTGTCTTCTTAAGTCTACAATTTTGTTTTCCTGTTCTTAAGGGAGGACTAGAAGTGCAATGTAGGGCTTACCGTAGAGATGTTGAAGTCTTTGAGGTCAGAGTATGATGTATATTGGACGAATGGACCCAGATTTGCTTTAACCCATTGGGCATCACTCTCATTTTGTTGCCTGCAAGCTAAGGCATGCAGACAAAAGTTAGGATGTGCTCAATTTAGGAAGGTTTGTGACTGGTAGACATGAAAGAATTTAAGTTTTTTGTCTGAGTGCTTTTCAAGACATTTCACACTGGAAAACACATAATGCACCCTATGTCTGCTCTACCTGGCTCATTGATGGCATTTTCAGCATTTCTTAGGTAGCCCAGCAGACCATGTGTGATCTCTTGCCGTCTGTACAGTGGCATCTCCTGGATAACTGAAACCAACCCACTCACACTGCAACAGTTGAAAGAAAACATTCTCATGCTGTTCTTTGTCTCTATTGTCATTTTCATTTGCAACAAAATCTTGATTGCTCCAAGAAAACTACTCACATGACTTGGTAGTTCATGCAGCTGATGTTTGTGATTGTGTTTATGAGCATTTCTGGAGTAAAACTGGCAAGGATAGGAATCAGTTTCACATGGAACCAAAGTTCATAGTCGTTTGTCGTGAAAGTGGAGAAATGCGGACTGATGACGATGAAGGTCGCATTCATGATCCGATCTCTCACAACAGGCTGGAAAATTGGCATCTGTGAAATTGAGGTGGAAAAGAAGCTAAGCAATACAGAGACTGCATGTTGTATATGTACTCATACAACATGTCACAAAGGTTGCAAACAAGTCTTCTCTATGATAGACTCCTTGAAGAGTTGTGTAGCGGTTTAGCAAATGTCTTATTCTGTCTTATCCTGCTGGAATAAAACACCAGGATTGTCCTCCTTCACCCTTTTAGAAGCCTAGCATACCTGTCCATTGGCTGTCAGTTGTGTGAGGAATCCATCCACATTTTCTAGAGCGTTGCCCTCTTGCAGTCGCTCAAACACACGATCAATCAAATCTGTGTTATTGGAGGCTCCCAAACTCAGTACCAGCTGTGCCACCTGAGAAGGACTGAGGACTGACAACAATTCAGCCTACAAAAGAGAACCAGCATAATATCAGACAGCAGTCATGGAAATGTTCTGGGTAAAAGAATTCCGTTTACAGGAAGATGTACATCTGCAGTTGGCACTCACAGCGGACAAATTAGGATTGAAGGCTTCCAAGTCCTGCACAGTTGCAAAATCAGAGAAGTCGCCAAGGTTTGCCTTTAGCCACGCTTGGCTCCCCGTGATAGATGAGACACAGCCAGGATCTGCAGAAAAAGCAAGAAAGTTATTGACAGGGTAATATACCACATGTTGTCATGGAAAAACCAAAGTGAGCTTGAGTTTCTCCTTTTACCTGTTGAGTCATTTCTTGACAAGAACGGTTTGATGAAGTGAGTGAAGACTGCTTGCTGTGTGTCTCTGTCCATGGATGCCTTTTGGCTTCCAAATGCCTGAATGCTACATTTGAGAGAAAGCTTTCAACATCTAAACTTCTAGTCAACTGCACATTTGCAGAACAGAGCTATATGTCTCATATTTACTTACACAGTCTGGTATGTCTGGCAGCTGAAGTTTTTGGAGCTAAGGCAAAATAGGAAGTTGAAAGATGGAACGGCCAGAAACGGACGGATCTTTGTCTTGAACCAGCTGGTAATGAACTCCTCACTCTGTAGTTGTGCCTGGCTGAAGTTGTCAATTCTCACTTCTCCAAGAGCCTCGAGCACATTTGACGAGGTCGGGTAGGTGTTGTTGACGGCCTTGAATTGGCAGAAAAATAATTGTAGCTGGACCCAAACTTCACGCAGGGAAATGGCAATATTGTGAAAATGTGATTTTGTACTTACCATGTTAGCAAATGTCTCAAGGGCCTGGTCCAGTACAGCAGAGGCTTTTTGGAAGAAAAGCTTCCAGACTTCTACTGGGTATATGTTTTGGCTTTTCAGTGTGCAGTTCAGCAGTGTGACCAAGTTGCTGGATGTGAGATAGGGAGCCTTGAAAAAGAAAATTGACAAAGAATACAGCCATTTTGTCAGAGCTCATGGAGATTTGTCTCAGGACCATAATGGGGCAAAATCCATGTTCTGTTTTTGGAGTTTAAAAAGGAATCTTACAGAGGAACAGGCATGTTCTGTGATGGTGAAATTGCACAGGGCTGCCGAGGAATTGCCAGCTGACAGGATTTGCTCAAGTTTTGAACTGTGGAAAAAACACAATAAATTGAAATCCAATGTCCCCTTAATTACACTGTGTTAACAAATTTTACCTAGACAGAATCAACATTGAACAAAACGGCATTTCACCCACCCATCAACTCCATTACAAATGAGATTCACTGTGAAAAGAGAATGGTTGTGTGTCAGATAATAGTCCTTCAGAATGCATTTATATCCTTAGAGTTGAAATGTGTACTTCTAGACAGACTTACCATGAACTGGGGTCACCTTGCACTGAAGACAAAGAGAATATGAGTGTTAGTATAGTGGAAACATCTTCTTCAAGTGTAAATACCTTGACTTTGTCACAGTTGGCCCAATTAGTGTGCCAAACCTGGATCAAATATTGGATAACCCATGTAAGACACCCCCCACACCCACCCACCCACCCCCCAAAAAACTAATCTTACCACAAAGGAAGCTGGAACTGAGCAGCCTGTTTGAGAAGAAAAAGAAAGGAAACAAATCAATGGAGTAGTCATTACAGTGCTGGTACTGGGCTTTTGGGAAAAGTTTAGTCAGGAAAGCCCATTTGCCACATACGTGGGAATGTGTCCTGGAGGTACTGCTTGCTTGATCTCACGCCCTGTGAAAGGTCCAGTGGCAATGCTGCCAAACTCTGCGCAAGACCATCGTATCTAAAGGAAGAAAAGAATTCATTGTGACTTGTCAGGAGCCTCAGCTTGGCATTGTGCACACCCAAATGTCTAACTGTGGATATCAGAAATATCTTACACAGCCTGGTAGGATTCACAGGTGATGTTACTGGGGATCACCCGCAAGCTGCTAGGAAGGATGCTCGCCATCACAGGAACCAAATAAACCTGGAACCACTGTTGATAGTCTTCTGGCTGAAAGTCTTTAAGCTGAGGAGCAAGGGCTGTCAAGGTCAGGCTCAAAATGGTGTCTCGCACATCTGGATTTTGGATGAGGGTGACATTTCTCTGAAAAGAGAAGGGGATCATAATAAGGTCAGAGAGGAAGTTCTGAAGTCTTTGTGGAAATGCGGAGATGAGGGGGAGCTTATCTAAACTAAATCTTTGTACTTCTGTACAGCAGGGATGCCTCAAGGCATGAAGCATATCAGAAATGGATCATTTTCAGTTAAACACTTGAGCAGGTTTATGAAAGAACACTGTTAACATTTGTTGATGTTTGCGCTGAGGTAAGGTTACCAATGAGAATTCACCTGCTTGTTGATGTTTGCAAAAGCCTGGAAGAATTGGTTGAGCTGCTCATAATCACTGGTCTCTGTCAAGCTTGTCAACACCTCCCTTACAACATGTGCATCGTTTAAAGCACCACTGTTTGGATCTAGGATTAGATCAGCCTTTTGCGATGGTAAAAGAACGTCCAGAACTGCCAGCTATGGATACAAAAAAGTAGAATTCATGAAATGCATGTCTTTTGTATAATTTCCAGAATTTTGCTTTGCTATTCTCAAGAAAGACAGGAAGAGTAATAAGAGTAAAGCTTACCGTAGAGATGTTGAAGTCTTTGAGGTCAGAGTATGATGTATATTGGACGAATGGACCCAGATTTGCTTTAACCCATTGGGCATCACTCTCATTTTGTTGCCTGCAAGCTAAGGCATACAAACAAAAGTTAGGATGTGCCAAATTTAGGAAGGTTTTTGACAGGTAGACATGAAAGAATATGTGGGCAAGTTTTTTGTCTGAGTGCTTTTCAAGACATTTCACACTGGAAAGCACATAACGCACCCTATGTCTGCCCTACCTGGCTCATTGATGGCATTTTCAGCATTTCTTAGGTAGCCCAGCAGACCATGTGTGATCTCTTGCCGTCTGTACAGTGGCATCTCCTGGATAACTGAAGCCAACCCACTCACACTGCAACAGTTGAAAGAAAACATTCTCATGCTGTTCTTTGTCAGTATTGTCATTTTCATTTGCAACAAAATCTTGATTGCTCCAAGAAAACTACTCACATGACTTGGTAATTCATGCAGCTGATGTTTGTGGTTGTGTTTATGAGCATTTCTGGAGTAAAACTGGCAAGGATAGGAATCAGTTTCACATGGAACCAAAGTTCATAGTCGTTTGTCGTGAAAGTGGAGAAATGTGGACTGATGATGATGAAGGTCATATTCATGATCCGATCTCTCACAACAGGCTGGAAATGTGGGCTCTGTCATATTAAAGTGGAAAAAGACATAAGCAAAGGTGAGATTGCATGTTGGAAGTACACCCATACAACATGGTACAAAAGCTGTAACCATTTGTTTTCTAAGATACAATAGCCAACAATGGATGTAGCGGTTGAGACCTATGTTTTATTCTGTGTTTACTTCTGGAATCAAATATCTGCATTGTCCTCCTTCACCCTTTTAGGAGGCTAGCCTACCTGTCCATTGGCTGTCAGCTGTGTCAGGAATTCATCGACATTTTTTAGAACATTGCCCTCTTCAAGTTTTTCAAACACAAGATCAATAAAATCTGTGTTATTTGAGGCTCCAGAGCTCAGTAGCAGCTGTGCCACCTCAGAGGGATTGAGCGTTGACAACAATCCAGCCTACAACAGGGAATCAACATAATATTAGACAACAGTAATGACCAATGCTGTGGGTAAAGGATTAGCGTTTGCAACCAAAGAAAGTGTGCTCTATGATTTGCTTGTATTTTTGATATGGCAAAATAAACTCCTGTGTTTGTCTTCTTAAGTCTACAATTTTGTTTTCCTGTTCTTAAGGGAGGACTAGAAGTGCAATGTAGGGCTTACCGTAGAGATGTTGAAGTCTTTGAGGTCAGAGTATGATGTATATTGGACGAATGGACCCAGATTTGCTTTAACCCATTGGGCATCACTCTCATTTTGTTGCCTGCAAGCTAAGGCATACAAACAAAAGTTAGGATGTGCCAAATTTAGGAAGGTTTTTGACAGGTAGACATGAAAGAATTTGTGGGCAAGTTTTTTGTCTGAGTGCTTTTCAAGACATTTCACACTGGAAAACACATAACGCACCCTATGTCTGCCCTACCTGGCTCATTGATGGCATTTTCAGCATTTCTTAGGTAGCCCAGCAGACCATGTGTGATCTCTTGCCGTCTGTACAGTGGCATCTCCTGGATAACTGAAGCCAACCCACTCACACTGCAACAGTTGAAAGAAAACATTCTCATGCTGTTTTTTGTCACTATTGTCATTTTCATTTGCAACAAAATCTTGATTGCTCCAAGAAAACTACTCACATGACTTGGTAATTCATGCAGCTGATGTTTGTGGTTGTGTTTATGAGCATTTCTGGAGTAAAACTGGCAAGGATAGGAATCAGTTTCACATGGAACCAAAGTTCATAGTCGTTTGTCGTGAAAGTGGAGAAATGTGCACTGATGACGATGAAGGTCGTATTCATGATCCGATCTCTCACAACAGGCTGGAAATGTGGGGTCTGTCATATTAAAGTGGAAAAAGACATAAGCAAAGGTGAGATTGCATGTTGGAAGTACACCCATACAACATGGTACAAAGGCTGTAACCATTTGTTTTCTAAGATACAATAGCCAACAATGGATGTAGCGGTTGAGACCGATGTCTTATTCTGTGTTTACTTCTAGAATCAAATATCCGCATTGTCCTCCTTCACCCTTTTAAGAGGCTAGCCTACCTGTCCATTGGCTGTCAGCTGTGTCAGGAATTCATCCACATTTTTTAGAGCGTTGCCCTCTTCAAGTTGTTTAAACACAAGATCAATAAAATCTGTGTTATTTGAGGCTCCAGAGCTCAGTAGCAGCTGTGCCACCTCAGAGGGATTGAGCGTTGACAACAATCCAGCCTACAACAGGGAATCAACATAATATCAGACAGCAGTAATGACCAATGCTGTGGGTAAATGAATAGAGTTTGCAACCAAAGAAAGTGTGCTCTATGATTTGCTTGTATTTTTGATATGGCAAAATAAACTCCTGTGTTTGTCTTCTTAAGTCTACAATTTTGTTTTCCTGTTCTTAAGGGAGGACTAGAAGTGCAATGTAGGGCTTACCGTAGAGATGTTGAAGTCTTTGAGGTCAGAGTACGCTGTATATTGGACGAATGGACCCAGATTTGCTTTAACCCATTGGGCATCACTCTCATTTTGTTGCCTGCAAGCTAAGGCATACAAACAAAAGTTAGGATGTGCTCAATTTAGGAAGGTTTGTGACTGGTAGACATGAAAGAATTTAAGTTTTTTGTCTGAGTGCTTTTCAAGACATTTCACACTGGAAAACACATAATGCACCCTATGTCTGCTCTACCTGGCTCATTGATGGCATTTTCAGCATTTCTTAGGTAGCCCAGCAGACCATGTGTGATCTCTTGCCGTCTGTACAGTGGCATCTCCTGGATAACTGAAACCAACCCACTCACACTGCAACAGTTGAAAGAAAACATTCTCATGCTGTTCTTTGTCTCTATTGTCATTTTCATTTGCAACAAAATCTTGATTGCTCCAAGAAAACTACTCACATGACTTGGTAGTTCATGCAGCTGATGTTTGTGATTGTGTTTATGAGCATTTCTGGAGTAAAACTGGCAAGGATAGGAATCAGTTTCACATGGAACCAAAGTTCATAGTCGTTTGTCGTGAAAGTGGAGAAATGCGGACTGATGACGATGAAGGTCGCATTCATGATCCGATCTCTCACAACAGGCTGGAAAATTGGCATCTGTGAAATTGAGGTGGAAAAGAAGCTAAGCAATACAGAGACTGCATGTTGTATATGTACTCATACAACATGTCACAAAGGTTGCAAACAAGTCTTCTCTATGATAGACTCCTTGAAGAGTTGTGTAGCGGTTTAGCAAATGTCTTATTCTGTCTTATCCTGCTGGAATAAAACACCAGGATTGTCCTCCTTCACCCTTTTAGAAGCCTAGCATACCTGTCCATTGGCTGTCAGTTGTGTGAGGAATCCATCCACATTTTCTAGAGCGTTGCCCTCTTGCAGTCGCTCAAACACACGATCAATCAAATCTGTGTTATTGGAGGCTCCCAAACTCAGTACCAGCTGTGCCACCTGAGAAGGACTGAGGACTGACAACAATTCAGCCTACAAAAGAGAACCAGCATAATATCAGACAGCAGTCATGGAAATGTTCTGGGTAAAAGAATTCCGTTTACAGGAAGATGTACATCTGCAGTTGGCACTCACAGCGGACAAATTAGGATTGAAGGCTTCCAAGTCCTGCACAGTTGCAAAATCAGAGAAGTCGCCAAGGTTTGCCTTTAGCCACGCTTGGCTCCCCGTGATAGATGAGACACAGCCAGGATCTGCAGAAAAAGCAAGAAAGTTATTGACAGGGTAATATACCACATGTTGTCATGGAAAAACCAAAGTGAGCTTGAGTTTCTCCTTTTACCTGTTGAGTCATTTCTTGACAAGAACGGTTTGATGAAGTGAGTGAAGACTGCTTGCTGTGTGTCTCTGTCCATGGATGCCTTTTGGCTTCCAAATGCCTGAATGCTACATTTGAGAGAAAGCTTTCAACATCTAAACTTCTAGTCAACTGCACATTTGCAGAACAGAGCTATATGTCTCATATTTACTTACACAGTCTGGTATGTCTGGCAGCTGAAGTTTTTGGAGCTAAGGCAAAATAGGAAGTTGAAAGATGGAACGGCCAGAAACGGACGGATCTTTGTCTTGAACCAGCTGGTAATGAACTCCTCACTCTGTAGTTGTGCCTGGCTGAAGTTGTCAATTCTCACTTCTCCAAGAGCCTCGAGCACATTTGACGAGGTCGGGTAGGTGTTGTTGACGGCCTTGAATTGGCAGAAAAATAATTGTAGCTGGACCCAAACTTCACGCAGGGAAATGGCAATATTGTGAAAATGTGATTTTGTACTTACCATGTTAGCAAATGTCTCAAGGGCCTGGTCCAGTACAGCAGAGGCTTTTTGGAAGAAAAGCTTCCAGACTTCTACTGGGTATATGTTTTGGCTTTTCAGTGTGCAGTTCAGCAGTGTGACCAAGTTGCTGGATGTGAGATAGGGAGCCTTGAAAAAGAAAATTGACAAAGAATACAGCCATTTTGTCAGAACTCATGGAGATTTGTCTCAGGACCATAATGGGCAAAATCCATGTTCTGTTTTTGGAGTTTAAAAAGGAATCTTACAGAGGAACAGGCATGTTCTGTGATGGTGAAATTGCACAGGGCTGCCGAGGAATTGCCAGCTGACAGGATTTGCTCAAGTTTTGAACTGTGGAAAAAACACAATAAATTGAAATCCAATGTCCCCTTAATTACACTGTGTTAACAAATTTTACCTAGACAGAATCAACATTGAACAAAACGGCATTTCACCCACCCATCAACTCCATTACAAATGAGATTCACTGTGAAAAGAGAATGGTTGTGTGTCAGATAATAGTCCTTCAGAATGCATTTATATCCTTAGAGTTGAAATGTGTACTTCTAGACAGACTTACCATGAACTGGGGTCACCTTGCACTGAAGACAAAGAGAATATGAGTGTTAGTATAGTGGAAACATCTTCTTCAAGTGTAAATACCTTGACTTTGTCACAGTTGGCCCAATTAGTGTGCCAAACCTGGATCAAATATTGGATAACCCATGTAAGACACCCCCCACACCCACCCACCCACCCCCCAAAAAACTAATCTTACCACAAAGGAAGCTGGAACTGAGCAGCCTGTTTGAGAAGAAAAAGAAAGGAAACAAATCAATGGAGTAGTCATTACAGTGCTGGTACTGGGCTTTTGGGAAAAGTTTAGTCAGGAAAGCCCATTTGCCACATACGTGGGAATGTGTCCTGGAGGTACTGCTTGCTTGATCTCACGCCCTGTGAAAGGTCCAGTGGCAATGCTGCCAAACTCTGCGCAAGACCATCGTATCTAAAGGAAGAAAAGAATTCATTGTGACTTGTCAGGAGCCTCAGCTTGGCATTGTGCACACCCAAATGTCTAACTGTGGATATCAGAAATATCTTACACAGCCTGGTAGGATTCACAGGTGATGTTACTGGGGATCACCCGCAAGCTGCTAGGAAGGATGCTCGCCATCACAGGAACCAAATAAACCTGGAACCACTGTTGATAGTCTTCTGGCTGAAAGTCTTTAAGCTGAGGAGCAAGGGCTGTCAAGGTCAGGCTCAAAATGGTGTCTCGCACATCTGGATTTTGGATGAGGGTGACATTTCTCTGAAAAGAGAAGGGGATCATAATAAGGTCAGAGAGGAAGTTCTGAAGTCTTTGTGGAAATGCGGAGATGAGGGGGAGCTTATCTAAACTAAATCTTTGTACTTCTGTACAGCAGGGATGCCTCAAGGCATGAAGCATATCAGAAATGGATCATTTTCAGTTAAACACTTGAGCAGGTTTATGAAAGAACACTGTTAACATTTGTTGATGTTTGCGCTGAGGTAAGGTTACCAATGAGAATTCACCTGCTTGTTGATGTTTGCAAAAGCCTGGAAGAATTGGTTGAGCTGCTCATAATCACTGGTCTCTGTCAAGCTTGTCAACACCTCCCTTACAACATGTGCATCGTTTAAAGCACCACTGTTTGGATCTAGGATTAGATCAGCCTTTTGCGATGGTAAAAGAACGTCCAGAACTGCCAGCTATGGATACAAAAAAGTAGAATTCATGAAATGCATGTCTTTTGTATAATTTCCAGAATTTTGCTTTGCTATTCTCAAGAAAGACAGGAAGAGTAATAAGAGTAAAGCTTACCGTAGAGATGTTGAAGTCTTTGAGGTCAGAGTATGATGTATATTGGACGAATGGACCCAGATTTGCTTTAACCCATTGGGCATCACTCTCATTTTGTTGCCTGCAAGCTAAGGCATACAAACAAAAGTTAGGATGTGCCAAATTTAGGAAGGTTTTTGACAGGTAGACATGAAAGAATATGTGGGCAAGTTTTTTGTCTGAGTGCTTTTCAAGACATTTCACACTGGAAAGCACATAACGCACCCTATGTCTGCCCTACCTGGCTCATTGATGGCATTTTCAGCATTTCTTAGGTAGCCCAGCAGACCATGTGTGATCTCTTGCCGTCTGTACAGTGGCATCTCCTGGATAACTGAAGCCAACCCACTCACACTGCAACAGTTGAAAGAAAACATTCTCATGCTTTTCTTTGTCAGTATTGTCATTTTCATTTGCAACAAAATCTTGATTGCTCCAAGAAAACTACTCACATGACTTGGTAATTCATGCAGCTGATGTTTGTGGTTGTGTTTATGAGCATTTCTGGAGTAAAACTGGCAAGGATAGGAATCAGTTTCACATGGAACCAAAGTTCATAGTCGTTTGTCGTGAAAGTGGAGAAATGTGGACTGATGATGATGAAGGTCATATTCATGATCCGATCTCTCACAACAGGCTGGAAATGTGGGCTCTGTCATATTAAAGTGGAAAAAGACATAAGCAAAGGTGAGATTGCATGTTGGAAGTACACCCATACAACATGGTACAAAAGCTGTAACCATTTGTTTTCTAAGATACAATAGCCAACAATGGATGTAGCGGTTGAGACCTATGTTTTATTCTGTGTTTACTTCTGGAATCAAATATCTGCATTGTCCTCCTTCACCCTTTTAGGAGGCTAGCCTACCTGTCCATTGGCTGTCAGCTGTGTCAGGAATTCATCGACATTTTTTAGAACATTGCCCTCTTCAAGTTTTTCAAACACAAGATCAATAAAATCTGTGTTATTTGAGGCTCCAGAGCTCAGTAGCAGCTGTGCCACCTCAGAGGGATTGAGCGTTGACAACAATCCAGCCTACAACAGGGAATCAACATAATATTAGACAACAGTAATGACCAATGCTGTGGGTAAAGGATTAGCGTTTGCAACCAAAGAAAGTGTGCTCTATGATTTGCTTGTATTTTTGATATGGCAAAATAAACTCCTGTGTTTGTCTTCTTAAGTCTACAATTTTGTTTTCCTGTTCTTAAGGGAGGACTAGAAGTGCAATGTAGGGCTTACCGTAGAGATGTTGAAGTCTTTGAGGTCAGAGTATGATGTATATTGGACGAATGGACCCAGATTTGCTTTAACCCATTGGGCATCACTCTCATTTTGTTGCCTGCAAGCTAAGGCATACAAACAAAAGTTAGGATGTGCCAAATTTAGGAAGGTTTTTGACAGGTAGACATGAAAGAATTTGTGGGCAAGTTTTTTGTCTGAGTGCTTTTCAAGACATTTCACACTGGAAAACACATAACGCACCCTATGTCTGCCCTACCTGGCTCATTGATGGCATTTTCAGCATTTCTTAGGTAGCCCAGCAGACCATGTGTGATCTCTTGCCGTCTGTACAGTGGCATCTCCTGGATAACTGAAGCCAACCCACTCACACTGCAACAGTTGAAAGAAAACATTCTCATGCTGTTTTTTGTCACTATTGTCATTTTCATTTGCAACAAAATCTTGATTGCTCCAAGAAAACTACTCACATGACTTGGTAATTCATGCAGCTGATGTTTGTGGTTGTGTTTATGAGCATTTCTGGAGTAAAACTGGCAAGGATAGGAATCAGTTTCACATGGAACCAAAGTTCATAGTCGTTTGTCGTGAAAGTGGAGAAATGTGCACTGATGACGATGAAGGTCGTATTCATGATCCGATCTCTCACAACAGGCTGGAAATGTGGGGTCTGTCATATTAAAGTGGAAAAAGACATAAGCAAAGGTGAGATTGCATGTTGGAAGTACACCCATACAACATGGTACAAAGGCTGTAACCATTTGTTTTCTAAGATACAATAGCCAACAATGGATGTAGCGGTTGAGACCGATGTCTTATTCTGTGTTTACTTCTAGAATCAAATATCCGCATTGTCCTCCTTCACCCTTTTAAGAGGCTAGCCTACCTGTCCATTGGCTGTCAGCTGTGTCAGGAATTCATCCACATTTTTTAGAGCGTTGCCCTCTTCAAGTTGTTTAAACACAAGATCAATAAAATCTGTGTTATTTGAGGCTCCAGAGCTCAGTAGCAGCTGTGCCACCTCAGAGGGATTGAGCGTTGACAACAATCCAGCCTACAACAGGGAATCAACATAATATCAGACAGCAGTAATGACCAATGCTGTGGGTAAATGAATAGAGTTTGCAACCAAAGAAAGTGTGCTCTATGATTTGCTTGTATTTTTGATATGGCAAAATAAACTCCTGTGTTTGTCTTCTTAAGTCTACAATTTTGTTTTCCTGTTCTTAAGGGAGGACTAGAAGTGCAATGTAGGGCTTACCGTAGAGATGTTGAAGTCTTTGAGGTCAGAGTACGCTGTATATTGGACGAATGGACCCAGATTTGCTTTAACCCATTGGGCATCACTCTCATTTTGTTGCCTGCAAGCTAAGGCATGCAGACAAAAGTTAGGATGTGCTCAATTTAGCAAGGTTTGTGACTGGTAGACATGAAAGAATTTAAGTTTTTTGTCTGAGTGCTTTTCAAGACATTTCACACTGGAAAACACATAATGCACCCTATGTCTGCCCTACCTGGCTCATTGATGGCATTTTCAGCATTTCTTAGGTAGCCCAGCAGACCATGTGTGATCTCTTGCCGTCTGTACAGTGGCATCTCCTGGATAACTGAAACCAACCCACTCACACTGCAACAGTTGAAAGAAAACATTCTCATGCTGTTCTTTGTCTCTATTGTCATTTTCATTTGCAACAAAATCTTGATTGCTCCAAGAAAACTACTCACATGACTTGGTAGTTCATGCAGCTGATGTTTGTGATTGTGTTTATGAGCATTTCTGGAGTAAAACTGGCAAGGATAGGAATCAGTTTCACATGGAACCAAAGTTCATAGTCGTTTGTCGTGAAAGTGGAGAAATGTGGACTGATGACGATGAAGGTCGCATTCATGATCCGATCTCTCACAACAGGCTGGAAAATTGGCATCTGTGAAATTGAGGTGGAAAAGAAGCTAAGCAATACAGAGACTGCATGTTGTAAATGTACTCATACAACATGTCACAAAGGTTGCAAACAAGTCTTCTCTATGATAGACTCCTTGAAGAGTTGTGTAGCGGTTTAGCAAATGTCTTATTCTGTCTTATCCTGCTGGAATAAAACACCAGGATTGTCCTCCTTCACCCTTTTAGAAGCCTAGCATACCTGTCCATTGGCTGTCAGTTGTGTGAGGAATCCATCCACATTTTCTAGAGCGTTGCCCTCTTGCAGTCGCTCAAACACACGATCAATCAAATCTGTGTTATTGGAGGCTCCCAAACTCAGTACCAGCTGTGCCACCTGAGAAGGACTGAGGACTGACAACAATCCAGCCTACAAAAGAGAACCAGCATAATATCAGACAGCAGTCATGGAAATGTTCTGGGTAAAAGAATTCCGTTTACAGGAAGATGTACATCTGCAGTTGGCACTCACAGCGGACAAATTAGGATTGAAGGCTTCCAAGTCCTGCACAGTTGCAAAATCAGAGAAGTCGCCAAGGTTTGCCTTTAGCCACGCTTGGCTCCCCGTGATAGATGAGACACAGCCAGGATCTGCAGAAAAAGCAAGAAAGTTATTGACAGGGTAATATACCACATGTTGTCATGGAAAAACCAAAGTGAGCTTGAGTTTCTCCTTTTACCTGTTGAGTCATTTCTTGACAAGAACGGTTTGATGAAGTGAGTGAAGACTGCTTGCTGTGTGTCTCTGTCCATGGATGCCTTTTGGCTTCCAAATGCCTGAATGCTACATTTGAGAGAAAGCTTTCAACATCTAAACTTCTAGTCAACTGCACATTTGCAGAACAGAGCTATATGTCTCATATTTACTTACACAGTCTGGTATGTCTGGCAGCTGAAGTTTTTGGAGCTAAGGCAAAATAGGAAGTTGAAAGATGGAACGGCCAGAAACGGACGGATCTTTGTCTTGAACCAGCTGGTAATGAACTCCTCACTCTGTAGTTGTGCCTGGCTGAAGTTGTCAATTCTCACTTCTCCAAGAGCCTCGAGCACATTTGACGAGGTCGGGTAGGTGTTGTTGACGGCCTTGAATTGGCAGAAAAATAATTGTAGCTGGACCCAAACTTCACGCAGGGAAATGGCAATATTGTGAAAATGTGATTTTGTACTTACCATGTTAGCAAATGTCTCAAGGGCCTGGTCCAGTACAGCAGAGGCTTTTTGGAAGAAAAGCTTCCAGACTTCTACTGGGTATATGTTTTGGCTTTTCAGTGTGCAGTTCAGCAGTGTGACCAAGTTGCTGGATGTGAGATAGGGAGCCTTGAAAAAGAAAATTGACAAAGAATACAGCCATTTTGTCAGAGCTCATGGAGATTTGTCTCAGGACCATAATGGGGCAAAATCCATGTTCTGTTTTTGAAGTTTAAAAAGGAATCTTACAGAGGAACAGGCATGTTCTGTGATGGTGAAATTGCACAGGGCTGCCGAGGAATTGCCAGCTGACAGGATTTGCTCAAGTTTTGAACTGTGGAAAAAACACAATAAATTGAAATCCAATGTCCCCTTAATTACACTGTGTTAACAAATTTTACCTAGACAGAATCAACATTGAACAAAACGGCATTTCACCCACCCATCAACTCCATTACAAATGAGATTCACTGTGAAAAGAGAATGGTTGTGTGTCAGATAATAGTCCTTCAGAATGCATTTATATCCTTAGAGTTGAAATGTGTACTTCTAGACAGACTTACCATGAACTGGGGTCACCTTGCACTGAAGACAAAGAGAATATGAGTGTTAGTATAGTGGAAACATCTTCTTCAAGTGTAAATACCTTGACTTTGTCACAGTTGGCCCAATTAGTGTGCCAAACCTGGATCAAATATTGGATAACCCATGTAAGACACCCACCCCCCCCCACACCCACCCACCCACCCCCCAAAAAACTAATCTTACCACAAAGGAAGCTGGAACTGAGCAGCCTGTTTGAGAAGAAAAAGAAAGGAAACAAATCAATGGAGTAGTCATTACAGTGCTGGTACTGGGCTTTTGGGAAAAGTTTAGTCAGGAAAGCCCATTTGCCACATACGTGGGAATGTGTCCTGGAGGTACTGCTTGCTTGATCTCACGCCCTGTGAAAGGTCCAGTGGCAATGCTGCCAAACTCTGCGCAAGACCATCGTATCTAAAGGAAGAAAAGAATTCATTGTGACTTGTCAGGAGCCTCAGCTTGGCATTGTGCACACCCAAATGTCTAACTGTGGATATCAGAAATATCTTACACAGCCTGGTAGGATTCACAGGTGATGTTACTGGGGATCACCCGCAAGCTGCTAGGAAGGATGCTCGCCATCACAGGAACCAAATAAACCTGGAACCACTGTTGATAGTCTTCTGGCTGAAAGTCTTTAAGCTGAGGAGCAAGGGCTGTCAAGGTCAGGCTCAAAATGGTGTCTCGCACATCTGGATTTTGGATGAGGGTGACATTTCTCTGAAAAGAGAAGGGGATCATAATAAGGTCAGAGAGGAAGTTCTGAAGTCTTTGTGGAAATGTGGAGATGAGGGGGAGCTTATCTAAACTAAATCTTTGTACTTCTGTACAGCAGGGATGCCTCAAGGCATGAAGCATATCAGAAATGGATCATTTTCAGTTAAACACTTGAGCAGGTTTATGAAAGAACACTGTTAACCTTTGTTGATGTTTGCGCTGAGGTAAGGTTACCAATGAGAATTCACCTGCTTGTTGATGTTTGCAAAAGCCTGGAAGAATTGGTTGAGCTGCTCATAATCACTGGTCTCTGTCAAGCTTGTCAACACCTCCCTTACAACATGTGCATCGTTTAAAGCACCACTGTTTGGATCAAGGATTAGATCAGCCTTTTGCGATGGTGAAAGAACGTCCAGAACTGCCAGCTATGGATACAAAAAAGTAGAATTCATGAAATGCATGTCTTTTGTATAATTTCCAGAATTTTGCTTTGCTATTCTCAAGAAAGACAGGAAGAGTAATAAGAGTAAAGCTTACCGTAGAGATGTTGAAGTCTTTGAGGTCAGAGTATGATGTATATTGGACGAATGGACCCAGATTTGCTTTAACCCATTGGGCATCACTCTCATTTTGTTGCCTGCAAGCTAAGGCATGCAGACAAAAGTTAGGATGTGCTCAATTTAGCAAGGTTTGTGACTGGTAGACATGAAAGAATTTAAGTTTTTTGTCTGAGTGCTTTTCAAGACATTTCACACTGGAAAGCACATAACGCACCCTATGTCTGCCCTACCTGGCTCATTGATGGCATTTTCAGCATTTCTTAGGTAGCCCAGCAGACCATGTGTGATCTCTTGCCGTCTGTACAGTGGCATCCCCTGGATAACTAAAGCCAACCCACTCACACTGCAACAGTTGAAAGAAAACATTCTCATGCTGTTCTTTGTCACTATTGTCATTTTCATTTGCAACAAAATCTTGATTGCTCCAAGAAAACTACTCACATGACTTGGTAGTTTGTGCAGCTGATGTTTGTGGTTGTGTTTATGAGCATTTCTGGAGTAAAACTGGCAAGGATAGGAATCAGTTTCACATGGAACCAAAGTTCATAGTCGTTTGTCGTGAAAGTGGAGAAATGTGGACTGATGACGATGAAGGTCGTATTCATGATCCGATCTCTCACAACAGGCTGGAAATGTGGGGTCTGTCATATTAAAGTGGAAAAAGACATAAGCAAAGGTGAGATTGCATGTTGGAAGTACACCCATACAACATGGTACAAAGGCTGTAACCATTTGTTTTCTAAGATACAATAGCCAACAATGGATGTAGCGGTTGAGACCGATGTTTTATTCTGTGTTTACTTCTGGAATCAAATATCCACATTGTCCTCCTTCACCCTTTTAGGAGGCTAGCCTACCTGTCCATTGGCTGTCAGCTGTGTCAGGAATTCATCCACATTTTTTAGAGCATTGCCCTCTTCAAGTTTTTCAAACACAAGATCAATAAAATCTGTGTTATTGGAGGCTCCAGAGCTCAGTAGCAGCTGTGCCACCTCAGAGGGATTGAGCGTTGACAACAATCCAGCCTACAACAGGGAATCAACATAATATCAGACAGCAGTAATGACCAATGCTGTGGGTAAATGAATAGAGTTTGCAACCAAAGAAAGTGTGCTCTATGATTTTCTTGTATTTTTGATATGGCAAAATAAACTCCTGTGTTTGTTTTCTTAAGTCTACAATTTTGTTTTCCTGTTCTTAAGGGAGGACTAGAAGTGCAATGTAGGGCTTACCGTAGAGATGTTGAAGTCTTTGAGGTCAGAGTATGATGTATATTGGACGAATGGACCCAGATTTGCTTTAACCCATTGGGCATCACTCTCATTTTGTTGCCTGCAAGCTAAGGCATACAAACAAAAGTTAGGATGTGCTCAATTTAGCAAGGTTTGTGACTGGTAGACATGAAAGAATTTAAGTTTTTTGTCTGAGTGCTTTTCAAGACATTTCACACTGGAAAGCACATAACGCACCCTATGTCTGCCCTACCTGGCTCATTGATGGCATTTTCAGCATTTCTTAGATAGCCCAGCAGACCATGTGTGATCTCTTGCCGTCTGTACAGTGGCATCTCCTGGATAACTAAAGCCAACCCACTCACACTGCAACAGTTGAAAGAAAACGTTCTCATGCTGTTCTTTGTCAGTATTGTCATTTTCATTTGCAACAAAATGTTGATTGCTCCAAGAAAACTACTCACATGACTTGGTAGTTCGTGCAGCTGATGTTTGTGGTTGTGTTTATGAGCATTTCTGGAGTAAAACTGGCAAGGATAGGAATCAGTTTCACATGGAACCAAAGTTCATAGTCGTTTGTCGTGAAAGTGGAGAAATGTGGACTGATGATAATGAAGGTCGTATTCATGATCCGATCTCTCACAACAGGCTGGAAAATTGTCATCTGTGAAATTGAAGTGGAAAAGAAGCTAAGCAATACAGATACTGCATGTTGTAAATGTACTCATACAACATGGTAAATGGTAAATGGCCTGTATTTATATAGCGCTTTACTAGTCCCTAAGAACCTCAAAGCGCTTTACATATCCAGTCATCCACCCATTCACGCACACATTCACACACTGGTGATGGTAAGCTACATTGTAGCCACAGCCACTCTGGGGCGCACTGACAGATGGTACAAACGCTGCAAGCAATTCTTTTCTATGATAGACTCCTTGAAGAGTTGTGTAGCGGTTTAGCAAATGTCTTATTCTGTCTTATCCTGCTGGAATAAAACACCAGGATTGTCCTCCTTCACCCTTTTAGAAGCCTAGCATACCTGTCCATTGGCTGTCAGTTGTGTGAGGAATCCATCCACATTTTTTAGAGCTTTGCCCTCTTGCAGTCGCTCAAACACACGATCAATCAAATCTGTGTTATTGGAGGCTCCCAAACTCAGTACCAGCTGTGCCACCTGAGAAGGACTGAGGACTGACAACAATTCAGCCTACAAAAGAGAACCAGCATAATATCAGACAGCAGTCATGGAAATGTTCTGGGTAAAAGAATTCCGTTTACAGGAAGATGTACATCTGCAGTTGGCACTCACAGCGGACAAATTAGGATTGAAGGCTTCCAAGTCCTGCACAGTTGCAAAATCAGAGAAGTCGCCAAGGTTTGCCTTTAGCCACGCTTGGCTCCCCGTGATAGATGAGACACAGCCAGGATCTGCAGAAAAAGCAAGAAAGTTATTGACAGGGTAATATACCACATGTTGTCATGGAAAAACCAAAGTGAGCTTGAGTTTCTCCTTTTACCTGTTGAGTCATTTCTTGACAAGAACGGTTTGATGAAGTGAGTGAAGACTGCTTGCTGTGTGTCTCTGTTCATGGATGCCTTTTGCCTTCCAAATGCCTGAATGCTACATTTGAGAGAAAGCTTTCAATAAATAACATATTCAAAATTCAACATAATTCAACATAATTCAATCACAACCATTTCAAACTTAAATCCCATTGATATTTTAAAACATTGTAATCAACGAATTGGTACATTTTGTCACAACCTCTTCTACACAGAATAAGACCTATATTTCTTTCGTTTATTCATCCACATTTTCATTTCCTTTCATAATTTGATCATTTCATATGGTATTCTAATATGGGATAGTGAACTCTTTTAACCTCAGTCTTTTCATGTCTGGAAAAGTTTCCAACCGCGTTTTACATCGTGGGTAGCAATTTTCAGTTGAAATTCTCCTTTTGACTTATTTTCAATTACATAATTTCTGAATCATTATATAACATTCTTATTTTAAAGAAACACCTTCACAAACGACCACCTTATATTAAGGTGTATGCCTCTTTTACAACAGCTGGGTCACACAGTCATAACTTGTTTGGTCTGACTTGTAATTTAACAATTATGTGATACGCATTTTTCTTTCTTCCTTTTTTTAGTGATTTCAGTGGACTTTGGGACCCTGACATCAACATTCAATGCAATACACAGTGAGAAATGTGTTACATGTTAGAATATTCAATTAAAATTGTTTATGTCTTTAATGATTTCCATAAGCAGTTAACAGCAGTCACCAGCAATAATTGGTAAAATGGAATTTATTCACTTACATCTCTTGGAAAGAGGTGCAGCTGAAGTTCCACTTGCTGAGCTGGTTTAGGAAGTTTCCATTGACATAAGGCAAAAGAGGAATCATCTTCACAGAGAACCACAGCCTGATGAATTCGGGGTCACTGTCATTACCCAAACGAAGGCTGTCCAGGACTCCAAATACATCCAGAACATCAAATCCAGGGACATTGTTGTTCTGTTACAAGACAAATTTGCCATTTACCATTCTTAAAAGCTGTTACATGTTTTACACCTACACTATACTGAAGTAAAGCATTAGCTCATTTACCAGGTCAAAGAACACTTGTAAAGTCGACTCTACAATCTGCCTGAGATTTTGTTCCACCATCCTCGACTTTTCATCTGTTAAGCTTGCATTTTTACCCCTTTTACAGGATAACTCGCCTGTCAGTTTGTCCACTGCAGCAGAGCTCTAAGAACACATAGAGCAGGTGAAAGCACTGGGTTACTGTCAGTAACTTAGCACAAGGGGGAGTCATTTATCAACAATGCTTTGTGGGGACATTTAACAATTTAAGGTTTAACGATGAATTTATCATTTTTTACTCAAATTAATTCCAAAAGGCTTACTCTTTGAGTGGCATCTTGTAGATTTGCTGCATGGCAAGTTTCCTGGAAACCGTTGGTATGAGTGGTGGCTTTGCTTAAATAAGAAAAAACACGGTAACAGAAATTAATAATAAAGTCATCTTTAACTAAAATAACATCCCTGGAATGTATTAGGTCTACAAACTGTTATTTGAGTTTGCATGCCTACCTGTTTTCAGATAAACCTGGTCCTATAAAATGCAAAAAAGAAAATGAATGAACACATGTATTAACATTTTCAAATTAATAATTAATGGAACATGGATAAGAATTATGTTAATGGATTAACTTTTAAAAGAAGAAAAAGGTGACATTTTATTTTATATTCATATAAAATTGCATATGGTTTATATGTATAAAAAAACTTACCTTGTGTTGTGTTGGACTGTAATGTAAATTTATAAAAGAACATGTTAATTCATGTATTTCATTGTATTTCATTGTTTTTGATTTAATTATTTAATCTTGAAAAAAAAAACACTTACAGTTGCAGAGACCAGTCCTGACATACATACTATAGATTTTTTTTTTTATAAAAAAGAAAAGTGTTAGATAAGGATATATATTCTATTAAATGACTAATTGAATGTTCAGAGATACTTACCAATGCCAATAGATGACAGTAGCAGAACTTGCACTGACATTCTTATGCCACCCATCGTGAGAACTCAGTTCTCACTTTTTTTTTTTTGCCCCTCAGTTGATTTTCAGATTATTTAATTTTTATTTTAGATAAAGATGTAAAGTGATACTGGAAAAGAAAAATGAAGTGATAAAAGGGCATTTTAATTATTGCACTGCATTAGATCTAAGAATTTTTGATACAGAAACTCAATAGTAAAGAACATAAAAGTATGACGTTTGAATGACATGTTATACATACACAATGCATACATTTTCTTTTTAATCCCTCCAAAGCTAAAAGCAAGATTAAATAGTATGGATTATTTCTTACTTCTGTACAGTGATTATAAATTAATAACAGAGTATATCAGAAAGCGAGATAAGCCATAGAAAGATGTTTAACTGGTTGAACTCACCTCTCGAACTCCTTCACTCTGTGAGAGAAGACTGAAGATCGCTGTTAGTGGTGAAGCAGGTATATACTGGGTGGGGTAAAAGAAAATTAGAGCAGATGAAGCAAAACATGCTGAGAATGTTCTAAAAGATTCCATTGGGTAAACACATTGCCAAACACTGTGCACAAACAGTATGGACTACACTTTGGATAGATGATCATTATTCAGTCAACAGAACATGGAATTTGCGAAATATGATTAAGGACTGTTGATATGTAAATGCTTTGGTTATAACTACCTACAACGGGGTTAAAGGAAATGTTATGATTTTGGATAAAGTTTGGCAAAATCAATGTTTATGGCTAAAAAGAAAACAAAGAGGATATGATTTTGGGTTACCTAGACCTCCTTTTTTCCACCTCAGTCTCACATTACTCAGCAACTGCTGAGTAATAAAATTGTTACCCCTTATGAAGGCAGTCCATCGTTACCTTTTAGAGTTTACATATACTGTAGTGGTACTGGCAATAATTTGGATGCAAGCATGAACTTTGAAGACCAAATCAGGGAATACAATCTAGCCTCCATTGCTTTTCACTTCCTTCACCTAGGCACCTAGGCAAATCTCATGCATCTCAAATAATAATCTCGTTACCTGAAAACATCCTCATTTCTGTGTCCTTATCACTGACATTTCCCAGATTTGGTACCTTATATGCTTTTAGTCTAGCATAAATCTCTGTTCTGTAATTGGCATGAAAATTCTGGACTATCTGCTTGAATGCTTCCTAAGCTTTTAATTCAGCTGGCTTTTTCTTTTGAACTCTTCATTAAGCATTAGTTCATGGACTTTAGGAGAAGATTTCAAAAACACCTTCCTTAATTTTGGCTTTACTTTTCTTGAGACCAAACATACTCCTTAAAAGCTGAAACACATCACTGTTTCTGCCCAGTCACTGTAGTTGTTTAGTAGTAGTTGGAAGATCGTAAAGAATTTGCTTCTGGGCTCAACAAACACTAGTACAACCGGGTTGATGAGTTTCCAGAGGTGTGGACTCGAGTCACATGACTTGGACTCGAGTCAGACTCGAGTCATTAATTTTATGACTTTAGACTTGACTTGAAAAAATGTTCTAAGACTTGTGACTTGACTTGGACTTTTACACCAATGACTTGGGACTTGAATTGGACTTGAACCGGTTTACTTGAAAAGACTTGATATTTTACCCCAAATATAAAATTTAACATGCATATTATATAGAGATTGAAAATGTGACGTCATTCACGGGTAGAACCGCAAAGGATTCTGGGAACTCGTGGCAAGCGGTACTAGCGCACGCAGGCTTTCAATTAAAATCAGTTATACAGCGATAAAAAGAAACACAAAAATGTCAAGAAGCCGTTTTATTATTAACTGCAATAGCCGGTCGCATGACAGCCACTGGAAGCCGACGGGTAAAGAGATCGGTTGTTATCGGATTACGTCGTTGAAGAGAAATTGTTCAAGCCATGTTTCCGAAGTAACAAAGACGCGACGGATGGCCTGGATTGCAGCCATTCAAAGATCAAATATAACGTCCCAGAACACTCCAGCTCACAGGTTAGTCTGCTCCAAGCATTTACACGAAGGTCAGTGTTTTTTAGTAGTTAATACGTCATTTTTCATAACATAATTGGTGATATAGGTTACAAGCAAGTCTGGCGCTGAACAGAAATTGTCACGCTATGCTCCTTTGTTTATTGTGCATAAACAGTGAATTGTCCTGACACAATATTGCGTTTCGCCTCTGTTATTATGGTACATTGACAAAAACATATACTTTTATTCACAGGATAAAACAGGTTTTTTGTATCACTAATTGCCCAGTACGATTACAGCATACAGTATTATTGTCACTGCTACATTTCTGTAACGCATACCAGAAATTATTTCCACTACTAATTAATTACCGTTGAGCTCAAAGATCCTATTAATAAACGGTTAAGGAATGTGTATTTATGACGACAGTTTGTGAGACTGGTAAACTTATGATACGTACGATGGTCTTTCGTTCTACACGGTGCATTTCAAGGTCCTGCACCCATCCGTCGGTAAACTGTACCTGGGCTTGTTGCAGTGACCTGAAGTTACTAAACTTCATGAGTGTATGCACTCACTCCAAGAACCGTATGATTATAAATATACATATAAATATGCTACGATGAGATAGCTGACTTCATCTAACTAGCAAATGTTGTCCAGGCTACGTTGGTGATGCAGTTTTTTTTAATATGTATGATATTTTTGTCATGCGATTTTAAAGCCGGTCCTATAACCGCATCCAAGAATAACATGCAGCTTATCTCAGAACTGTCGGTGAAAATTATTCTTGGAGCTAGGTTTAATTGAGCTGCATTTTAAAGAGGTGCAATTTCACAATTTGTGTATATTTTCTAAGTTCACTATTTTGTCATGTGTTGAGAAAAACACAGATTTTAAAATTACATGGTCTAATATTTACATTTAGCATATAACTGCAACATTATTTTTTCATTTTTTTTTTTTAAAGACTCGAAAGGACTTGAAATTCAAAGTTTCAGACTTGTGACTTGACTCGGACTTTTACACCAGTGACTTGAGACTCGACTCTGACTTGCCTGACATTACTTGAGACTTGACTTGAGACTTGAGGATAAAGACTTGAGACTTACTTGAGACTTGCAAAACAATGACTTGGTCCCACCTCTGTGAGTTTCAATGTTATGCAAAATCTACGTAGGTTACATCAGTGTCGTTTGGACCTGTTGTTGACATTGTTATATTTTTGACTAT
Organism: Maylandia zebra; assembly: GCF_041146795.1. NCBI lineage: Eukaryota > Metazoa > Chordata > Actinopteri > Cichliformes > Cichlidae > Maylandia > Maylandia zebra. Next base: position 13,168,274 of record NC_135185.1, read on the forward strand.
AAAACTGGTCAGAAAGTTATACTGATACATCCCAACAAAACCATTCACAAAATTTACAATAAAACAGTAACATCGTCAAGTTTTGGTTTTACAACCGAAAGTAAAGTGAAGCTGTGCAATTACTGTTGTGTCATTACTAAATTATTAAAACTGTTACTCCTTTCGATGTGGAGGAAGCAGCAGCTTTACTCTGAGCCCCTCTTGGATGACTGAACTTCTCACCTTATCTCTAAGGGAGAGGCCAGCCACCCTTTGGAGAAAGCCCATTTCCGCTGCTTGCATCCGCGATCTCTTTTTTTCGGTTAGTACCCACAGCTCGTGACCATAGGTGAGGGTAGTGTCATAGATTGACTGGTAAATTGAGAGCTTCGCTTTTACACTGAGCTCCCTCTTCACCACAACAGACCGGTGCAGTGTCTACTGCGGCTGCAGCACCAATCCGTCTGTCGATCTCCTGCTCCCTTCTCCCGTCACTCGCGAACAAGACCCGGAGATACTTAAACTCCTCCACTTGGGGCAGGAACTTGTCCTGGACCTGGAGTGGGCACTCCACCCTTTTCCGTCTGAGGACCATGGCCTCAGATTTGGAGGTGCTGAGTCTCATTCCCACTGCTTTACACTCGGCTGCAAACCGTTCCAGTGCGAGCTGGAGGCCATCATGAAGCCAACAGAACCAGAAAAGCAGAGATGAGATTCTGAGACCAAAGTGCTTTTCAAGACACTCAAAGACACCTTACAAGCAATTAAATACCTAAAGAAGTCACTGTGATGAGTAATGAAATGTTTATCCCACTGAAAACTGTCACGGTCCTGGGTCTCCTGACCCAGCGTTTTTAGTTCTTTGTGATGTTTGTATTATTGTACTTGTGTGAGTTATTCTATGGTTTCTAGTTTCGATCCCTTGCCCTTCATGTTTCTCTGTGTCCCCTCTGTTCTGTGTAAGTCTGTGTCTGCATGTTTGATTTCCCCTCTGTGTCTTTCGGTTCTTAGAGTCCTCTGCCTTATGGTTTATGTCTCTGTGTTTCTTAATTGCTGTCTCCACTGTGTCAAGTTCGCGTCTCTGTGTGATCCTTCCTGTTTTACTTTGAAGGTCCGTGTCTTATGTGAATGTGTCCTGCTTTGCTTGTCTCATCAGTCCTGATTTCTCCCAGCTGTGCCCTCCTTCTGTGTCTCATTCCCCTCGTTACTCCCCAGTGTATTTAAAGTCAGTGTCGTGTCGTGTCATCCCTCATGCTGTGTGTTTCTACCTGTAGCTCCCTGTGTGTTTTGTTAGAGTTTTTCCAGTTTAGATTTTGTAGAGTTTTTGTGTTCAGCAATAAAAGCTGTCATTTTGAGTTCAGTCCTGTCTCCATTGAGTTTGCGTTTGGGTCCAATTCCTGCCGGCACACAGCCGAACTATGACAAAAACACTACTTCCAGATGAACAGAATCAACTTTTGGGGAAATAAATACAAAAATCACAATATTCCAGAGGCTCCAACAGTTGGAAAACATCATATAATTAAAAAGTCAGCAATACAGAATGAAAGAGAATAGGAACGCTTCATAAGATGTGTTTTAACACTGGCTTTGGAGATAGGGGGTCAATAATGCAAATGTGGTGTGAAAGAGTTCCAGATATGAGGCACCACTTGGCTGAAAGCTCATAGTTCAGATAGTCAGGCGAGCAGGGAATATAACAAGAGCAACCGAAAAGGAAAATCTCAGAGTACAAGAACGAGTGGCCATGTGCAGAAGATCAGAGATATATGGAGGTGCGAGATCATGGAGAGATTTGAAAGTAAGAAACAGAATCTTAACATTTATGCAATATTTTTACAGGAAGCCTGTGAACCTGTTGAAAGACAGTATTAATATTTTCTATAGAAAGGTCTGGTAATACGATGAGCACCTGCATTTTACACCAGTTGATGTCTATAGAGACGTTTGGAAGGATAGAATTGTAATAATCAATCTGACTGTCACGGTATGGCATGGCACACCGTGGAAGGAGTGGGGAAGGAGGACCCAGGCGCGGTGCTCTATGTACAAACAGTGTTTATTTACAGAGTGAAAACAACGTAACAATAAATCCCCGTGTTCTCCCAGACTCCCGTGTCGTGTCTCCCGTGAATAGTCCGTGTGCTCTCTGCTCCCGTGTCAGCACCCCCCGGTGCTCGCTGCTCTCCGTGCCTTCCACGCCCTTCCTGCGGGAAACAATAGCGCAGCTGTCAGGACACTCAGAAATGGCAGGCATACACTTTCTGACTAAACTTAGACAGTGTGACTAACGTGGAGTCTCATGCAATGATCCCGCGTCGGTGGGAGCTCCAAGACTCTCTTAAGTAGCTCCCCCGACGAGGCCTGATCAGCAGCAGGTGTGTGGCTTCGGGTGTGGCCAGTCCCCTTGCAGGGCCACACCCTCCAGGCCTGACGCCGCCTATAAACAAGTGCTCAGCCACCCACACACACATATACACAAGCACAGGGAAGGGGGAGCAACACCAAAATACACAACAATAATAATAATAATAATAATATAATACAATACATGACTGCTCAGGGATCCTGGGTCGCCCAGTCCCAGGGCCCTGACACTGACACGTGACCAGAGCATGTACAGAAAATGCAGCGTTGTATTATGTGGTGACAAAATGTGACACCATTTCAGATATATTCACCTATTAACATTCCAACGTAGCACTTATTCTTTGATGCCAGTAACTGTAATGTGTTAAAATAGGACACGCCTAAAAAGCAAAACCACAGTTAAACTTGTTTTTTCAGGTGCAATTACTGTTGTGTCATTGCTAAATTATTGAAAGTGTTACTGTTCTTCACCCCCGTGACACATTTTCACATATTGTCTAAAAAGAAGTAGTTAAAAGGGGTAGTATAATCTTTGGAACCCAGAATTGTAAACGTCATATTGTGACGTTATTGTTGATCAATGGTTATGACAATTTGCATATTAATGATCAAGAATCTGACCTCACTGCCCATGTTTCATTCAGTGGTGCTAGTTTCAGTCATTTTGCAAAGGTACTGTTTATAAGGTTGGGGAAACCTCGAGTGAGCTAAGACTCAAGAAGTAACTTGGAGGAGTGAAGAAACGTTTCTCCCGCTGAAAACGTTACGTCTAGATGAACAGAATTAATGTTTTTGGGATTTCCTCACCTGGATGATTGAGCATGCATCAAGACATTGAAAATTTGGTACATTCTAGAAAAACAAATTTTGCATTGCCATCGCTTATTAATATCGTATAGTTATCAGATGTTCAGTGATAACGTTTGTTGCCCAGGAGATGCAAAGAGTTGTGAAAATTTTGAGAGGGTTTTGATGTTTATGTTATATCTATTGTGCAGAACCTTCAGGAATAGCGTTACAAAAGACTACATTTTTCAAATGCTCACTGAAATGCACACTGAAAGACTGCACAAAGCTAAGGAGAAGCTATCACAATCTTCAAAGCACAAGCCGGTCATTGGTAAGGTAAGATAAGATAATATCTACAGGGAGTGCAGAATTATTAGGCAAGTTGTATTTTTGAGGAATAATTTTATTATTGAACAACAACCATGTTCTCAATGAACCCAAAAAACTCATTAATATCAAAGCTGAATGTTTTTGGAAGTAGTTTTTAGTTTGTTTTTAGTTTTAGCTATTTTAGGGGGATATCTGTGTGTGCAGGTGACTATTACTGTGCATAATTATTAGGCAACTTAACAAAAAACAAATATATACCCATTTCAATTATTTATTTTTACCAGTGAAACCAATATAACATCTCCACATTCACAAATATACATTTCTGACATTCAAAAACAAAACAAAAACAAATCAGCGACCAATATAGCCACCTTTCTTTGCAAGGACACTCAAAAGCCTGCCATCCATGGATTCTGTCAGTGTTTTGATCTGTTCACCATCAACATTGCGTGCAGCAGCAACCACAGCCTCCCAGACACTGTTCAGAGAGGTGTACTGTTTTCCCTCCTTGTAAATCTCACATTTGATGATGGACCACAGGTTCTCAGTGGGGTTCAGATCAGGTGAACAAGGAGGCCATGTCATTAGTTTTTCTTCTTTTATACCCTTTCTTGCCAGCCACGCTGTGGAGTACTTGGACGCGTGTGATGGAGCATTGTCCTGCATGAAAATCATGTTTTTCTTGAAGGATGCAGACTTCTTCCTGTACCACTGCTTGAAGAAGGTGTCTTCCAGAAACTGGCAGTAGGACTGGGAGTTGAGCTTGACTCCATCCTCAACCCGAAAAGGCCCCACAAGCTCATCTTTGATGATACCAGCCCAAACCAGTACTCCACCTCCACCTTGCTGGCGTCTGAGCTCTCTGCCCTTTACCAATCCAGCGACGGGCCCATCCATCTGGCCCATCAAGACTCACTCTCATTTCATCAGTCCATAAAACCTTAGAAAAACCAGTCTTGAGATATTTCTTGGCCCAGTCTTGACGTTTCAGCTTGTGTGTCTTGTTCAGTGGTGGTCGTCTTTCAGCCTTTCTTACCTTGGCCATGTCTCTGAGTATTGCACACCTTGTGCTTTTGGGCACTCCAGTGATGTTGCAGCTCTGAAATATGGCCAAACTGGTGGCAAGTGGCATCTTGGCAGCTGCACGCTTGACTTTTCTCAGTTCATGGGCAGTTATTTTGCACCTTGGTTTTTCCACACGCTTCTTGCGACCCTGTTGACTATTTTGAATGAAACGCTTGATTGTTCGATGATCACGCTTCAGAAGCTTTGCAATTTTGAGACTGCTGCATCCCTCTGCAAGATATCTCACTATTTTTGACTTTTCTGAGCCTGTCAAGTCCTTCTTTTGACCCATTTTGCCAAAGGAAAGGACGTTGCCTAATAATTATGCACACCTGATATAGGGTGTTGATGTCATTAGACCACACCCCTTCTCATTACAGAGACGCACATCACCTAATATGCTTAATTGGTAGTAGGCTTTCGAGCCTATACAGCTTGGAGTAAGACAACATGCATGAAGAGGACGATGTGGACAAAATACTCATTTGCCTAATAATTCTGCACTCCCTGTATGGCCAATGTTGGGAAATTACTGTTTTGTGTGTTGTGTATATATTGTGTTGTGAAAAATATGAAAAACAAAATTGCTCAGTAAATGAAATACAATATTGTATGGAACATTATGATACAATAAAATATGATACAATAAGGAGCTTAAATCTAAAGTTACTGCTGGTGCTATGAGAGGTTAAAGATTTCCTGTATTTTTCCATCTTTCTGGCAGTGGCACTCAACTGTGTTCAAGTGCTCAGCTACATGAGCATGCATCAGAGTAGGTAAAGGATTTAGATGAATTTTCAATTCAATTCAATTCAATTCAATTTTATTTTATTTATATAGCGCCAAATCACAACAAAAGTTGCCTCAAGGCGCTTTATATTGTACAGTAGATACAGAGAAAAACCCAACAATCATATGACCCCCTATGAGCAAGCACTTTGGCGACAGTGGGAAGGAAAAACTCCCTTTTAACAGGAAGAAACCTCCGACAGAACCAGGCTCAGGGAGGGGCGTCCAGTGATTAATAACAGATATGATTCAATGCAGAGAGGTATTTTAACACATAGTGAGTGAGAAAGGTGACTGGAAAGGAAAATTTAAAAAAAAAAACATCTATTTAAAACAATCTATTTAAAATGAGAGCAAGCCTTTCACTATAGATATCTAAATAATATCCTGCGTGAACTCTACCTAGATTTCATATAATAACTTCTATAAGTTCTAGAAAAAGGTACGTCTTTACCAGTTAGTTGCAATCTGCAGTGGACTGTTTTAGTCAGTAAACTCTCGATGGATAATAACTGACACCTATTCATACTTACAGCATGAAGGTGGAAACATCTTCCATCTTTTGCTTTCTTGAAAGCATGTCATATAAACTCCAAATGGGATTATGTGCATGCTCATATGACTGACTGATGTGAGTATTTACTACATATGTGAGATATTTTTTTCATCACTGATTCATTAGTTTGGGAAAACAAAGCAGGTCCATGAAACTAATCATTGACTTTAATGCTGAGTGAGGGAATGAGGTTTGATGCTAAAACTTAAGAAAGTCATGAACTGATTAAAGCAGAACTACAGCTTTATTAAGGCTAGAGATTGCATTGGCCACTGCACACTGTTCTGTATTCAGTGTTAAGCAACAATGATGCATTGTGGGTAATGTGACAAAACCAGTTGTGCCATGCAGAAAAGTGAGACGGCTGCAAGGAGTTTTTGTAATACTGCCTACTGGAGCAGTGTTATACTCTAGCTACAGTCATATGAATAAATTGAATGGATATCATTGACTTTCCCAACATACCTGTACAAGTAAAAGCTTGTTTTTCTTTGAAATACTTATATATATATATATATAACCCAACAAGAATAATTTCATCAAAGTGATATAAGATTTGACTAAGCTATCCTGCAACTGTCTACCATCTACAAATAGACAGTTGTAGGATAGCTTAGTCCAGCGGTCCCAACTCCCGGGCCTCGGACCGGTACCGGTCCGTGAGTCGTTTGGTACCGGGCCGCGAGAGTTGAGGCTCAGGTGTGAAATGTATGGTTTTCAGGGTTTTTATCGGTTTTCAGCATTAGTTTGTTATCGTTTTTATCGTTAACTCGGTTTTCCTGGGTCTTTTCACGTGTGTTATGAATAAATCTTCTTTTTTTCGGTACCGGTACTAGTTTTATTTTGTTGTATTTATCCGCGACACCTTAAAGGCCGGTCCGTGAAAATATTGTCGGGCATAAACCGGTCCGTGGCGCAAAAAAGGTTGGGGACCGCTGGCTTAGTCCACTCTTACATCATCAGTCACACAATTCTAGAGAATAGTCAACAACTTCCTGTTAAAGTTTTTGGTTTTCAGAGAAACAGCCCATGCATCTTTGTGAACAGTTTCCCACCTGTGAATGCCAGCAACCTCCTGCAACCATTTGCCAACCAGTAAGGAAATTCATACTTTATATTCTTTAGACTAATAAAGGATAGAGGGTCGCTGACTGGTCTCTAGGTCTGTGTAACTGAGGCCTGCCATGACTGGACCAAAGAGTATGAATATTTTCTAGCAGCTGATGGGTTTGATCTTTATTTAGGATTAGTAGAATCTATAAGTTTTTACTGATTGAATAATTACTTAGAAACCTGCAGACATATTACTATAAAAGAATGTGCGGGGGCAGCTGAAGGCACGATAACTGGCGCCTGGTACCGGTCACGGCCACCTCCCATAGCTCAGTGCCTGCAAAGCAAGTAGCTTCTCCTCATCGGTTTTAACTGATCAGATAGATGCAAATTCTCATATAAAAATCTGTGAATTGAGGTTATTCTCTTCTGGAAAGATTGACTCCAGCTAACTCTTTTACAGCCTAACAAATTTCTAAACAGAAGAGATCCATGTACATGATAATTTTTAATTGTTCAGTGCTTTAATAAATAATAATCATAATAAAGTGTTTCAACTGGTGATTCCTCAAGGTGGATAAACAAACACGTTAGCACAACAGGTGGTTACCTGGGAGTCATTGACCTGTCTTGAGACTTAGTTACTATTTTAGCAATCGATTTCACAGTGACTGTCAAACAACCAGCTGCAACCAGCTGTGGAATAAATATTTTTCCCACCCAACCACTCATTGCTACAAGTGACTAGAGTATCTTCTTTTTGACATCCTAAACAAATATTTATATGTTTTCCTCTTATCTAGCTCATTTAGGTTTGTTAAGCTTTTTTGTGCATTGGGCCAGTGTTGAATATATTAGCATGTCATTTCATGCCACATTTCTATTGGTTAGTGGTTAGATTTGTATTGTGGAAGCATCATTCATGGTAATTCTATGTAAGATCCATTACCTAAAATGCCACATTTTCCATAGAGGATACATATTTCTACACTTATCAGTGTTACACTGTATCATTTACTTAACAAAAAATGTCTCAAAATGAAGGAGCAAAAGAAGGTACTTCCCATCACTCAACAGTGTGTTTTATGGCCTTCAGCAGCAAAATAACTTTGTTAGTTCCTCATGTTCTTGTAGAAGACTTTTGGGTCACTCTTCTTTAAAATGCTGTTCATTAAAGTTTGAAGGCATTTGTTTATCCACATCTCTCCTAAGACCCTCCTACAGCATGTGAATCCGGTTGAGGTCTGGACAGTTTCTGGATAATTACGACACCTTGGGATCATTTTGCTATTGCATGATAGAATTTCAGCCAAGCTTTAGATGGCCTCAAATTTGACTCTAGATCACTTTGGTACAGTATACATAGGAGTTCTTGGTCTACTTTATGACTGTACAGGTCCTGTGACTACAAAACAGACATTCCACCACCATGTTTTACAGACAGTATGGGATGTTTGTTTTTCTCCAAACATCTCAGCTATCCAGACAAAATTTTTACAGAGGTCTTGTGGTTTATCAACTTTAGAAACTTAAATCCTCCTTTCTCCTGGCGAGCCTTCCGATACTTGCTCAGGCTTTTTTCTGATTGTACTGTCATGAACTCAAACATTTATCATGCTAACTGAGGAAAGTACAGTCTTGAACTTACGTATTATCTGCACTCTGCATGGTCTGACCTTGGGAAGAATTTGCTGAGATAAAAACTTCTAGGAGGATTGAATGTTCTTGAATGTTTTTTGGTTGCGCTGTACTTTCTTTTTAACATGACAGCAACGACAGAAAAAAAAATCACTCATTTTACTTTAGAATTTACTTTTTTAGAAAATACCAGAGGAATGTAGATATTCTTACAGCAACATTGCTATTTAGACAAAGGCACTATATTTCACACTTGGTGTCAGAAAATAAGACTTATATAAATCAGTAAGAAAGATGTATCACGGAGGTTTCCTACTGCACATTTGACCTGTTTGTAGTTATAATTTCGCAGAATAATTCCACCAGTGTTTAAGTGTTTATTTTTAGACCAGTGTTTTAGTTCCCACACACACCCAGCACATTTTTTTACTCTGATTGTTTAATGAAGTCAGCGAATGAAGTTGAATGAAGTTGTGTTGTTTCTTTACTTACTGATGTTAGGAATTCTAAATTGAAACCCTGCCTTGATGGGGCTGAACAAGATGACTCATATAGCAGCCTCAGGAAAGTTTTAAATACCTACATTAGGAGTACACCAGAACTTATAACACAAACAAAAATGGTCACATAAGACAGGAGGAGTCCACAAAAGTTCGCCACCTCTTTAGAAATGATAAGGATTGTTTCACAAGGTCTCTCATTTTTTATTGCATATTCCCCAAAAGAGTAATCTCTGAAACTCTGCTGTCTAACACAATCAATAGATTTGATTGGTGGTCTTGAAGTATTTCTCTGGCATCTGTCTATACTATGTGTCTGTAGCCATGAAAGTCAGAAAGCAGAGCAGTAGGCAAAAGTGTCCAAAATACCTTATCTGAGAGAAGGGATTTTGCCTGATGAACTGTTGTGAAAAAGTCTATCAGTGTTACCACTAGTAATGTCAAAGTATTAATATCTATATCCTTTATTTATTCAGGTAGGTCTCACTGAGATTAATAATTTGTGAAGACAGTTATGGCCTAGTGGGCTTTGAGATCTACAACTTAATATACTAAAAAGCTTTGTGTAAAGCTTTTCAAAATATAGTTACAAAGTTGCTTACAGAATAATAAAATAGAGCTCCAAGAAGGATACAATGGTTATAACAGCAACAAATATTGAAATAATATAACTGTTCACTGACCATGAGATCCCTCAGATATCAGGTGTGAGGTGTAGACGAAGCTAAGAATATTTCATAGAGGCTGCAAGGTAACTGAATATAGACAGCTCCTGTATTGTTATCAGTAAGACTTGCCTGTAACTTCATTACCTGAAAAGGGCAAATTATGTGCCAATTATTTTATTCCCACTTTCGTGACCACTTATTCTTGAAGTTGTGGGAGAGTCTGAAAGGCATCACATGTAACGCAATGTGATAGGTGGAGTACACACTGGGCAGGTTGCCAGTTAGTCACAAGGCCATAATAGAGAGACAGAGATGCGCACTCGAATCTGCACATATGGGCAATTTAGAAAGGGCAGTTAGCCTAACGTCTTGATGCAAGCTCATTGTGTTATCAGGACATTGCCACACAGAACTAACACCATCCCAACAGACACAGCAGCCATGGAAGAGAAAATGCAGTGTTGGTGTTAAGTGCCAAGAAAATCGCTGTGAATTATACATTGTTGAAACTAGCTAAGCTAATGGCACAAAAGTGTCACCTTGTGCTACTTTTATATACAGAGGGATTTTGGTCAACTCAATGACTGCGAGGTGATGCCCAGGTCCAAATCATTACTTCTCCACGCACTGTGCTGACAGTTGGCATGGTGTTTGGCTTTCTCCAAATGTGGTGCTGTGTATTATGACCAAACATCCTCAATTTGGTGTCATCTGTAAAAAAAGATTACTCTTCAAGTCTTGTGGTTTTATCAAATGTTGCTTTACAAACCTAAGCAGTGCTGCCATGTTTATTGTATCAGAGAAGCTTTCTCATGACAACCCTCCCAACCGAGCTGTGCTTGTTCAGTGTTTTTCCTTCTTGTGCTGTCATTAATTTTAACATTTGAACATTCATTCATACAATCCTTATCTGTTGGGGACTTAAATGTAGTTTAATACTAGTAATATTATAAAAAACAAAAACATCAGCGCCTTTGTTCTTGCCATGTGAATGGGCCAACTCTTTTTTAAAAATAACTGTAAGAAATACTTGATTAAAACAAAACAAAACTTAAATACATATGTCTGAAGTCATAGTTAATGATTCTTGATCATGTGAAGGATAAACTGTCATTAAAGTAAAATGCCACTCAGATAATTCCTGGCATGTTCTTCATAGTGCAGATGTCTGCACTATGCTGTGCTCAGCAGGCTTTTTGTTACATAAAAGAAAAAAATAAAATATATAGTAAATGTTTATATTATACAGGACGTCTTTGTCTTTTGCTTAAACTGTGGGTGTTTTTCTGGTGCAACATATTTAGTTGAACTTACTACATTTTAACCAGATATCAGTCAAAATTCCAATATTGGTTACTTTCTATAAATGTAGAAGACTTTTCTGTGCATGTTGGATGAGGTCGCGATGAAGAGAGTTACAGAAAGAATAATAAAACTTTTCACAGCTTTGTTTCTTGCACTTCTAGGTAGCATGCAAAGGGTTTTCTGTGTTGAGTGGCATCACACAATAAGGCAGACCGGCGCAACCAACACGTTTTTGGCACTCAGTACGTGAAACAGGTGGCTTGTATGAGTCATTTGGACAGATTTCAGAAAAGGATCGTATTTTATTCCCCATTACGGGAAAAGGCTGTTTTGCATCCACTGTGTTAGCAGTGTTGCTCAGGATTCTGCTGCGAGACTTCTTTTAAATACTCACATGTCACACTCCAGCTGCACTGGGTCTTCTTTAAATTCAGACTCCACTTTTGGAATTGGATTTTGGCCTTTAGAGTGCTGCATGGTCATCAGGGCCCTACTGGCTATGCATCACACCGAAGGAGACAAAGCTTTTGCAACACTGGCACTCTCTCCCTCTGAGCGAAAAACTCATCTTTATGAACTTGCTTTAGTTTTTACATTCTAGCAGTTTGTTTTGAAGCACTTTGTAATGTTTCTTGAAAGGTGCTTGGGAGAGTGTGTTCAGGGTGTGGTGTCAGGAGAGGGAGGCTGACTCACACATATCTGAATTCTTCCCTTTCAAGTATGCCGCCGGGACCTGAATAGAGATCTGTGTGTGGTATGAGGGCAACTGAAAATCTGCTGCAGAAATAGACTGCAAATTGAAAAAAACACCACAGGTGTAACGCTGTGTGCGTGGACGTTTATTATCACAGAGCTATACAAGAATTTACTTTTTTTCTTACCTTTTGTGAAATAAAAATTAAAAATCACATGCGTGAAGAGAAATGTTTACATATATAAGTACATAAATATTAGTATTTTTTTCCAAAGTTAAATGTTGCAGATAATAAAATCAAAGAAAAATCATGTGAACTTGATTATAAACTCATGTAGCATTTCCCATTCTGTTGCATCGCTAACATCTTAGGGCTGATTCCCTGTAAAGGAAAACAAAAACATGGTGTTATTTTTATTGTCTCACAGAATAATACTGAAACCAAGGCCCTGTGCTTCGTACGTCGCTTACTACATCCAAGATTAAATGAAACATCCAAGATCAAATCATCGCGCTAACTCTGAGCTCGCTATTCCGGTTCCCCGAACACACCTGTTGTTGACGATTAGTATAGCTGGATGAAGTAATGTGAGATCACTGGGTGGCCCAACAGGGGCTACGCATCGATAGTAGAAACATTGATCGGCAACCCTTTGATTGGTCGGCGAAAATGTCGAAGGAGCGCGCTCGGTATTTTTCGGCAGCAGAGCAAGAACTCTTGAGTGAGGGATTTCAGGAGTTTCAGAGTTTAATTAAAACGCAAGGGAACACTGCAAAGGCTGCAAAAGCAAGGAGAGAGGGCTGGCAGAAAGTTGCTGACAAATCAAACTCGTAAGTAATTCAATAATAACAATAATAATGGAGTGGATTTATATAGCGCTTTTCAAGGCACCCAAAGCGCTTTACAATGCCACTATTCATTCACTCTCACATTCACACACTGGTGGAGGCAGCTACGGTTGTAGCCACAGCTGCCCTGGGGCAGACTGACAGAAGCCAGGCTGCCATATTGCGCCATCGGCCCCTCTGGCCAACACCAGTAGGCGGTAGGGTAGATTTATCATATCACACCATATTATCCAATATTATATTACATTATATTATATTATAATATGTTATATTATATCCCCTTTCACATTAGAGCCACAACAGGACCCACTAGAACATGGGAACAAGTAAAAGTGAAATATAAGAATATTCTACAGAATGGTAATATTTATCACTTATATTGCTTGTCGTCTCTTGGACAGAGACCCTGAAATAATCTGTTTGTTTGTTCATAACAGCAACCAAGAAAAGGGCAGGGCAAAAAAAGACAGGTGGTGGTCCTGCACCCCCTCGTCAACAAGTTGGTTAAGTGAATAATACCCTCACGGGAAAATCGATATCTCTCTATGAGCACACTGTCGCGCTGAGCTAAAGGATCCTGTCTGTCCCGCAATATACGCTGAATTCTGAGGACTCTCCTTATCAATCTTGCACCTTCCGCAATGGGTGGCTCGCGTAAACGGACAGGATATGACTGCGACAGACTTCCCAAATCCACCTTCGCTTTTATAGCCGTGGTCTCTCATCTTGATTACACGAAGTAATTTACAATTACTACTCTGAAATATGAATTACATCTGTAATAATCACATACATGTAATAGAATGTTAATAGTACATTTCCCTTTTTTAGGAAATGACCTGTATGTATCTGTGTGAAATCAATAAAAGGATCAAGTGCTGCATTATCTTTAGTTACATTGATGTTATTTATTTATGGGCTTCGGGGAACCGAACGATCCAGGATCACGCGAAATCGTCAACAATCTCATCCAGCTAACTCACTTAGCGCGGTACGAAGAACAGGCCCCAAATCACTGCAGTCAATCAAAACGCAAACACCCCTGCTAGCATAACTTTAAGACAGACAAGTGTTGTTTTACTGTGCACACCCAACTTACCAGAGTAAACTGAAACTCATATGGCATTGTTCGCTTTCTTGACAGTTATGAAAAATGTGACAGGCAATATTTCTTTCAGTTGATCGACAGAGTCTCAAGTACCGACAAACACAATATAAAATTTTGTCCAGGAACTCGTGCATTAAGACGCTCACTATTACTGCTTTGGAGAAGTTCTGTACTTTATTATTATTTTATTTTTATCTTGTGTTTTAAATCTCGTCATGTTAATCAATTTAATCATATCAAATCAAATTCACATTGCCTTGATTAGAGTAAAGCTATCTTAAGATTAAATTGAGATGATGTTTATTGTACTTGACCTAAGCCCACCCGTAACCACTTTAGTTAAAGCATTTGCTTAACATGAAAGGCAACACAGCGCAGTGACACAGTATCCTTCTGTACTGATTTCTTACTTTATATTTGTTTGGAAGTTTTTAATATTAGATAAAAGTAACTCAAATAAAAATAAAATGCAGCTTTTAAGTGAAGATGTAATTTATTAAGTGAAAAATGTTTCCAAACGTACCTGGCCATATGTGAAAAAGTAATTGCCCCCTAAACTTATTACCTGGTTCTGCTCATGGATGCCATTTTTGAGTCTCTTTTTTATTTTGTTGTATCAGGAACACTGAACTTGACGTGAGCCTGCAGTTCTTTAGTTTTTCTGGGTTCTTTTGCGACCTTATGGATAAGTTATCAATGCACTCTTGTAACCCTTTCCAGACTGATAGATGTCAGTGATTTTATTTCTCACCTGTTTTTAAGCTTCTTCAGATCGTGGAATGATATATTGCATTTTGTTCTATTTAAAAGGTTTCTTGGTTTACCAGGTCTGGCAGTTGTCAGGTGTAGGTCTGGCAAGTGAAACTTAATGCAGCTTTCTAAAAAACATTGTTGATCACAGTTGATTCGTGATTTAACTAGCTGGTCATTTACTTTTTCACACGGTGCCTGGTAGGTTTGGACAGCCTTTTTTCTCCTAATCAATGAAGTCAACATTTAAATCATTTTGTATTTACTCACTTTGGCATTGTCTGATATAAAAATTTGTTTGATGATCTGAAATATTTAAATGAGACGTATACAAAAGAAAACTAATAAATAAGAAACAGGAAAAGTACTTTTATTTAGCATTAGGGGAGAAACTGTACGCCTAAAACATAGTCTTATAAAAATTAGCAGATGGCAACTGGTTATCTTAACACAAGTACAGGGTTCACAGTATGACATTGAAACAGCCAATCAAATAATGATTGACACAGCCATTGGGATGTTCTCCATTACTTTGTGAAGTCCTGTTTTAAAGGTTCAAGTTTAGCATTATGTCATTTTAGCCACCAGTTTAGTTTGGTTTTGTTTGTAATCTGAAGTCACCTTATTTGAATTAGAGGGCAGAAATGTAGCCCAACATATTGTGAAAAAAATTGTTGGGCTACATTAATGAGCTGCTGACCTCGAATTCACTAAATAGAAAAAGGAGAAGTATAAGTTTAAATCACAAAAACCCTGCGTTTTGGGTTCTGTCACTTATCCTACAGTTTTCCTGTAACTCAGATTTTCCTAATAAGTCTGACTTCATGTAAATGAGAATGTTTTATGCTGTTTACATGCATAATAATAAGTGTGTATATTTTTAAATGGTCTATATTGATATACTTATAAGGGATCAAGCAAAATTCTACTATTATACATCTGTTCACAGGTTGGTTTTATTTGAAAGAGTCATTGGAGCCAGGTTTATTTGATATCAGCTGTTGCCAACTTAAGAGGAAACCAACCTGAAACCATTCATCATTTTTTATGTCAACAATGCATGAATACACTTATAGAACAGCTTAATAAAAATGAGCTAAGCGAGAACAACCTGAATGTTTAAGATTGCTGACATAACAGTGAGAGACCCACCTACATTTTGACACTGACAATCTATCAGTGTAAACCTCCAATCAAATTAATCCTTTTGATCATTGAGGTTTAATGTTGACGCAGTTCTCATAATGGTATCTTATTGCGTATTTTATAGTAAGAACATCTTCTGAGAAACACAAACATTTTCCCAGCATTAAACGAATGTGTTCATAGAAAAAAACATACAAATATTTTAATTGTCTTCCTAGAATTACGAACTGCACAGACAAGATTTCAGAACAGAAAAATGCTTTAATGAGTGCAACGTGCTTGCCAAGTTTTTATTAGTGGTGAGTAATTCTCTTATCGTGTTCCCACAAATACCTGAAAACATGAAGGAAGTTTTTTTGTTTGTTTCTTTTTTAAAAAACAGACAAAAAACCAAAACAATGACCGGATTTACAAAAAATGAGAAAACATTTTGTTTACCGTAACAGCCTGAAAGAGGCAGTGTTTGCAAGATCATTTTTAAACACCTGTTATTTGTAATTACCTGATTATACTTTTAACATAATAATAAGTGTGTATAGGCTTACAAGCGTATTGAGTCAGTGATCTTTAGCAAATGGCTCAAACTATGAAGAAACCCTGCTAAAACACTTCACTCTCCTTTAGTACCAGCAGATAGCAGTAAAGCACCACTCAGACAGTAGTTCTGCACAAGCATATACACCCTGCAAAATGGGGAATGTCTGTGGTGCTCAACCAAATCCTACAAAGGTGGATCTGCATTATAAAGTATATTTCAATGTGAATCCCTCACATAAAGTACTGCAGGTAAACATCAAGTAGATAGTTCATAAATAGTTTACATACCTGTTACATTGTGGAGGTTGATTACACCATCGATTGCCCATGCAAACTATGACAGCGGCACCCTTTAATGTGAAACCATGGTAACAAGAGTATAGAGCAACCAGTTTTCGAGATGTAGAGGACAAGATATAATCTCCATTGTTGATCTGTTTAGGAAGGCCACACCGTTTTAAGTCTGGAATTGGGTAAATGTTTCTCGTTAATATGTGGCAGAAAAAAGGAAACCAATTTAAGGCAATGATTTTTTAAATAATAGGCGAAAGATTTGCCAAAAATTTCACAGGCTGACCTTCGCCCATTTCGTCTTTCCAAGCTTCCAAATTCATTGAGGGTATCTGATCACAGGAGACATAATGAGATGGATACTTCCCCAATCTGAAAGGATCAAGAGGAACTTCTCCTATGTCGCTATTATCACAGATCAGATGGGATAGAGAAAATTTTAAAAGTTCCTCCTTCTGTTGCTGGGTAAACACACCATCAGCTTCCCACCAAAACCTGAAAATGAAAAATACACAAGTTTCACTGAAGCCTTGATTTCATTTGAATGTTCAACCTAGACAAATCTTACGTACCTGTCACCATCACGGAGCACTTTCATCTGCCTTCCAATCAGGCAAGCAAAGAGAGGACCAGTTCTTGAGCCAGGCAAAAGCCTTTCAACAAGTCCTCCTGGATATACATCGATGTTGTCGGGATGTTTGTATATGTCAAGTATTCTCTTAGCAACCCTGGAGTCTCCCGCAGCCAGTGACAAATCATCCAATGTCTTAATGCGCTGCAATCCACAGAATTCCCTCCAATCGTTGTATCCTGAAAAGGAATTTTAGCACAGTGTCATTTAAAAGTGGATGTCTTGTCAAGAGTTCTCTTTATGAAGACTACGTACAGGAAGCTATTAAAGCTTAGCTAGAAACAGGAAGAAATGGGACGCCAGCTGTCCAAATAAAACCCATTCAGCAGAACTGCTAGAGCTCACTGCAGCATCGTTTCTCTGATTTCTCTGACACAAAAATATGAGCTTGACCAAATGAAAACAACCCATTGATTTAAAACTAAAGTCTAAGATGGTCTGTCTTGTTTTTAGTTGTGCACAAAGTTGTCTTTCTTATGTTGTATATGTAAAGACATATAAAGATACAAATAAAGAGAGTGAAAAAGATAGTCTTGATAACCGTTTTACTAAAAGTTCCAGGGAAAAGGCATGGTCCTTGGATATGAGATTTAGCACAGCTGCACTGGAACTGCAAAAAGCTTTTTCACATTGGTAATAACTATTCCCAAGAGTCTGATGTGTAAAGTCAGTGGAGTTAAACTAGGCAATGCAAGATTTTGGCACCTTTCAGACACAAGGCAATTCAAAATGCTTCAAAAGATTTAAGTACAGTAAAAAAAGATTAAACTTGCATGGAAAGTCAATAGAATGCATTGCAAAAAAATAGAAAAACGTTGACCTATGAGTGAGCACGAATGCCACAGGCTTTCCTGCTACAGGCATAGGTGCTCTGTGAATCTAAACCAGCACTTTTTACAGCTTTAAATATATTCTCATGCAGCATTATATCACAAAATTAGCATTCAGTTTCTTTTCAAAGGCATGAAATATGAAATAACCAGATAACTTTGAGAACACGTCATATACAGATCAACTGTTGAAAATGTTGAAAAGAATAGCTCAATTTCCATTTTGTCAAACATTACTTGTGAAGCAATTAATACCTTTTAAATTATTTGTTCTCACTTTCATCTTAGTCCCTTTTCAAGTTATCACAAAGCACTTTTTCCCCTCAAGTACAGACGTTGTATTTTAAGTGAATAACAGATTGTGTTCCAGGAGACTCAGTCTGTGCATATTTTCAGTCATTTTCCCTTTGAGATTTCCTGTCATGTAAAAACGTAACTAAGTTGATGCTAGCTTCCCATTCTATAGCTTTAACATCATTGCTAAATGTTAAAGAAAAGTACTGTGACAAAAACGAATGAAAAGAAAAAAGGGAAGCATGTAGAGTGCAGGTGAGAGAATCAGGTGATATTACTTTCTGATTTCCTGAGTTCGTGTCATCATGGAAGCTGGAAGAAATGCCAGACTGCAGGGCAAGTAAAATCCACCTGATTGATATGATTATTAAACTGCCTATCTGATTTAATTATTTATTAACTCAAGATGCAGGAAGCCAGTGACTGGCAACCTATCCAGGATGTACCCCGCCTCTCTCCCTATGACAGCTATATATGCTATGTAGATTGGTTCATTCATGGATGGGTGGATCCTGGTTAACGTGTGCTTATCACAATCAACCACTGCTGGGCTGCTGTGGACAGTGACTTTAAATTGGAACATCAAATTGCTGTAAAACAAGCAGCATAAAAGAAGGCTAAAAACTCATGCGAGTTCTTCCATACAGTATATATGCAGCCCTAACAGATCTCTACAGCTATGCAGATAGTGCTCTCTCACCTGGAAAATGAATCAAAAGATCATTTTTGCTGATTACAGCTCACCCTTTGGTACAGTTCTTCCCCATAAACAAACTGTGCAACCACAGCCTGGATGCCACACTTTTTGCTTTTTTTTTGTTTTTTCTGGCACCCATGTGATTATAATGGATGTGTCCCCTGTTGAGTAGAGGTGACCATTCTTCATATTTAGCAATGGCTGTGGAAATTTGGCATGACATTAAGAATAAAAAAATCAGGAGATCAAATCCAGTCTTTCCACCTTAACCCGACTCACCATACTCTCATTTACTTCCCTTAAGACATGAAGGGATCTGAACAGAACTGCACACAATAACCTAAATCTGACTCTAGCTGCTATGACACTATTGAACTCATCTATCATTCTGCACTAATGCTTCACACGCACCTGGCTGTATAGGATTCTTTCACAGTGCTACTTTCTATATTGCCGTTTTCTTGTGATATTCTGGGGGTTTTTTTTCTTTCTTTCTCATGACTCCTCTTGTGAGGGGATTATTTGAATCTGCAAGTTTGCTCACTTAGAGAAATGCTCACAAAGCAACAAGACCATCAAAAAGCTTGTTGGGAAGATGACAACTGTTGGTGGAGTTGTTTGGAAATGGAAGAAATATAAAACAGCCATCGACAGACCTTAATCTGGAACTCCGTGCAAGGTCTTGTTTCATAATTTTGAGGATGGTGGTGGATCAGCACAAAACTACACAGGAGGAGCTTGTTCATAATCTGAAAGCAGTTGGGACCACCGTCACCACCAAGAACACCACTGATAAGGCACTGCCGACAAGTTCCCCTGGCTAAAGAAGCCATATCTACACGCCCATCTTAAGTTTGTCTGTTTGCCAGTGAACAGAGAAGGCTTGGGGAAAAGTGCTTTGGTCAGATAAATTAAAATTGAGCTCTTTGCAATCAATTCGACCCGTTTGACATAAGAGAGTATGACTCAAAGAGCACCACCCACACAATCAAGCACAAAGTCGGGAACATTATGCTTTGGGGTTGTTTTTCTGCTGCTTCAGTGGACAGGTCCATGTACCATATAATTATCGACAAGAACCTCCTTTACTTTATTAGAACACGATCCTATGGAAGAAGCTGAAGCTTTGAGTTGCCAAACAGAAGCAAAGAAACCTAAAAGTTTTACAGTGTCTTTCGAGTTGTGTAAAAAAAAATGGTGGCAAAGTACAACAAAGGGTTCACTGCAGTGCTTGCCAACAAGGGTTTCCCCACAAAGTAGTAGAGTAAGGTATGTTTTGTTTGGGGATTAAATGCTTATTTCATTCAATGACTCTCTCCATTAAAATAGAACTACCATAAAATTAGAGACAGTTCATTTCTTTCTTTTCTAAGTGGGCAAACTTACAAATTCAAATAGTTATTTTCACCAGTGTATATGAATACAAACTTTATCCTCACAGACTGTCAACTTTAAAAAAGATGCACAGCTATTTCATGCATTGAGGTGTGTGTGTTATATTGATTACCAATCTCAGAAAAAAAGGGACTTAACTTTCAAGCTATAGCTGCAGTCTTTTTTTATACATGTCATAATGAACGTGAAGTTTTGTTTTCCACCACCTGCGTTCTGCCTGTCTGCTCTCTTTTTTGAGCTTTTACCAGCTTGGCGTTCCTCCATGGTGCCTTTTTTTCTTTTCAGGGATAACTTTGATCTTTGTGGGAGCAATGGCATTAATACAGTCAAAACTTTAGAACTGAAACAAGATCATTGACAGGAGCAGAAGGCAGAGCTGGCTTGGGCATGAAAGCTTGGGTAAATAATGCACAGGTGTTTCCGGTGATATAGAGCTTTATGATTGCCTTGGTTTTTATTCTCCTGGTGTCAGGAGAGACGGTAAGAAGAGAAAACGCAGAAATGAGGAGAAAGGACAACATCAGTCACTGATCATGTTGTTTGCATGCTTGGTGAGAGATTAAATAAATTTAATTCCCATACTGTGTTATTATTCCTTTAAATGAACACAAATAGCGTCCCAGAATCAGTGTGAAATGCTCTGGGATGCTCAGGGGAGTGATGTGTTTGATTTGGATCAGCGTAGATAATGTTTTTGTGCTTATCAGGCTTTATGACTCATCTGTCAGCTTTATAATAACAAATCAAGAAAAGCAGGATTGTTTGCCAGATCACTTCTTTTCTTTTTCTTTTTAAACAAATACCAAAATTCATGTTGTTCTTGTATTGTTAGTTTTAAAATTTCACTTCTATATCTACTTCGTCCTTGTGGGCCTACATAGCTCCAAGCTAAAAAGTAATTTATTACAGCACTGCTCATTCCTTATTGTCCACACTGTAAGGAACCAGGAAGCAACAACAGAGTACTCATATTAATGACCACCCATTAAATATGTCAATGGTTTGTCAATGGTCACTAAGAAACACAGTTTGTTGACAAAGGGAAGGACAAATGATGTGGGTTTTTTTTGTTTGTTTTTTTAAACAGGGTGTGGAGTGGTTACTGACGCTTTGATTTGACGAGGATAATCTAATGGCATTTGAATGACAGATCTGACTCTCAGCCAAGATCTTACCTGGGAGGCCGTGATCTCGTCCTCTCTGCAGGTTCAGCGCAGCCAGGTCCATCTGCTTCAGTGTATCAAGGACCACTAGCCTCTCTGTTACTTCATCAACCAACAGCATGTCTGCGCTAACAGCTGACGCTGCAGATCCAATTACGCCTCTCAGGACTGGTTCAATCCCCCCTAGAAACAAAAGCCTATTACTTATTTTTCCAGAGTCATTAGTATTAATTATTATTTATAGTTCATGTGTTGTTGTGGGTTGCTGTTAAGACTGTGACTTTGTATTTCTTTTTTGTTGTTTTCTCTATTAAAAAGATAATATATTGCAATGTTATTAAACTGTGAAAACCTCATTGATTTTTTTGGAATACAGCCCGACTATAATCCAGGGGTTGACCACAATGACAAGAAAAACAACATATGGTTGGAAGGTACTGTTTTCTCTGGACTGGATGCTTTCATTGTTGCTGCTCAGAAATCACTCCCGGGCTTGGATTTGGTACTTCCCAGGGGCCCTCCATTGTCCAAACATTTCTTTTCAGCAAATAGAATGAATGGACTGTTGAGGATGAACATGCTGGTTATCATGACAATACATTTTTATAGTTTTATAAAAGTAATAAACATGGTTTTCAGTTGTAAGGCAACTGAACACAGCAAGGAAGCAGCAAGGTAACAGCTTCAGCCACTGGAGGTCAGCAAAACATCCCAACTGGTGTCAAGATAATATTTGAGGTAGCATAATCCATTTAAATGTGAGACCAGCTGGTGAAGAGCTAAGTAGACCACATTTTATTGTACAATGTCATGGGGTCAGGGCAGTAGAAATAATAGGATCCACAAAGTCAATCTACCCAGATGACATTTCTCAGCAGAAAGGCTGAGAAATGTCATCTCAGTCTTTCTGCTGTGACGCACCCATAGTGAGCATCACAGTGGAGATGCTCACTATGGGTCCCAGTAAGAAAAAGCAACACAAGGTTTTCTGGGTCAGTGAATTGCTGTTAATAGGTTTTTGTGCAGTATGGTTTTAATGTACTATAAATATTATTGTGAATTGGCCATAATATAATATAGTATGAATATTATAATATATAACTATTTGTTTTGTGTTTGTTTTTTATTTCAAAAATGGATGTTGAAGTTTTAAAGTGGATTAAATATCTCTCATTATTTTTATATTACAAAATATCAAATGAGATTCATGAGAACCAATTGCAACGTTCTGACAACCTAAAAGATCGTTTTAACTGCTTCAAAAGACAATGAATGATGACGTATGGAATGGCGATGGCAAGTGGAGGTCGATCGCAGAGCCACTGTGGGGAAAAAATGACACTTTTCACAGTCGCATTCTGTCAGTGCATCAAGCTCCATCCGTGATACTCCTCCAGTGTGTCCAAACAGTGACCCATCAACTTGTTTTTCATTTTCAAGAAGTGGACTAAGTTGCAGAGAGCCAAATCCGACGAGTGGTCCAGGTGGTGAGCGAAGATTCTGTTGGTGTGGGCAAAAAAAAACAAAAAACATCCTGTGTTTTCAGTTAGCTCTGAGCCAGCATGAGATGTCCTTCTGGCAAGCACTGCAGTTCAGATCGTTTCTTCTGAATGCTCTCCCTCAGGACATAACAGTCAAATTTGATACCGGCATTCCCACCCTGGGGGATGAATTTATGGTGCACAGCCTGATGAAGACTAAGGGAAAGAAAGAAAATAAACAAGCATACTCTTGATCTCACTACTCACCTGATGTGCTCAATCTAGGTTTGGAAATTGATCCTTCACACAAAATTTGAGCTAGTTTGAAACAGAACAGAATGTTTGACTTCCAGGATAAAATTGCACACCATATAGCATATGTGGTTGTAACAGTATTTCCAAAAGCATGGTACAGGAATGCTGGAGGCTGTCTGCACATGCCAGAGAACATGATCTTCAATGTGAATTTCAGCCAAGTAAGTGTTCTAATTATTATGGATCTGTTTTTCACACTTTGCACACAGCTATGACCTTAAAATACTTTTCACTGTATGGAAATACAGTGAAAAGTATTTTAAAGTAAAAATGAAAACACCTCAAACTTTTGTAAGCAGACCCAGAAATTCTGATCCTTAGGATATGATAAAAGGTGAGTGTGTCACAGTTGTTCATCGATCCATCCATCCACTTCAGGTTATCCACTTCAACATCACAAGGGAGCTACATGTCGAGCCTATTCCAGCTATCAAGGGGGCAAGAGGTGGGGTGCCAGTCTGTTGCAGCATCAACACAGAGAGTCATGCGCTGACTCATATCTACAACCAATGTAGAATCAGTCGTTAACCTAACCTTATGCATTTGGGGGGGGGGGGGATACTGGAGAAAGCCAGAGTAGCATGCAGACATGAAGAGAACAGCAGAAAGACTGTGCGTGGCATTTCTGATTTTGTTGAGACTCAATGTATCATTTTCATTCCCAGCAGGCAAAAAACTCTAAAAAAAACAAGTATACACAGCCTCAACCTGAATAAGCTGACCACTGAAGTATTTAGTGGCTAGAAAACAACATAATCCAAGTATGAACACTGAACCCACATTCCCCAGTGGTCATGAATACAGGTGGGAATGAATATAATTGTTGTAGGCTTAGAAAAGAAGCTGGTTGCAACATTTTACTTAATAATTTAGACAAAGCATATTATTCTTTTTCAGATTTAAAGACTTAACATACATACAATTGCTCTCTCATATAACCCATCACAATCATCAGAATGATTTACAGTCTTCTTGCTGTTATTTAATATTGAGGAAAACAGTGAATAAAAGAAATGTGGCAAAACAAAATATATGCAAACGTCGGAAAGCTAAGCTACACGGCTGGACCAAACGTCCAAGTGGAAACTTGACACTACTCACTAATACATGTGTCCCTTTGCTGCTGTTTGGGTTTTCAGTTAGTTTGATCATAATGGTCACAATACCAAAATGTTCTGCTGAAAAATGTATAACCTTAATGTTCTGGTCAAATTAAAGAATAGGTTAAAACATGAAGTGGCAATGAATAAAAAAAAGGTCCCTACAGCCTGTACGATCGATTATTCTTCCTGTGAATGGGTGCACTCTGTATCGCTCATTTTCTGGGTTTTTTATAGAAAACAAAAATTCTGATCCTGCTTGTGTAAATTTTTTTAAACTGCATGTATGCAGCTGATTCTGGAGCTGACCTAAAAAGAGTATTTTTCTTCTTCCTCCTTTCTTTCGGTGTGTTTACTGTGCTTGCAGGATGTGTTATTGGTTTCCATTCTCATACGAGTGCACTGACCTTCTTTGACTATTCTCCATGGACTGAATAAAGTATTGTGCAGTCTCAAGTGGGGGAAGCGCTCATCCTCCTGGAAGCTCTCATTCAGTCTGCAGAGGATTGGGGAGATGGTAGCATGGCCGAACCTGAATGCGGCTGCGGCGAACACGTTGGCGATAGAGGGGTCCACAGATGGATCGTATCCCCTGTAGGGACCAATGTAATGTTTGAAGGACTCTGGGCCAATGATTTTTGGAGCATAGTCTCTTAGGGTTATGATCTGGGAATCAAAAAAGAAAACGGATGGACATCAGAAAAAGGGAAAAAGCGCAAAAGATTTTATGTGTCTATCACCAAATTCTAAAGTCTATACTGAGTTTGAATAGAAGCATACTTTACAAATAAATACAAAATATCCTCTTTGAATACCTGAAATGATATCTGTGAATGTGTATATACATACAGCTAAAGGAATCCCTGTAGGATTACCAGTGAAATGTCTACTTGTATAATAACCCTGGCTGTGATTGCACGCTTGTTTCCTCACGGTTTACTGCAGAGAATTTCATCTGTCCTCATCACTATTTATAAATGCCTCACTTCAGCACCCGAATCTCGACTCATGTCACAAGGGTGCAACCCCACACACACAAAAATGCACGGAAGCCAACACATACATTAGTGAGATATCGTCCATCATTTTTACATCAGTTAGTTATTTATTGCAAAGGAAGCACTGGAACCACACACAGTAAAATAACCAATTTGGATTTTATGCACATTTTTTAGATGAAATGATTAGAGCACAATGGGAAAGATGGAAAAACCAGGTATTCCCCTCAGGGTTTATGTGGCCCACACAACCTTCACCAATACAGAGTTTAGCAGGTCTAAACTCTGTACTGCCTAAACAGAAAAAAACAGGAGGAAAAAAGAAAAGTCAGAGAAAAGTCACAGTGACAACTGACAGAAAATCAGCTCAAATTCATATAAGATTTTTTATGAACTCAGGCCACATCACATCTGGAATTTGGCTCCTGGAAAAACAATTCAAAGAGGTTTTGAGCATGACCGAAAAGTGAGAAAAAAAACTTTCCTCAGGTTCAAGACAAGAAACTGAAGTATCTACCAAGTACAGGAGCCCAGTGAGTCATATATTACAGGATAGTAACCAAAACCATATATTAGACTATTGTAGTCCACCAATTACAGATCAGACAGGCTGATCAGACATTACATTAAAACTATCAACAAGTGAAGTTAATAAAATTCATCATCATATTAAACTGGAATGTGCTGCTGGTAACACTGATGCAAACCGTTTACTCATTCCATGGTGACTCAGGCAGCCTTCCATTGCAGACACATGCAGATACATCACAAAACTGCAAAATAATTACTTAAAAACAGGAAATATCCCAAGGTTTGAACCCTCAATCCACAGAGGGCCCACTTTACAATTCACAGGTTGCAAAGGACCAACTGTCAAACACCTTAATGGATCTCATTTCCAGGCCTCAGTGGGTCAAAGCTGTTTTAGCAGCGTGAAGGCCACGTATACAATCTTATGCAGGTGGTTTTCATGTTGTGGCTGATGAGTGTTGGGTTTAGTATTCCATTTAATGAGCTTGTGCTTGTGTTTAACCTTTCACACACTTCATTTTATCTCCTTTACAACATGCCAGGCTTTTTTTTTTTTTGCTTGAAATTTATTCCTCACCTTCTAATTCACCCAGCTGCATTATAAGAAGAAGGCTCCTGGAAATGTAATCCATACTGTACTAGGGGTTAAAAGCCAGGCTATCATGGGATGGCCTTTGATTTTTCTGGCTTGGAGAAAGCCCCAAACCTTAATAAAAGTGCAGTACGGAATTTTAAAAGAGCTCCTTTAATAAAATATCAAGTAAATTCACAGAATTATTTTCTAATTGTTATTGCACGCTGTATGATTTGCAGTTGAATTGCATTTTTCAGATAATGAAGCTCATAAATGTGATGCTGTTCAACAGCTGAGGCTCTTACTTAATGGACTGAAGCACTTTAGGCGAAGCAGGTCTGGCCCTTCAAACTGTATCGTTTTTTTTTCTCCTTTCTTTTTAACAATAATTCTCCCGCTATGTCTCTCCCATTTTACAACTAAATAGAACATAATGATATTGCCTCTACACTTCTGGAAAAGCAAAAGCCCTTCACAACTGTGCACTGTAATTGAAGTCAGAATGAAACCAGATGTTGTTAGCTGATCATTTCTTGTTTCCTGCAAATAATAGACTTTCTCTCTGTATTGAAATGGCTTCTGACCTTTCAGTCTGTTTGTTCTGCAAGTCTTGTAGAGTGATGTTTTGAAATGGCTGCCCACAAACAGTCTACTGGAAACAAAGTACGGATAGTTTCACCTGCCTGCTCCCCACTGTTTTCACTCACAGCCTGAGCTGCAGATTTTATGTTACTTTTTTAGTACATGGGAATATTTAATGATACAAAATAATAACACAAACCTTTTGCTGACTCGGGTGTAAAGCTTTTCATTAAGTTGTTTCCATATGGTGACCTGTTTTCTTCTAATTAGAGTACGTTGTGAGTGTGTGCATTTCTGGCTTTGATTTTTATCTCCATGCTAAAATGTGTAATCTTCAAAGAAATGTTTTCTGTATATACTTTAAACACACCCAGTCTCTGTTAGTGTTGTAGCATACCCGGTGTAGGAGGAGCAATGCAGTACGACAGCCACACGGTCAAAAAATGTAAACATTGTTATTTGCTCGAGAACATATTTGCTCGCATTCCTGTTGATGTCCAACCAGAAGAAAACAAATCTCCATTTCTATGCCAATCAGTTAAATTAGATTTTTATAATTAGTATTCCAGTACAGTTAGAATGGAGGGGGCAACTGACCAATATTTTTGGATTGATAACTCTGACATAAACAGTGTAGCCACAGAAACATACTACGTCTGCAGGTATGCATCAACTGGCATCCGCCTTAAAACACTTCCCAGCCTAATTGCTCGCTACAGTACCTTTGGCCTGAAAGTGGGTTTTTCTGTTAGCAATTACTGATGTAGTGCATAATTTAAAGCATTAAAGTTGTGCTTTTACAGTAGCTTGTCAAGAATAATGCAAAATGAAAACAGCATTCTAAAAAACACTCACCCCGTGTGAGCTTGTTTGTCGGGAACAGCTGCAGGAGGATTTTAAAGTGGGGTGGAGGGGGTGGAGGGCTTCGTGAGAGCTGTTGGGATTCAACCATATGGACCGAAAAGCACAACAAGGAGCTGATAGCTGCTGAAAGGACTGCAGTTAGATGCTTTTCCCCCCAGAGGGACACAATTACAGCAAACTTCCACATTACAGGAAGACATTTCAGTCCTGATATTAAAGATCCTTCTCAGTGGCGCTGCTATGTATGCCTCAATTATTATTAAGAATTAGAAGTTAATAGCTGTGGCAGGTAAGTTGTTTAGACAAGTGTTACTGAATGGTTTCTCGAACACTCTTGCATCTCGAGTGACCCTGTTTAGTTCCTATCTGTTTATTTTGGTTGGTTTCTTTCTCACCTGATCAGTGATTGACAACGTTAACGACGCCTACATCAAGTTCCAGTATTTTTATTTTGCATACAAGAGCTCACGCTTAATGGAAATGAGTCACTGTTAACAAAATTAGTTTCATCTGTGTTTTTTCTCTGTTGGCTCCACAGAAAATGTCTACTGTGGAAAAAAAGCAAACATGTTTGTTTTTTTTCTCTAATTAACAACTCATTAGACTGAAAACCTGATTAACCGTCAACATTTTTACCAGAAAAAGGCACAA
Organism: Maylandia zebra; assembly: GCF_041146795.1. NCBI lineage: Eukaryota > Metazoa > Chordata > Actinopteri > Cichliformes > Cichlidae > Maylandia > Maylandia zebra. Next base: position 13,196,800 of record NC_135185.1, read on the forward strand.
AAACTACACCAGTTCCTGAAAACTGAGAATGTCTATGAATAGTCAGATTTGCTTAGGAAAGTTTCACAATTAAAAGCTGGTCAAAATTTCTAAATAATAAGGAAAGGTGGGTCTTTATTACATCTTTTACCAAAAGATTCACTGGACTATCCTTCCTATGAAATGAAAGCAGATAATTACTGCTCTAATTCATGAAAACAGTAAACAAAATGAAGTGGTGCAGATCATGTCAATCTTAAATATAAGCATGTTTTCTGTTTCATGCCATAACCTGCTGATATGTTTTCCATTTTCAAAAATATCCTGTTAAACCCAACGTGATGCTGCTGTAATAAAATCTGCTACTTGTCCAGTTGCTGCCTTGCATGAAGAAAGTAGTGGTTAATAAGTTCTCTAAATCCAGAATATACAGCGTACTAACTGATCGAAGTTCATCTATTTCACGGTCCTGAGTCTTATCTCTTGCAGTTCTCTATTTAGTCCTTTGAGAATATTTTCTCCTGGTGATTCTGACTTCAACTTTTCTTCAGTTCCTTATTTGACGACTTTCGTTCCCTTCGTATCCTGTCTGTTCTAGTCTCATCTTTGTGCTCTGTCTTCTGTATAAAGTCTTTCTTGTCACTATGTTCGTTTCACTCACTATCTTTTTTTCAAGTATGCATTCCTGCATTCTGTTACTTCCTGTTTTATTTTGATAGTCTCCCTTCTGTTATGTTCAGTTTTGCTTCCCTTGTCTCATCAGTTAGATTCAGTTCAGCTGTGTGATTTTCCCCCACACATGTCCACTACCACAGTCACCCTCCTGTGTGTACAACGTCTCAGTCTCCCTTCTCAGAGTGTCAGTTCACCTTCCCTCTGCACTTCTGATGTCCCTTCAGATCAGCTGAGGTAGGTGATTGATCTAAATAATTTTACATTGTTTGTAGAAATCTTAAACAAGGAAAGGAGAATGGAGTTGCATTAGATCATGAAAAATAAGCATATTGTTTTTAGTTTATTATTTCTGGCATATGTTGCATTTTTTTAGTCCAATCTCTGGAATGAAGTGATATTTGAGGACAACAGGTAAAACTGTTGCTGTAAGGAAAAATGCATATGTTGTAGTCCATCTTCTGAACTTTGGGCTTTCATGCGTTTCATACATGCTTTATACAGTCGAGTGTAAAAGCAGCCCGATCCCCTGAAGTCTGTATGAATTTTCCTTTACATGTTTCCTTTCACTTTAAATAATTATTCGATCACAACTTAGCGACTCCTAATCCGGGACTAGATGGTGGATGATGATATTTACTAGAGCTGGGAGATACTGTAATGGTGACTCATTTGGACAATGATTAATTCATAATGATCTCATCCTACCTTTCTTCACAAGTACGTTCTCTGATTCAAACACTGAGAACATTAATCAAACATTAAGTCATCACTGGTTGCTCCAACATCAGTTTACATCAAGTAGTAAACCATCATACCAGGTATTTACTCAGTCGCCCTTAATTACTTCAAAGTTACTCCATCAGTATCAAGCTGTTGCTGTCAAGCCTCATACTTTCCAAATGCTTGTGGGATTACATTTTCTACATCTGAAAAAACAGATCTCCTAGTCTGCAGGCCTTGCTAAAAACAGTCAACAAATCTGTCATGTATTAAAAAGTGCCTTGTAGTTTAGTTTTGAATTCTCTTACTCCCCCCCCTTCTGTACTACTTTAATTCTTTTTTTCCTCCCCCTTTTGTTAAAATAGATAACGTTACATTCTGCTGGTTTGCAGGCTGGTCAGACTAGATAGTCCCTCACTTTTCACTCTGCTTCCAATACAGGGATTTTCCAAGCTGGTCATAGCTTCAGTATGTAAATCCTTTACCTGCCTTTTATGCTTCACCCTCCCAAATTATTTAAAGAACCCTTCCACCTTAGGCCATCTCTTTTTAATATTGTAAATCTCTTTCCCCTAGCATTGTCCCTGAGTCACCTGAAAATACTAGTTTCTAATCCACTGCTGTTGTCAAATGTCAGCACACAAAATCTGACTTATTTTCCCCTTGCTAATAAAATGTTTGGGGAAACTTTAAGATAGCGCCAGGGTCACCGCTCCCCTTCGGTATAAGCAACAAATCCTTTGCATTCAATCATAAAACATTTTCTTTTTTTTTTTTTTTCTTTTTTTTAAATGACATCAGAAACAGCAGTATGCGACATTACGTGATGGCAGAGCTTCAGTTCATCCTTTGTCATTTTTTTTTTTTTTTTTTTTTTTAAATAAATAGGACAGGGGGAATGAATGAGAGAAAGAGGGGGAGAGAAAGAAAGAAAACCAAAGGGGAGAAGAGACGGTGAGAAGGGGGGGAAGAGAGAGAAAAAAAAAAAGAACTCCTGGGTCACCTGTATGGAGAAAAAAAAAAAAACAAACAAACAAACAAACAGAGGAGACAGCAAACAACAAAGAGCAACATAATAATAGAGAAAACAAAGCACCATCACAATAAACTAGCTAGTCATAGATATCAATATTTACTAAATAATAAACGATATTGTGCAGCACGCAAGATAGACAGCGCACAGTGTGCTTTGAGGCAGCAGCCAAGAAAGCTTTAGTCCGCGTCTGTGAATACCCATGTGTGCATACCTGTGTGGATCAGCATGCTTGCATTCCAAAGGTTTCTCCATGTAATGATCTGCTAGGGAGTGTGGGGGGGCCACAGCCCCGTCCTCCAGGGTGTGAAGCGGGTATGGAGGAGATCAAAACTCCAGACATCCAGAGGCCCCCAGAACACAAGAGACCATGGAAGACCAACAGAGGGGCAGCCGCGCCACTGTCCCAGTAAGAGCTGAGGAGAGTCCCAGATGAGGGCTCGCCCAGCAGCCGCGGAGCAGAAGTCAGGGGGAGTTGCAGTGACGCGCCCGTGAGCTCCGCCGGCCCCCAGCTGTGCCTGAGTGACCGAGCCCCAGGCCGAGAGGCCGGGGGCACCCCACCTCCAAAGTGGTCAACAAATCTGTCATGTATTAAAAAGTGCTTGTAGTTTAGTTTTGAATTCTCTTACTCCCCCCCCCTCCCCCCCCCCCCTCTGTACTACTTTAATTCTTTTTTTCCTCCCCCTTTTGTTAAAATAGATAACGTTACATTCTGCTGGTTTGCAGGCTGGTCAGACTAGATAGTCCCTCACTTTTCACTCTGCTTCCAATACAGGGATTTTCCAAGCTGGTCATAGCTTCAGTATGTAAATCCTTTACCTGCCTTTTATGCTTCACCCTCCCAAATTATTTAAAGAACCCTTCCACCTTAGGCCATCTCTTTTTAATATTGTAAATCTCTTTCCCCTAGCATTGTCCCTGAGTCACCTGAAAATACTAGTTTCTAATCCACTGCTGTTGTCAAATGTCAGCACACAAAATCTGACTTATTTTCCCCTTGCTAATAAAATGTTTGGGGAAACTTTAAGATAGCGCCAGGGTCACCGCTCCCCTTCGGTATAAGCAACAAATCCTTTGCATTCAATCATAAAACATTTTCTTCGTTACTTTTCATGAAGAATGTACACACGCTTCCTTCATCATTAATCGCCCTCTGCCTGAAGCTGAAAGGAATAGTCCAATCAGTCATTGTAGTGCACAACGTGCCTGCACCCAACACCACTGAGATGGTAACAGTTTCTGCTAAGCTCTGAAGCCTGGCCTGCCACAAAATGTGTGATCTCATCTTTAGCAGTAGTAAAAAGCGTATCTATTGGATAATAAAGACACGTAAAAATAAATAAAATGAGAGAGCCATCATAGCTGTGATGCCATCTGTTACTTCATTATCAAGAACCTACAAAGAAAGAACAGACTCGTGTTTTGTTTGGAGCAAAACTGAGGAAATGTAGCTGCTTGCATTTACTGGCTGTTTCTGTGGACTGGAGGGACACAGTGCTACAAATACACTGACCAGTTCAGTGGATACGTCAGTTTCCAATTTGAAATCAGGCAGATAATTAACAGTAATTATTTGGGGACATGTTTCTGCACAAATTAATGGTAGCTAGGTTTCTTAGCTGTTTGGTGCTGGGCAAGATTCTTAGAGGAAGCTTTAAAACAACTGCTGGGTAAAGGTGTTGACTGGAAAAAAAATAAGGTGATTCACATGATAATTTTCTGTTGTTCTGTCTCTAGCGACTACAAGCAGAGACTTGCAAATATGTATAATATTAATGTGAACAGTGTTTAAGATAAAATGGTTCCCTGCAGCCAATTTATACCAATTTATGGGCTTAGGAGTTGCAGTTTTCAGATATGAAAACTGCAGCATCACCAGCAATGACAGCAAAGCAGGGAATTCCATGGCTGGTTGATCCTCACAGTCATCAGACTTAAAACAGCAGCTGTCAGGGTCGGACAACTTCTGAATTCATTAAATCAGCAGAGCTTTCCCCATAGAGAAGGCTTTTCACTGTTTATCTTCATAATGTCTCGCTCAGCTCGCAGAGGGAACTGTCATTCTTATACATGGTGCTAAAACAAGAACTCCATCTTCACTTACTGTAAACGGCACAAAAAGCCACATTGCTGAAGATCTCACACGCTTCATCAACCCTAACTCAAGTTTAATTTATTTCTCGACCTCGGAAATCGAGTAGTTGCTGCTTTGGAGCTGTTAGTAATAACCTCAGATACTACTGCAAAAAGACTTATTGAAATAATGCTATTGTTACAGGGACTTAACAACATTGAAGCTAGATAACACAAATCAATTTAACTACAGGCACGTCTTAAAGACATAAATGTCTCGCGTAATTTTCTTTTTCCAAATTCAGACCAAAATGTAGTTATTGTACTGTGCTATAAAGGTCTCAGAAACATGGAGTCTAACAAGATACGCACTCGGGATGGGATTACCTTTGCCACCAGAAACACAGTGAGGAAACTTGGAGTGATTTTTGATCGGGAGAAGTCAACATTCATCTTGAAAACAATGCAGGACTGCTTTCTTTTATCTGATCAGTGAAAAAGAGAAAATCCTCTAAGTGATGTTGAAAATCTAGTTTGTGCTTTTGTTACTTCTTCAGTAAGGTCTTGAATAATTAGACCAGGGGTCCCCAATCCCAGTCCAGGAGGGCCGGTGTCCCTGCAGGTTTTAGATGTCCTTGATCCATCACAGCTGATTTAAATGGATAAATTACCTTCTCAACATGTCTTGCAGTTCTCCAGAGGCCTGGTAATGAACTAATCATGTGATTCAGGTGTGTTGACCCAGGGTGAGATCTAAAACCTGCAGGGACACCGGCCCTCGTGGACTGGGATTGGGGACCCCTGAATTAGACTGTGGTTCACTAAATGCAGACTGGGAGGCAGAGCCTTCAGCTTTCAGACCTCTCTCCTGTGGAACCAGCTCCCAGTTTGGTTTCAGGAGACACACACCCTCTCTATTTTTAAGGTTTCGTTTTTGATGAAGCATATAGTTGAGGCTGTATCAGGCGACCCTGAACCATCCTTTAGTCTCACTGCTACAGACCCATACTGCTATTGTACCTACAGTGTCACTTTTTAATGTCAGATGAAATGACATGATAAAGTGAAAAACACAGTAAATGGAGACAATGTTGTCTAAGACACTTTTTCTGCCTCAGCTTTAGGGATACAAGATTTTTATTTTTAAAAAGTGTATAGGATATAAGTTTCTATACTTGTAGATTGTCACAAGAGCGTACATGTTGTGTGTTGTTTTATTGTATGCCTGCAATTTCTGTGCATCACAGAAATACCAGAGTTTGTTTTCCATGTGCACAGCAGCTTCAGACACAATACAGTCAATGCTGTTATAACCTCGAGTAACTTCAAATGAAAAGAATCGCTTCTTTTCTTTTATACATCTCATTCATATCAGCTCTCCCACGTAATTGTGACACACTCGCATCTGCAGACTCTGAAATCACTGTGCTCATAAATGCTAGATTAGTTTGTTCCCCCTCAGGCATCATTTGTGTTACTCGGCAGAAGCTTTATAGCTGCGAATCACAGTAGCTTTTATTTTCATCATATTCTGCGTCTAGTGTCGTAGCTACGCTTATTTAACAGCGCTGGTGATAGAGGATGGTATGTCCAGATTTTAAAGTCTAAAACGCCCCACTACGTGTGAATCCATTAGAACTTTAGTGGTCTTGCCTTCACATAGATTAGAGCACAACCTGCATTTCGTTTCATTTCTAAACCATCCCTCTCAAATTTGATCTAGTACCCTTTTGAAGCTTTTTCAAAGGTTAGCGTGCCTGTGAATGCAAACGGTGCTTCTTCTGTGGTAATACTAGGCAGTTAATGTTAAACATTAAATAGCAGAAATTGAATTATGTTTGTTTTCCTTGAGCGGCCAAGCATGCAAAACTGAAAGTAGCTTTAGGGTGGGTGTTTGTTCTTATCCTCCTGCTGTTTGTTCTTATCCTCCTGCTGTTTGTTCTTATCCTCCTGCTGCTAAACTAATTTCCCCTTGTGGGACAATAAAGAAATTGAATTGAAATTGAATTGGACAGGGGTTTGACAAATTTTAGATTTAGTTTTAAATGACTAAAATCACTATTAGCCTACTTGAGATGTTTATAATAAAAACAAAATTGGCAATATAAAAAGTCACACAGGCCTGGAGACGGTTGGCAACCACTGGTCAACTAGGAAAAATGTATTTCTTGACCGGTTGGCGAGTGGCTGCTGGAAACTGCTGACTATCAACCTCATGTGAAGGCAGGTGAATCTGGTCACAGAGAAGGTGCTGTGACACAAACTTTCCTGTGACTGCTTTGGTTACTTGCACAGTACTGCAGTTTGCATGGGAGATGCTGACTCATCGCAAGTACTTGCAAAGTAGCCTTGAGAGTGCGAAAACTTGAAAGAGAAAAAGTGTGATGCAACCTGGAAATACAGAGTTTACAGTGCTGAAAGCTTTTTTGCCTTTCTGCTGCAGATTGCTGCTACATTTCAAAATGTGCAACTTTTATTCTGAAATGACAGATTGCAGACTTTGCATAAATGAATCTGAGCAGAATCCAAAATATTAGCCTAATGAATTCATCAAATTAATCAGTCTAATTACCTTTGTGTGCCTACTTGAGTGCTAGTAAATTAACATTTTGGATACTTTCTTTTAAATTCAGTAGTTTGTTCCATGAATCACATGAAATGTCAACTGAAACTGAATTTTTTGTGTCACTTTTTACATCTGATTCAGTTGGGTTTGGTTGTCACTTACCTGGTGCAGTGCACCTATGATCTTACGAGTCTCTTGGTATATCATCTCTGGGCTCCAGTGACCGTTGATGTGTTTCAGTGCCTCTGCAATTCGATTGTGTTCTCTGAGCCACAGCGTGTGCAAAGAAGTCAGAGGCAGACCTTCGCTGACCCGGTTGTCTCCTGCACTGAAGCATTCAACTCTTTCCCCTTGCAGATCTTGGTGGCAGGCTGATGGCAGCTTGGTTACAAATGGGAGATAAGGCCTTCCTTTTGGATCTTTGAATCGGGCATTGACAGCAAGTTTTCCATTACGGCCAGGAAGGTCACGAAGGAAGCTCTCCAGCTTTTGATTGTGGCCGTAGACAGCAGAAGCATCAATGAATGAAGTCATGGCATTGAGCTGTTGTCGCTGCAGGGCTTGTCTTATACCAGACTGAAAATTGACAAAGCAGTCTGATGTGGAGCGAAAAAATGGCATACAGCCTTGTAGACCATCATTCATCTGCAGAGAGGATAGAATCATTTACTGATCATTTAGTGCTTCCGGTAAACTTTAAACTACTGCTGATCTACCACATGTATTTGTTGTCGTCTTTGTCATGGAATTTTGAAGGCCCAATTCACATTTGGAAAAGTAAACGTATGTAATATAAAGCAATGCCTTATCCCAGAGTGAAAGGTGTCATTTTGTCAGATGTCACCTGCAAAGTAGGATGGCATTAAAAAGGACTGACTGGGCTCCTGCTAATAACTAAAGGCAGTTGGAGAAGTTTATAACTCTGGGCAGGTGACCGCTTGTCATCTAGCTAGCTGTAACATCTATGCATGGTGTGAGATTTTTCTCATGCACTCGGTCTCCAGATTACCATGGCTTCCATTTTTTCCATAGTTTAAAGCTAGCTGTCATACAAGTACAGAGGGTCCTATAGTACAAACAGGCCTGGTGACAAAAACATTAACACCATGCTCTTGAACTTTTCAAACAAGGATGCACAGCTCTGTCCATCACCACCACCAGGGAGTTCATAGCAACAGAGATTTTAAAGTTTGTTTGTTTTTAATGTAAATGGGTTTTTTTGGGAAGTACTACAATGAACCTATTACTGTGTTATTTTATGTATTTAAATATGTGATTATCTCAGGATCAAACTGGGTGAGCTTCACTGGGCTGCTATTGTGCAAAAGTCCAGGAAAAAAGGGATTTTTTATTTTTTTTTATTTTTTACACAAACAAGTGCAAGCAACAAAAATAAAGAAAATGATGGATTCTCTGTTTACCTTAATGGGAAAGCACGGATGCACATTTTCACACGTTTTTAAACAGTCCACATCTGACCCATCGGTGCTGGTGCTTTGAGGCGTCAGGGTTATGTCATGGGATATATACTGGCCCCAGTCCGCCAGCAGCTGAGAGTAGGAATCATCTTTCCATTTAGAAGCACTCGTCATTATTTCCCTGCTGACTGTCCGGGCCTGTAGACAAAGCAGGATTTGTATTTTGTAGTGCTCAAGTAATGCAACACATGAAGTATCAAGATGTTGTTCACTCACTGTGAGTCAATAAGAAATGGAATATTAGGACTCTGATTTATTATCTGAAACACTGTAGTAAATTTCAGCAGTCAGATATGGTGGTAAACTGTTGGCTGGATACAAGTGATGCATATTTGATGAGTTCTCCAACTAAAGGCCCTCACTCTGTGTAATGAATGCATAAATTAGGACTAAAATTGAATTCAAGTGTGAGCAAAACGGTTTCATCTGCTTTTTTGGAAGAAATTATGTTTATCCACATGATAAGAAACCAACTGTTTTTAGGTTATGGATGTAGTGTATACGCTAGATGCAATATATAAATGCGGTTCTAATCTATGTCATCTCACACTCTCCTGTGCTCTTCCTAAATTGCTGTGGACGTTATCTGCTGTGAAACAGGTGAGGAAAAATAAATGAAATGCTACATTAACTCAGGGTTTTGCAGGGCGAGCCGGCTTCATTTCTACATTTCTGTAATTTATCCACCAAGACTTTTGTGTCTGTTGGACCGGTATTTTGTAGATTACCGGGGGAAGTTGGAATCCATTATGGAGCCGTTCTGGGTTCCAGCCTTTTGGTTCGCTCTCCCCGTCTTCGTATTCAGCTGGTAGCCATCTGACCAAGGCAGTGTTGGCTGCTCCCCAGCGAGGATTTTGCCTGACAAAGAGAAACATGAAGTGTGTCCAAAAATACTGCCATGCAAAACTGTATAACCCCTTACTGAAAGCATCATCCAGTTTACTGGATTATTAAGGTTTAAAATGGTGCATTCAGTACATTCATATAAATTAAATGTACAGAAATGACAGTATCTGTTTTGACGGTTAGTTTGTGGTTATGATCCTGTGAGAAACATCATCGTTGCTGCACATTGACTTAGGATCATTGCAACAGCATCATTTTTATGCTCTTAAATGACTGTTTAAAACCAAAAAGGATTGCAAGAACCTGTCATGTATTTATTTTTTTGTTGCCTTTTGCCTCCTCGTCAACAGCTGGCACACACACACAAGATAACAAGATAACTTATCAGCTGGCGGCTGACAAACATTTCATAGTTCCAGCTTCTTGATTTGAGAATTTTCTACTTTCCTTTTAATTAGACATCACAAGCGAGGGAAGAAACCAAATGATAATAAATGCTCATAGGCAAAACATGCCCTCCTTTATCACCATAATTTACAAAATTAACATTATGACAACATTAAGGCTGAAAACTAGCATTTGACACCAATCTCTTTAGGAAAGTAAAGTAACAAGGAGTCACCCCCCCCCCCTTTTTTTTTTTGGCCATTATAAAAAAATATATATATATATTTTTTATTTTTTTAAATAACCCCTGTGCAAGGGTTCTAAAGGGTGAGTTTACCCACAGAGGGCAAGACTGCCTTGCACCAGGCAGAAAATATACTCTTTAAAGCTGTAAAGTGGGGTCTTTAAAATGGGCAAACTATAGGCTTTCACATGCTTTTGAAGTCGGACTCAAGTGGGCAGTGGAGGAGTGGAAGTTTTTGAAGGGGCTTAGCTTAGGAAGCAGGTTCACCTGTTCCCCTGCGAGGAAGAGATCGTGGCTCGTGTTGCATTTCAGTAATTAAAAATAATGAGAAATTATGAATATACAAATTATTGATGAATCAACATTTGAAACTTGACAGGTACTTGAATATTCAAGAATGTTGACTAGTTCAGGAAGTTTTTATTTTTAATTGTTTGAGAAATGCTTTACTAAAAACAGCATGCAGTGAAGTGAACATAACTAAATATATTTCATTAAGTTTAAGATGATGCTGATGATTATTAATACATTTATTTGCTACCTGTATGCATCGAAACTATCAAAACAGATAATGGCTTTTCTAATCCTGACATACTGTAGTTTTGCCTGGAGGCCTAATTAATGTGCTTGCTAAGACAAAATTTACATTGGATATGAAATGAAGTTTTCATTTAGGGGAAACGGTTGTTCAGATGTCATTTTAACTACCTGTTGTTGCAGAGTCCTGATATCAGTCGATACTTGTAGAGATGGGTGTACCGACAGGTGGCTGGACTTGTAGGAGGACATTTTGACAGCTCTGCAATCAGCTTCAAATGTTTCCATGACAACAGTTGTTCTTGAGCTAGAGTAACAAAGCAGGCAGAGTTGGACTGATTGATATGAAACTTTTAAATCTGAGCAAACATTATTGAAATTCTGTTGCTGATCATGTGTGGCCGGTTAAACTGTTTTACAATGACAGAACTAGTAAAGGTGGTCTGACTAAAAATGTAATGAAAACTTTTCTAAATGTTCCATCCAAGGTGAAACCGAGTTTCCTAAAAGAAAGTAATTCTACCGGGTGTTGTGAGCTCCTGATTATATCTCTGTTTCACTTTCTTCTTTAGGACACGAAGAGTCTTTTGGAAAACCTCTGCAGCCCTAGAAATGTGCTTCGTCTCAGGGTCGGCTTGCCGAAAAAATTTAAGCATGTGTTGGGAAGCTGAGGGTTTGGTCCACCTAGCGAGAAAAACAGATAAAAGGGCAGTTAGAGTTCCTTTGATCCTTTTCTGCACAGATTATTTGAGGTAAAACTGAGGCGTATTACCGTTGCCTGACGTCGAGTAAGTCTTCATCTACATCATAAAGGCTTTCTTGATGTGATGAAATAAGTAATTCTTTGATGGATGAAGCTGGAAAATGTATTTTTTGATCAGCATGAGACATTTTAAAAATATCATTTCATCTATCATGTTCTTTTTCTGTAATGATGATATTAAATATACATGGATCAAAGTAACTTGTTTCTGAGATGCTACAAAGTAGTTCACACTGGGAGTAGTTGAACACCAAAACATGACTAAGGAGATATACCGTTTGAACTAAAACTAGAAAAAGGAATAACAAAAACAATAATTAAATTGACAATTCACATGTGACGTTTCATTTTCAGTTTATCAGTGAAACTGTTCAAGCATCATGTATTTATGTGAGCAGACTAAAGACACGGAGATCTCAGGGAGAGATCTGGGGCATTAAAACACGATGACGTTAATGCTGCGTAAGCACCGAGCAACACTTGTCCTTTTCCACTGCACAAAGTTCAAGTGGCTCAGTGACGAATGCATGACCGGGGCGTTCCTGCACAGCGGTCAGGATTAAAGAAAAAATGGAAGGGGAATGGTCAAAGGGGTTTCAAGGATGGGGAATGTAAAGTACAAGTGAAAATCTGTAGTTTCTTATTACAGTGCAAAACCGATAGTAATCTGAGTAACAACCACAAGTAAAAAGTAACTAAACTGTTTGACTCACTAACAACATATGAAGGTAGTTAAGCTACAGCCAGTCTTCAAAATATAGTTAAACAACAACAACAACAATCTTTATTTAAAGAGCACATTTAAAAACCAGCGTTATACCAAAGTGCTTAACATAAGAGACAGAGAAGTAACACGAGTATTATAAGGCCTTAGCAAAGTATCAAATATACTCACAGGTCAATGCCACTAATACACAGGGGTAATATAAAATGCATATTAGAATAAAAACATAATAAAAGCACAAGCCACAAAGTACAGCAGATTGTTTTGTTCACTTCTGCCACACTGCTTTGTACTAATGTACAGTACTTTTTAAATATTATGTGGTATTTGAGTCTGTACTTTACTTTAATATTTCAAAATTTTAATATTGATAACTTGAGAACTATCCACATGTGTTTTTAAAAAGGTTGATATTTCTAGTTGTTACAAGTGAATTTTCACTGCTTTTCACATACTTAACTTACTTAACTAACTTACTTTAAAATAAATAGATGCCATTTTGGAACATTAAATTAAGTAATTTGTCTGGTATTTGGTGGTTTGCGTGGGTTCTCCCCCAGTACTCTCCTCCCACAGCCCAAAGACAGTTAGTGGGGATAGGTTAATTGGAAACACTAAATTGCCCATAGGTGGGAATGTGAGTGTTAGCCCTGCGACAGACTGGCGACCTGTCCAGGGTGTACCCTGCCTCTCGCCCTAAGACAGCTGGGATAGGCTCCAGCGCCCCTTAAAAGGACAAACAGAAGCTGGATGGATGGATATTAAATCAAGTAATTTGTCCAGTATTTGCAGTTTTTATTATTAACGTAGCATTCAAAATGTTGGTATTAACAAAATATTAAAATACACATTAAATCATTTGATTTTAAATGATTAAAATAAGGCAACAAAAGGTGAAAGTGTTCACTTGAACTTTACTGTGAACAAACATTGTTTGTTTTAATGTAATAATGGATTGGATTTATATAGCGCTTTTCTAGGCACCCAAAGCGCTTTACAATACCACTATTCATTCACTCTCACATTCACACACTGGTGGAGGCAGCTACGGTTGTAGCCACAGCTGCCCTGGGGCAGACTGACAGAAGCGAGGCTGCCATATCGCGCCATCGGCCCCTCTGGCCAACACCAGTAGGCAAGTAGGGTAAAGTGTCTTGCCCAAGGACACAACGACCAGGACAGAGAGCCCAGGGATCGAACCGGCGACCTTCCGGTTACAGATGCGATTCCCAACCCCCTGAGCCACGGTCGCCCACAATGTAAATGACTCTGTGCAGAATCCTAAATATTTCTATATCCAGTCAACTTATTTAAGCAGTGCATGAAAAAAATTGAAGAAAAAAATACAATAAAATAATTTTCTCTTAAGAAAAATGTGTTGGATACAGTAGATCTGGTTAAATCAAAACTTTAGTAACGTGCCATGCACTGTGATATTGCTTGAATAGAAACTTCTAAGAGGACAGTGCATGGCACATTACTAAAGTTTTGATTTAACCAGATCAACTGTATCCAACACATCCAGCTCTTTTCTCTGAGGGAGAAAAGCAACTTCAGCACCAACAAAGAATTTGCTACATGAAGACAAAGTTCTGGTGAAAGAAAGCTGATAGTGACCCCAAGGGAGGAGTAATCTTTAAATGATTTCTCAGAAGTAAAAACAAGATGAAACTCTTGGGATGATGTGTGAACGCTCCCTCTCAAGGATCTCTGGGTTAGCCTTGTGATGGTGTCAATCCTCTCGTCCATTGAGCGAATGAATTAGATAAGAGGTTACAAAGACGTATGGATGGAGGTTTTTAATGAGATGACTGGGGAAATAATAGAAACGTGGACTGAACCAGCTCCATGCTGGCCAAGTAGCATCCCATCCTTGAGAGCTATGTTTTGATGTTGTTGCATAGTCACTGACCTTAGAATTCATTTAAGGGCACTTAAAAGACCAAAGAACCTATTTCTGAGTAACTTGTGTTATTCCAAAGAGTCCATGTAGCTCAAGTCATGGTCAGGCTTAGCGGTGCCTTTTGGGGCACAATGACCTGACAATTTAGCACCATTTACTTTGCATCCACTGAAGCCCTCAAGGACTATTTATCCACCCAGTGATAGTGTTCACTGTGTTCTTATCTGAAGAACTATACTTCAGTACCAAGTAACAATATGTCCTGATACTGATATCATTTAACCCTCGTTCTCAGTAATAACTAGAGACACTGCCTAAAATATCTCTGCACAGGCTGGTTCATAATAAATGTATTGCACCAGTGAGCAGTATGAATTATATTCCGAAATCTATTTTCTGGGTGAGAAGAAGCTGGTTTCATATACCCCAAATCCTGAAATTATCCTGAAATCATACTTGGTTGATTATAGGTTTCACTCTAATTGTAAGGCTGAAGAAGTTGAAAGCTGCATAAAATGTGCTTTCTTATTCCATTACGTACATTATAGCCGTGCCCAAAAAGAACATCAGTCGTTTCAGTTCTTCCAGTTCAATTCATGAATTTTATCTAATATTTATAAATGATCCAATATTTTTCATGACAGTTTCAGCAAATACATAAAATGCACAAATAAAAATATACTTACCGGTCAGTGTTTTGACATCATCTGCTGTAAAACTTGGAAGAGAAATGCAGGAAATCATTACAAGACAAAGGCAATGAAAGTATGCCATTCTTACTGTCACCAACAATCCAAGATCTGAGAGCTGTGTTTGTGGTGCAGCGTGCACTTGTATACTGAGAAACCTGGGAGCCCAATGCCATGGTTAAGTAAACCAGCTCACACTTGAGTAACTCAGAGACTTGGTGTTTCTCTTGTTCTCACTTGAAGTGTTTTTACATTTTTTTTCTCCTTTCTTCTTTTCTTTCTGTTTTTACATCTTTTGTAACAAACGGCTTGAAAATTCAGTGATTTGTGTTCATTTTAAGTGAAGATAAACTCTCCTGCTAGAGACGTTGCTCAAAAGTAATTGACTAATAGAACTTTAAATACAAGGATTATTTTTAATTATTTATGAAAATCTTTTGCAGTCTGGGACTGTTTGACGTTTCCTCCCTTGAGATGCTCTGCCAGGCCTTTACTGCAGTGACCTTCAGTTGCTGCTTTTTTGTGGGTCTCCCTGCCACCAGTTTTGTATATAATAACTGAAAAGTTGTTCTATTTTGTTGAGATCAGGTCACTGACTTGGGTGCTGAACAGTATCCCATTTCTCAAGAGACTCGGGTTTGTTTTGGGTCATGCACCATGAAGTGCCTTCCTAATCAGGTTTGCATGGTTTGGTTGAATCTCAGCAGAGAGGATACACCTGCACTGCTTCAGCAGTCACATCATCAGTAAACACCAGTGACCAGCTTCCACTGATAGCCATGCATACACATGCCATAACGGTATCTACACTGTGTTTGAGAGATAATGTGGTGGTATGCTGTGGATCATAATCAGGTTTGCTCCTTGCTCTCCCATCATTCTGCTACAAGATAACCGCGGTTTTATTTGTCTACAGCATTTTTCCAGGACTGTGCAGACTCTTTTAGAGGTTTAATGACAAATCTTTCTGGCCTTCCTGTTCTTGAGTGGAAGCAATGGTTTGCACCTTGTTATAAACTCTCTATATTTCCATTCTTGAAGGCATCTCTTCATTGTAAACCTTGTCAATAATATCCGAGAGTGTTCTTTTCTTGGCTTGGCCAGATGTTGTGAAGTTGTTTCTTAACTTCCGTGATGTTTCAGGCCTTTTACTGCGTTCTTTCTTGAAGACAAGATTTTTGATTTGGCCACTAATAAAGATTTTGCTCTCCCTCTCTGGTTATTTTGTTTTATTCGGGATAATGATAGCCTCCTTTCCTTGTACTGACCTCTTTTTGGACTTCATATTCAAAATTAAATGGAAAAGTACAAATGCAAATCCAACACCTCGAGTCAACTTCAGATACAGAGTCTACTTTATTTGGCATGAAATGGGTGACAGGCCTTGTCATGAAACCCCTTGTCAGTCAAATTTCTGATTTCTCTTTAGCCTCTTTCAATTTTTATTAATAAAATTCAACCACATCTTTGTTTGATTTAAAATCAATTGTGGTGGTGCACAGAGGCAGTCTCTACATTCTTGGTGTGAAAAATGAAGAAGTGCACATTTTTGAATTAAAAAACTTTGGAGGGTGACTACACTTTTTGCAGAAAGATATGATTATATTAGTCAATGGATAAAATGCCCAATAACTGTTTGCAACTTACTTTAAAAATGTAGAGCACTCTGTATCATTTATTTCTTATACTAATTTACTAACCTAATATACTAATAAACTCACCAATTAAACATGAAAGAGGATATAGATATAAGATAAATAGTTTAAACCATTATAAATGGATGTATCCACATCTCTTTTTTCATGAAGCCAGCTCCACAGGGCACCTTTAAACAGAAAAGCAAGTGAAACTCGGCTATATGAACCCCAATAACAACCACTTATTTAAATAAGATCTCTAAAATGAGTTTCAATTTCCAAAATTAGCAGTTTAGTAGAGATCCGTGCTGTTAATATCATAAACATTTTTACAATGATGCTATTCATTTAATCCATATTTTAAAATACCATGCAAAGCTGTTGTGCTGAATGTGTTGGCTGCTTAAACAACATTCAACCTAGCAGACTTCCAGAAACGCAATATTAAGGTCATCTACGTACATGTGAGGGCTTGTCAGTACCTTTTTATTTATTTTTTTTCTTCTGAAACATTATTGTTGTAATAAAAAGTACACAATAATAGCTGCAGTCATTTTTGGCAGATATACGGCCCTGCTTCCTTTTTTCCTTCCGTCCTGCTGAGTATATTTTCAGTTTTATATTCCGTCTGCAGGGAACAGTGACACAGAAAGGTCACGACAGCAGTTCCAAAATTTCCCAGAAAATTTTCCATCACAAATACTCCAGTTAGCACACGGTTTCCAATGCTGCAAGTGGAGCCAACTGTGAGAGTCACGGCCCATTGAAAGTTGAGCTCAGTGCTAGAAATTCATGCTTGACATGTTGCTGATGTAACTCCGTGATGCCGTTTGTGTGTTTAGTGACTTCAGCAGTGAGCTGGAGATCATCTCACCTCTTCTTTTTTTTTTTTTTTTTTTTTTTTTTTTTTAAACACGGTGGCTGCTTTTATCTTTCAAGCTGTTTAAGCCCAAACTTTTCACTAAATAAATCAGAGCTTGTAGAGGATGAAGCGTGTGCATTCCTTCCACCATAGCCTGATGTATTATCATGCAAATATCCCATTTAATATCTTTTATTCCATTTTACTGACAGTCCATCTCTAACCGCTGTTGCTTTCTGCAGTTTCCACTTTCACATCTTTTTAGAATAAAAGTCCAGCAGTAAGCACAAACTCAGTCCTTTTGTTTATTTTTACCTGTAAGTTGCATATATACATAAAACACTTACAGAGGGTGAGAGTCAAAACTGAAGCAGCATACATCAGTATGCAGCCTACCCAAGCCACAGGTTACAGACGGCCAGTGAAAGTACATTTTTCATTCAGTTCTGTATAATAATAGAAAATCTCTCGTGTCATCTTCGTAAAACCGAATATTATTTATTTATTTTATTCAGTATAAAACAGTTTGATGTTAATATCTAATCGATTGCTGTGTGGACCTTGGATTTTTTTTCTAGTAATTATCTAGTAGTATGTTAGTAAAAATAATAAATATTTGCTCCTTTAAAAGTTCTTATTATAGGGTCCTTTTGAATATTTTATCAAACAATATATGATACCAGGTTTAAAATGTATAGCGCAACCACCGGTATCACTGCCATAATCTAAAAACGCAGGAAAAAATATCAACTAACAATCTGTGTCAATCCAGCTCAGGCCAAAAGTATGAATCATTACATGAGTGTGTGACATACACTGTGAGGCCCAAACCTAAACACTCACTTCTGTGCCTTGGAATATAAGGGTTTAACTGTTACTTACTCTGCACATGCTCAGTGGGAAGTGCAGAGTTACTGCAGAAATTCTCAAGGACAAAACTGGTTTTGACAGAAGGAATTTACTTTGTGGATGTACTGTAATTTTTTCTGCTGCTTGATGTTTTACTGACTGTGAATTTTCTTACCTGGAGGCTATCTGTTTAAAAATTTACATGAACAACCTGTGCTGTTATAGGTCTTGCTAGCTAGAATGAAATATTGCAACACAGGTGTCATAATGGGTGTCACGTTAAAAAATGGGAATACTTCACTAGAACTAGCTGTAATGTGGCATTCCAACATTGTGTTTTATCCTTGTTACAATCACTTTAACCTGCATACAGGCATCTGTCCACCTATTTTATTTTCTTTCCTGTCGTGTCTTTACATTGCTGTGCTAGCACAGTAGTAGGAGATCTCGGAAGTTGGCTTTTGTATTGGTTATTAATTAAATTTGGGGAAAGTCCTCACACTGCGACCGCTGCTACAACCTACGTAGGAATGCAGCATTTCAAGTTGATCGTTGCGTTGATGATCAAACTGAACACTGCAGTGTTAAATGAAATAATGATCCACTTGCAACTGAACTGGAATACACAGACGTCATACATACACGACACAATATTTGGAATTCCAACAAAGAAGAATATCTAGTTGCGTTCCAGCAGCAGAAAGCTAGTTTTTATAATGTAGCTGCTGGCTGTTGTTAATATTGAGGCAAGGATGATGTACCAGGAAAATGACAGAAAAATGATTATTATCCTGCCCACATGTATTAAATATTTGCCACACCTGCAGTTAATTAAGAATAAGCGAACTGTGGAACTAAATGCCCAAGAGCACACCCATAGCCTTGTCGTTATGATGCACAATGAAAACACAAAAGTCACTAACAACAATCAGTTTATTTACTATCATAAAAGGAAGGGTGGGGCAGCAGCACAAAAACATGACCTGACATGTCCTGACTACCACTGTGGAAAACTGAAGGCCTTTTGGAAAAGAGATGAAAAACCTTAAAGAGACTAAAAGAAGCCCAACTGCCTTCAATTCAACCACTTTAGACTAAGAACACCTACATAGAAAGGTTTAGTCTCTCGCAGCATTGCCTCCAGGACAGGCCCCACCTGTTCTTTTTTTTCTTTCTTTCTTTTCAAAGAAAGGGAAAAAAAGTACATGTGCTGTCATCACTCACCTGTGAGAAGCCAGTGCAAGCTTTTCTCTTCAACGGCACACAAGTAACATATCCTGTTGGGTTCAAACTGCTTGTGACCTTTCGACCAATGTGTATGGAGTTGGAGATGTGGTGTGACAGTTTGAGCAGTGGAAGCAGAACAGCAAAAAGGACAATGGGAATAATTAACTCTGCCCCATAGATGACAAAAATCATTCAATTAACCCGTTAATGAATTAATATGCTGGCTGGAGAACTCCAGATAACTTCACATAAACAAGAAAAGAAAGAAAAACCAACAAAACAAAAACGTCTGGGTTACTATTCCCTGGTTTATTGTGGGTAGCAAAGACAACTGTACCGAGTTAAAGTTCAAGGACCAGGAGACACAGGCTAAAGGAACAGTTTGTAAACAGCTGTCTGTTGACCTTGTACTTGTTGGTATTCTCTGATCAGTGACCTCTTGGTGAAAAGACCCAAGTTACTAACTCACAGAATTAAACTACTCAGTTTAATGAGACTGTGCTGCAGCCCAGTTCAGTTGAAAACAAGTAGTGGAACAGGCTCTTCCAATAAAACGCAGCTACCTGTGCAGCGTTTTCTTTTTGTTTTTGGAAAAGACAGAAAAAGTATTTTTGGCGCACAAATGCAGTATTAAGACAGAAATCAGCAGCTGGGCTAGCAGATTCTAAAGTGTGAAAGTAGACACATGTAGACCCACAGGGAGCTTCAACTTTGTCATCCGAGGCATGTTAAACTCTGCAAGCGATTTATTGAAACTACAGCAAACATGTTATTTAACACTAAAACCATTACAGAAAGTTGAAGATGCACAGTATTTTCACCATATCAGGATGAGATTCAGAAAAAGAATTAAAAAAAAAAAAAAAAAGGACTCTAACAATACTGTGAAGCTTAAAATGTTGTTTGCCAGAGAAATGCAACACTCTGGACGTTTGCCTTTTTATTTGATACAAAAGATGGAAACAGTAACACAAACAACTTGCAATTTATTCCAAACCAGTGAAGTACTGAAGCCTGGCACCAGCGCTGCCTTTGGGAAGTTTCTTTAATTTTAGTCTGGGCCCGTATCAGAGTGCTGTCGAGTCAACTCGGTGGTTATTTGGAGGCTATTATTTTTGCTTTTTATTGTAAGGTGCTTGCGGTACCTTTTCAGACATGACATTACTAGGTAAACCACAGGAAGTTTGGGGGGATTTTAAAAAAAAAAAAAACAAGAAAAAAAGAATACGCTTTCTCATCATTGTTGGAAATATCCCTGTCAAAGGCCTGTTTTAATCCTGTATCCCCCTGTGACGATATCCGCTTCATTTACCCAGCTGAAATTTCTTTTATTTTTAATTCATTTTTAGGTTTTCTGTTAAACACAGCGGCAGCTACATTTTTTTATTTTTTTATCATAGGTGTTAAGTTTCACTCTGAATAATTATAAAATGGGGGGGGGGGCAAACAGAAGAATGGAAGAACTGTATATCTTTTCCCACTGGATATCTCTAGTTGTCTAAAAGTGAAACCTCATCTTTCCTTCAGTAGATCTGACATTACCCACCTCAAGAGTCTTTTACAAAGATGTCTTTTTCAGAAGTCCATACAAAAATAGCAAGAACAAGATATACATATCAATGGGCTCTGTGCATAAAATACTGCTGATTTGCCTCAGGTGCACATCACGATGAGGACGTGTCTTCTTAACTGTTCGTGTAATTTCCAAGGAAGCTTTGACTGCACATAAAGAGAGGGTCCATGGAGGCCACTTTGGCAGCGATAAAAGAATGTATACAGTGGAGGACGGCTGTCAGATTAGCAAACTCCAGCTCCTGAAAAGCACACGTCAAGGACAAGAGACGCACTGATTAGTCCGTTATGTTCACAATCCAAATCACAGTATTTAAAAAAGTTAACAGGTAATTGTGGTTTATTAATTAATTTGGCAGTTGTGGCTGATGCTATCTGCACTCTCCACATCTGTCACAATACTAGGAGTTGCACAAGAGAATGATAACAGTGTATGTCAGGGTAACTAGCTTCTTCCAGCATGATTTATATGCAGCCAGGTCATATTTAGACAATGACTTTTTTTTCTGGTAATTCACTAGAGTGGATTGATGTGATTAAAGTTCAGTCATTCAGCTTAGGTCTAACAAATGTAAGGCAATAATGCATTTAAAAAAAAAATCAACAATCTGGTTCACTGTTAAAACGAAGGAATCAACTGGCAACACTGAAATACCTGAATGACAAGAGCGCTCTCACTCTTGTCAAAGTCTGCAATCAAGAGACACTTTCAGGTAAATACAGAGGTGTAAACCACCGGCTACAATCAAGACCAAGAAGGCCAGATTACAGTTTGTCAGAAAACATCTAAAAGAACCTGCAAGGTTCTGAAAAAAAAAACCTTTAGACGGACGAAAAGTGGCTGCAGGAAACACAGCAGTTTGTGCTCACGGGTTCTAGACTTCTGACACTGGCTTCAGAGAGTTTATTGAAGAAGGATCCTTGAGTCCTTACAAGTCTGTCCAATTACTTAGGCTCCCATTTTCAGAGTTTCACATGTATAAAAATGGCCGTAACTCCTAAACAGTTAATAAAATATTTGAGTTAAACCACTTAAAGCTAAAAGTCTGCAGTTTAATCACATCTTGACTATTTGATTTATGCACGGTGCTACAGAGGCAGAGACTAATTAGAAATCCCGCACTTCGAGTCACAACTAGTGTAAAAGAATCCAACTAGAATTAAACAAGTACATTTAACTTTATTAAATTGGGGCAAGAAATGTTTTATTACCTTCATTTCTATCTGCTTGCTTTCGGGATTCTTAAAAAGGAGCTTTACCCTGGTTTTCCCGTCGTCAGAGGAGCCTTTAAGTTGAGAGAACTTGTATCGCCACAGTATTGTCTACAAGGGAAGGATAAAAAACACAGCAGAGGGGTTTCAATAATGAGCACAACAGGCTGCATGATCAGGAAATGTCATTTTAATGTGCAGTTGAGGAAACACAGCGGACCATCTTTAAAGTTATTTTATGATGGATTTTAACCAGTGCAGAGCTGCTAAATTAAACTCAAACTGTCATTTTAATAAGAGCATACTATTCTTGAAGAAATAAAGGTCTTAATGGAAGAAATTAATTTGTGCAAAATGTTAAATTTAGCATTTTTTTCCCCTCAAATAGCTACAATTAGAGCCTAAGCAAACATCAGTAAGGAGATTTTGAACTGTCATCTCAAAACTAAGAACAGTTGAAGCAGTATGCCAACAAGAATTGTGAACTCGGTAAAATGTCACCTTTGAAGTGCTTTCAGAGCAGGTGAAGCCTGATGCAAAATCTATGGTGAAGCACAGCACATTCCCCTGGCTGCTGCACATGTAGCTTTTGGACTGGTGAGAGAGAATTGACATCCATTAACAAACTGGCTGACACATTTTGTGCATTACATTGCTGTACAAAGGTACTTAGTACCGCTCTGCATTAGCATCCACAGCCTTGCATCAAACCCAGAGAGGAATGGTAGTCTTGCATGCATTCACAGCAGTACCCTGAATACATTTGTAGTATAGATAAATAAATAACCTGCTTAGCATTCACCATACATCTGTGTAAACCCTCCATTATACTGTTTTTATGACAACACAAAGTATGCTTTACTTTCCAGCAGCTGTTTTGATTTGTTATGCTTTGAAAAGCACAGGTGTAACTAATCCAATTAGCAATGGCTGTGTTCCATTTAGCTGTGCCAGAATGATCATGTTCAAGGTTAATGTTGCATTCACTGACATTCACTACACCCAAGTGTCACATGCCAAAATGTCCACTGTAAGAAATGTGTACAAGAATGTTAGAGTATTTGATAAAAGTTCAGAGTATGGATTCAGTTTAATTTTATTTTCTCGATGTCAGCTGACAACAGCAATCACGTCAGTACAATTTTTACTTTTATGTTCCATGAAGCAAATCTGCTCCACCACACCTCAATGTGTGCAACTGGATTGAGATCTGGTGCCTGTGATATGGGCCGCATCCAAATTCTGACCCTGCCGCAACAGAAATCGAGACTCATCGGAACATTCAACATTTTTCTTCTACAGCGCCAAATCGCAACAACAGTCGCCTCATGGCACTTTATATGGTAGACCCCTATAATACAGACAGAGAAAAACCCAGCAATCATATGACGCCCTATGAGCAAGCACTTTGGCAACAGTGGGAAGGAAAAACTCCCTTTTAACAGGAAGAAACCTCCAGCAGAACCAGGCTCAGGGAAGGGCGGCTAGGATAAAGACATGCTGTGTAAGAGAGCCAGAGATTTATAACAAGCATGATTCAATGCAGAGAGGTCTATTAACACATAGTGAGTGAGAAAGGTGACTAAAGCAGAAATACACAATGCATCATGGGAATCCCCAAAAAGGCTACAACTATTGCATCATAACTAAAGATGGGCAAACACTGTGCAATTTGGGTTTTTTTCCATTCCGCAAAACTCAAACTGCACGATTGACTCGCAGGGGTTAGACGTTTGTAGGTCATGATGCAGGGTCTCACACTATACGGCCCGATGCTCTGATGCGACCTGAGTGCTCACACTGTGCATGTAACCTTCATGTTATGGACACAGAAAATCTGTCGCTCGCTCTCCCTCTGTCTTTCACTCACACAGACGCGCACACACCACCACCATCAACTTTGCAAAATTGCTAATGAAAAACATTGATCAGGCAGCTGTGATTGAGTAGCAATGTCCATCCAATTATTTTCACGGTTGTTGTGGTCGTGATAATTTTGTGAGGCCACATCGAAAAGGCTCAGATGAGCTTGCCAAAGTTGTGCCTCCATCACTTGTGTCCAGATCACATGCTGCACTGCCGTGCTGCTCCGTCTCTTCACTTTCATTTCTGTGTTTGCGTGTGCGCAGAGTGAGAGGCTGCGGTGACACCCTCAAGACGGCCGACAGGATTTCAAACAGGTTTGATTTTCTTACGACCAAGATTGATGATCGGGAGCTGGTCGTGAGGTGTTAATCGCTTCTCGTTACCCCACGTATACTACACCATGCACGATACACGATGAAGGCGAAACTCGGGCCGATCACCAAAACGGCTCACGACTCAAAAATCGGCTAAAAATTATCCAAAAATTGCACAGTGTATGCCCAACATTAGGGAGGATTCAGGGACACCTGATCCAGCCCTAACTATATGATTATAGTTATATGACTGACTAACTATACTACTTTTTCTAGTCTTCTATTGTCTAATTGTGGTGAGCCAGTGTGAATCGAAGCTTCGGTTTCCTGTTCTTAGCTAACAGCAGTGGCACCTTGTGTGATCCTCTGCTGCTGCAGCCAATCTGCTTCAAAGTTTGATGTGTTATTCATTCCTAGATGGTCTTCTGCATACCATGGCTGGGTTGCAGCAAGTGGTTGTTGGATATTTCCTTTTTGGGGGACTTTTTTTCTCTTTTTGTTTGTTTGGACCATTCTCTGTAAACACAGGAATGGCTGTGTAGGGAAAAGTCCCAGAAAATGAGCTGTTTCTGAAAGAAACACACCAAGTTGCTGCCAATGGATTGGCTCATTTGTGTAACAAGCATTTGAACAGTTATGCCTAACAAACATTTATGCCGTTGAATGTATATACTGTAAGGTGAAGTCTACAGCAGTAAAGTGAACTATAAGCAAGGTTTTCTTGATCCTTGAATTATGTGGGTATGAGAAAAAATACATTTAGTGTAATTTAATCGACTTTTTTCAAACTCACAATGTTAAAACAAGCAGATGTACGCCAATGAAACATTGCTGTTATTTGGATCCTCATACAAACAGCATGTTCTAATTGTATGATGGACTCATTGTGAGTATAAAACGGTTATATATTTCATCAGTCATACATCATAGGCATTTCCCATGTGTAGAGCTCTTGTGAAAGTCTGACATGTTAGGCTGGCAATATCTGATAAGAAGAGCAAATCTGTTTTTGAAATGTATTTATTTATTAATTTTGGTCTTGAGCTGTTGGCACACCCAGCATCCTGTGCGGCGTTCTGATAATGTCAAGACACATGACACGGGAAATCTATTTTAAAAGGTATAAATTTTTAACATTCATTTTCCTGCTGGAACACAAACAAGCATGTGTTTTCCAATTCTTTTCACGCAAATCTTTTGAAAGCACTGATGTGTAAGCTTTTCAGCCTCTGCGGAGCATTATGCCTCAAAAGGCTTCTCTTGCCTCACGACTTCATTTTTCGATTGTGCGGTCCACTCAGTTGGAATGGCAAGAAGTGTATTCTGATTTTTGTATTTGTGCTATATTTTCGTTTTATGTCCACAGACAGCAGGGGCATGGTGGTTTTTAATTATACAGTGCAGTGTGCAGAGAATGTGGCAAGGGACTGTACAGTCCTTTTACTGAAAGTGTTTTGTGCTCACAGACCTCAACCGCCCTGTCTTTAGTGGTGTCGTGAATTCAGCTGTGAAAGGAATGGGGTGAAGAAATGAAGAAAAAAGGAAACCCACAGTAGCAGGCCAGCTGCTAAGTTCTTTCTGTCACCAAATGTAAGACTCTGTTGTGACACGGTGAGCAGTGACTACACTTCACTAATTGGAAAGGATTTTTCTGAGGGAATTGGCAACATGAAATATTTTTAAAGAAAATCTCCTTAAGTCTGACAGAAGTAGGAGCATGTGTGTAGAAGGGAAAGAAAACACAGGACACAGGGAACGCTCACAAGTGTGAAGATCTGCTGTGTCTGTCATAATTGATCATAAAGGGTGTCGAGGAGATGAAAAAGAAGGGTGGTAACGAAGACTGTGAAGGACGCAGATGCACTTTCTTAACCACTGAAAAGGTGCTAAATACGTACCACAAACAGCTCCAGCCTGAGGCAACGTTTAGCTCACATCTGACCACACCCTGTGTCACTGTGAGGGTAAGTGTACTTAAGTGACCACACCTAACAGAGATGTCACAGTGTACTGCCCTCACACAATGTACAACACAGAGATCGAGGAGAACAGGTTGTGTTGACGCAAGCTGTTCTCACAAGCAGATATGTTAAAAATGTCTGAGCTTGTGAGAATTTGGAACACCATCAGGACAAACTGCCATGTTTGCTGACGAGCATGAAATGTATTTGCTACTTACACTAAATCAAGATGAACTTTTCTAACATTATATGAAACTGAACACGAAGTTGTTTATTCAATGGCTGCATGCCTTCTAACAGGAAGCGGTTAAATAAAGAAATTACCGAGCTAAGGCGGTGGTGACAGGTGTTTTCTATTGTAACCAAAACAAATGGAATCCACCCTGAACTGACCCCACCCTCTACACATCAGTGACTAGAAGAACTTCACGTGCTGGACGACAGCCAGGCACATGGGCTGGTGTCAAGCTGCTTATGTGATGTGTCACTGCCTATTGCTTCTCAAAGACTTCCACTGTTTAAAAGGGAAACGGGTTGGGTTAGTTGGCTTTTAGAACAACATATCTAAACAATGAGTGGATTTGCAATAAAGGCTGTTCGGGGTGGATTTTCATGACTAATTGGTTATGGCTATATACTCAATGATATTAAGCCTTAGCTTTATTTGATGCTTATTAGCAAATGTTAACATGCAAATACACAAACTGAAGATAAACATGTAAAACTTCACTGCAATTGCAAACAGAAAGTAAACAAAAAATATTTTAAGAACAAAAATACAAATTTTTCTAAGAATTCATGCTCATTAAAAAAGACTTTTCAGTGACCTGCAGCATTTTTTTTTTAACCCCACACTGAGGAAAGTAACTCGTAACATTCACCAACACTTTGACTGTATTGAATGTCGTAGCTGCACATAGTGTTAATTTGAAAATCCTCGGTGACACGTTTCTCAAGTTGACAAGATTTTAAGAAAGAAAATGTATAAATCAGTTATCATCAACATCAGGTGCCTAAAGTAACACTTGATTATTTTTATAGCTTAATATAAAAATATTCAGAAATGCCAAATCCTGGGTCATTACCCAAATGTAAAATTTGAACAGCTGATACAGTGCAGCGTTCTGGGTTTTTTAATTATTGCTTTCAAACTCTCTTTATGTTTTAAATATTCAGCCAACATAAAAGTGCCGTGAGACCATATAGAAACGTCGTCCACTCCCCGCTGTACATCGTTTATGTCAACAGGCCGATATCGGTTAATATCAGGCAACAGAAAATGTCCCCCAAAATTTTACCGTTATTATTGTGGAAATTATGATCAGATGAAAAGTTCTTGAAGCAGGTAGACAAAAAATATGAAAGACAATGCACTTAAAGAGGACAAGTGCACCACCTACAGGGAGAAACAGTTTGCAATATTCATCACCTGCAAGGAAACTTAACTTTAAGTTTGTTTGTTTTGTTTTTTTTTACCCCTTCTAGACAATGAGTTGTATTGTTCTCTTGACCTCAGACATGCTGATGTTTGAATCACGAAATTTCAAATTTAGATGCATCACTCCCGTTGCCACTGATTTTCAGTCCACTTCTTGTGTAATTTGGGATACATCGCCTTTTTCTTCCTGTTCCCTTTCCTTAAGAAAGCCTTCTTGACAGCGACACTAAAGCATTTCTGATGAGTTTCAGTGAAAAGTAAATGGTCAGATGCATTTCACAGATTCTGTGTCAGGTCTTTGCTTTATCTTTTCCCATTTATTTATTTTTTCCTAGGGACGTAACTTCATCTGCTGTCGTTCATATGTTTTGGGGTTTCTTTTGTTTTGTTTCTTTTAGGCCTGACCACTTTTCCAGTTTCTGCCATTCTTTAAGGAAACGCTTCACATCATGTCAAGATATGCCATGTTTCCGGCTAATAGAGCTTTAGGAGTAACACTGATGGTGCAAAATTACTATTTTGTGCCTGTCAAACTGTTATCGTTGGCATTTTTTTGCATAGTCAAGTAAAGAAATGAGAAAAATACTGTGTTTTTGCTTTTTTATGCTTGAGGTTCAGTAGCTCAGGCAAGTAAACAAACAAACAAACTTTTCTCAAAAAATGGTCAAGTACAAGAGGTGGACTGAAAATGAGGGAACAAACAGCCAATGTCCAAAGAAAACCTTTGAAAAACCCTGTTCAACACCATATTTACCAAAAAGTCATGTATTTGTGGACAGGCCAAAGCAAGACAGGTTCTGCATAACCCATGACTCTAACATGCTTGGTGATATTTCAGCTTATAGCATACAGCACAAGTGAAATAGTAAATGGTAAATGGCCTGTATTTATATAGCGCTTTACTAGTCCCTAAGGATCCCAAAGTGCTTTACATATCCAGTCATCCACCCATTCACACACTGGTGATGGAAAGCTACATTGTAGCCACAGCCACCCTGGGGCGCACTGACAGAGGCGAGGCTGCCGGACACTGGCGCCAGCGGGCCCTCTGACCACCACCAGTAGGCAACGGGTGAAGTGTCTTGCCGAAGGACACAACGACCGAGACTGTGCAAGCCGGGGCTCGAACCGGCAACCTTCCGATTACAAGGCGAACTCCCAACTTGAGCCACAATCGCCCGAAATATGACAACTTTACTGCTAATCCTGAGTTAAAAGACCCCCATTGGTGCCATGATGGGTTTCATCACCTCCAAATAACCAAAAGATTAAAAATGTGTTAGAGGACACACGCTGGGCAGCTTTGTCTGTTATACCCTGTACTCATACCCATCAGCAGTGTTTATGTAATGCCCTGATCCAGTCAGTTTGAAGGTTAGTATACGTTGGATTCTGCTGAGTGCTCCTCAGAAACCACAGGAGGCTCGCCTAATTGGCTGGAGAACAGAGATTCACAGGCAAATTGAAACCCTTCATCACTTTCATTGGCTTCCCAAAGGACAGTGTCCCACAATTGCATCATTAAAGACTGAAAAAATGCTACATTACCATATTTATGTTTGGTTTCATACTAATAGGGAGGGAAACTGCCCATGCAGCCTCAGCTTGGTCAGAAGCATTGAGTATATAAAGTGTTTCAATGCCCTGTCCAAACAGCCAAAGAGAGATTACCTGTATTCATAATGCCATTCAAATACATGCAGAAATGTTGGGCATCAATCAGCGGTTTGACATCAGATTGCATTGTTAGAGATGTGTGTCAGTCTAGTTGTTTAGCCTGGATTTCAGGCTGTCCTGAATGTCACTCACAATTTGACAATTGACACTGATGTTACATCAAGAGCGGATTCAGCCAATCATTAGCTGGCAAAGAGCTGACTGTGTGACTGCAGCATCAAACACCCCTGCATATTATCGCTCCCCTTTGAAGCTAATGTCTGGCACAGCAGAGGAATGGGATATTGTTAAAGCAAAGAAGAGAGAATGAAATCAGGTCTATTCTTCATCCGTCCTGCAGTTTGGGTTTGCTTCTGTGCTGGAAAAACACGGCCAGTTAATGTACGAATGTGTCCATGCCTTTTGATGTTGAATGCAAGAAAATACATTAACATTCACAGAACTTTCTGACTGTCTTCCCTTTGCTTGTGTACCCCTTTGTCAGCCTACTGTACTGGTCACATCGATCATGTAGCACAGGCTGCATAGAGGACACGAAACCTGGACAATCAAATTAATGCCCTGCATCTTAAGCACCCGCCGCCAAGTTAACAATTTAATCTTTGTATGGCTCTACTCAATAGGACACATTTCACCCACAAATCATCTGCCATTAACATTCTTATTTATAATAATAATGATATACTAGACCATTATGTTATTGAAACTTGGCAACTATCAGCTGCATACAGCAGGATCTTTAACATGCATGAATGAATGATCAGTAATTGACCCTTCTGGATTACTGCATATAATATTCACTGTTCTCTGCATGCGTTATTTCAATGCAAATAATTGCCTGGTGAGTGCCGTCTTCCTTATTTAGTTACAATTTCTATGTCCAAGTTACTTCTGAAACAATGGATCCTTGATTTCAGACAGAAGCAGACAGCGCAAGCTTCACATTTCTTGACAGTAATTACATACTTTTCACAAGTAGATTTTTTTTAAGCTTTTAAAATGCAAAGATAACATCTGCATGAGTTGGTTGAAAACTGTCTCTGGCTGACTATTATCTTTTTCTCAACATTGCAGTGCCCGTTTCTGAGCCAGAGTTGGCCTGATGCCTTTCTCCAGGTTTGAGAACTGAACATAACACAAGGTTACACAGCACAAAGTTCTATTTTTATGAGAAATATTTGTATGTAAAGATGAAATCAGCAGGCTAAATCATTCTTTAATTTCTTTTGCTGCTGCCAGTCTTCGTGGATATAGATAGAATCTGTTCGAGATTAATGCGCAAGATTAGACAATATTTCCAGATAACACAGCACAGAAACCCTGTAAAACAGGTCTTAAATTTGGAGCTAATGGTTTGTTCTACATGAGCAGTACACAACAAATAACATCGACATTGAGGACTCATCCTCTGAAATGGTATTTTCAACAGTCCTCTGGTTCAATTTAACAGTAAACAGCCAATCAAACTGTTACCTTCATCGTTGAATAGCTTTGCAGCACAGTCATGTCAAATAACCGACTAACCACAGACGCAAAGCAGTAACCAAGCTTCCAAAGAATTTTGTTTTGCAAGTCCAGAGTGCCACAGAAATAATCCTAAACTCTGATAGTTTCCATAGCTCGCTTTCACAAAGTGGTGTAGGCAGAAAAGTCTTAAACGTAACACTAGATCAACACTTTAGGTACACATGGGGCCAATAAATGTGCTGTTTAAACCATAAGAGATAAGATAAGTTTTGTTATCTCTTATCTCCCTCTACTTAAACCTCTATAACGTCTCTGACCTTTATGTTTGTAGAAAGGTTGACTCAAGGTGGCCTGAGAAATGCAAGATTTACACTGGCCTCCAGGGATGAGCTACTGCTGCAAAGCTATAATTCTAACAACTGTAAGGGTTTTTTTTTTTTTTTTATCAGAAACATATTTATAAATAGTTGCATTGATTTTATTTTTAACAAATTTTAACAACACATGCCTGTTTTAAAACAGCACAGAGTGCGATATTATTTTATCGTAATACAATATCTTTTAAAGTTGATTTTAAGCGCGATATTCTATAAAGCACAGTGAACCGCCTCTAACTGAGCCAGTCTGTATCTCCCACGGTTCGATTGTTGGCTTTTTATTTTTTGTGCGATGCACAGTGCCTGAAGACATTACAGTCTGGCCTGTTTGGATAGTGCAGCGCCCACAGAGCCTCGCATGAGCTCCGTGTGCTCTGATCTTCTAACTGTAGCAGCAAAGTCAAACGCATGAATTAAATATTTTGTTCAGTGATTCTCCCTGTTACAATGGCAGCGTGTTTGGGGTCACAAGAGTGCTTTAACTCAGCGCTCTCTCCAATCGTGCACATGTGAACATGGAAAGTGCAAAAAAGTGTTAAATACAAACATTGTTGGGTTGGAGCAGTTGATTTTATGCCCCCACCCCCCCAGCATACATGCTGAAGGCCTGATGCCATACATTTATTCCCTTCTTTGTGACTGATAGCACATTTATGGTGGCTGCCATGAGCATTGAACTGGGTTTTTCTACTTGGAAGCGTCTGATCCAGTGTTTTGAAGACCGGTCCAGATGCAGCCTTCTGAAAGGCTTAGGGGTGCAACATGATGTGCAGCTCAGAGCTCACAGATTTGCCAAACCACCAATTTTGTTCATATTGTTCAAAGTATTCTGTTGTAAAACTGAACTAACCCATTTCGAAATGCTTGTATAGATAAAAAAATGAATCTCATCTTTGTGGTTTATCCAGCTAATACCGGTTTCAGAAGTAACACCCCAGAGCGTATGGTTTGTGTGAGGTGACACTGAACAAAGAGTAGCATATAAGCCTGCAAAGCTGCTGTGGTTAATGCCATCGGTCCATTATGCTGTGAATCAACATTGTTAGGGTCAAATTTCAGGTTATTTCAGCTAGGTAGAAATGCAAGGCAAAAACTTATTGACCCAAAATGTATATTTCTTTACACTGTTCCAAGTTAAAGCCTTTTGACTTGAAATAAATTAAAGGGAAGAGTTCCCTCAACTCCTCAAGGCTTTGTGAAAAGTATAGAGTCCTGTCTCGCTGCAAAATATGTTGGTCCACAGAGAAAACTTAGCTTCACTACAAAGGCACTTAAAGTGTGAGCTAGCTATATTTTCATGGCAAATTGTAGGGGTGGGACTGGTCATTCTGAGAACTCAGGGTTCCCTTTTCATTTTGCTAACATATGGTTAACGCAGCGAGAGGGTTTATTTTAATTAAACCCATGACGTTTTCACCTAGAGAAGCAGGGAAATCAGTCATTATGAAAATACGAGGAAACAAAGTCTTAAGAAATCTGAAATTACCTTTGCCTCTGACAACCATCAAAGACGTAGTTTAGATCCTGCCCATTCAACACTCATTCACATTCAGTATCTAAGCAAATGGATTACACAATACTTACATAATGGGATTGTTACAACCCTCAGGAGACCTTTTTATTCTGAAGAAAAAATATGCATAATAAAAACTTGTTTTGTTAAATAAATGATGAAACAAAACTGATTGTTTCTGTTTGTAATAATAAAAACAAATTATCACACTGAGTGCCAAAATCTGCACTCTTATTATTTAAAAATCCACTCAGAGCCATCAAACTCGTTATCTTTGGACCAACAATGCGACACAGTGTATCAAACTGTGCCCATGTCCCTTAAGATCTCACTGATGAGAGGAATTTCTGTTTTCAAGCAGCTGCTACACTCAACTCCTTGGCCACCCATTTTAACAAAATACAAGTACACCACTGGCTTCTTTGACATAAAGTCTATTTAAAGATGTGCTAAAAATAATGGATTACACTCAACAGCACAAAAGTGCGTCCAAAAAAATAAAAGAGAAAGAACTGAATGTCACCTTACACTTTTTACTGCGCTACAAACTTCTGTGTTTAAAAAGAACAAAAGAAGGACAATGAATATAAAATACAACATTATAATCTTAAAAAGCAAATACTGCCCAGAGACTGACCTGCCTTGGCTGAGGGTTTGTGCTCTGAGTGCTTCTTGTTCAATACATGAAACCACAATCTTGGGTAAGCTTGCTGACTTGACAGTTGTCCAGATGACAATCGACATCCTTCACAAGGAGAGTAAGCCACAGAAGGTCATTGCTGAAAAGGCTGGCTTGCTCAGAGCGCTGTATCGAAGCATATTAATGGAAGAGAGAAGTGTGGTTTTAAAAAAAAAAAAAAACAACAAAAGGATGACTGCAGCCTTAAGAGGATTGTTGAGAAAAGTTCAAGAACAAGGAAGAGTTTTACAACTGATACAGGTGTCCGTAAATCAGGAGCCATCATAACACAGATGCCTTCGGGAAAGGTGCTACACTGTTACTAACTTCACCACTCCTGAATCACAGACCTCATTGGTGTCTTACCTGGGCTAAGGAGGAAAGGAACTCAGTGGTCCAAAGTTTCACCTTTTCAGGGAAAATTTTGCCGGATGGACCGGATAAACAGGGGAGAGGCTCAGAATCCAAGGTGTTTGAAGTCCAGGGTAAAATTTACCCAGTGTGCCACGTCCTCTCCTGGTGTTTTATCAAATCCAACACAGCAGAGTGATAACAGATTTTAGACCACCTCGTGCTCCCATCTGCTAACAATCTTTAAAGAGATGCTGATTTCCTTTTCCAGCAGGACTTGCTCTCAGCACCAAAACTACTACCAAATGGTTTGCTGTCCATCATCAACAAGGAAACCCCGACCCAAAAAGACAGATGAGCTGTAGCTCAGCAGTGCCTCAAGTCGATCACCTCCATGGCATGCTGCAGTAATCCATGGTAAAGGAGCAACAAACAAGTATTGAGTTGTGATCTTGGGACATATATTTATCTGAAATTTGAACAATATTCTAATTCGATGAGATGCACTAGTAATAGTATTACTTTTTTCTCTGTAAGGAAAAATAGCAGCATATCAACCTACAGACCAGCTGATCCCGACACTACAGCCCTAGCTACCAGGGTGTTCTTTGATACAGAAACCACATCGCATTCCCAAAAGGGAATATTGGCAAACAGCAGCACAACTGCTAGAGACATTGGTAATTTTAGCTTCCCTTGTGCAGAATAAAAATGTTATGCTGCTGCTCTATGTAAGACGGTTTTCTACAGTGATTTGGACTTAGGAATTAGCATCTGCCGAATTAACTGGAGAATGTAATTGAGTCCTGTGGAATTATGACTCTAAACTCTCAGTGACCACATGAGCTCTCCGGACATAAAAGGATTATACATGCTTCCCAAGACTTTCAGATTGTCGAGTCAAAGATGCTGCTTGCTGGTATTATACCCACGTTTGGTTTGCTGTTCAAAAGTGAAATAAGATGCCATTTAATTATGCCTGGTTCCCATGGTGACCCGGAAAGGATTTTAGATTATGACTGTGTGATTTAAATGGCTTCTGACAGGTGCTCTGCTTTGTAATATTTATAAATGTCCCTACTTAAGGGCCCCACGCACCAAAGCCCTAAGGCTTCATAGTGTTTTTAGCCTTTATCTTTGGCTGGCCGCACTTCAGAGGTGAAAGGGTGGGAATGTAGAAGAATTAAAGGCACCGCTGGCCGTTTCATGAAAAGTCTGACCTGACATGTGCCATACTTTCTTAATTCTCGAGTATAATGGACATGGCTGTGTGGAAGATTTTAAAGTTCCATGAGAAACTAAATGATACAGGCAGAGGCGACTGCATTTTGGCTTTAAGCAAGGAACTCGACATCTGTGCTTGTGATTGTGCTTATTGCAGTAGGTGAATCAAATGTTCTTTCCCCCTTCCTCAATCTGAGGCTGGAATTAAAGAAACTGGGAATTACTGTGGTAATAATGTTCAAATGGGGGAAAATCTGCGAGTCCTCGGATAATTCAGTTGTGAATTTAATGCGGCACAAACGGATTCACAGAAGGGGCTTTATACTGTGGTGAAAACGAAAACGAACAAGTGGCCTCGTTCCATCCTGCGTTCCTTTTCTGCGACGTGAGGAATGTTTTCAGAGCCGCAGCTCAATTTCCATCTTAAAAAGTACAGATGAGGGGATGGATTTGAATTAAATATTAATACTGTTTTCCTTTTCAATAATGAGCAGAAGCATACGGCTGGTTTAACGTGTTAAACTTCAGTGACATTCTTTGATTTATTTGCCTTACTAAATCCTGATCAAGCACATGTCACCGAGGTGTGCAAGTTATATTACAAATACATGAGTCTGATGTCAGTCTTTTTGCAATGGCCTAGCAAGAGGACTCGATATTTTAAAGCTTGGTCAGTGCTATGTTATGTTTTTGAAGCCAGTAGTTGCCAAGTGTGACTTTTAGGATTCAAGCAAGCTGTAATCATAAACTGTGTGGCTACAAAGCACACAAATTTGCTAATTAATGCTAAGTAAGAAACTAAGAAACAGAATGTCATCAGAGGTATTATTAGTATGTATTATCGGGCAAGTCCATGAAAAATATTCCAAAAAGTTCTGGAGGTCCAGTTCAGTGTGACTTCAGTCAGTGCTGTTAGAATCCCTGCCGATGGGGCCCCGAAGCCAAAATTCAGAATCATAAAAGATGTAAAGAAAAGGAAAAAAAACCCGCCCATTTTCACCCAGTACTGTTAAGTAAAAACTACTGTACTAACACCTGGAGGCCCTAACTTCCCAGTTGTGCCCCATTTAACTACTGGAAAGGAGGCGATGTCTGACTCGGTGGGAAAAAAAACCCCATTAATCTAACTTTGAATGGTGAAAAAGAATATAAAAATTCAGCATTTCCTTTTTTTCCTGATTTTATTATATATTTTGTCAATTTCTCTAGTGAAGCAGAAGCTTTAGTGAAGGTTTAAATTATAGGCTAAGACTGTTTTTATTGTACTTTGTTCGCATTTTACTTTCATCAACACCATCAAACCCTTTTTGCACATACCTTTTTGCAGCATCTCAAGATTTCTTTGGGTCCTCTCTCCCTCTCTGTGTTGCCTGAGACTATCATCTTCACTGTGCCATTACTGAAGTTATTTCCCCTGTTCAGGTCTTTTATCTGCTTTTCATGATTTATTTGAAGTTCCACATTTACAGAAATGAAATTCACATTTAATAAATGTTGTGTATGATTCAAGGAAGAAGCCATTTATCGTTTTTTGTGCTCACGTTGCTGTTGATGGTTGTTCCACATAACGATTTTAAATTTGTTTAGTTTTGCTGATTCTGTCTTTTTCCTGAGACCAAATATATAAAAAAAGGTCTCCATTTAAATTCATCCACAGCTTCTAACCCACTAGAAGTAAACATTTCAAGTGGCCACAGTAGAATCCATAGATGCAGGTCATCTCATAAGATGCTTTTTTGGATTCTTTATTATTTATCAGAAAGTTGATTCTCATCAAACGCATTAATATTCAATCAACATTCTCCCATTTTAGAAGCTTTCTGAATTCATGATTGAAGATTAAGCTGACAGCTGTTGACTTTTAAGGAGCGGACATTTACACAAAGAAAATTACGCAAATATGCAGGAAAAAAGGAAAAGCCACGTTTTCATTTTCAGCTCGAACATCAAAGCAGAGAACAGAAAAGAAAGAGAATAGGTACTGGCTAAATAATTCAAACTTTAAAATGAATTATGTGTCAAAAGATGGAAATTTCTCGCAGCGCTGCTGCCAGATATCACACTGAATCCTGCCACAGTTCACACAATTAAAATACTCCAACACAAAGACGCCAATGGCCAAACAATTCCAGCCGCTATAAATCCCAGAGGAATATCCTTATATCCCTCACACATTCATTTGTTAATATTTACACCCAAAGCATCTGTTATTCGCCAGAAAATTTAGTGTCAGACAATTTGTTCATTACAAACGGTGAATTTTTATGCAACCCAAAAATTTGGCACCGTGCAATTATTCGACATACGGTTGAGTATAATGCAAGTATGAGCTATTGTTGTCACTTCCTTTTACACCGGCTTTGCTGCAAAAGAAAGTGACAGTGTGCACTGGAGAGGCAACAACCAGACAACCTTCAGAAAGGGTTTAGCAGGTAGTGTCCACAGACCATTGCTCTCTGCTTATCCCTCCTGACTGATTTTCCTCTATCTTTGCTGGCGTCCTTGTCACTACTAGTAGCATGGGATGGTATCTCCTGCCCATTCAGGTTGCACAGGTAGCCCCACTCCTCCTGGATGGCAAATGCATACATGCTGTTGTAAGGGGTGTCTGCTGTGTCTCCCAGCACAGTCTAAAGCATGTGGAGGAAATGCCCCATTACACAGAAAAAGCTAGATAGAGCTATAGTAGGGCACCAACCCAGCAGCAGGACCCATATCGGCTCATTTCTGTGAAGACGAGCTCTGCCAAAGTCATTCAGAATGACCTCCAGCGTGCTTCTCATGGAGTCTGTTTCTGACTAAAATATCAGACATCCTTTAGTGGGGAAATCTGCTCACAGACCAACAGCGTGCAGCTCAATCCACACTTACCAGAGAACTGGTGCCAATAAGGTGCCCTGTTCTCAAAAGTAATATTGTAAAGTTACAAAGTCCTCTGTTCCCATTTTGTTAGCATGCCACATTTGAGCCATCTGACTTACAACTATTAGAAAGTCTACATAGGACATTACACAAAGCTATGCAGCAATTGAATTTAGCTGAATTTGATTTATATAGCATCAAATCACAAGGACAGTTGCATCAAAGTGCTTTATATTGTAATGTAAAGATCCTACAGTGAAACAAACTAGAGAGAGCGGACACAAATAAGATGCTGGCATAATAAATTGAAAGGCAAAGTGCTGCGTCAAATGTTTTTGGGATCTATGTGGTCTCGCACGTGCTGACTGGATAAAAAATTAGAAGCCAATTAAACTAAATTATGAAAGTTAACATAACTGAGAAAACAGGGGAAGAGCGTCCTGGGTGACTCCTGGCTTCTTAAGCTGTCTGTGGAGTATTTATGTTTAGACCTCTTGATGGACATGAAACAGCTACAACCACAGATTTCTTAACAAAGCCCTCTCCACAAGAGCTTTCCACTTTAAACATTTTTGCTTAAGAGGCAATTTAATGGCTCATTGATGTGAAGACTAATTCTTTAGGTTCCTTGTGATAAATGCGCTGAAAGTAACAATAACATTTATGGAAAACGGAGTGCTGGCTAGTCGTTCTGTTTTAGAAGCAATTAGTTTCTTAATAAGACTAAGTGAAAATCACACTGAACTTCATCACTTTTAAATAACTTCTCACTGCTGAAGCATTAAATTGGCAGAAATGAGCAGTGCTGATTTTTTTTTTTTTTAACTTTTTTTTTAACACATAATGTGGTTGACTAACACCAGGGTGTTGATCAGAAAAAAAAAAATCTAACTTCAAAACTAAAGTGCCCTCAAAAGGTGAAAAGCATTTCATAATCTGTTTATTATTGTTTTGATTTTAAAATCAAAACAAAAATGACAGTAAAGGAGAAACTATCAACTTTTGATTTCCATGCATTTTACTATTTCACAAAATAGGGAAAGTTCGTTAAAAACAACAAGCAGATGAGTTTCTTGCAGCTAAAGCCAAAGGCATACAACACGACCAGAAACCTGACTGACAGAAACGCAGCTCGTCTGAAAGCAAAAAAGACAGAATCATAACAATATATAAAGAACAGCAGTGTGGGAAGATCTGAAGGAAAAGGTACCCAGTGCTAGACTCTGAAATAAACACAGGACAGGTTGCCCATAGCGAACAACTTCAGCTGATGACAGAAAAATCCCTGGAGCTGTGAAGAAGAACTTCAAAACGACAGTCAAGGACGTCACTCTCAGTCTAGAAAGCACAGGTGTGAAAATATCACAAGATCAAGACAAAAGAACGGGCAGCAGACTCCCAGAGACGAGGCTGCAAGATGCAAATCTCTTATCAGCAAGGAGGAATCCATAGGCTGGATTGGCATTTACCAAAATGTAGCGGTAGAAAGTCAAAGTGAGGAGAAAGACGAGAAGTGGCCATGATTAAAACAGGTGTGAAACCAAGACAGGCAATGGGGTGTCACCGACTGGCCTGTGGATCGGACGTTGAACCTTAATTTCAGTATTTTTATTTATTTTTAAAAAAGTGATCTTCCTTGGTAGATTCAGTGCCAGGTAATCATATAACACCATAACTTTAGTTACTTCATAGGAAAAACAAAACTAAACTGATAACTTGCTCATCCTGTTAAAATATTCATGTTTGTCTGTCTTATGAGTTTGGGCGCTTTAACATGGGGGGTCAGTGGGGACCGAGTCACTGACATCAGTGTAACACTGATGAAGAACTGGGTTGGCTTCACTTTTCTGCTTTAGAAGCAGACGTGTGAAACATGAAATGTTTAGCAAATCACGTCCCATCATGGCCCCTTACGGCTGCTCGGGTACATGGATTAGTTTGTTTCCCAGTGTTGATTCATAGCACATAATGACAGCAACAGGCTCTATTCACTTCTAGTTTACCCTGGCTGTTAATAACTCTGTCTCATTGGCTGGCCCTTGTTCTCCCTACATAACAACAATCCTAAACACAAAGCTTTTAATAGAAATAAAAACTGAAGGTTCTTGAACTGGCCATCAACGGATAAAACCCGACTGAGCACATTAGCTTCTGAAAAGACTGAGGGAAAAGAGAAACACGCTAACAATACTGAACTGAGACTTCAGGTTTATCAATGAGTTTTTAGGCTTCAGCACATTTATCACAAGAAACAAATATTAGGCTTAATTGCTTTTTATTCATTTGACCTTCATTGATTAACTTACTTTTGTTCATGTGAAAAAGGAGCCAACATTAAAAGGCTTTTTTTTTTTTCAAAAAAAAACAAAAAACAAAGACAATATATGTGCATATAAACGGTGTCACATAAAAGCTAAAAGCCCATCTCTGCTTTTCTGTGTTGTGTTTTGATCTCAGGTACAAAAGTCTGAAGCAAACATTAAATTGCACCCTCGTGCAAATTAGGATTCTTTTGAAGCTGCATTGTAATAACTAGTTAGCTACATTTATTTAATATTTAATCTGCTAATTTATGTCAATACTTCAACTGATCGTCATTTTGGGGACACTCCTTTTTGTGAAGCTGTTTAATGCTTTTTATTGTTAAAGATCGTGACTATTCAAAGGGCATTTTAACAATGGGGACTGACTCACTTTTGGAACAAGCTTGACAAAAAAGTGCAAAGTGCAAAAGTCATGAACCGCCCCTCATTTCTTTGTATTTTGCTTGGAAAATGTGAAATAGGTGTAGAAAGATGCGTGGAAATACAGAATGAGAGAAAAAAGTTTGTACAGTTCTAACCTTTCAAAGTCAATACCTTACACTGTGTTGAAGAATACAGCCCGAAACCTTTATTGTTCATATCTTGAAGTAGTCTTCAGGAACAGTTCTCTAGGCTTCTCAAAGGACATTCAAAGCTTCTCTTTGGTTACATGCTGGCTGCCTTTTGTTCCATTCTGCTTCAAAATGATCCCACACTGCTTCAGTAATGTTGAGGTCTGGACTCTGGGGGAGACAATCCATGACTTTCCACTCTGGTGTTTTTTACCCAGGCGTGATTTCACTGTGTTGGTATTAAGCTGAGAAATGAAACCTTTGGAAATTCACTGTGAAAGACAATTTTGAACCAAAAATTCCAAATCAGGATTCCTCACGGCTGTTTTTTCAGTCCACTTGTTGTGTTTGGCATACCTTTCATAGGAATGGCTTCATGACAGCAACATAATTTAACAGTAACTGAAGGGTCAGCTGTATCTCTATTTTTTTCTATTTCTTAAAAACATGACTTTTAGATATTATTCATCTACAGCAGGTAGTTTCTTTTTTCAGGTTTGCAGATTCTTCTTTTGCCCTGATTTTATCCAATTTCCCCCTTTTTTTTGTAACACATGGTGAAATATGCATTTCTCTGAAAATATTGAGGTAACTTAACACACAGTGTTGATTATGGAAGTAGTATTTTAGGGGTACGGTAAGAAGATTTATTAAAAAGCAGTTGGGCCTATAGAGTTTGTTTGGGTTGGGTTATATCCAGTCAGATAATGAAAACGGCACAATTTTAATATCAAAGAGCTCCCTCTCTCCATCATTGCCACACACGCAGTGTATATATATATATTTTTGGTAGGCACATGGAAATGCATTCAGGGCAACACAAACACATTATTTCCCTGCTAAATCAGCCCAAATACCAAATGCGCTCAGCCCTCACCTGAGGTAGCTGCAGCTTTCTCTGGATCTGGGTTTAGTATTCAGTGAATCCACTTTAAATATGAAGTGCGGCTCACAGTTGGCATTAGTTAGCCAGCATCAAAGAAATAACCTCCAAACATCTGCCCTCTGATGAAGCAGAGCCGACCACAAAGAGAACGACAAAACACCAGCAGGTGTTTGAAAAATCAAAAGTTGCCCCTGAAGTATTTCACTACAGAACGAGCACAAAAACACAGAGCTTCTGTGGCCTGGCGATGGCTTTAAACTCCTAAACATCAGTGTTAAATTAACATGCAGGCCAATAAAATCTACGAAAACAAAAAAAGACTGAAAATAAAGTGTCTTTCACTGGGAGGTTTGTCTGAACATTGGGAGGTGTCCAAGATGCAGCATTATATAGCGCCAGCTCAAATGCACTACAAAGAATTCGTGTGACTCATTGTCAGGTCCTACACCCAAAGTATTTCTGGTTGAGCCTTTTTTTCCCCTTTTGTGTGATATCACTTTGTCTGAAACAGTAAGGTTTGAGTTTTCCTGCTGTATGCTGTAACATTTTGTTATG
The DNA here is from genome assembly GCF_041146795.1 of Maylandia zebra. Classification (NCBI taxonomy): domain Eukaryota; kingdom Metazoa; phylum Chordata; class Actinopteri; order Cichliformes; family Cichlidae; genus Maylandia; species Maylandia zebra. The sequence goes on from NC_135185.1 coordinate 13,238,821, forward strand.
TATGTTAAGGATGAAACATTTAAACTGAATGTATTTTAATTATTAATTTTAAGTTGCAGTCAAACTATTGGCAGCTGGCCTAGACAGCAAATTACAATGAGCTCTACATCCATATACTTGTAAGTTGCCAAAAAAATGAACTGATCTGTTATTATAATTAAGAAGTGTTTTACACATCTGTCAACTAGACAAGTGATTCGCTGGTTTGACAATCATCACAATAGTTTCCAAGGGTAGCTGCATAGGCAGACACCACTGTGATTAATATAAGCAGGCCTGAAATACGAGAGAAACTGCTCGTGTCAGAAAATAAATTCAAGCGTTGCTCCTAGCAAGAATTAAGGAAACATTTATTTATTATTATCAGAAGAAATCACAGTTCAAAAACCTTTAAAGCTTTTTGTCCCAGCTGTCATTTGTTCACCAAGCCCTGCGATGTGTAACGATCATGTAGCTCGTTGGACACAAACTAAAAGACCAACTTTTTCAGACTTTGATGACAACCAGCCTCCATGAGGGATTTCGGTCTATTTGATACCCTAAATCAAGGGAAAGATACGAAACTCAGTGCATGTTTGTCAAACTGAGAGGAGGAATGGGCTGGATGGAACTGTCAGGGGACCAGTTAAGCCCCATTTGCAAGCCAGACAAATTCATCTGAAGCAGGTAAGGCCTCTGGCATTTTTCTGAGCTGTAACCAGAGAATTCAAAAATGTTGTGGCATGTTAAGCCTGGTGTAGCCATACGACTGAATAATGATTCCCTCAGACCCAAATCCAATCTCTAATTTTATTTGCACTATCTGTGCCACGAAAACTCTTAACTGCTCACCGCGTCAAACCCGAAACACCAAATCATGTTGGTGAAATTCTATTATTAAAATAACTGTTTGTAAATGTCTTTGTATATTTAAACAGAAACTAAAAAAAACCCAAAACTTACAAATATGACATTTTTGACAGATTTCAAGTAATGGTTATTCATAACAAAACTGGAATTAACAAAGGTTTCCTTAGTCAAAAGAAAAGACACGCCTGTAATTGCCTGTAATTCACCAGTGGGGAGATAATGTGTTAGATTTTTATATCACAGAAAAGTACTGATTGTTTTACTGATTTAGACGTCTTCCAAATGTTCTCTTCTGCCTGCTCCCTTTAGAGGTTGCCACAGTGGATCATCTGCCTCCATCTCACCCCTATCCCTCCTGTGTCACACCAACCCTCTACCGTGTCCTCCTTCATTACAGCCATGAATCTTCTGTGGTGTACCTGGCAGGCCCATCTTTGGCATCCTTTGTCCAGTATATCCTCTATCCCTCCTCTGCATATGTCCAAACCATCTCAGCCTCTAAACTGCTCGGCCTGACCTGTCCCTCTGATGTACTCATTTCTAATCCAGTCCATTCTGGTCACATCCAATGAAAATCCTAACATCTTCAACTCGGCCTTCTCCTTCTGCTGTTAGACTCACTGCTAGGCTTCTGTCACAAATCATCCCAGAGACTTGTCTCCAACTGCTCCACCCAGCCTGCACTCTCTTCTTGACCTCTCCTGTGCACTGTCTATAGTTTCAGCTGGTTGAATACAGGTATTTAAATTCATCCAACTTTGCATGTTCACCTTTCCACCTGCCTACCTCTCATTCACACACATGTATTCTATTCCTACTCTCACTACAGATTTCATGAGTGTCATCTGTAAAAGTCCACAGAGACCGCTATCTCGTCTCATCTGTTAACCTGTCCATCACCACTGCAAACAAAAGGGGTTCAGAGAGCTTTTCTCTAGATCTACAAAGGCACAGTGCAACTCTGTCTGATCGTCTCTATTCTTCTCCATCATCAAACATCAAGCAAACATCACAGCTGTAGTGTTCATTCTCAGCATGAAGCCCTAACGCATGTCACCGAGTGTCACTTAACCTAGCTTCAACAACTCTTCATGGCTAATCAGCCTCATCTCTTTCTAGTTACTACAGCTCTGCACATCAACCCTGTTCTTGAAAATTGGTCTCATTCTTCTACTCTTCTGGCAGTTTCTCCAAGATTGTCAAAGGAGCTTGCAAAGAAAAGCGTCTGGACTTCTTTAAGTTGCTTGAAGACGTTTCACCTCTCATCCAAGAAGTTTCTTCAGTTCTAAGGTCAAATGGTGGAGAGTCCCAGATATAACCTAGTGGGAGTGACCCCCCACAGAGGGACAAAAGGACCCCCTGATGATCCTCTAATCGCCTGAGCCAAGGTGTGAAACTGGGTGTGAGTCCCAATCCGCCAGAGTTTCGGGTGTGTTCATTGTGAAACCTGGCCCCACCTTATCATGCGAATTCCTGAGGTCAGATGGCCCAGGATGTGAGTGGGCGTTAAGGCGTCTGGGAAGGGATCTCAAAACTGGATTATAGATGGCAGAGAGTTGGTGTCGTAAACCCCCGCCTCTGTTCAAAGATGGTCGCTCACAGTGGACATAGATGGCTTCTTTCACTCCTCTTTCAAACCATCTGTCCTCTCTGTCCAAAATGTGAACATTGGCATCCTCGAAAGAGTGTCCTTTATCCTTAAGATGCAGACAGACTGCTGAGTCTTGTCCTGTGGAGGTGGCTCTTCTGTGTTGTGCCATGCGCTTGTGAAGTGGCTGTTTGGTCTCTCCAATGTAGAGGTCTGAGCATTCCTCGCTGCACTGTACAGCATACACCACATTGTTAAGTCTGTGTTTTGGCGTTTTGTCTTTCGGGTGAACCAGTTTTTGTCCAAGATTGTGTTAAACACTCGAGTTTAAAAAACACCACATCCTCTCTTCAAGACATCTTCATACCATCACAGGTATGCCACCTGGATAAACACGGCTTTCCACACTTCATTCCTTTACACAGCTACCCTCGCTTCCACCTTACTAATTCTCTGCACTCCACTAACTTAACTCCATCCATTTCTATCTCTGTCTTTAATCATCCTAACCTGCTGCACATCCTTTCCAGCTCATTGTCTCCATCTAACCAATCAACACAGATTTTTCTTCTTCTTTAAGAGGTGTTCAAAAACTCATGTATCAAATATAATATACACAGTTTTAATAAATACAGGAAGTAAATGATGAATGCAAGTCACTTCCTCAAAACAAAAGGTGCAATGACAATAACCATAGCTATATCATATAGGTGTTACAGAAGGATTTAAATGGCTTTCAAATTTTATGTTAACATTTTTGTGCTGTTCTGTTATGTTAAATGGACCAGTGCACGATTGTACAGGAATATTACACACAAATGCAATTGTGCTGTAATGTTCCTATGCAATAATACTGGTATTAAAGGATTATAAAGCTCCATTTTCAGACTGTCATGTTTGCATTTGGAAGAGTACATTTTAGTCATCATCCAAGATTATTGATGCTATTTATCTTCCTTCTGGCTCTAAAGCCCAACGGAAACACAGAGTTGTGCTGTGGTCTTAATTTCCACAAACATTCAATACTTCGCGTTCCTCCTTTGAGTTGAGAAAAAGGTGCTTTATTTTAGAGGCACTCCATTCGAACTAATATTCAAACAGAAAATACCCAAAAAGGGTCCGAGATCATTTTATATGAAAGTACTCACTTGTATTCGCTGCACTTCCAAGAAGACCGCCCTTTGGAAGGACTTCTCCCAGATAGCCAGGTCAGTGGCCAGCTCTACCCTGAAGGTGTGGCTCTGGCCGTGGCCGACCAGAATACTGAAGCACAGAGACTCCGTGTCCTGCTCAGGAGAATGCTCCAGTCCCAAGTAGAGCCTTGCCTGGAGCCAGCAGTCCTCTGCCATCCACAGCTGTAATGCAAGCTTGTAATTACTACATACTGGGGGAAAGGTACGCTGTTATTTCACTTTCTACAGCTGATGTAAGTAGAAGGAATCACTAGTATTTCTCTATATTCGCAGATTAAACAGATGAACCTTCTCTGTGTACATGCCTTGGTTAGACAGCTCCCTGAATCACTATACGACATGCTCAAAGAGGAAAACTGACATCTTTAAAGAGAGCAAAGAAGTGATCAAAATTTGAACAGCCCTGATGCACATCACAGCATCCTTCTCATAACTTACCTTGTGAACCTTGAAAAGAACCTCATAGAGGTTATATGTTGTTTCAGCATGTCCCCAGTCAGCAGCACTGATCTGAGAAATAAACATCAAGGAGGATGAGATGAAGAGGAAGCGTATACAAACAAGCTTTTTTGCACTTGTTAGCAGCACTTCCTCATCCACATAATAAATGCAAATGAAAGTTAGGCAGGTCACTTTGTTGCTTTCTGTGAAGCCCTGGATGACTGCCAGTGTCAGGGAGCAAAATGGATTGATCCTGCTGCACTCGGCACGGGGAGAACATTTAAATCATGAAAGTAACGCGTAGATTTCAAAGACTACAGCAAAATAAACCAGAGCCTTTAAAAACTAGGACTTCCAGGTTTTGTTTCACAAATAACAACTTTAAATAATCCCTCAGATTTAAATTGGGATTTGTAAAAAATCCAACTGAGAATATTTTTTTATGGCCACAGAAAGAAAAATTTAAAATGAAAGTGACGGCTGAATTTAGTAGACATACAGGCTTACTGCATGTCCAACGCAAGGCTGGGAGCTTTATTTGGGGTGTGCTTAAACTGAGATACAATGTTATGCACAAAGTGCGGTCATTTGATTTTTTTTTGCCAAGTGGACACTATAAGCCTGATGATCAGTCATCTGAAAAGGTTACACGTATGCTAATAATATTAAATATCTGTAGTGTAGTTGATGTTTATAATCCTCTTTGGTAAGCAAAAATCCATCCTTTTTTTTCTTTATGCTATTTCAACATTAGCTTTAGAATTACCTGAAGTAAGTATTTTTGATGATTTAATATTTAACATTATTAACTAAATTTCATGACTAGTCTTAGATTTGTACTTTCATTAGGTGTTAGCATCAAGCTAACTGACCAACTCCTAGAAATCAGAGACACATATGCAAGAGTTATGTTAGGAGTTACTGTACAATTGAGTAAATAATCTTATGTAACTTAAGTTTAGCTCCTTGTTTAGTTTGGTTTGGTTTAGTTTCACAACAACAAACAATCAGCATTATCCTAGAAGGAGCTTTTATCATTTAAATCTTAAACATATTTATACGTCTGACTCCAAAGTACAGACTGGATAGAATAGTCATCCTCAAATGACTACTCTGAGGACTATTCTTGATCTTAGGAATTAACACAACTTTTTGCAAAAAATTGAAACTATATATATATATATATATATATATATATATATATATTAAAAAAAAAATAAAATTACAATTACACGGGAATAGTCAGTAGAATTGGTTATTTTTTGTTAGGTTTCAGACATCTGTGTGATGAGCATGTTGGTCAGTTGATCATTTAAAAAGCAAAAGTGAGTTGTGATTCTTACAGATATTTAATGTGGAGCTATTGGTTTTAATTGTGGTGTTCTCTTGTTTTTGAGCCTTTTTTTTTTTCTTTTAATGTAGTACGTCTTTTTTGTATGAAATTTTTTTTTTTTTTATTAAATTTCGTCACACTCCAGGAAGAGTAGGTACTGCTATTGCAGGAGCTAACGGGGATCTTAATAAACTAAACTACTGAATTCATGAAAATGTCTGCTGCATCTTCTGCAACATTCAGTTTGCTTGTGCATAAAGAAAATCCTTAATTTGTTGATTGATTTTGTTTAGGTATTTAAAATAATTTTCCAGTGTGATAGCATCTAATAAGATCAAAGAAAGATCCATTATGTCCCAGGTAAACAAAATTAGTTGTGAAACTGTTCTAAAATGGGCAGCACGGCAGCACGGTGGTTAGCACTGTTGCCACACAGCAAGAAGGTCCTGAGTTCAATTCCACCATCAGGCCAGGGTCTTTCTGTGTGGAGTTTGCATGTTCTCCCCGTGTCTGCGTGGGTTCCCTCCGGGTACTCCGGCTTCCTCCCACCGTCCAAAGACATGCAGTTTGTGGGGATAGGTTAATTGGATAATCCAAATTGCCACTAGGTGTGAATCTGTGAGTGAATGTGAGTATGAATGGTTGTCTGTCCTTGTGTGTTGGCCTTGCGACAGACTGGCGACCTGTCCAGGGTGTACCCCGCCTCTCGCCCTATGACAGCTGGGATTGGCTCCAGCACCCCCCGCGACCCTGAAAAGGATAAGCGGTAGCGGATGGATGGATGGATGGATGGATGGATGGATGGATGGATGGACTGTTCTAAAATCGTTCCTCAGTGTATTTCCACTTATTTAATCACAATGAACAATGTCTACTGCCTCTTTGTCTTCTTTACGATAGGTTGTGTTGTACTGGTCCTATAAATAACAAAACAACAAAACATCCCATACAAAATCAGCTTTGCATGAAAAATCTAAATGACTGAATAACACGTAGCGACAGCCGTAAACATCCCTAAAGACTCCTTACTGTTCGCGCCAGGCGTCATGTCATGGACGTGGTGGTGAAATGACAGTCGTGGTGCAAAATCACACACTGTTGGTTTGGGTATATTCATTCGGCCATGTTTTATCCCATATGCGGAAAATTTTGGATTTAAAACAATAAAAATAAGGCCTTTTTTTGGTTTCCAACAGCTAACATTGTTGAAGTACTAAAGTAAATTTTCTCTTACTCTGCTGAGCTGTTACTGTTGACTTCTTTTTGACACATGATAATTGATACTAATAAAAACATACTGCTGAATATTCAAGGCCTCTCGGCCTCTGGGATATTGGCTACTACCATTTTTCAACACAAGCTAGAGGACACGTCTGGCATTTCACAGCCCACCAGCTGCATAATGTCTTTAGCTCAAGGAACCATAACTTCAGTGACTTCACAATACATCCATTAGTATTGTTCATTAAAAGTACAGCTGCTCACTTCTTTTGCTCTCATCCTGTAAACATGATTTGTTGGTCCTATGACTGGCCTATATCTTAACCAAAAAAACCCTTTTCATTTTTGTAACTGATCTGCGTTGTGTGTAGTGTACTGCAGTTCTCTCCTGCTCCCAGCCTGTAGCTTTTTCTCTTTATTTAAAAACTACGAAAAGCTACAAAAAGGTTTGGGGTTTTTTCTTCCTAAGCTCACCTTCAAAAACACCATTTCTGTGTCACAATTTTTTTTTAGCCTCTGGCATACTCTTTGTAAAAGACTTTCCTGCAGCACTTTAAAGAACAGTTTAAAAATTATACTGGCCAAAATATTATCAGCACTGACAGGTGAAGTTAATAATGCTAATGATCTCATTACATTATAACCTTCTCCTGGTAAACTTTAGGTTCTGCCATTTAATGGACATCAAATCTTCTAAAGACCAAGCAAAATCCCCCACGCTAAGAGTACGACCCAGCTGCAGAACCCACAAACCAATATCCTAGAACTTCACAGGACACCCCCATAGGTCCTTTGTCCATGCCCTACCAGGTTAAATCTGTTTTCTTGGGAATGGGGGGGTTGTGCCAGATTAAGTTTTAATGTTGTAGCTTATGTATGTGGTTGAGTATACCAGACCAGAGGCCTCTCACCCAGTGTTACTAAAAATCTCTGATGGTTATGATTCTTTTTCCTGTAGTGATGTCTCAAGCACAATGATGCACAGGTTGCAACAAAGGGCCCGTTTGATGGTATCAGCAAGTGTAGTTTAAACAAGGCCAGGCTCTTGTTCCTGCCATTTCAACAAACAGCTGGGGTGACCATCACTAATGTTAACACAAAGCATCAGTGTGCAGAGGGAATTGTAAAAATGCACTGTTCAGACAGCCGTGTAACCTGACACAGAAACAGAGCCAGTCTGGAGACTCGAGCAGAGGATGGAAGTCAAAAGGAATGCAACAGTGTGCCTACGTGAGTTGCAGAAAGCATCTGCATAGATGATGAAATGCTTAATTTCTTGCACATATGCAAATGGACAGTGGGATGTCAAGTAGCAAGGGCAAGGTTAGCAGAGCTCTTTAAGATATTCAGTACATGGAAATGCTGTCAGTGTGCTAATGAGTACAGAGAGGCAGCAATACTGGCTGTTGAGCTATGTAATATCCACATATATACAATGCTTTTGTCATCTTACTGACCCCTCAGAGAACTTTAAGCATACATTCATATAGCACTTTTATTCTATACATTTCACTCCATCAACCTCACATATGTAGCCAATTTAGAGTCACCAAATAACCTTACATGCATGTCTTCAGCGTGTGGGAGGAAGAAGCTTCTCATCTCATGGTCAGGTAATGGTCTCTCAGACCTACTTGTTGATTTAGCTGTAAATATGAAAAGTGTCTCATACAGCTGAGTACCAGTTGGCGGGAAAAGGGGAATAAAAGGAAGCTAGCAGGACTCACTGTCCATACAGCTGGCCACTGAAGAAGGCTGCATATCAGAAGAAAGGCAACTGATATGAGTGTTCCTGCAAAATTACTGAAGTGAAATGCTGTTAGGTAGTTATTAATCCAGATGAGTGGACTGGTACTTGTTTAGCACTTTTCCTAGTTTAACAGTACTTTTTACTACAAGCCTCATTCACCCAGTCACGACTCTGATAGATCCAGGACCTTATTCAAGGATACTTTGACATGCAGAATGGAGGAATCCTCATCTACCCTGATCCGCTCTAGCTTCTGACCCACCTTATCTATAGTTAAATTAAATAATCTTTCAATGATCAATACACAGCCTCCCGAGAGAGAGAACACATCTCCACTGAAATGACCTCTCAGTACAGTTCAGTGAGCTATATTACATCTAAACATAAGAAGCCCCTTACAATTCCAAAAATTGCATTTTGTTGACATAAGAGAATTTTTGTCCTTACTGAAACTTGCCTAATCAGGTCAATCATGTGGACATAAATTTGGATTACTACATGTCTTTGGCATTGACAGGAAAACAACAAGGTGCAGTATGACTGTGTCAAAGGCTCTACACAGAGGCTTTCCTTGTTAATGTTGCTTCGCTACCAGACTACTGAATATATTGTTATTGACTCCCCTGGAGGTAGTGCACATTTTACTGTTACTGGAGTTCATCATCTCCCTGCTGCAAGCAGTTCAGCCCTGTCAGAGACTGCCGAAGTATTGCCATTACATGTTAGTTCTGAGGAAGTTATTGAGTGTGACTTGAATTTAGATTTGCTCTCTAAACGTTCTGCTACATTACAACAACATTACAAGAGATTATTATATAATAATTGATTTGTAGCCTTACATGTTTCAGCTACTAAGAAAAAACTGTCTTGTACTTATTAGAAAAGCTAAATCTGATTTCCATTCTTTCAATTATCATTTAATTTTATTCGAAGATATTTTAAAACAATAAAATCTTTAATTCTATATGTTCTAATGTTTTCTTCTTCTTTTTTTTGGATTGATAAGCGGATATAAGATATGTCGTAAAGTTTTCAGTTTAAACTGGACCTCTCCCTGTTTTGCCTCTGTGCTGGGCTAACTGCTCTTCTTATAGCTCATTTTTAAGTTAATTGCAGTAGGTAAGCGTATATAAAGACTAATAACCATCTTAAAGGTTCTTTGTTTTATTCTGTGGATTTCTCAAAAGCATTTAATTCAGTATCGTGACACTCTACTAGAAAAGCTTTGCTCAGTCAGTGCAGATTAACAGGCCATGTTTAATTTGTACTCCAAAGACTTCAGCCCAGATGTCCTTGTAGTTTGCACAGGTGTTCAGCAGGGAATCCAGTCTTGGACCTTTTTTATTCACCATAAAATTTATCTCTGGCACCAAAAACTAAAGTTAACACAGATGGTGCTACTTTTATATGCGACTACCTCTTTCCTTAACATCTTCTTTGCAAATCTACAGCCTGCTTTTGATACATTTCACACATCTCTAATTAAACTAAACTCCAAACTAAAATAAAACCTGGTGCATTCTATTAATAAAGTCACCAGAGAATCTTCAGCCCACCATTCATATCCAAATTTCTTCATGGCTGTAACATTTAAACTGTTAATATATATTATTAGGAGCCCAGCTGAATGCTATACTCATTTTTAAATATTAATGTGGAACACCCACCAAGGAAAAACGGTCTAAAACTGGTTTTTGAGAACACACTTTTACGAGATGTAAGATATTTGAGGAATCTACAGTTTTATCTGCTCTTGAATATAATTATTTTTCTATATTTGCTTTGCTATTCAGCTTGAAGCTGCTCCACCTGCTTTTATCATAACTGTTTTCTCACTCACCACTGCATTTTACATGTGGAATGGTCCTCACCAATCATAAAAGAGCAGCACTCAACATGCATGAGATGTTTTTTTTGGGGGGGGGGGGGGGTTGCACTTTTGGGTAACACGCATGCTGTTTTCTCAGGAAGTGTAAGATGGCTTCACAAGATTAGATACGAGATCTGCTTTTGCAGATCTTGGTGATGGGGGTCGCCCTCTTGTAAGACCCTTCATATTATTTTGGTCTGCTGGGTTTGAAATGTTATCCAGTATTTGTAATAAGTAGATGTGAGCAGACCTAAGGCTTGCAATATCTGGAGTTCCTTTCGGGACGTTTGCACTTACAGGTGCCTGCCTGGCACACTTCAAGCCTGGAAAAACTTTAATTTGCTGCAACTTGTTCAAGCAAGAGAATTTTCTTTATGACTTAAAACAAGCTTTTTACAAAAATTTTTCCCCCCTCTTACAGTATTTTTTCTCTTTCACAATAATGAGCAATTTGAAATGAAAATATTTATGAAGAAATGCTGCACTGTATTTGTTCACCTACAGCCACTGTCGTCAATAGTCATTATTATTATTTCGTGCCTCCTCATAAAATGGTCAGGAAACGCTTGGATTCTGTTCTCAAACTGCAGCTAAGAAGAGATCAAAAGTCTCTGACAATCTGAATTTAAACAGAGCAAATACATGCACACCAAAGTTTGCTACATTAACGAACCATCAAAGAGAACATTAGCTTCTCCTGTGTACAGTTGTGTAAAGGGTAACAAAGACACAGTCCAGCAGGAAGGCCAAGAAAACTTAACTCACAATTAATGTGCACACACTACCTCGGGAGAAAAACCACTGAATAACTGTGATTAACCAGAAACACTTTCTAAATTATATAAGGAGGACAAAAGACACTTTAGTGTCCAGTGGTTTTTATACCAACGAGTGAACAGAACTTCTGGTACAGAGAAGGACAGAATAAAAGCTCGTATGCTCCATTCTGTACCTCCGATATAAACTACTAGAGGAATTGCACTATAAACAATATAATGGCCAACTGTCATTTCTGTTATTCTGATATTACATGTTTATTGTAAAAAAAAAAAAGATTCTGTAAGTATCAACATTACACCATGACACAGAGGTCTCACAACAATATTAAACACAAAATGTGGGCAAATTGTTTTCTTATGTTTCAAAACTTCAGGCTTTTCATCTACTGAGAACATGAGGACCGAGAGTTCTTATTTTTTAATCTGTTGCCTTTGCTAATTACATGTATCCAGTACCACACCAAACATATGCACCATACCACAACCCCTCCTTTCTAAAAGCCAGCTGTAGAAATGTATTTTGTTTATGATTCACTTTAGAAGAAATGATTTATAAACCTGCCCAACTCTAGTCAGGTTTCTGACCCACCACAGAAATGTACCAATTTCCTCTCCATATTGAATAGGAAAATTGAAAAAACAAATTACCGGCGGACTTTTGAAGATATAAAAATATGGTCCTCGGAGTGCCAGGAACTTAAATGTTGAAGATCGACCGGGAGCGCTACCCTCGGGGCATTCGCATGCCCAGCCCATGTGAACAATCTGCAGAGATTCAGAAGGATACATTTTCATTATTTGATTTGAAATAAATAAATGGATAATACACAAAAAGACACACACAATGAAAAATATGTTCTTACTAAGAAAATGGAAAAGAATGGTCTACAGTGCACTGACAAAGTAAGTGAATGGGGGGGGGACCCAATGACGCAGCTCAGAAAACATCCATTTAAAACGATACTTTTCAATACAGTTCTGCAGTCTCAGCTGCACTGCAACAATTTCCTTTTATCTACGCCAGATTGACTTGGAAGTCTCATCTAAGCACACACTCCCGTATCCTGTGGTTAACAACGTCCAGTGATTTCTAAGTTCGGGCCTTGACTGTTTGCTGGCAATACGTTCTATCTAAAGCATCCTGCAGTAAAGTTTTGAGTGAGCAAGTTCTACTTTTTTTTTCCCCTGACAAATTGAATTGAATTTTCATATTGCCCTGATGATTTTGCACAGAGCTGCAGTCGTATGCAGACGATGCCATTTTAAACACATTTATAACATTTCTCACAAAAAACTTAAATAGACATGTGTATAAAGTTACTGCCAACATGGGATACATTGGTATACTCCTAGGAATGTGCTCACCAGTAGTAACTAAATTGAAAACTTGACAACAATAAAAAAAAAAAAAAAAAGGCCACGACAATAACTAGAAACGCTGTTATGGCCGTTCAAAAGGAGCTTTGGACGAGTGTTAAGTGAGATGAATGTAACGGCTAGAAGTGCCGTTTTCTATGAGTCTGTTGTGGCCAGTGCGATCCTCTATGCTGTTGCATGCTGGGAGAGCAGGCTGAGGGTCGCAGATGCCAACAGACTTAATAAACTGATCCGTAAGGCCAGCAATGTTGTGGGGATGGAGCTGGACTCCCTCAAGGTGGTGTCGGAGAGGCGGATGCTGTCCAAGATAAAGACAATGTTGGATAACACCTCCCACCCACTCCATGACATGCTGGTCAGTCACAGGAGCACGTTCAGTGAGAGACTGAGATTACCGAAAAGCACCACTGAACGACACAGGAAATCATTCCTGCCTGTGGCCATCTCCCTGTACAACGCATCCACTTAACACACTGTTTGCTGCTACAGCTACACATGTTTCTTTTCCAAATATTTATTTATAAGTGACTTATGTATGTATGTATGTATATATATGTATATATTGTACTATTCTTAGTTAGCGTATTGTCTGTCTTGTCTTAATGTTGGTTTAAAATGGAGCACTGTAACAAAAAATAATTTCCCCCAGGGATCAATAAAGTATTCTGATTCTGATTCTGATTCTGATTCTAAAACATTGCAGTCTGCAGTTGAGACCTCTGCTTTAGAGACTAAAATAGATATTCACACCCAGAATATGGTCAGTGGAAAATATTTGAGTTAACTTCAACAGGCCATTTCACACATGTCAGGTTTCTGCTCATAGAGCAGGGATACACATTGATAGTGTCGTCCAAGCAGTTGGACGGCATTTTCAGTTTGATTTTCGCCTCTTTTGTGGTCTGAAGGTGTGCTGTCAGAAGGAATTTAATTGGCCTGTTGGTCTTCTGGCAATTAAGCACCTGTTCTCAAAAAGATACAAAAATGATGTGTTTGTGTCAAGTTAGGCAAATAATGACATACTTGATCTTCTGAAGAGCAGTACTTGTTGATGATCTTTATCTATTAAAAGAAACAGAAATTAAACAGATATACAGTTAGAAAACATATTTACATTTCAGATTACATAAAAACATTCTGAACCCTTAATAGCTTTGAATCAAAGAGTTAAAAAGCTTTTGTGCATTTTTACAAACTCTAACCAGTTTTAAATGTCTATTTACATTCTGCGTGTCAAGAGAAGCTAAGGTCTAACCACTTAAATGCTACAGAACTTATTATAAATAAACAAATCAGCTTGTTTGTTAAAACCACAGGTTAAGTGACTCATTTAGTCTTTTAATATAAATGTTATTGTGACACATATGGCCATCGTAAACACTGTTAAAGTCCATGTAGCCCCATGGAACTACATGAAGGCAGTAGCCTTCTCTAGCGGGGCAGTGAACACCACCACACCACACAAACTGCTCAGGAAAGCAAAAAAAACCAAATGTAAATTAAGTAGCAAATATAAATGTATTATAAAGTATTAATGAGGTAATAAAAACATCTGAAGTTGGCAGCACTGCCTGGGAAACATGCTTTCCTGCAAATGAATCTAATAAATTCATGGACACAATAAATGAAATCAGTGAAATAAAGGAAAATGAAAAAAACGCCTCTCTGGAGTGACATGTTGGTTCCCTACCAATCCACAAAATAGCAGACCCATTTTAAAGTCATTGGATGACAGTGCATGTCAATTAAAGCCCACCTTCAGAAAATATAGGTCCAGAAAAAGAGAAGCATTTTCCAAATGTGCCACAGAGGTTATCACTCAGCAGGAAAAATGCTGCAAACCAGAGCAAAGCATTTTCACACTGAAAGCACACCTGGTGTGTCAGCATATCACAATCAGCATGGGGCTCGCGACTTGCTTGTTCCACCTGAGCTACATTCGAAAAGTTCACCGTCACCTGAAATCTTCATATTATTAGATATCAGCAAGCTGCTGCCCAAATATTTATATTTTTTTCTCTATTTCCTCTAAAAGAACATCAAAGAGCATCATATAGTCTTCCACCATGTCTGCGACGGACCCCAAGAGTGTTAAAGAGTCTATTTAAAGGTTGTAGGTCATTAAAACAAAAGTTCCGCTCTCTCCCAAGGTGGCAACACAATTACATCCTGATTGGCCATTTAGCAATCACGCTGCACGTCCGTAATTAGGTGAATGCAGGCATGAATTAATCACACTTTTTAAAAAAGGCAGCTGTGCCATCGATGAGCACGGGCTTACAGTAAGTCTTCATCCTCACCAAAAACTATTCGCATCATCAGCGTGATAATCAAAGTGAAATAGGAGGAAATGAGAGCGAGCAGAGCACGCGCCGAATGACTACTTAGCAGCCATTAATTAGGTATCGAAGAGCATCTTTTTTTTTTTTTTTTTTTTTGTCAGTAGAGGGGGAGAGGTGCCACTGTGAGTCAATGAGTGCTTGCCAGGAAGGGTCTATTAAAACTACTTTAATGTGTGATGGGGGGAACAACTGTGGGCAAAACAGTTTCAAGGGTTCTTTTATTACTGAGCAGATCAAAAGTGGAAAATAATTCACAACCTGAATTTTGTCAAGTTTTGTGATTCCTTCCTTCCTCCCGTTGTGAAACTATTAATGTGCATGTGTAAATCATTCATTTTAAACTTTATGGAAACACGAGAGCATTCGAATCACTCTTTTCACCTTCATTTTTAGTACACACTCAGAGGAAGATCCAACCAAGCCTCTAATGTTTAGAAATGCACTTACATTCTCCTGCGTCAAGTCATTGATATTTGTGGATATTGCTTGGAGCCAGTCTGTGCTTTCTGCTGCAGTGCAAAATTGAAGAATATTGGTGCTGGCTCCATCCAAGGCAAAAACTTCAAAACAGTTGAACCTGGTAGAGTAAAGACAGAGACGAGAGGATCAATGCTGATACTGAACAAGTGAAGCTTGAGTCGTCAAACTGTGAATTTATAGTCTGTAAGCCTTAATAGATGCATTATTACATGTAGTGGAGGGTTATCATCTGATGGCTCCTATGTAAAAACGCCCAACTTTAATAAAATGTTGATGACTGTAATGTTCAGGTTAAAGCTTCAAAACCAATGAGTGACGCAAGCAGCAGCTATCTTTTTATGGACATGTTTAAAGAAACTGCTACTAGCTGCTACAATATGAAAAGGTGAGAGGTCCGCTAAGAGAAAGCTGCCCAGAGGACAAACAACCTTCTGGAGATGGGCACAAAGTACCAATCTGGCTCTGTCCATAGGTAAAATTCAAACACCAGGACCATCACCCATTTTCATTGTAAACTTTGCTAAAACGGACTTCTTTTTTAAAATACTTTTTTCCTCATTTTGTTAGAAATTTTATTCCCAGCTATTTCTTAGCTAGGAGTGGTAACTTTGTGCCATTTTCCCATTGCTTCTGCCAAATCAGTCAAGCTAGCTGTAGATTCATATTTATGTGCTTTATTCACAGCAGCCCTTACGAGATAAGAGTGTTGACAGTAATAATAGTCATAATACTAATCATAATTATTATTATTATTAGGGCTCAGGTTTTCTGTCAAATGACCGCTGTGGAATTGGTCTACTGGACAGATTACCAGCTACCCAACCCAAATATACTCCAGAGGATGAAGAGAGCACCCGGCATGACGGCCAACCAGCTAATAGATGTGAAAATGTAACATACTGCAGTTAAGGTTGAGAAAGCCACCAATCACAAACCATTTACAGAGTAAAGTGAGAATATTAACAGTAAAAATTTGCTTCACGTGTCCCTTCATTTCCTTTCCTTTATTTAGGCCTGTATTTAAAACCTCTTTTGTTACTTTGGAGTGGTTTGCAGTCAAGGGCATTCTTTTACAAATACAATTAAGTTTCTCTGTTGATGGGGTTCTGATGAGGTCATCTGAGGTGAATCACGCTCATCAGCAGAATGCAAAGCTTTGACACTTAATTTCAGTGCATTCGTACGATGCTGATACTTTTAGCTTCGGAGATGGTTGCCATGGAAAAACGGTTATATGAGATGGTTAAGCAATTTTAGGCACTGCAGTGGAGAATCTACAACATTAGAAAGAAGGGGAAAAAAACCTGAATTTTTGAGAAGTGTTGAGCAGCAGCAGTATGATGCTGTTAAGGTACGTGAGATGAAGGCTGATAAACACAGAAACAATAAAATGCTTCCAACGCACAGTGTGAAGAGGGAAATCTTCTTAGGCAGCTCCTAAACCAAACACTCCATCCTCACGCACAGACAGAGCAGCTACTCGAGGTTAGATTATACAAAGTCAGCATTCCTAACAAATCCTCTGAGCATGACTGTTATACTGTATCTGCAACAGGCTTGTTAAAATCGTATGTTCCGCTGCCTGTGTACTGACCCAGTGACTCTCCAGGGGTGATTTTGGCTGGACTGGAATGTCGGTTTTTTTGATTTAACAAGGGTGCAAATTCTTTCTGTCCCAGTGCCTGACCCAAATTTGCCTTGTGTTGTGGTTTGTGTAACTGTGAAGCATCACTAATGGATATTCAGAAAGTCTTTGTTTTTCGAGCAAGCATTGCCAAATGCATCTAGTTGCATTTCAGTGAGTACTGCATGGATAAATGAGCAGCTGATGAGCTCACCTTAAAAATAAATAAATAAAACGGTATATCAATTAGATCTCTTTCAAATGACGTAAAACTTTAGAGGCCATGCAGCACAAGGGCAGATACGAGAGGGAAAAGGCAGTGAATGAGGAGTTGAAAATGCAGAGCTTAATCAAAGGAACGGACAGCTGGCGGCTCAATGGAGAACAGCGCTGTCAGGAGGAGCTGCTAAAGCCCTTCCACCTTCACTGAGCAGAACAAAAAAATCCTTGCTGAGAGATGGGATCTAGGGAGAGTGCGTTTTTTCATACATCTGCGCCATTCCCAGCGGCACAAATTATTGTGTCTTGCCTGCTGACTAGGCAGTAATAAATCCACTGAGACAGAGCATGGACATATCACCCAGTCAACACGCAGGATAACACACGAAGAATATACAGGAAGAAGTTGTTTTTGGGGGAATCAAGCCATTAGTTTCAATATAGTACAAGTGGCAGAGAGAGGGGAAATGTGCCATGGCTACTGATTAGTGAAGCAGGGAAATGAGCAGGCTTTGGGGCATTTCATTCTCGGCATAATGAATGAGAGAAACTTGTTTGCTTTTGATTTCTTACCAAGAAATGCATAGATGTGAGTGCAACTTTGAATCCATGACACTGATCAAACACCCAGCTTGAATCATTAAAGTGCAATATAATATTCCTTTAATTAAAGTTGTGATTTTCACGAAATTAAACCCCCCATTTTTGTCCCAGTTTGTCCCAGTTTAATTCCCACAACTACCAGTCAATATGTTTAGTGGTCATTTGGCTACATAGTCATTTTCTTGGTAGCGTGCAGGCATGAAATCCATGGCAATTTTATCTAATTAACAGTAGCCTTACTTTTCGCTGGTGTGCCCCTATATTAAAAGTGTAAATTGCACAAACGGTGAGCATATAACAGAGTTGAAAGTATACTGGGAACACATTCATCTCTTTGGAATTGAGCTTGAGCTACGGTGCTTAAAAATATATGAAAATTTTAACTTGGTGCATGTATTTTCTGCTGGATTTACTTTCACTGAACAACTGGAGCCCATCCATTTGTTTAATAGTAGTTTTGCAATATGTTTAGTCTACTAATGTTGGTGATGTGATAAAGACAAGGTTATGTACTCAGTGTCAGGCGTGTGCATTACATTGTTGCATGGGTAAGACGGTGGTCTAGTGCAGCAGTCCCCAACCCCCGGGCCTCAGACCGGTACCGGTCCGTGAGTCGTTTGGTACCGGGCCGCGAGAGTTGAGGCTCGGGTGTGAAATGTATGGTTTTCAGGGTTTTTATCGGTTTTCAGCGTTATTTTGTTATCGTTTTTATCGTTAACTTGGTCTTTTCACGTGTGTTATGAATAAGTCTTCTTTTTTTCGGTACCAGTACTAGTTTTATTTTGTTGTATTTATCCGCGACACCTTAAAGGCCGGTCTGTGAAAATTTTGTCGGGCATAAACCAGTCCGTGGCGCAAAAAAGGTTGGGGACCGCTGGTCTAGTGCATCCTTTTTATTATGAACTTCTGAACCTTGGAGATATTTTGGGTATTCAGTAGTGATATCTTTTATTTCCAATGTGCAAAAAGACACCGTCCCAGCGTGGTTGCTGGAAATCCCTCTCACAGAAATGATCATTAAGCTTCAGTTCACCTGAGTGACCTTTCATTCCCCTTTGGAAACTACTAAGAAGAATCTTAGCCAAAAAGTTTAATGCCAAACAGTGAGCAGTTGCGCCTCCACCACGAGGTCTTGCTTTCCCCGTACAGACACACGATTGCCTGTTTCTGCATTGATTAGCAAGTAGCAGTGAGCACCAGCACCCATGAGTGCACTGTTTGCACAAGCTCGTGCTGTTCTTATGGTTGTCTGCTGCGCAACACCAGGAAGCTGTGCCAGATAATCTTGCATTAACTTTCTATCTGACTGACTCTTTTATATGTAAGTGTAAGGGAAACAACTGTAGCTGTAATTACCTGTACTTTTGCCTTGTCAAATGGTGCTGTGTCATCAGGATCTTAAACAATTCTCTACACACAAACTACACATCTTTGCATCAGTGTCACTCAATTGCACCTGTATTTAGCTTCTGAGCCCCTAAAGTAGGTTTGCACACTGCTTGGCATCTTTTCTTTGGAAAATAAACACTTCTTATGTCATGTAAGGAATTAAAAGGGACAATTCATGCAAATTTTCTAAATGATATCATAAAACACTGTAATATTTGTTACTGCCTTTATTTCTGTGATGTTTCTGAGTACCTTCTCAAAAACTGTTTGCAAACCTATTAAGTGCACTTACTCACACTGGCCAAGGATGAAACTTTGATGCATAACACTTTGAGTACATAATTGCTTGCTTTTAGAATTGTTTAAAAAGCCCAGCTGTTAACACAAGTGTGGCTGACAAAGCCCTGCTAATCTGCAAGGTCTCCTCCCTTTCAAATGTATCCATTTTGATAGCTTAAACAAAAGGCTGATAATACGCCATTACGTCACGATGAGGGACATCTCTGACACCTCGGTATTACTGAAAAAATGTTTTCAAAAAGAAAGAAACAAGGCTTGCTCTTCTTTGCTCTTAACATTTTGTTAAGAGTAGAATTAAATTTAGCATTTGAGAGTAAAACTTTGAAAAAGTATCTGGCATACCAACTGGAAGCATACAGCATGTACTAACAAGGACCACTAGAGCATTGTTTAAACTTTCAGATACAAATCGACCGCAGTGTGCAGAGTCCACATCAACTTTAAATGAGACCATGAGTCAACACCTTTCCATCAACACTAATGGAAAATCCTCCAAGTGGGAATGAGATATTAGAAAAGCTTTATAGAAATCATCTCAGGACCTACTCTTGCATTACAGGATATATGCATGTAACAAAGTAAAAATATAATAAGGATAATATTAAATATGCTATCCCCATCCAGGTCTGTGTGAGCCAAACTGAAAAATGAGTGCTGCACCTTATTATTCATTTAATCAAATCAAATGTTAATTTTCTGATAATTAATTCAGCTTTTAATTTGGGGATTTGGATATTTGTTTTTTTAAGGCTTGGACACCTGACATTTCTCTCGCTTACAGCAGTGATTACCACGCTTCACTGTTGTGAATTTGGCAGCTTTTTCGCTGTTTTTATTGACTCCTCATACACCTAGCAAAAAAAAAGCCTAACAAAAAACCCCAAAACAAAAAGAAAAACCGGACAGAACTGCTTTGATTGGAAGTCTTGCTCTTCTGCAAGAACTCATGTTAGCAAGTGCAGAACACCTCTCTCTGTACACAGTGTACTGTAGCTGTTGGTTACAAGATGTCCTTTGAGCAATGATTGGCTCCAACACATTATGCTCGTAGTTACACAACTTTTAGTTAAGCACAGAACAACCTTGTTTGGATGACCTGCACTTCATTCTGCACAGTGAAACTTGTGCAGCTAAATTAAAAATAAAATACATTTATGAGTGGTAGAGGGCTCAGAGAGTCAGAAATAAGAGGTAGCTGAGATCTGGACAAAGCATTCTTAATCTCATTGAAAGGTTTTTACTGATGTTTGACAGTTTACTTTTGGGCAAAGTTTATTCTGATTTCTGATGTCAGTAAAACTCAAAAACTGGTTATCAGAGCGACTTACCAAGTTAGAAATTCACCCTGAATCAGATTTTTGATTCAAAGACATGAATGACCTATCAGTGCATTTTCATATGCAAGTGTTAATCCTGGGCTACAGTGTGCATCTGTCAGCTGAATGAAGACGGCCACACTAGCAGCCTGGCCAGTTAACGTTTAATATAATAATACAAGGAATGTTTAATAGTCAATCCGTAGCTGATGGCACTGTTCTCTTAGATGGAATAAAAACAATAAGTAACCATTAAAAAAATTATACAGGGAGTGCAGAATTATTAGGCAAATGAGTAATTTGTCCACATCATCCTCTTCATGCATGTTGTCTTACTCCAAGCTGTATAGGCTCGAAAGCCTACTACCAATTAAGCATATTAGGTGATGTGCGTCTCTGTAATGAGAAGGGGTGTGATCTAATGACATCAACACCCCATATCAGGTGTGCATAATTATTAGGCAACGTCCTTTCCTTTGGCAAAATGGGTCAAAAGAAGGACTTGACAGGCTCAGAAAAGTCAAAAATAGTGAGATATCTTGCAGAGGGATGCAGCAGTCTCAAAACTGCAAAGCTTCTGAAGCGTGATCATCGAACAATCAAGCGTTTCATTCAAAATAGTCAACAGGGTCACAAGAAGCGTGTGGAAAAACCAAGGCGCCAAATAACTGCCCATGAACTGAGAAAAGTCAAGCGTGCAGCTGCCAAGATGCCACTTGCCACCAGTTTGGCCATATTTCAGAGCTGCAACATCACTGGAGTGCCCAAAAGCACAAGGTGTGCAATACTCAGAGACATGGCCAAGGTAAGAAAGGCTGAAAGACGACCACCACTGAACAAGACACACAAGCTGAAACGTCAAGACTCGGCCAAGAAATATCTCAAGACTGGTTTTTCTAAGGTTTTATGGACTGATGAAATGAGAGTGAGTCTTGATGGGCCAGATGGATGGGCCCGTGGCTGGATTGGTAAAGGGCAGAGAGCTCCAGTCCGACTCAGACGCCAGCAAGGTGGAGGTGGAGTACTGGTTTGGGCTGGTATCATCAAAGATGAGCTTGTGGGGCCTTTTCGGGTTGAGGATGGAGTCAAGCTCAACTCCCAGTCCTACTGCCAGTTTCTGGAAGACACCTTCTTCAAGCAGTGGTACAGGAAGAAGTCTGCACCCTTCAAGAAAAACATGATTTTCATGCAGGACAATGCTCCATCACACGCGTCCAAGTACTCCACAGCGTGGCTGGCAAGAAAGGGTATAAAAGAAGAAAAACTAATGACATGGCCTCCTTGTTCACCTGATCTGAACCCCATTGAGAACCTGTGGTCCATCATCAAATGTGAGATTTACAAGGAGGGAAAACAGTACACCTCTCTGAACAGTGTCTGGGAGGCTGTGGTTGCTGCTGCACGCAATGTTGATGGTGAACAGATCAAAACACTGACAGAATCCATGGATGGCAGGCTTTTGAGTGTCCTTGCAAAGAAAGGTGGCTATATTGGTCGCTGATTTGTTTTTGTTTTGTTTTTGAATGTCAGAAATGTATATTTGTGAATGTGGAGATGTTATATTGGTTTCACTGATAAAAATAAATAATTGAAATGGGTATATATTTGTTTTTTGTTAAGTTGCCTAATAATTATGCACAGTAATAGTCACCTGCACACACAGATACCCCCCTAAAATAGCTAAAACTAAAAACAAACTAAAAACTACTTCCAAAAACATTTAGCTTTGATATTAATGAGTTTTTTGGGTTCATTGAGAACATGGTTGTTGTTCAATAATAAAATTATTCCTCAAAAATACAACTTGCCTAATAATTCTGCACTCCCTGTATAATGGGTCACCAGGCCAGTGAGAACTTGCTGACTTTAACATCCTGATCCAGACTGGTAGTCAGTCTTTTATTATTTATCATCGACTGGAGTTTGGCAACGAGGCACAAACTATCCAGTCAAAATGACCTGAGAGACCTCGCATACTAACCCCAATAAAACAAACAGTGTAAATAAAATGCAAACGCAACTAAGCACAAAGCTAAACTAACTCAAATCAAACCCCTGTCAGCTCTCTGCTGTTGAATGTGTTTTATTCCATGGCCATGATAATTACTGATAGGAACAAATGATTAACATAAAAAACAGCAATATGCATGTTTATTGTTGTAAATGTGTGTAAATGAATAATAAGGTCAGATGTGAGGTGGATAATATAAGCATGGCTGTGGCCCTCGCATCCACACTGATCCGATCTATATTTGTGCTTTCTAACAGACCCACATTTTTTTTCAGAGCAAACTCTGATATTGACCTGCTCACTGCCTGCAGGGTTCCCTATTGACTGGACTCTGGTATTTCAGATTCAGCATCAGGTTATTACATTCAATGTCACCAAGCTCCAGATCTCCTCAATACATTTCTTTGGTCCTACTTACCAATCATTGGACTGCTGATTGGACTAAGCATTTGACAGATTTAGTATTGCAGGACTGTTGCTTCATCCAAATATAAAATTTAGGAGTAAAGGGCAATTCCAGACGCATCGCCTCCTGCTGCGAACTGTGCCGCAGATTCTGTACTTTGGACTGATCAAGCGATACTTCAATAAAGAATATATTTAATAAGGATATCTTAGAGTTACAAAAATATTTTTTACTTTGAAATGTCAAATTGTCTTTCATCCTTAAGATTTTTACAGACAAATCTTAGATGCAACATTTACAGTGTAAATATGAAAGCGTCCTCATTCCTTTAAATGAATTCATTATAATATTTGTTATGTCTTTGACAAAATAATTCTCCATTTCTGGTGTATACCACAAATGAACTTTCTCTGGAGTGTTTAAACTCACCTTAGGGAAAAGAGCTTGGTCATTCACAGGGAGCCCAGAGACTTCCCACCAGGGCAGATGGATGAATTGATTTTTTTTTTTAAACATCTGTCTCCTTTAATACTGTAATGCATTGATCTCAATATACAGTGCCCGGCCAAAAAAAAAAAAAAAGAAGTCATACACAAGACTACTTTGGTGGACCGCCTTTAGCTAAAGGCGAGCATTCACCGTAGCATTGTTTATAATAAGCTTATGCAATCCCAGAAAGTTGATTCTGCTTATCTGGATGCAGCATTTTCAGTGGGGGGAAACATTTCCTCACTCATCTAAGTGACTTATACAGTCCCAGCTGACTGCAGGTTTCCCCAGCCTTATAAACAATACACATGCATAACAATCCAAACCAGCGCCGCTGCATAACAATGAGCATTGAGATTTCATCGTTGTTGATATGCAAACTGCCATGACCATTAATCAATGTCCATGAGTACAAACAATTGGGAAATGGCTGCAATCACTGCACTGAAAGATGTACTCTTAGAGAGGCTTGTTCCTTTTTACATAAATGGCCTCCTTGACTCGCCTCTCCAATGTCAGATTTATTTCAGTTTGAGGTTTTTTTTGCCGAGTAGTTTTTAAGTATTGATAATGATTGGAGAGATGAACCACTGAGTAAAGTCTTCAGCAGCACATCCTAAAGATTGCCACTGAGGTTACAGTTTGGACTGTGGTGGGCATGTGTACAAAAAAAAACTTGTCTCCCTGAATGTCACAGTTGGAGCCTGATGATGAAATCTGCCATGAATCTATGCCATCAGCAAGCAAAAAAACTGCTGATCTTCAGTCAGGAGTCAGGTGACCCAATTTTTTTAGTGTTGCTGAACTCGGACTTGACCAACAGCAGCAACTCCGGATCCTAACAATGCCCCCACAGGTCTGTGGGTACTCGGCATGATAGCTGGTGTGGCTCTAACACGAGGAGGAGCGGCACCTTTTCTAGAGCTTCATACTGACTTACAATATAAAAGGATGGATTAGATAAGCGTTACTACATAGATCATGGATGACATCTTATTTGGTTAGAATTAATTATGTGCTGCAGTTTAGACTCACAGTAGTTAGTCATCTAAATTATTTCACTTCTGTAATAAAATAAGGTTTACACATTTAAATATGAACCTTTTTGGTGCTAATGGAGACGACCTTGAGTATATCTGTTAGGATGAGTAAAAAAAAAACAAAGATGTTGGAAATCACTGAATTAGTAACTTGACAGGACATTAGAGACTATTTAGGTCAATGTTCAATAAGTAATTTAGGAAAGATGCTAAACACTTAATTCAAGCTTTTCAATACTTTTCAATATACGGTTGTCCATTTCGAGAGCTTCCGTTACTACTTTAGCATGCTTTTGTTTTCCAGTGCAGGATTTTTTTTTTCTTTTTAAATTATGTGAGAATCAGCCCAGCTAAAGTTTTGTTAAACTATGTGCCGACCACTTCCTGTAACACGGGAGAACATGAACTTTTATATAATTTTCTTATCACTCGCTGCTGCCTAAGGCTTGAAACGACATAATAACCAATGTGGAGTCCCATAAACAAGTTTAATAAACATTTTTAATTAACTGAGCAGAGCAGAGTCCCATCATTTATTTATCGTTAAGTACCTGCAATTTCTGAATTCTGCAGTTTGACACACCCTGTGGGGACTAGTGCTCAGCACAAGTGGAGGAAATGATAAGGAAAATGGACTAAGGTAAATAATTTCCAATTTGAAAGAAAAGCCATTTAAATGGAAGAAATTAGAGGTTTTATTAAGCTTCCTGTTCATGAAAAAGGTAACTAATAGTTGTTTAGAGCACAAGCTCAAGCACCTAAACTCGTGGTACCAGACTAACTTTGTATCTGCATTTTCTACAGCAGCTCATTTCTTATCAATATCTCTAATAATCATTTTAACAGACAGTTATTTTATTCTTTAAATAGACAACTGTCTTGTTCAAACTTATAGACTCTGCTGTTTTTACCTAACACAAAAAAGGGCTGTGAATATTTTATTTGTGATTTGACACTATGTTACACTAATATACTAATTGATATATTGCTTGATAAATTGATATAGATGCTATATTGATTTGAAATAGAAGTTTGTATGGGCAGTTTCACATTATTTGTTGCTTACAGGCTACAAATAATATGGATATCTGCATATGATGCATGTAAATATCCAGACTTTGCTGTGGCTAAAGCTAGTTAATTACCTTACATGGATGATGACCTCCAGTTTGCAATGGGGAGGTTTGCATTTGAGTGAAATGCAAATTAGCACCTCCAAATCTATGGTCATGATTTTCAGGCAGTAAAAGGTGGTAAATGCATCCTGGGCTGGGACCAAGTTTCTGCCCCAAGTGGACGAGTTCAAGTATCTTGTTCATGAGTGAGGGACTGAGGGAGGGGGAGACTGACAGATGGATTGGTGCAGCGATGCAGATGTTGTACCGGCCTGAATGTTAAGAGAATTCGGCATTAAACCGAAGCTGCTGATTTACCGGTGCATCCATGTTCCATCATCTACAGCCACACGCTCTGGGTAGTGACCGAAAAAAATTATATCATGGATACAAGCAGAGGAAAAAAGGATCTTGGTCCGAAGACTGTCTGGGCTTTTCTTTAGACACAGAGTGTTGAGCTCTATGCTAGAGGAGGGGCTCAGACGAGGGGATACTTCTGCATGCTGAAAGGATCCAGTTAAGATGGTTCGGGCATCTGACCAGAATGCTTTCCGGATGCCTCTATGTAAGGTGCTTCAGACATGTCCTGCTGAGGGGAGGCCCCCGGGCGGACACAGGACACACCAGAGATTGTGTCACTCGGATGGCATAATAATATCTCGGTGTCCCACAAGAATAGCTGGAGTAGGTGGCTTGGAGAGGTGGAGGTTTGGCATCTCTGCTTAGATTGCTGTCCTCGTGACTGGGACTGCGATGAGCAGCAGCAAATGCAAATTGCACCCATCACTTTACACAAATAGGGGACACTCCCAAAAAAGTCTCTCATATTAACAATGGATTTATGGTAGATACTTGAAAATTCAACACGATACAACTTCCTAATTACTGTGAAGATGCTAATGATAATTTTCCCCCAGTGCAGAAATATTCTACATATACAGTGGGGCAAAAAAGTATTTAGTCAGCCACCGATTGTGCAAGTTCCCCCACCTAAAATGATGACAGAGGTCAGTAATTTGCACCAGAGGTACACTTCAACTGTGAGAGACAGAATGTGAAAAAAAAATCCATGAATCCACATGGTAGGATTTGTAAAGAATTTATTCGTAAATTAGGGTGGAAAATAAGTATTTGGTCACCTCAAACAAGGATAATCTCTGGCTCTCACAGACCTGTAACGTCCTCTGTAAGAAGCTTTTCTGTCCCCCACTCGTTACCTGTATGAATGGCACCTGTTTGAACTCATCATCTGTATAAAAGACACCTGTCCACAGCCTCAAACAGTCAGACTCCAAACTCCGCCATGGCCAAGACCAAAGAGCTTTCGAAGGACACCAGGAAAAGTATTGTAGACCTGCACCAGACTGGGAAGAGTGAATCTACAATAGGCAAGCAGCTTGGTGTGAAAAAAATCAACTGTGGGAGCAATCATCAGAAAATGGAAGACATAGAAGACCACTGATAATCTCCCTCGATCTGGGGCTCCACGCAAGATCTCATCCCGTGGGGTCAAAATGATCATGAGAACGGTGAGCAAAGATCCCAGAACCACACGGGGGGACCTGGTGAATGACCTGCAGAGAGCTGGGACCAAAGTAACAAAGGTCACCATCAGTAACACACTACAACGGCAGGGAATCAAATCCCGCAGTGCCAGACGTGTTCCGCTGCTGAAGCCAGTGCATGTCCAGGCCCGTCTGAAGTTTGCCAGAGAGCACATGGATGATACAGCAGAGGATTGGGAGAATGTCATGTGGTCAGATGAAACCAAAGTAGAACTTTTTGGTATAAACTCAACTCGTCGTGTTTGGAGGAAGAAGAATACTGAGTTGCATCCCAAGAACACCATACCTACTGTGAAGCATGGGGGTGGAAACATCATGCTATGGGGCTGTTTTTCTGCCAAGGGGACAAGACGACTGATCCGTGTTAAGGACAGAATGAATGGGGCCATGTATCGTGAGATTTTGAGCCAAAACCTCCTTCCATCAGTGAGAACTCTGAAGATGAAACGAGGCTGGGTCTTCCAACATGACAATGATCCAAAACACACCGCCCGGGCAACAAAGGAGTGGCTCCGTAAGAAGCATTTGAAAGTCCTGGAGTGGCCTAGCCAGTCTCCAGACCTCAACCCCATAGAAAATCTGTGGCGGGAGTTGAAAGTCTGTGTTGCTCGGCGACAGCCCCAAAACATCACTGCTCTCGAGAAGATCTGCATGGAGGAATGGGCCAAAATACCAGCTACTGTGTGTGCAAACCTGGTAAAGACCTATAGTAAACGTTTGACCTCTGTTATTGCCAACAAAGGTTATGTTACAAAGTATTGAGTTGTATTTTTGTTATTGACCAAATACTTATTTTCCACCCTGATTTACGAATAAATTCTTTACAAATCCTACCATGTGGATTCATGGATTTTTTTTTCACATTCTGTCTCTCACAGTTGAAGTGTACCTCTGGTGCAAATTACTGACCTCTGTCATCATTTTAGGTGGGGGAACTTGCACAATCGGTGGCTGACTAAATACTTTTTTGCCCCACTGTATGAGAGGAGATGGCTCTAAAAACAGAAACCCAAATAAATCAGTGCTTCAAATGACAGAAAACGCACAGAAACACAAAGAGAACTGAAAGAAATGGTTGCTACACAAAGGGGAAAAAAATCAATGCATTTCAGCAGTTTATACAAGCCTGCCATTTGGGTTCTATAGGTTATGACTGTCAAATGTGAAACAATATCAAACAACAGGCCTCGTAGGTTTATTTTGTACTACAGTTTCGAAATGACTGAAAAGCCTGATTGAAAAAGCCTGTGGGAAAAAAAACTGTTGTGAAATTACATTGCACAAGAAAATCAATACAAAAAAGGACGGGTATAATAATCAAAAGCCTTTACAAGTTCGACCAGTGTCCTCTCAGTCGCACCTTCTGAGCCACAGCCTCGTAGCTGCGGTGACCTTTTAAGCCGTTTATGCCTGTGCATAGATATTGGCATTAACATCGTCCCGCTTAAATGAAAAGTGCTTGCTAAGCCAACAACTGCGCTCAGTGAACTGTGCGCCTTGGAGGTGAATTATATCATGCTGGATTACCCTTACCTTAATTTATCTTTGCCAGCTTTGTATCTGGAGACTCTGGCCATCAACAAGGGCAGGGAGACGGCATCCAGCCAGCGCTTCTCATACTTTGGTTCATTAGCTGAGGGCGAAGGGGGTGATGGAGCCTGCGTGGAATACATGAACGATGCGTGAGCTTTCTGCTTCTGTTGACCAAATTCTTTTGATTACTGATGGATGATACACAAGCACCATTTACATGCAAAAGAATTCCCTTCTCAACCAGGGCTAATCAGCTATTTTTGTCTGAAGTTCTCACTGTCTGCTTACGCCAAGCATGTCTGAACTTCGATATACTGAAGTTACAGACTCCAGCTGTTTTCTTAAAAAACATACAAATAGCAACAGTTTTTCTTTCCAAATCAAACCCAATTATTCAATGTAAGTGGTGCAAGTATATCTGGTGCCCCAGATATTAACAGAAATCTCCTCTGTAATCAGGGAAATCACCTCCTGTTGCAGTTAACATGATGAAAATAATTGTGTATAGACTCTACATGTAAACTACGTGCACAGTGAGTAAGTTTAGAATAACTGTACTGAAACTAAAAAAATCACTCAGCAGAACCTAAAAATGTCCATATTTTGCTAATGGAGTAAATATTGCACTCTCACTTCTGTAATGAAACCACGTTCTGACTTCAGCACGCATCATAAATCCTTCCCTTCAGTTCTGAAACTGAATAAATCAGTTAGAAAAACCTTTCATTTATTTCAAAATATTCACTTTGAAATTGTTTTGTTATGAGTATAGCAATTGTGTTTGTGGTCAATGATTTTGTGGAATACTAAGCAGGTGTTGGCATCAATTTAAAGAGAACAGGACCCTCCACAGTGTTTGTATAGGCCCAACAGATAAGTGGAAGACGGCAAACTATTTTTAACTTGCTGCTTTTCTTTGGCATTTAGCACGATTAAACCACATGATGTAATCAGTCTTGGTTAAGTTCTTGCTGACTGGATTCTGGACTTTCTAACAGGCCACACAGGTGAGAGTATAAATACTCATGTTTGGTCTCTTCGGTGCCTGGAGAGGAAATGACAAGTTAAAAAAAAGTTTCTCTTCAGTTACAAGGAAAGCAACAAACTTTGTGCACTCAGACCTTGATTCAGAGAGACCACAGCATTACAGGAAACTAACAAAGAGTGCCTTGTAGTTGGGTTTTAAAAAAAGTTTGTAACTAAACCAAAAACTGTTCCTGGAAAAGAATCTTTGTCCAATTGAATTGGTCTGCAGCAGAGCATGACTCCAGACAACAAAGGAACATGGCACAGTCTGATAAAACTAAACAAACCAGGTATAAAATCTGAAGAGTTAAAGCTTCATTTCGTTTAGGAACAGAGCAAACAGGACAAACAGACATTCTACCAATCAGGCTACATACAAAGTTTAGATAAATCAGGTAACAGCCATTCTTTGGTGTCTAAAAAGAAGCTGGAGTAGATTAAGTATGTTTCTATTATCATCTTATTAGCATTCACCTGGGAAACGGTTAGTCTTCCCAGTGTGCCCAGATAAATACTGATTACAGCTGTGTTAATGGAAATGTGCAGCATCGTTTACAAGAGAGAGAAGTTACAAAAACGTCACCTCACTCACACATACTCAAAAACACAAGTGGATCTGCAGAAAATGGTCACATATCAAAGAAAAACGTCCTGTTGACATTGATTAATGACAGAATGAAATTAGTTCTTATAAAAATGTTGAGGTGTTAGGGAGTAATTTCAGGGGAAATACACTTGCCATTTAAATTGATAGGTTTCAGTCATGTTGACCGTGTCTCTCTCAGCTCTCTTTAATGGATTTTTTTTAATAAGTGGTGAGTGCTGGATACAAGCCTCTGGCAAATACAGAAGTGCATTTAGATATTCATAGGCAAAATTAGGCAAATAAAACTAAAATTGCTGTTTAAAAACTGCCTGGTGTATAACAATAATACAATGTGTTAATATGAAAAGGAAATGTGTGTTATGGATACGTGTTGATGGTGGCATTTAACGTGGCATTAGGCGAGTCTTCAAATTACTTTATAATGGACTCCAGAGCAATTCAGCATTACCATAATGGTCAGTGCAGCTCGCTCTGAATTAGTCTGTTCAGAAGAGGAACGAGCATGAAATGTGTATTCAAAATAGTTGTGCTTAAGTTTTCTATATGACGAAAGTTTAAGGAAAAACGATGATGGCTGATTGCTGTATACCGCATACCTTTGAAGCATTATACCTATAACGAAATGCACTCCTCAGCTATGTTACTGGGTGGTGCGGTTTCACCATCACCACCAGCAGCCTGAGCTGTTCGTACAAGCCAGGATGGATCCATGCTTTCATATTGTGTATATAGTTTACTCAAAATTCTGACCCCACCATCTGTATTTTGTAACAGAAATCAAGGCTCATCAGACCAAACAACATTTTTCCAG
Organism: Maylandia zebra; assembly: GCF_041146795.1. Taxonomy (NCBI): domain Eukaryota; kingdom Metazoa; phylum Chordata; class Actinopteri; order Cichliformes; family Cichlidae; genus Maylandia; species Maylandia zebra. Next base: position 13,270,098 of record NC_135185.1, read on the forward strand.
TATTCTGTTGAATTATGTCAATTTTTAGCCTCCGTTTCTTGTTCTTAGCTAACAGCAGTGGCGCCTGGTGTTATCTTCTGTAGCCCACGAGCTTCAAGGTTAAAGGTTCTGGTTCTTTAGAGAAGCTCTTCTGCATACCCGCGTTGTAACAAGTGATGTCCTTTCAGCTTGAAGCAGTCTTGCCCATCTCGTCAGACCTCTGACAAGGCATTTTCTCTCAGAACGGCTGGAGCCTATCCCAGCCAAGAGGCTGATATCAAGTCTATGTATTAAGTATAGCTGAGTGGCAGGGTACACCCTAGACCCACACCCTAGGCCAGTCTGTCACAGGCCTAACACAGGGCACGCACATTCATACTTAGGGGCAATTTAAGATCACCAACTTTCATATTTTAAAATCTTAATAAAGTCTGGGGAGTTTTAAGGAAATGTATTTCCCATTAACAGTTAAAAATCAATACAGATGAAAAAGCCAAACAACCCTTAACTGGAGGAAGAAACTAACAATGTTTGTGGGAGTTTGTCCATACAAAAGCTTGCAAGGAATCTAGCAACTGAACACCAATTCCTGTCATGAATATAGAACCATTGATATATAGTGACTGTCAAATAAAACATATGATCTTTATTTTTAAATGCGGGCAGTGTTACAAATTCTGACAAGCAACTCGCCAATAAGATGGGAGGAGTCAGGAGGAATAGAAGAGAAGACTGTTTGTGTGCTGTTGGCATGGAGATCTGCATTTCCCAGAACAAAAGTGGTTCAGTAGAGATCCCTGTGGTACATCAGTATTAACGTACACAATTCTTTGTGTTCTTTGTCTCAATTTTTGGTAACAATGTCACCATTCACAGTGCAGTGTGACGTTAGATCATTGAAGAACTCATTGGCTATACTGATCAGTGCAGTTTCAAGCCATCTTTTCAACAGTTCTTCTGGGGTTGTCTGAAGTATAGTCTAGATTTTGTAACAATTTAGGAATATTAATCTTATGCAAACACTTATGACAAAATTGCTGAAGCAAATGTTTCCTACTGTTTTTAATTTTGGTCTATCATTACTATTGGTATCCAAGTAAGAATCGTGCTTTTGCAGCAAAAAAACCACCAGACTGTAACATAATTAAAATCAGAATCAGAATCAGAATACTTTATTGATCCCTGGGGGAAATTATTTTTTGTTACAGTGTTCCATTTTAAACCAACATTAAGACAAGACAGACAATACGCTAACTAAGAATAGTACAATATATACATATATATACATACATACATACATAAGTCACTTATAAATAAATATTTGGAAAAGAAACATGTGTAGTTGTAGCAGCAAACAGTGTGTTAAGTGGATGCGTTGTACAGGGAGATGGCCACAGGCAGGAATGATTTCCTGTGTCGTTCAGTGGTGCTTTTCGGTAATCTCAGTCTCTCACTGAACGAGCTCCTGTGACTGACCAACATGTCATGGAGTGGGTGGGAGGTGTTATCCAACATTGTCTTTATCTTGGACAGCATCCGCCTCTCCGACACCACCTTGAGGGAGTCCAGCTCCATCCCCACAACATTGCTGGCCTTACGGATCAGTTTATTAAGTCTGTTGGCATCTGCGACCCTCAGCCTGCTCCCCCAGCATGCAACAGCATAGAGGATCGCACTGGCCACAACAGACTCATAGAAAATCCTCAGCATTTTCTGGCAGATGTTGAAGGACCTCAGTCGCCTCAAAAAATAGAGACGACTCTGGCCCTTCCTGTAAAGTGCTGTGGTGTTTTTAGCCCAGTCCAGTTTATTGTCAATGTGTACTCCAAGGTATTTATAGTCCTCCACAATGTCAACACTGACCCCCTGGATTGAAACAGGGGTCAAGTGTTTCCTGGTCTTCCTGAAGTCCACGATCAGTTCCTTGGTCTTTGCCACGTTGAGCTGCAGATGATTCTGCTCACACCACGTGACAAAGGAGTCGACCACAGCCCGGTACTCTGTCTCATCATCCCTGCTGATGCATCCAACCACCGCAGAGTCATCAGAAAACTTCTGAAGATGGCAGGTCTCTGTGCAGTGGCTGAAGTCTGTGGTGTAGAGGGTGAAGAGGAAGGGGGAGAGGACAGTCCCCTGTGGTGCCCCTGTGTTGCTAATCACCTTGTCAGACACACACTGTGGGAGACGTACATATTGTGGTCTTCCTGTCAGGTAATCAACAATCCAGGACACCAGAGAAGCATCCACCTGCATCGCTGCTAACTTATCACCCAGGAGGGTCGGCCTGATGGTGCCTCAAATTGTTTCAGAATTTCAAGTTCTAATGGAGCTTCTGACTGATCTGCTGCACCAACAGTCATTTATTCTAAATAGTCCTGCAGCAAAAAATGTTGACAAAAGCTTTGACAGTTGGAAGTATGCCACATTTAAATGCAAATCACACTATACTTAATGTGTAATCCATCTGTTCTTCATTATCTAAAGAGTTACAAGCTTGAGGATCAACTGAGTGAAGCAGAGTGAACATCAAACAGTGAATCGTTCCTGAAGCCAAAGATTATCCATCAGCACAAAATCCCAAAACTCCAAAAAATAATCTGATGTAGTCCCACTTTATCATTGCATGCACAGTAAAGGAAGGCTTGTGTTCACAATGCGAGAAACCAAATCGCCTACCTGCCTTCCTCTGACTTTGAAATGGCTGAAGATGGAGCATTTAAATAGCCGCTAGGTGGACTGCAGTCGAGAGTGAACGGCAGAGGGAAAAATGCCCACCTTTGCACATTGAGACACATCATTGCTGAACTGCAACATGTCGCATGCAGACCCCTGTCAGCTCGCCACCAGTAATAGCAACATTTCTAAAGAAATTATCATCCTCTGCTCCGATTATGTCAACCCCGAACAACATGTTACTTAACTCTCAAGTGGAGCTCTGCAGAGAGTAGATGAGGTGGTAGGAAATGGAAAACTATCAGGCTGTCAGAATGGATTACACTGACAAAGCACCTGCCTCTTCTGTGGAGCTGGAACAGAACCTAAAGCCACAGCCAGTCATTCCATCACGGATACTGATATTTGAGAAGTGTCATGAACTGAGAATAATTATTGGAAAGGCTAGTGAGGACAAAGCTCAGTAAATTTAAGAGGACATTACTAAAATATATAGGCACAGCTCTCTCCTTTCAGCTTAAAATATATTATCAGCATTTTAGTACAGAAAAATATTTTATGTACAGCAATGTAGGGCGCAAAATCAGCAAATTATCCTGAAGGAGTCTTGACTGTCTAAACCATACTTCTACTAAAACAATGAATTAAAAAAAGAGGAAGGAGAAGGGTGCTGCAGTGATTTCTGTGTGGAGTTTGCATGTTCTCCCTGTGTGTGGCTTTTTCCAACCAGTAGGTTTTACTGGTAATGATTTTTTTGGTAGCTCTCTAGGCTTATTCTGCAACATATCCCAGCTGCCATAGGATGAGAGGCGGGGTACACCCTGGAGAGCTCACCAGCCCATCGCAGCGCTAACACATAGATGCTAACACTTATGGGCAATTTAGAACACTAATTGTGCAATTCTAATGAGGATGAATGGCATTATTTGGTATGACCAACTATATTCAGACTGTATTTTTCTGTGTTCATAAGTCCATCAATTTTGACGAGAGCCCCAAAATCACTACCTGACATGTAGCTAAAAATAATGACAGAGTGTCCACTGTGTTTTACAGATGTTTGTAGACACCATCTGTTGTAACTCTCTGACTATTTGAATGAATAAATTTAAAACTCAGATTCACCAGTCCCTAAAAAATCCTTTTTGCCACTGATTTTCACTTCAGTTCTTGTGTAAACTGCGATACCCCAGCCTTTCCTCTGTATTCTTTCAGGCTTAACCTTTTAAAGCCAAGCATATCATATTTGATACATGGGTTTTTGTGAGTTTCTCAGACTTAAAAACTACAATGAATGGCACAATACATTTTTAATGAGCACAAAATATTACTACTCCTGCAGATCTACTGGACAAACTTCTTCAGGTCCTCAAGGACACACGCGATCCTTAGAAATGCCGTTTTTGGCCAATAGCTTTTTGGGATTGACCTTGTTGGTGCAGAAATAATAATTTATGCCTTTCAGGCCATTATCTTTAGCACTTTTCATAGATTGAATTAAAGAAGTGGTAACAAACTGTGTTTTACTGACAGGTCGGTAATAACTCAGCGCCTGAAGATAAAATTTAAAGGTGGTTTTTTGCCAAGTTCTCCATCATTCAGAGACAAACTACTGATTTGTCCCCTGAGTTGGGTGGCTTTTTTCAGCTTGAATGATTAATAGTTCAGTGGTAAGTTGCTTAACAAACCACATTGCTCTGGAAATTGTAAGGTACAAGGACTGGACTATAAATGTGTGTAAAAGCAGTCAATGACCAAAGACAGTTCTTCAGAAATCCTGGAGAACTATTGCTTAAGATCATTTAATAAAATACTGGTGGCCACCAGTGCTACCCCTCAGTCTCTGAGTAGATGCACAAAGTCTCAATTTGATAATCCTACATCACCTCATTCAAGTTATCCAATTAACTGACAAAACTGGTTGTCCATGCTGGCCGGCTGAGGGGTAATATATAAATAAAGAAACGATGAGTGGGATTTCATAAAGCAAGTAAAATTAGTCTCAAAATAATCTAAGAGCTGATTTTACTCAGTCTGATGGACTGATGGAGAATTGGCTGAACCACCAACCATAAAACAGAGCAATCCTAGAAAATGTAGCTTAAGGTATTATTATTATGTGCATCAGTGACTCAGCACTGCTGCACAATGCTGGAAGCAAGGCACTGAAAAAAAGTCTTGTAAATCAGTTTCAGCTGAAGCCAAATTATGTAGTTTTTTAAAAAAAATTAAAAGGTAAGTTTTTGTTGTTAAAACAAATAATGGACTCGTACGTGACATCGTTCCACAAGGAGAATGAGCTGGTGTTCATCATTGCCACGTATTATTGCAATTCCTCTGTAAGGAATTTGTTTGTGTACCAACTTTCCCTCAACTTGGCTTCACGATTTTAACTTTTCCCACATTTCCAGGCTGAGTTTTGACAGTGAATTCAGCAGAATGCAGCCATTTAATGTAAGAGTAAAGAGCAATATGAACTCAAATAAAGGCAATGTCTTTTCTGACAAGAAAATAGGAGCAGCATGCTCCTCACCCCACCGTGCCCCTGGTGGCTGCACAGGATTCGGGTTTATTGGGGGTGCTGTCAGTGAAGAAATTGCAGTCTCTAACTCTCGCCACCATTTCTCCCTGTGTGATTGTTGAGTGTTAATGAAAAATGTGAGTCTAGATAAAAGTCCTCTCTCACAACTGGGGAACTCAAAAGCATTTCCTGTTAGTGCTTTGGAATGTTTATGTGACAAAATATCAATTTTGTTGGAAAATTGTCCCCTTTTGAAACAACATATGGTGACGGTGCTCATACCTTTTTCTTACTATCGAAAGGTCTAAGACTGCTCTTTCGTTGATGGATGTCATCAAGCATCAAGGTTGTCATAATAAAGGAAAATAAAATACACACTCTTAGCTTGGCCATGACATTGGACAGAAACATGATGTGGAATGTAAAATTAATGTCCCAGTGGTGGGTTAGACCGTTTTTGTGCCCATGCTACGAACACTTTTTTCCACAATAGCATTGCTCTGAAATTGATGCATCTTTTCTATAACTTCTGTAGGCCCCCTCGATTGCTTTTTTTCTCCAATTCATTTTGGAGAACAAGATTAGAAATTAGTATATGAGGGAGTCGGCTCAAGTCGAAGACATAGTTAGGCAAGGTTGAGGGTTTGGGACACGTGCAGCAGAAGGCTAGTGGATATAATGGACAAACGATGCGGAATATGGAGCCGTGAGTCAGGAGGTAAAAAGGAAGATGACAGAGTTCCTGGATGTAACGAAGGAGGACATGCAGATGGGGTGGTGTGACAAAAGAGGTTGCTAGGAATAGGGTGAGACAGAGGCACCCTGAAAAAAACGATGAAATCTATATGGGGATTTGACTAAATAAGTCTAGTATGCACTTTCAGCTCAGTTTTGTTGTCCACCTCCTGTAAACAGAAATACCTGAACCTTTAGCAGCTTTAGTCAGTGGTCTGTTTTGTAAAGTCTAAGCAGAACTGAGAGAGGTTAAAATGTCATGTAAACCACATGACAGTGTGTGCATTTGCTTTGTAGTGTAGTTCATCTGAGGCCGACCTCATGCTTAAAGAACATTTCCTTTACAAACCATTTCATATGATGCTACTGAGTTAATTAATTTTCCCCCCAAAAAGAAAATCAAATGACATTGCATGCCATTAAGTTATGTGCTGCCCTACTTTTCCTTAAATCTCTATCTTGAGGCTTCCTATCATTATTCTGTGAACATGAAAGTGAAATCATGCCTTGTACTGCACTAAAAAATCTGAAACACAACACACAATTAGGCCTACTCAAAGAACAAAAACAATAACTCGCATAACAGTCCTCTGTGAGGCAAGCACAATCTCCGTTGACGTGACCAAAAACACTCCAGAGGCCCTCTTTTTTCCATTTTGTATTTTTGCAGCTTTTAAAAATGTTATTTCTGTTCTCGGGAAACTGCTCATGTTGCCAGACAGGTTTACAACTAAACATTTTTATGTAAAGACCCTTTATACAGAGCCAGCTGATCTGTTACAGATTTGTACCAGAATTATTTTTGCATAGGCAGGTATGTGTCAGGGTTTTCTGTGCAAATAGTAAGATCGTCCACAGACCGTCCAGAGACGTGGGCTTCTCCAGCACCTGCTAGAGTTTTAAATGGAAACACTTTAAATCTATGAAAGCTTAAAATGACCACCTGCTGTCCTTCATGATTACTCTGAATAATGCATATGAAATGACAAGCCAGACTGTTTTAAAGCGACCCTTTCCATTATTAATGAATGTATTAATATGGAATTATCTGAGGATTTAGCTTAAAACCAAAATATTATCTTTAGGTAAATAGTTTTGTTTATCCAGGAGAACTCTAAAACACTTTCTCTTTGATGCACTGATGCACACATGTTTTTGGTAGCCGGTGTTGTCAGTGAAGGTAATGAGCAAACTGCATCACGCTGTCCTCTGGTAAGACTGAAGTATCCCCTCTGTGAAGTCAGCTGCTTCTACACTGAAACGTCTCCCAATCCGGCATCCCAGCAGTACACTGTAATCACAGCCATTACCACTGAAGACCAAGAAAGCTCAATGAGCGAATAACAGCTTTGTAGAATGACAGACCTAAATGAATGACTTGGGTCCGTTTTCTTTTTGACCCTTCCTACCCTGTGATGGCAGATTGATTCATCTGCTTCATGAACTCAAACAGGCTCTGTTGCTATTGTGGGCAGAGTCACACTCTGATTCTGCAGCTGTGAAATGAAAATTACACTTTGTTATTTTGCCACAGAGCTATTAAAATAGAGCCACTTTTGATTTAACATAGCCTATGATTAAGCATAAAAATATATACACGGGCACAATATGTAGGGGTTAAAAAAAATGACCAAAACTAACGTGATATAATTTCACAATATTTTAAACTGCTAATACAACATTTGCCCCTAAAAATATGAAAACAAATAGGTTTTGGTGATTTTGCAGGTATTACTCTTAGGCTAAAACAATCTTGATCAGTGAAGCCAGTAAATCTTTGTTTTGACATGAATGTTGGAAACAACAGCGAGACTCTAGCTGAGGTAATTAATTCTCCTCTCTCTGCCAGGGGCCAACTCTCAGATCTGGGACCTGCAGTCTGGAAAAAATAAAAAACACCATCCTAGCATATGTGTGCAGAGGATGTTATGGATTACTTCACATTTAATAACACATCAAAGTCAAAGGAGATTTGTATGAACAACAGCTGCCATGCTAGTGGTCAGCCCTGCTGAGCTACCTAGAGTGATAAATTCATAGTCGCTGAATGAAGCAGAGTTTCCTCCTGTTGCTGTTGTTGAAACAAAGCTTCCTAAAAAGCTGTTATTTTATAACTTTGAGTTTCAACCACAGGTTAAACTGGGATTTAAAAATCTGATACTCCAATAAAGCAACCAGTATATATATTTTTTCTTTCTAAAGAACAACTCCAATAGAGTTGTTCATCAGACTAATAATGACCCCTAACAGTTATAAAGGTAGTTATTTACTCATGTTTGCTCTGTCCAACTCTGCTCAGATTGAATGGATATGTTTGATTAATTTTCATTTCATTTTCATTTATTAGTCATAAGTGTCAACTTAACTGGCCAATTGCTTATATCGGTTGATATCATCAGCCCAGCAGTATATCGGTCGGGCCCTCATTGAAGGAAGCTTCATGGTTTTAGAAAATCTCCTCCTGTGTCTGTTTTCTAATATCAGTGCCATTCTTCCCCTACTAGTTGTCCATTCTAGGCTCAACGGAGGCAGTTAATAGATCAAGTAACGGGTTGAGTACTCCAATAGTGAGACAAAAGGAAAGAAAATTAAAAGATCATTTCTCCATCCACTGGTAACTTGGATGGAGTTACCAGTGGATGGTAACTCCACTGCCGCTACTGTACTTCCATACTAATGCATTTTTTTCAGACTTTAATTCTATTTTATTTATATAACTCCAAATCACGACAACAGTCACTTTAAGGCACTTTATATTGTCAGATAAAGACCGTCCAATAATGCAAAGAAAACCCCAAAAATCAGATGAGCCCCTATGAGCGAGCACTTGGCGAATGTGGGAAGGAAAAACTCCCTTTTAACAGGAAACTTCCAGCACAACCAGGCTCAGGGCGGAGCCACAATCTAATGTAACTAGTTTGGGGTGAGGGGAAGGAAAAAGGACACTGTGGGAGAGAGCAAGGAATTAATAATAACACAAACAAATACAATCGTTCTGGTGTGATTTGTCTGCACTTTGTTAGACATTTTGCAAACCATCAGATTTACTTTAAATTTAATTTATCTTAGATTTTTAAATATCAATATCGTGCACACTCTTCCCAAGCACCTCTTCAAACAGCTGTTTTCTTCAAAATGCCCTTTCCTCTAATATTCTGAGCCACAAATCTCCACTTCAGTAGCACTTACAAACTTTCCACTTGGATTCCTCTATGTAATCTAAAGCTTTACACCGAGGACTCGTTCATATATCATTCAGTGACTGATGGAATATTTTATTTCCAGAAACATGTCAGAAATTGACTTCTCTGTCTGTTGACTGAATCTTCCGATTCATGGAAAAATAAAGAAGTCGTATCCAAAAGCTTCACTGTCAAAACCTGTAACTCTAACAAAATGAAACAAGAATTTAGAACCTGGATTTACCTCACAATATTCACAGGATGGCAGGGAAATGCACAAATATTGAGATTTAGATGCGTTATTTGCCCCTGCTTAACAACATTTCTGAAAACCTCTATTGCAAAAATATTTTTAAAGTAATTAGTCGCCAAGAATTCATCATGATATGATTTAGTTGATATCTTTTTACCTTCTTGACCAGCAAAAGCCCACAAAAAAAAGAAAAAAGGAGTAGTGGAGGTTTAAATTCTAAGACTTAAAAAGCGTTTTCATTATACGCCTCCAAAGAGACATCAATGAAGGCTCCTCTAACCGCAAACAAGGACAGAAGTCTTTTATGAGGCTTCGTATTCATTAAAACTCCTGTTTCTCCTGCGCTTCATGAATGAATTTGAAAAAAATGATTGCGTATCGAACACTTGCAAAGCTGAGATAACCTATAGCTGCTCACTGCTACTAACAACCTACACCTTTCTCATTGTTGTTATGTGCATGCACTTGGGTGATCTCACATAAATCCCAGCATCCCACGACCAGACCTTTGTAACTGGTCTAAATCAGCCACAGCGTGTGGGCGTACTGGGGTTTTGTTATTGCATGTGGGATTAACCTTTTTCAGAAAACAAGCTCAGGTGTAATTTCTATCAAGGTTCCATTACTGTCGCATATTGAGAAACCGTTTCTCCATCAAATGAAAATGTTACATCCACAAGATGTTCATTTTTCTAATTGGAATAACAAGATGGCTCCGGCACACATTTATCTGTTCTCCATCGCTGGGTGTGATCCCGGCAACGTCTCGATGAGATGAAGAGTCTGATAGTCTAACAATGCAGATTTCCCTAATGTACACAAACAGAAGGAAGCAGGGAGGAGATGTCAATATTAGCAGTGCTAATAGTCTCAACTGCTACCAATGCTAATGGCCATAATGCCTCAGCGGTATAGAAAATTACAAGCTACACTCACTGGCCACTTTATTAGTTACACTGGGAATATCAGGTCGGACTCCTTTTTAACTTCAGAAAAGCTTTAATTCTTCATGCCGCTGTTCTGTAACACCCGAAAGGCGCTCTATTGGAGATCTGGTGACTATGGAGGCCATTTGAGTGCATTTGATAACTCACTGATATATTTAAGAAACTAGTTTCAGATGATGTGAACTTTATGACCTGTTGCGTTATCCAGCTGGGATCACCCATCAGAAGACTGGTACACTGTGAGGATAGTTAGCAGCATGGTCAACAACATTACTTCAGTGGGCTGTGGCGTTTAAATGATATCCAGATAGTACTAAGGAGCCCAAAGTGCCGCAAGAAATTTCCCCCCACACCATTACACCAATACCAGCCTGATAATGCAGGATGGGTCCATCCTTTCATGTTGCTTACTCCAAAATCTGACACTACCATCTGAATGTCGCAGCAAAAATTGAGACTCATCAGACCAGGCAGCATTTTTCCAGTCTTCTATTGCCCAATTTTGCTGAGCCCGTGTGAAATGGAGCCTCAGTTTCCTGCTCTCAGCTGGCATGTGTGGCAGCTTGTCTGACACCAGTAACCGTCCCATGTCTAAAGTAAGCCAAAGTTGAAGGGATACCTCAAAAGAAGCACAGATCCAAAAGCACTCTCATCTTTCAAGTGTTAATCACCGCACTACTCTCAGATAATTCACTTTCTTTAGTGTTTTAAACCTGTAGCTTTACTTGAAAGAATCAGTTACCTGTAAGAAGCTGGTAAGACCCTGGCACTAAGCAGGAAAGAGATCAAACCCAAACCAATCACATTTTCATGTGCAACATCAAAAAGGTGTTTCTTACTGTGTTGTTTCCATTTCCATTTAAATGTACACCACTGTCGAACAGCGGGGAGGATACTCGACTGTGATCTGGCCCCGGAGACCCTGAAACAAACAGCAGAATGATTCATGTTTACAAAAATCTTTTGAAGAATCACTGTTAAAGATTTAATCCAACTTCTCACCTTTTCTATCAATATTTGAATTCATCTGGAAACAAAGGCGAGTCATGAGTTGCACATAAACCTCAAACAGCATGTTCCAGCTCGTAGTCTTAAATTATAAGGGTTATTATTGACGTTATTCTGCTGCCCTGCCTTTAGCCATGCAGCATAGATCACAGGCAGAATCCAAAAAGACAAATGCTGCTCGTTGATATGATATTAGCTTGGCGTTGGAGGAACTGCCTTCTGATTCGGTCACACTCTGTAAAGTGTGGCAAGCAGCTCCTGGCCTTTCCTGCCTGTCATTTGTGCCATGGTACAACAAAGGCCGGCTTAGAGAGAATACAACTTGAACCTTTTCACTCTCAGACAACAAAAACCACAATTCACGGGGCCAAACAGCCTACAGCTAAAAACCTGAGCATCTCTGCACTGCAGCCTTCCCATGAATGTTAACACACCCGCATGATACAAAGGTTGGATTTCTCAAAGCGCTCACACTTTGATTTCCGGAGAATGTGGCGATTTATCGAGCTATAAATATTCATGCGTGCCTGTTAGTATTAATTATTTTTCTACATCTGTGTGCTCTTCGTAATTAGATAAATTGTACAAAGTGATTGTTGTGTTTACTGTGGGGACTGAAATCATTTGTATTGCATGGGGTTCATTCATTCATTTTGCTTACAGCTAATTCATAGCAGAACAATTATTAGCGGCTCAGCAGTCTGAGTGTTCGCTGCAAACACAAAACTGTCAACATCTAAAGGCCCAGATGTAATGCAGGAAGTTACAGACTGTGACATTGATGCATTAGCTGTGTTTACTACAGTTAAAGAACTTTATTTGTAAGAGTTAGGAGATAAAATCAGTACCAGTTTCTTATCCTTCCTTTAAAACGGACCAAGAGCTTAGGTAGGTTTAGCCTAATTTAGGATTAAAAGATAAATCACAAAAATCTGACCGTCAAAGGATATAGTAGGTCAGGGGTGTCCAGTCCTCGAGAGCTACTGTCCTGCAGCTTTTACATGTATCCCTACACCAACACAGCTGAATCAAATGGTTGGATTACCTCTTCAGCGTGCCATCAAGTTTGGCAAAGGCATGATAGCAAGCCATTAATCTGCAGGACAGTAGCTCTCGAGGACTGGAGTTGGGCACACCTGTAGTAGGTCATCCGGCTCATGATCTATCACAGTTTAGATCAGGGGTTTCGAACTCCAGACCTCGAGGGCCGTTGTCCTGCAGGTTTTAGATATCACCCTGATTCAACACACCTGAACCAAGTCATTAGTTCATTACCAGGCCTCTGGAGAACTTCAAGACATGTTGAGGAGGCAATTTAGCCATTTAAATCAGCTGTGTTGGAACAAGGATGCATCTAAAACCTGCAGGACAGCGGCCCTCGAGGCTTGGAGTTCGAGACTCCTTGTTTAAATTTTATTGACCATAAAACAACAAATGTGACCTCAACCTTGAGCACAGATTGGACGAGTAGAGATTTCTGTGAACTGTAAACAGATGGCATGAGCTCATCAGTCCTTCAACTAGATGATCTGCATCTCAAAACCACCGACGACCATCTGATTTGTATTAGTTTTTTAAAATTATCTGCATTTGTAAACACACCTGAAACCCCCAACAATAAGTCAGCAGAGCTGATTGAAACAGCTAGCCTGAATTTGCCTGAAGATCAGAAAATCCAACTACCGGCAACAACGGTATAAAGTGCTTTAACACGTAATATATACAGCAAATAGAAACAGCTGTTTGTCTGGCGTATAAAGCCTGCAGAGTGGCATCAATCTTTTTATCCAATTCTGGGGAAGAAAGAGAATTAGCATATGCCCTAAAATATCACTACCTTTTTTTTAAGAAAGTGAGAGTAAAAACATGAGCAGCAGTATTTGAATTTTAAATGTGATGGCAGTTGGTGGGTTGTTTACTTGTTGTGAAAACTGAAGTGAAACTGTCAATGGGACAGGCGATTTTAAAAATCCTTTCTCTACAAAACATCAGACAAAGTGCTCATCAAATGTCACTTGAACCCAAACGAAGGTCACGGGATCTTTGTTTCCCCCATTCAATCCAAAACTCGATTATTTAGATTTTTAGCACAGGAAACCAACAAAAAAACAAACCAATTATATCTGAAGTTTCCAATTATCACAGTTTGGGGATTTTTGCAAAGCAAAAAAACGATCAGAGAAACTAGCAATCAAATTTGAGTTGGTGTACTAATCAATTAAAGCTGAGGTCAAGAAAAAATGCTTTTTGTGTCAGACTCCTGCCATCCCTGCTGGCTCTGTTTTCAGCGCTACAAAATCCAACCACCAACAGCCCTTCTGTTTTTGTTTGTTTGTTTGTTTGTTTATTGCCTTTTCTGAATTTCAGTAATGACATCACCACAGCCCCACCTTGAAATTAGATCAAACCACAGCTACACGGTCCTGATATACAACAGACAATCTTACTTTTGTAGTGTTGAGCTCTGACGCTTGCACATATTTCTCCTGTTTTACACAGTGAATCTGTTAGTAAGTAAACAAATTCTAAAATAACCAAACTTTTGCAGGCCTGTATTTTTTCTTCGCTCTGTTGTCCAGCACTTCATTAGCCATCTACATGGGCCTCACATGTGAAAAACATCTATTTATAATTACTATATTGTTACTTTATTTTCTTATGACACACTAAAAAACAAATGTAAACTTCTGTGTAAAAACATGTTTTTTGACTGGTATCAGAAATGAAAGCAAAGGGGAGGCAGTTAAGATAATGATTTACTGTAATTTGGTGGGAAACTAAAATGCTGCCTGTCATATTAATAACATGAAAACATTTAAAATGACATTTATGCTGTATGTTTTAACTTTTATCTTCTATTTTTATCATTGTGTATATTTCCAGTTTTTATCTGTTGTACAGTGTCCTTGGGTGCTTTGAAAGGCGCTATTTAAATAAAATGTATTATTCTTATTATTATTATTATGCAATGCTTTGTTTTTTTGTTTTTGTTTTTAAATGAAACGTTAGAACTCAAACATGTTTTCAGACATTTCTCACCCGCCTTCACTCTGATGTTAAGTATATGATAAAGTATTGCACAGTGTTCCAATAAATTGCCAAATTTACACTTTACTTTGAGGCTTGGTTTGTGTTGCTTTCTTCCTTGCCATCATTTTCTCACCGCTCTCACCTACATCCTTCGCTCCACACCTTTTATCGGCTCCACCTGGATGATTTTAGTGTCTCCGTTTTCATCTTTTCAAGCTGCTGAAGGTAAGTGCAGCTCTGGGTGTTTCTGACATTACTGCTCGCCTCGGGCCACCGAGCATGACAATTTATTACTCTGAAATGAACGCTCGTCTATCGAACAGGTTTAAAGCACCAAGTTGAGCAAAAAGACAATTTTCCATAAAAGCGGTTCGCTTCTCATTTGCTAAGAATGCTCAGTGCAATAAAGTTTATAGCCGGTTTAAACGGCGTCGATCAGCGTGCGCTTACCTAGAGGCAGTTTTAGAAATGATGGAACTTCTCGCAGGTAGCGAACAGTGATGGTAACCTCATCTCCCGCAGTACGCAAGAGGTGAACCTGGCGGGAGCGAGAGAGATTGATACAGATAGCGAGGGGGAGAGATTGCGAGTGATACAGCGAGATAAAACTTAATCTCATATAAATGAAACAAGCCACATTCATGTCAAGCTGTATGCTGCCTGAGCAAATGAAATGTAGCGGGAGATGAGTGAGGAATATTAAATCAGAAGTTAAAGCCTGGCTGAAGTGGTTCCACTTGAATCATCAAAAGGCAGATTTGGAAGGCCGGCTTTTCGCTCGTGACAGGCGGTGGCAAAGTGACAGCTGACACGACAAAGTAATTACGCTCTGAATGTCTCATTATCTGATGTGTAAGTGACATGTTCTCAGAGATGCAGTCACAGCAAACATATGTTTAATGCGATGAAATCTGCTTCTTCCATGCAGCCGATGAAATAAATGAAAAATTTGAGCAAATGAGACGCATGAACGAAAAGCGCAAGGTCACTTGTGCATGCCCTCGATGCATATCTGCCATCCTCTCCTGCATTATATGCTAGCCCTTTTACTTGAGCCCAAGCATCTGTCAGCGCCGACAGTGTGACAGGCTGCTATTAAATGTGCTGGATTTCGTTCTGAACAGAAACTGCTCATTATATGTTTTGACGCTCTGGAGGTGAATGTAGAGAACAGCTGTATGAGGCTGCACGAGGAAAAAGATATGGCAGACAGGAAGAGCGTGCGTGTGCGTGGGTGAGATGGAGGGATGGTCGCAAACAGCAGAGGGGATATTTAACAAAAGGAAGATGCTGTTTCAGAGGGAAACTGATCAAAATGAAAAGAAAGAAATTGTGAATGTAGAAGGGGGGTGGGGGGGGAACACCGCATACTGGCACCCTCACTTCCTGTGCAGGCTTTGATAATAATCGACTCTTTTTCAGGCTTTTCAATTTGTCACAGTGTAAACGAAAAGAAAAACAGCCTCCTGCCAAGATGACAACTCAGATTGTTGAGGCGCACCTCCCTGTTGATAAACAGCGGGATTTGGTGTTACACCTGGAGGATGGATGGAAGAGTAATGGGCAGATGGAGCAGGGTATTGGCTTTTTGCAAGAGTCAAATACAAAAATACTCACAACTTCCTCGTGAGTACAGTGCTCTACATTAATGCCATTGACCTAAAGAAACAAACAGAGATGAAACACAAACATTTAGTTTAACATAAGACTATTAAGGACTTGTATTCTCACTAACAGGGTCAGAGGTGTCACAGGCCTCCATCTCTAGAATATGACTCGCAGGGTGATGTGCTGTTTAGTCACCTCGGTGTAGTTCTGGACAGGCCTACCAGGTCCAGAATAACAGCTCCTGCACTAAAGTGATTAATATTTATGTATGAAGAACATTTTCATAATCCAAACTAATTATGTGTTTTGGGAGTTTCTTGAGTTATGACCAAAAAATGTTTTGCAAGGCTACGGTGACTTTCAGCTCTCTAAGTCCCAGTTCAGGCCAAGTTAGCAGAACATAAATTCACCAGCCACTTTGTTAGGTACACCATGTTAGAACCCAATTTTGCCTTCACAGCTACCTCAGTTCTTCATTGCATATGTTCAGCCACGTGCTGCAAGCATTCCTAAGCGATGTTAGTTCATATAGATACGACAGCATCACACAGCTCCGTATTTATGATGCGAGTCTCCCATACCAGCACATCCACAGATGCTCTATTAGATTGAGATCTGGTGACTGGAGTCCATTTGAGTACATTCACTGGCATCAGCCTGAATCGTTCATGCAAGGCAGGATGGATCCATGCTTTCATGTTTTTCCAGAGATCTATTGTCCAGTTTTTGTGAGCCAGTCCAGTGAGGACTGCCAGTGCGGTCTTCTGTTGCTGTAGCCCATCTGCTTCAAGGCTGGAGATGTTGAGCATTGATGTTGAGGTGATCTTCTGCTTGGTTATAACAAGTGCTTGTTTGAGTTACTGTTACCTTCCTATCAGCTTAAAGCAGTCTTGTCATTCTCCTCTGACCTCAACAAGGAGTGTTCTCTCTCTCTCTCAGCGTCTAAAGGTGTACCTAACAAAGTGGCCAGTGAGTGTATAGTTGACCCCAAAACACAATGCCTTGAGCTACAGAGGCAAAATAATATGAAGTGAAAATAAGATCAAATAAGATGCTAAATCATTATAAAGAGAATAAAAGCAGATGGAAATTATCTCCAAGACAGGAAAAAAAGAAAAACACCAATCATCACCAAACAGAATTCCTACAAATATCAATATATTTAACGTAAAATGCAAAACTGTAAGTACAAATACAAAAAACTGCAACAAGACGGGAAAAGACACAGAGACACAGTGTTAAAGTTTATAAAAGTCTGTCATAATCTGCTGCAATTTGGAGAAACAACCTTTATATATAAATATATATCTTTTTATTCAGCTTTTTTCCCCATTTATTTATTTTTAAATCTAAGCTAAACTCATTTCACAGATTATCTCCCCTAAAAACAGTCGTCCAGCCTGAGCCTCCCCATGACTCCCAAAGTTTACGCACCAGCCCCTAATTTGTTCGTCTCCTGCCATCCAGGCAAACAGATGCAATATTCTACAATGTGACACTTCAAATAAGCCACTGCAAATACATATGAAACAGCGGTGAGAGATGGAAGCAGTGGCAGTTCTATTCATATTATTATTCGTAATCATTTTCAATATGAATGGTAATATTGCTTTGCTGTCCGTTGAACCTACTTGATATTCCAGATAAACAGCAGATCCAATAAAGCTGCCAGACGGATTCAAATTAACTTATTAAAAAGATTAAATGAATAGCATTACTAAACACTAGACACTAATGACTACCACTCTAAGGACCATCAGCTATTATTCATTGGTGATATTTTTTTAAATATAGAAACACATACATTGAGTGATTCCTGTAGCAATGATGTGTTTTGTTTTTTAAATCACATGCTGAATGATTCATTTGAAAAACATCATATAGCTCAAAAGATTCAGCTACCATTCCTTCAAATTAATAACCGTTAAAATGTGAGCGAAATTGAGATGCAAAGAGCCGCCCCGCTGGGTCGTGACCCCAACCAGCATCCAAGCAAATAAGTCAGAAACTGATACTGACCTGCAACACTGCGTCCCCGACGAACAGCTTCCCCGTCTGATCGGCTGCAGAGCGTCAATCGTCGAGTGTCAGAGGTTAATGAAAACATTATGAAATAATTGCTCATTTCATACACGGTAATGTGGTGGAAATGGCAATCAGTGTCCCCCCCAACCGTCTAATCTCAGACAACATCCTACAGCTCACAGAAAGAACACAGGAAGGCATGAAATTCGAAACTAATCAGGAAATAAACTCATTTGCAGCAGCACAGGAGGAAACAATGAGAGCTGTGTTGTGAAAAGATTCGTAAAGCTGTGTGAAAAGGGCTCTTAACGTCCTCGGGATATCAAGACATGATTTTCTCGCATCAGAAAAAGTATTAGGAAGCGCGTGGGCAAAAAGAAAAATTACCGGGAAATGATTCGCTCACATGATGCTCTAATATGGCTTCACGCAGGGAAACTTGGAGGTCATCAATTCTTAAAATTTAACTGACAGACATGATTAAAGTATTTTCCATCTAGTTAACAGCATGATCATATTACTCTTCCAATCTGGCGATGGTTTACTTCTCCACAGCACTTCATGCTCACTTATCATCAATTAACTGCCCTATTGGACTGATGAGCTGTTGTGAGAGATTACAACAGTTCATCTTTTACTTTGTGCCTCGCAGCAGGTGCACATAAATAAAAAATGTTTTCTTTCTGAGAGTTGCTGAGAATTCGATTGAAACGAAAGGAAAAAACCCGTCATGTCAAGTTTACTTTAACAACCTTTTAAAGCAATCAAAGAGCAGATGTTTGCGGTTTTTAGGGGGTGTTTCGTGCAGCTGGGTGCAGTAAACGGGGACAACGGGGTTTCCGGCAGAGCTTTCATTTTTTCTGATCACGGGGGGAAAGGGGGAAAAAGTCACTGAATACACAGAGAAAAAATAATTACGAAAATCCACAATCTTGACAACAAAAACAAAAATCCAATATTTATTTACATTTGCTAATCGCTTTCTCGGCACGGTGAGGCGGCAAGCATCGGCAGCTCTGCCTCTCACCTCTTTCTAAATAAAATTTTCAGTCCCATTTCCATTTTCACACCATTATAGCCAGACAAAAACACATGCAGCAACTGTGACCATCTCATCTGTGTTTTACCATCGCAGCCCGGCAGGCCACAGTTCTGGAACATCAGTTAAGAAATAGTTGTGTCCATATCAGCCAGTAATTTAGCTGTTTTTGTTATTTCGCTTACAGACACATGGAGGGTGGTTCATCTGACATGACAACAGAGGCTACGATAGACTTTTAGATTCAGGAAAAAGTTGCAGGAAACTTTGAAACGGCTTAATGCACTCCTATCATAGACTGTATAAAAACGTTGGATGCAGTGTCCTAATGAAGCAAAGCTGGTTCTGAGGCGCCTCAGATCTGCACGACCTTAGAGGTTGTTTACAAACAGAAGCCAGATTTTATACTCTGTGGGGAGAATGATCATGCTTCTCAGTGAACATATTCATAATAAGTTCATTATCTCATCAAGTCATCTTCAATACAACACTGCATTCACTTTTAAAGTTATGGTCCCATTTAGAGTAGTTTAGAAAATACAGTGTGATGGAGGCATGGCTGCCTTGTGATTGACAAAGTGCTACTGTATGGGCATGAAATGCATTTGACCTTTTTTGTCATCTTTTTTAAAACAAACAAAAAAACAAAAACAGCCAAAACAACAGCTTGAAGCTTCAAGAACAAGTTATGCATCCATCTTTTATATACAGTCTATGCACCATGTAAAAACTGTGCATACAATCAAAAAGCTGTGCAGTTGTCTCATACATGTTCTGTAACGTTTCCTAAATGTGTTGTAGATGACTTTCTGTGTGTCAGATTTCAAACTGATTATTCGCGTCTGTGTTTTACTTCTCTGACGTTCACATGTGAAAATGGCTTTATACGTACTGCAGTGCGTCCTGATAAATTAAAACTCAGTACAAACTCATGCTGTGAAGCTAATTTTTTAAGAATCAGATGGGGGTATTTTCCGCAACTATCCTGCCTCACATGGATCACACAGCAGGAAATAATCCACTTTGGGCACTTTGCACTACGGGAAATATCTACAGAGTGGTTTATGGCTGGGAATTATCTGAACTGAACAAGCAAAACCCAACATCACACAC
The DNA here is from genome assembly GCF_041146795.1 of Maylandia zebra. NCBI lineage: Eukaryota > Metazoa > Chordata > Actinopteri > Cichliformes > Cichlidae > Maylandia > Maylandia zebra. Next base: position 13,290,211 of record NC_135185.1, read on the forward strand.
ACTCAGGGCTTTGCATTCTTCCCATGCAGCTCTTTTGGTGAATTCCTAAAAACAAAAAAGTTCATCAAAAGCACTGCATGTGTAAAAACAGCTCAAGTATAAGGATGCTATCAAACTATAAGACTTTTTTAAATCTTACAGACAAATCTTGTCAATTTAAGTACCAATATAATAATAATTTATTATGTCTGTAATCACTTTGAACCGTGAAACTCAACGATGCACTGAAAACCATTTCCAAAGCCACATTAAAGTAGTGAGATGAAATGCTTTCTTACCTACTTGATCTTTAAAAATCTTTGAAATAACCACTGGCACGTTGTGCTCTGCACCTCCCTGAAAAGCAGGAGAGAAAGATGAGGATGTGCATTTCTGAGTATGGGTGGTAAAATTTGCTGCCAAAACAGCTTTTTCAAACAGCCATCTCTGCCACCCAAAGCCTTTCATTTCCACTGTAGTCTCAAAACTTATCTGCTTACTTTGATGCTTAAGCCCAGACCGCCGGTCGCTTGTCTTCGCAGTACAACAGTTCTGTGCTTTAGAAAGTGGGAGTTTCTTATTGGCAAAAGGATATTGTGAACATTGAAAAGTATGCTGGAGTTATGCGGCATGAATTACAAAAAGCGAGCCTGGAGGCCTCGGGTGCACTTACATTTACTTGGGATTCACTTCCACTCGTGCAAACCACATCCAGCTTCTGTATGGTTAATACCTCTTTGGTCAATTTCAGGCAGACATCATAGGTATTGTTGGTCTCCTCATTGTACAGCAAAGCAATTCCAGATTTTGTCTGTTGGAGTTGAGAAGAACATTGACATTTTGCCAAGCAGAGCAATTACGTAGACAATGAACATTTTAATCCTCTTTTCTCAACGTGCCATTTGTGCACCCCGTTCTACTAGTCTAGTTTTGGGTTAATTGGTTTTGCCTGACATTGTGAAACCTTAGTGTAAGGATTTTTTCTTTCAGTTCAGTGTTTCTACCTTATGAAACCAGAGATACACAAAAGTTCAGGCAGTTGTGCCAGAAAGTCTAACTTTGAGGACAGAAATGACAACAGTCAGCCAGATCAAAGAAGCACAGACGTTACAGTTCACGCTTTTTCTGTTTCTTTGTAGATGAAGAACCTTCAAGCATCTGAAAACTGAATGCAGTGCAGCTCAAATTTAACGCTCTTTCTGTTCAGTATCATTATCTGCAAATATCAACAGAAATAAAAGAAGCAGCCATCTCAAATTATTCACCTTTTTGATTAAGCAAAAGACTGTCAGACAATACCTTCTGTAACACTTCAAACGATACGGCTCATATGACGAGATTGAAAAATGGTAAAAAACTATGTTTATATCTCGAAACACAAACTACGTTTAGACCAAGATACTAGCAGCCAGGAAATATTAAAAAATAATTTTGGCCACTTTGGTTTAGTTTATGCTAACAACTTATAATTAATACTAACAAAATACAGATGAGGAGCCTAAATAAGTATTTTTGAAACAAGCAGAGGTTTTGACCCAATAATGGGTCAATAACTGGAATTAGTATACAGTTGGAAACATTTTGCCATTAAAAGAAACTAACTGTAAAATTCATCAGCTCGCTGTCTGGGTTTGACAAAAGCCATGTCTAATTCTGCACCAATCGTTCACCATTCATTCAGAAAATTCAGGCAGTCTGTTGATTTCCATCAAATGTTCAAAGGTCAAAGCTGGTCATGGCATGGACGGAAAAAACAAACAACAGGCAGGTGTCGACATTTTGATGTAGAATAAAGTGTTGCTTAACAAATTCAGAAATATTGAACAGAACAGGAAATTCAAAGTGAGCTGACGGCCCTGCAACGTCTGCATGTATACAAACTAGCATTTTTAAATGGAAACAACACCGTTACACTAGTTACATTTATGTGCATCTAAATTCTGTTTCATTTGTTGCATGGTGAACTTTACACGTTGGCCCGTTACAGTGACCTCACTTACCTGAATTACTGACCCTGTGATGCAAATTGTTACATTCCCCACATGGATCTGTTGGTACGGAAAGTAACAGAATACTAGATGGAGAAACTTGAGGAGGCTGTTTGGGTCGTTTGGAAATTATTTATTGCCACAATGTCAGAAACTATGCATAAATTGGCTTCTGGGAGAGCCAAAGACAACACAACAGCACCCCCAACACAAAACAAAACCCCTTCATCTAACAAACTTTAAACTTTGTCTAAAGAAAGGTGACAGTCCTGCGCTTCAACTCCCTAACAAACTAGTGGAACGAGAGAAAAAGGTGAATATCAAGAGAAACTCTCCTGGCAACTCTGACCACAGGAAACCTGTTGGGAAATGTAACACAAGACAATGACACAAAGGGAAAAATAAATTGACAAGCACAAAGAAGCAACATATGAATCTTCATCAGCAATGACATGAAAGGTGGAAACATCAGGAGCTGCTGGGAGGATCGACGTCCTCACAACTTTCATTTTGGAACTCTTTTTCAACCACAACTAGATATTGAGAATCTATCACCAGCAGGGTTACTGAGCTTCAAAATGTTTGCTTGGCAAGCATTCAGAAAATACAGAAATAACATTTTGTGGCAGTAGATGGTGTAATTTCAGTTTTGAACCAAAATCAAACCCTTTAACAAAAAGCATCCATCCACACGCAGTTACTGAGACTAATGGAAGACAGTGTTTCAGCGCGGTAACATGTTTGCATGCCGATGCCAGAGTTCAGCTAGAAGCAATTTGGTACCTGTGCATTTAAACTAAAGTTAGTAATTATAACTAAGCTTAGCTTCAAACACACTAAAGCTTCAACAGCATTTTATAAACCCATAAAAACAGCCCCATCAGTCCATATACAAGTCAGTTCTGAAAACGGGATACTAGGGAATTGCTTTGGGTCTAACACCGTAAACGTTGGAATAAAGTGCACATTACCTGCAGTGACCGTCATTACTTCTCAAATAAGTTCAACTCCTCTACATCTTTCAGTGACACTGAGCGAATTCTTGGAAAATGAAGCTCTGTGCAGGAAAATTCTTATTCCAAACACATTCTAAGTATTAGGATGGGCGGCCAGTCATGGTGTAAGAATTAACTCAACATGTTTTTCATATTTGGAGAAACAAGAAAATCCTAGCAAATGCCCCAGAGAAGGGCCCAGACAGCATTGCGTTCTGATGAAAGCACCAACAATCTATATCATTTTGAAAATGGTACCACAGAGGGCTGAAATACATTGTTCCTGTAGGTCTAGTCATAACATTTCATAATCTGTGATGCAAGACATCATATAGACAAACGATTATGCCCCCTCTAAACCTCCTCCCCGCTCATATTGGTTGTTTGAAAGGGCTGAATTGATGGAGTGAGTTACATTACTTCCCAAAGCTTCATCACAATTCAGTCAGGAGAGTCAATAAGATTGATGGATGATCTGGCATTTAAACAAATGAAAAAACAATGGTCTACATTTGATGGAAAAACAATTGCCTGTTTGTTGAAGTGACCTGACTGTGAAGTAAGAGTTTTCTACACACAAAGACTAAACGCAGTAACACAAACTACAGGGTGGGCCATTTATATGGATACACCGTAATAACATGGGAATAGTTGGTGATATTAAAGTCCTGTTTGTGGCACATTAGTATATGTGAGGGGGCAAACTCCTCAAGATGGCTGGTGACCGTGGTGGCCATTTAGAAGTCGGCCATCTTGGATACAACTTTTGTTTTTTTTCAATAGGAAGAGGGCCATGTGACACATCAAACTTATTGGTAATGTCACAAGAAAAACAATGGTGTGCTTGGTTTCAACGTAACTTTATTCTTTCATGAGTTATTTACAAGTTTCTCTTTGTTCACAGCCATTGACATGTCGAAGAGGTTAACATGTGAGGAGCGGATCGAAATTGTGTTGATATCTGGTGAACGCAGTAACCGGGTCATTGCAGCAGATTTCAATGCAAGACACCCTACGAGACCACCCATCTCCCATGCTACAGTTAGCAAACTGCTTGCTAAGTTTCGTGAAACTGGTTCAGCGTTGGATTTGCCAAAATGTGGACGCAAGAAAACTGTCACTAATGAAGAAACATCAGTGGCTGTCCTAGCTTCATTCAGCAAGAGCCCACACTAGCACTCGCCGCATGTCACTGGAGAGTGGCATTAGTCGAGCATCCCTTCGGCGGATATTAGCTACTCACAAATGGCACCCTTACAAACTCCAGCTACTGCAGCATCTCAACGAGGATGACCCAGATCGGCGCACAGAATTTGCAGAATGGGCAAAACAAAAATTGGAACAGGACCCTCAGTTCACCCAGAAGATTTTGTTCAGTGATGAGGCAAACTTTTATGTGAATGGTGAAGTTAACAAACAAAACCACCGCTATTGGTCTGACACTAAGCCACATTGGATGGATCCCTCCAAGACTGTTGGCACAACAAAAGTGATGGTTTGGTGTGGTATATGGGGTACAACGATAGTGGGTCCATTCTTCATCAATGGAAACCTCAAGGACACTGGATATTTGAAATTGCTACATGATGATGTGTTTCCCTCTTTATGCATTAAAGCTGGCACGTTCCCTGAGTTTTTCCAGCAAGATGGTGCACCACCACATTATGGGCGCCAGGTCCGAGCATTCCTAGATGAACAGTTTCTTGGAAAGTGGATTGGTCATCGTGGGCCAGTTGAATGGCCCCCAAGGTCTCCCCCTTAGACTTTTGTCTTTGGGGTCATCTGAAGGCAATTGTCTATGGTGTGAAGATACGAGATGTGCAGCACCTGAAACTACGGATACTGGATGCCTGTGCTGGCATTTCTCCTGTGGCGTTGCTATCAGTGTGTGAGGAGTGGGAGAAGAGGGTTGCATTGACAATCCAACACAATGGGCAGCACATTGAACACATTTTATAAGAAACTTGTAAATAACTCATGAAAGAATAAAGTTACGTTTTCACCAAGCACACCATTGTTTTTTTTATTGTGACATTACCAATACGTTTCATGTCACATGGCCCTCTTCCTATTGAAAAAAACAAAAGTTGTATCCAAGATGGCCGACTTCTAAATGGCCACCATGGTCACCAGCCATCTTGAGGAGTTTGCCCCCTCACATATGTGCCACAAACAGGACTTTAATATCACCAACCATTCCCATATTATTACGGTGTATCCATATAAATGGCCCACCCTGTACTACAATGAGTCTCCGATCAAAAACTACACATTTAAGGCTTCAATTGGCTCCCACATCAATGATGATCATAAGCAGAGAACTGGGAAAAGTGCCTTTAAATCAGCACCATATCATTTTTATGTCCTTTTTGACTTTGACCCATTAAAAAGTGAGACACAAATTAAATTCAAAATAGACACTGTGCTGCTGGATTGTTTTGCTGTGATGCCCAAATTCCTGTAGAGCATAACATTCACCTTTTCATAGATGATGCACTCTTAAGTGATCAGAGTGGGTAAAAAAAAGCTCACAATCACAATGTGAGTGGGGTCAACCAATTCTCTGCTGGGAGACTTGAGAATGAAGGTCGAGCTCAGTTGCCTCTAAGGAAGACGGAATATAAATGAAGGCTTTGCGAGAATATACGGCCACTGCAGCAGGAGAGCAGCGGCTACATTCAAAAGACACAAAAACAGTCTAAACGCTGCTGAAATGACAAAGGAAACCAGCTTCACCTCTTGCTTCTTTCTACTCTGTCACTGCCCACCCTCTCAGGCAGCTCCCTTTGTGCAGCCCTTATTGTTTCTTGTTGAATGACAGCACTGTAAAACTCTAAATAATAACACTGTATAATAAACTGACAGAAAAAATGCATTTGGTCTTGTCAACTGCAGATCACACATGACATTCAAACATAAACAATTTCAACTCCATAAACTTTACATAATTGTTCTGAGGGCGCTGAGTCTCATAGGAACAAAGACGTCTAATATAGTTTTTATTTTGCTGCTGACATTACAGAAATGATGAAAAACTAGTTATTTTGCGCTTTAATATAGCAAAACACAAACTGTTAAATCAAAAGATTTACAAGTTTCCAAAATGAAAATCCAAACTTTAAATGGGGCTATAGCCGCTCTTCATTTTGAATGGCAGCTGTGTGCCGCTGAGCAAAGAGCCAAGCTACACTACAGAAGGAAGTTAAAGGATCAACTTCATGCTAATACGATGCATGTGATAGCCAGACAAGAACAATAACGATGAACAACCCGGAGCCTGTGCACGTCACAGTTTCCACACACAGAAGGTGATTTATCTTTATAATATCCTGCATAAATTTAGAAGCATCGACGATCAAGTGTAGGCAGATGGCCCTCGCAGAGATGTGCAAAAGGAACTCTCAGTGCAATCACAATAAATGTGGAGACATCCACACAGGCGCTAAGAAAATAAGTAGAGTTCACAAATTAGAGATCATTTAGGTGAGTATAACTCATAAAAGGCACGCATGCATGCCACTCAAATAAAGAAGACTGCAGCTGAGTTCACTTTAGTGGAAAACAAGAACACAAAGATTGTGAAGTTTCAATGAATACAAACTTGACCTTCAACCAATGAAAATACAGTTTGTTTTTCCCCACCTACTGGTGGTTTATTTTGTTTCTGAAACAAAGAAATCTCCTGTTTTTAAGTCTGTCAGCTCTTCAACAAGCTATCTTTGAACATACCAGATTACATCAGACCGTGCCGTTGGCAAATATATCAGTCAGCAGGGACGAAATCTGCAATATATCAGAGCGTCGGTTTGAGCAAACAGAACTCGGCATAGTGTGTAATTGTGTGGAAACTTCAGGGACAATAAATAAAGGAGTTTAAAGCTGAACACATGCAGCTGTGTGTACAAGGTTCACAACACATTCATGTGACAAATATCAATTTTCTTTTACAAGTCTATCTATGCACGATTTAAGAAACAGCTGCCAGAGAGTGCTTGTGCTTCAGCTGTAGATACAGGATCGAAACACAACAGGCTTCAGAGTTCAGGTATCAGGAAACAGCTGCCCAATCAATGTATGCTAATCACCATCTCAACATTATGTGTTAATGCACTGCAGCGCTTCTCAGAAGTGAAATTGAATATTTTTAGCTGAGGCTTAATTATCCTTTTATCACTCCAACCTGTTTACCAAATTAAAATCATCATGAAGAAAGAATTTAAATGGCACTGGTGAACTGCAGAGGTAGTAAATGTATTATCTGACATCTTCAGCACTAATAATTTGCACCGTGCAGCTTTCCTGCAGTGTACCATTGAAAGTTGAAATCCATTCTGACAGCTGACACAACCTCGACCCGCTGGTTTTATTTGCTCAGCGAGCGTTGACTGCTCAGAAAAAAGGAGCTATGCAAGCAACAGTCCATTTAGAACAGACAAAAAGGCTTCCAATGCTAATGGCCACAAGATAAAACTAAGGGTCCTTTTACATTATGCTAACTGACGCTTACTCATTGCTAATGTGTGTGCCCACTCAAGGTTAGGAATGAGTATCTGCCCCAAGTGGAGGAGTTCAAGAATCTCAGGGTCTTGTTCAGGAATGGAGGAGGAAGAGGGAGATTGACAGATCAGAGAAGTATCTGCAGTAACAGACGCTGTGCCAGTCTGTCATGTTCAAGAGAGCAGAGTATAAAAGCTAAACTGTCGGTTTACTGGTTGAGACCGCAGACGCAAGCAGCAGAAATTAGCTTTTTTCATAGGCTGGCTGAGCTCTCCCTTAAAAATAAAATGGGGTGGGCATCAGCTAGGTGACGTGTTTAGGGCCAGCTGGGAGGAGACCAGCAGGTATGTCAAGCTCCTTTTACATTATGGAGCCGCATACAGCCTACTTTGAACTGAAGGGAGCCAGACCAGTGAAACTTCTCTGTCTGTCGATTTAAAGAAACTTAACTACACGTTTAATCTGTGAGACATTTAAAACTGTTTAATGTGCCAGTTTTTATACATGATGATGAAATGTTGTTGTAATAAATGTAACAAATCTGTCAGGATGACTCTTTGAACTTAAATTGTAAGAAATAAATGTGCAAAATTACAGAAGCAGCTCTGGCATGTCATTGCAACAATGTTAATTGACAAAAAACGCTTTTTCTCTTACTCTGTAATCATTGTAAAAAAATACAAATTTCTCCATCAGATGGTGAAAAACAGGAACTCTTCCAGCATTAACAATTTAACTATCACAACTGCGCATCTGGAAGAAGAACAACATCTCATTGGCGACAAAGATCCGCCTTTACCGAACCCTGATCCTGCCCATTCTACTTTATGGCACGGAGACGTGGACAATGCTCAAAAACGACCTGAGCAAGCTCGAAGTTTTCCAAATGCATTGCCTTAGATGCGTTCTCGGCATTTCCCTTCGCGACCGTCATTTGAATGACACCATCCTCACCAGCTGCGGCAGCCAACTGACGATCAGCGACCTAATCCAGCGCCGCCGACTCTGTTGGTTTGGCCACATTTGTCGAATGGACCCAAGCCGCTACCCCCATGGCCTACTCTAGTTGACCCGCCCCACCGATTGGAGGGTGCATCGAAATGCACCAAAGAAGACATGGATGAAACAAATCCAGGATGATTTGAAGGGCCTTCGACTTGACCTCGAGCAGGCAAGAACCATCGCCTTAGATCGAAAAGCGTGGAAGATAATCGTTGGTCAAGCAAGAGAACCTGCGGCACCTACAGCAGCGTACTGGTTGCGCGGCAGACCACCGCCGCTGGTCGCCCGCTAAGGACAAGAAGAAGAAGAACTATCACAACTATATTAGTATAATATAATTGGTCATGTGAGAAGTCTTTATCAGTAGGAAAAGCTCTCTCTCACAGGCCTGGGTGTCTCTGCTCAGACGGCTGTACCTACCACCAGGTCTAAATTCACCATCAATGATGAGCTTCCAGTTTCTTAAACTAATCCATAGACATGGAGAGATCCTGCAGACCTGATAAAGTAACGCTTTAAAACTGTGTTGCTTTTCATGACAAGCAGGTGATGACAACTCCAAGTGCACTCTGATCACAGTAAAAACTTTCCTGGAGTTAGTTTTGTAAAATATGGTAATTATTGGATTCAGAAAGGAAGATAATCCCGAGTATGCTGGTGCTGCTATGGAAAAGTCATCAAGAATTAAAGCGCAGACACTATTTCCACAAACATACTGGTGAAAAGAAGGATGCACAAAGGTTGAGCTGTCGTTGTGTGGCATTTTCATATCCTCACCAAGTCGCATTGCTGTAAATAGTAAAGATGTAACAAATATGCCGGAGTGATTGCTCTTAAGCCTCAGCATGTAATGAGCCATGGTTGTATGCTAAAATAACTTGTGGGTATTGCTAAATGAGGTACTTAACTGGATTGACAGTCTGATCTTAATAGTGAATTATCCTTTTAAAAGCACAAAAAACACAATCCATTGACTTTTTAAGTCTAGTAGTGGATGTTGTGGATTCCTATGGTGAACATGGATTAACTGCATATTAAAGTATTTAGCGATGGGGACCTTTTTCCCCAGGATGTAGGTAAACGTGTGGGAAATAGGAACTGTGTGAAGGCATTTGGGACCATTAAAGTGCAGCTCAGACCATCACTATTTAGACCATTATAATGCTCCAAACCTCTGAATCTGAATTTTAAAAGTATGTGTCATATAATGACTGCAAAGGTTTGCCCTGCCATACAATCATAAAGTTATCATGCAGTCTGTTATGGTTATTGCGGTACTGTTTTGCCAGCTTATTGTGTAGCTTGAAAACGATAGAGCATAAAAAGAAAACGGCCCTGTGGGACACCTGTACACAAAACAATCTTGTAAGACACCGCAAGCTTGTTGCATATTCTCTTTAGGCAGTCTGTCAGAAAGTCTTTAATCCAGAGAAAGAAAACTACTTTCAACATTCATATCACGCAGGCTTTGCAAAACCGCATTTCTTTGCAGTATATTCAAAGCTGAATTGAGTTAAAATCTTGTGACAGCATATCATATTCATCATGCTGACTGTGGTCAAATTGTGTCCTCTTTCCCCTTTGAAATAAAAACTGTGAGAGTGAAGCAGACATCTAATACAATCCAGTACAACAGCCCTGCAATGAAGTCTGTGCTTGTGAAGCAAAATAAGCAGGTTTCTTTTATTTCTTCCTTTTTGGTATTTTAGAGACATTGTTGGGGAGGCCTGGCAAATATATTTTCTTTAAAAAGCTTGAAAACTTGAGACTAGTCTTAACAGCAACCTAGTCTTAACAATGTAGACAAATTAGATTAAAAGCACATATCAGAAGACGTTCACATTAAGCCTTCATTGGTTCAGTGGGTTGTTGAGTTCAACACCTAAGTCGTCTCTTTACTGGATTATCTCAAGGTTTAGACACATTTTATTGAATCTGAATCCACTTAAAAATGAGAAACTGAGATACTTGTTTGTGGTTCCTAAATAACAAAAAAGCTATGCAAGTGGTTTTTGTTTGTTTTTTACTTCAGCATGATGATCATTCAATATTTGAAAAGATAATTAATGTATCCAATTTTTGCAATTTTGTGCAAAAATACAGAGTTTGGTCAACTGGCTTTGAAGTACGCTGAAACTAAGTTCAGTCAGTTCAGGCAGGGAGTCTTCCTCACGCTCTATCACTAACGCTGCATTCATGTTACATTTACTTTGATTACTAGTATCGTACATTTTACGACATCCAAGCTGTGATAATGACTGGGGGACTCTGAAAGCTATGAAGCTGAACAAATATAAAACAAAGCATTTTTTAACATTCATGGCAAAACTCTTCATAAAGAGAAACGTTGAGAAACGGCTTTTTCAATGATCTTACTTAAAAATGGGAGATTTGAGATCGGCCTGTAGTTGTTCAGAAGAGCCATGCTGATACACTGATATTAATTATGAATAACACTTTCAAAGAACAGCTCAAATGTATTACTACATGGGGGCAAGAAATATATATAGGTTTACTTTTAAAAATCAACACAACCAACTTGCTTTTTAGAGATTTTACCCAACAGAGGTCTTTAAGCGTTTTATTGATAGTTGTTTTTCTTTTTTCTTCAGGTAAAACGAGGCGAAACAGGGGAAAAAAAAAATCTCAGCAGGGCTGTCGGAGTGAAAGAACAGAAGTTGTTTCACAGAAGGTCAAGAATGAGCTTTAGTCAACGTTTGACGGCTGTCCTAGTGTACTCGGTTCATGCTCTCGGGGGTAAATAAATCGGAGAGCGATATGACATTGGTCATTAAACAGATTGGTCACACTGGTCAGGAGGAGTGCCGATGAACTCATCAGTGATGCACTTGAAGAGAGGCAGAGTTCACATTTGATTCATTTTGATTTGATGACTATAACTGTATCACTTAAGACCAGGCAGATACGGGAAATAAAACTGACTTTAATATCTTTGGCTGAAAATGTCAAAGCTCTTTATGACACAGAGCCCTAAAACATTAATGACTACCAACAATCTGAATTAGATCACGACTTCTATGAGCCCTGCACTGTAGTCAGCATCAGGATTTATTTATTAAGCCTTTAAACCATTAAAAACTCCAATTAGGAGTGAATGACTTAATCAAGTGTGAATGTCCTTGAAATATTCACAACCAAATGCCCAAGAGGGAAGCTATAGCCTTGAAGTTTATTGCTGCATTTTACAGTATTTTAACTGTAACTTTATTTTTCTTATAAATTATAAATTTCTTCTGCTTATCCAATCTTATTCAATCCAATGATTTGGTCCACCAACACTGTAGGTGGTTAACAACACCTAGAGCTTGACACTAATGCAGTTTGATATAATTTAAACCATTTTCAGAAAGCAAAAAACAATGCTGAGTATTATAGTTATGGACCATGGTCTCTCTAAAGGCTAGTCTAGAAAACCTCAAAATAACAAGACACACATTTCCGCTTTAAAAGTTTCGTCTCTGCAGCAGAAGATTTGCAACTGCTGAGAATACAGCATCAACATCTTAAATCAGGTTTTGTGCACTAAACCACTAAAGTACACGTTTACAATTGGCCACAGTGCTGGAGAGACTTATTTTGAATCATTTCAGGAACAAATCAATGCATGGCCCTTTGAAAATCTCACTGCCAATACAACAGCACTTAGTTCAATGAAGAGTGTGGAGCTTTTGCTGGAACCACTGTGGAACAACGTATCCTAGTCTGGTAGATGTTTTAAACTAGTAGATTGCACAATGTAATTCATAAAGCGCACAGCTCGCTAGACATCAGGGAATATCTGTGGAATATGCTTCTTAAACACAAAAGCACACTGCTGCTCTGCCAGACCAAATGCACAACAGTTGCTTTACAAAAAGAAAAAACTGTGAAACAGGGTTCAAGAAAAATATCACATTTTTTAGAAGAAACAGCACCTCTAAATTGTGTGAGACCGAGGCTGCAAACTGTCTAAACCATTATCTCAACTGTTTATGGTGTTTGTACCAGGGTATCACAGTACAGGCTCCACTGGGAGTGGGTAAAGTACACTTTTCAGACTTGAAGTGAACCAGAGTGAGATCGTACTTGGCACAACTGAAGTGAAAGCAGACGAAGCATAAAAGTAACCGTATATGCTCAGTGGATCACGAGCACCAGGATGCCTTTTTTTTTCTAGCAAAAAATTGCTGCTATCGACCGTTTCTGTAGGTGGCACATTCCCTGTTCACCGGAAACAAAATACTATCATCATCCTATGAGTGCGCTGAGATTTAGGCCGTTGTATTTCTACCCCTGTGGAGCTATAGTATTTCAATTACAAATAAAACATATTTGTAATATGTGCCTAATCTTTAGGCCAGTCTTGAAAAACTGGTGTTGGGGTTCAGCTTTTTGTTGAATCCAAATCCTTTCAAATCCCTTATCAAAGGTAATTAGGATTTTTTTTCCCCCATTCACAGGTAACTATAGTTATAAATAACTGAACCTCAAAGATTCAATTTAGATCTGTAATCAGCTTTTGTTGCCTGAGAATGCAAAACAAGTTTTTAGCCGCAGCCTAATTAATGTTCAAAACCTGCAGCTCCATAAATGAGGACAGAGCTTAAAATATTTCAATTCATCAAACACATTTAATCAATATTTCATATCTGTGAAAAATAACAAGTACTTACTCTGAATACTGAAGATCAAAAGTTTTAAAAACCTTTAAAATCTACCATGTCTAAAAAGCTATTTCTCATTTATTCATTAAAATTATTATTTTGTTTATCCACAAAATGTTACAGCTTTCAGTTTTATTGACAAATTAGCTTATCCAAGCTACATGTGAGATTGCACTGAAAGCCCTTTGTTCCAAATCTTTGTAACATTGGACAGGAAGTTTCTGTTTCAACCTTTGGGTATAAGCTTCCAAAAAGCCAAACCCACTTTAAAGCCAGAATTTGAGGAACAAGGAATCTTTCTAGCTCCATCCACCCATTTTCTAGTTTTCATATTCAGGGGAAAGGAAAAGTAGGGAACATCCCGTACATTATTCGAGAGGTTGTTAGTCCATTTCAGGCCAACAAGAAGCTGAAGTTCACCAAGAAAACCCACATAGGCTCATGGGAGGAAAAAATATCAATACACGCACGGCACGACTCCAGCTGCCCGGCAGGTTCAAGCACACAAACATCAGTATGCAAGCATGCTCACGTGGGAAAGGAAGCACCTTGATGTTCGGCAGATAATATTCAGCAACACAAACTAAGTCTCAGCCAGATGGTAATTTAATTTTTGCAATAACTGATTCATGAACCAAACCAAATCTGACCAGACGGTTAAGTCTTTATAAAAAAAATAAAAATTCTCAAGTGAATATGTGAACCAAATTGAAAATAGACAAAAAGTGTAGAAAATAATCAGAGGATTAAATCCTAATGACTGGCACAAGGAAATGCTAACCCTGGATGACAGGAATGCCTCCGACAAGTCAACCAACATGAGTTTTGAGACTTTAATATTAACGTGAACACGCAGAACCACGGTGTTTGAGGAAGTCGAGCTTTGTCTCAAACATTTATGTAAAGTTATTTTTCATTTTATCCATCTGCTCATTTTTCCTGATTATCTAAAGTTGGTTTATCCAGATGTTTTTCCCCAGCAATGGTATCTTTCTTATTAATGGTTTCTTATAAAATCTCTCCAGTGAGTTGTGGGTCTACCCTAGGATCTTCTCCCGGTTGGGGATGCCCCAAAGACGTGAAGAGAAAATGCACGAGAGGCATCTTGATTAGACTGTCCACAGCTGTCTCCTTTAGACATGAAGGAGCAACAGTTAAGCCCAAATCTCAAAAGGAAAAAACTCTTTTCAGCTGCTGTATTTGCAATCTGATTCTTTCATCATTACCACGTGTGAGGAGGGGGACTTAAATCAACTAGCAAACGAAAGCATTCACCTTCGGCTCAGCTGACGATCGGGTACAATGCAGCAGTAATGCTGACCCAACATTAATTTCTTGTTCCATTTAAGCTCCACCATTTCAATCACTTGTGAACAAGATCCTGAAATACTTAAATTCCCTTGCTTGGAGCAGCATCTTTTCCTCCCAGAGGGAGCAATCCACCTTTTTTTTGGCAGAGAACTGAAGTGTAGAGTTGGAGTTGCTGACTTTCATCTTAGCTCCTTCACAGCTCGAGTTTATGCCAGATGAAGTCAACAGAAGTACTTGAAAAAGTAAGAGTGCAATGCTGGGTGATTATTAATAAAGATTACAAAGAGTTGATATTACCCAAAACCCTCTTTTAAGAAAGTAGACAATTGCTCTTTTAAGTTTGTATTGTCCAATGAGGTTACTTGGCTGTGTGCCAGACCAATCATAGCTGACGTCTGTAGAGTGATTTCCCTGCATGTATTAATAATACAGCAGGCAGTCCTGCTATCTCCAAGCTTCCTTTCTAATGTGGAGATGACATTTGAGTTTACTTTAGCTGTGGTGGAAGAAGAACTTTCCAGACACTGATAACCTTGAAAAGCACCACAAACACACACACACATGCATAGTTGATACAAACACAGCCAGCAGCCAGAGTTCAACACACACACTTACCAGATGCCCTTTTTTGTGTAGATCAATCATATAATGCCTGAGACAGTCCTCCAGACTTGTACGTACAGTGCAAAATGTGGTGAAATATTTTTGAGTTAATCCACTCACAGCACTCCCCGGTGAATCATACTTTAGTTCCATCAGTTCCGTTTACCATTAACACACCCTCATCATGGACTCTATACATTTTCAGCCATGACTCATGTGTTTTGATTACCCGAGCTGACACCAGTCCTAATTCTCTCTCTGGCTACGAACCGATAAACTACATTCATCTGAACCTAGAGGTTGTGTTGTTAGCATATGAAATATTTACTTGGCTGAAAAATCAAATTAAAAGCTACGTTATGCATGAAAGTTCCCAAAAACACCCACATCACAGCAGTTCACACCATTTAACTGTAAGCAGCATGAAGAAAAACCAACTTAACAACTATTAGAAATATCTGGATCCGCGCAGCCTCGGCGACTCATCTGAAAACAAGAATATCTTTTTTTAAAAAGAAATGACTGAGCTGCGTGTGTGACAAGAACCCATGATGTTGACAAGTGTCACAATTACTACTATTGTCAAGGCGAGCACTTTCATCTGGATCCTTTAAAAGATCTTCGTATTTAAAAATCAGACAATTTAGAACAGAAGATGAAAAGCAAAACTCTGCTCTCTATTCAGCCCGTTCCCCTGTTTTTTTGAGGTCAATTAAAACTACCCTGGGGTTGTGTCAGCGGGGAAATGGCTGTGGCTGTACAACTTCAGTCACGCAAGAACGTGGAACTCTTTTAAAAAAACATGTTAATTTTAAAATCCGAGCAGAGAGCTGCAAGTTGCTGTTATTTATAACCAAGAGGAGAAGTCGATGGATAGAATTTTAGAATAGAATATTCTCATTTATTTGCAAACACATGCCACAGAGGAATCTGGCCCCGCTGCAAAAGAACAAACGCACATTTTAACTGGGATGGTATTTTTGCTCGCCCTTTTTTTGTAAACGATGCCAAAAACTGTGGCAGAGTTACCTCTCGTTTTCAAATACCAGCATGCAATTTGCCTGGCAACTTTGTAGTTTTTAAAAAAGAAAACAAAAGACAGATTAAAAATTTTAATGTGTATTTTTTCTCCCCAAAAATCCATTAAACACAGCCCAGAGATACAGCTGTACTGATGAGCATAATCCATCATTTTAAATGAGACAACTTTGGTAATTTCTCCTAACATGGCTTTAAATGCTGCTAATTACCACATTACTGGAACTATTTTCACTTCTTTCAATCAAGACGCAGTCTTACATAACGGTGAAACATTATGTTACTGCAAAACAAAGTCTCCGTAAATACCTCAGCACTGATTGTGTCCCTTTTTAGAGAGCTATATAGCAAAGTCATTCAGTTCATTCAGTTTATGGTGATAAATTAGATTCATATTCTCATGTCTGAACATGTTTTGAATGCATCTTTGATCACAGCAGGAGGTGATGATTCAGAGATGTTGGCTAAACCACAGTAAATACACAAGTGCTTCTAAAGTGTGAGTTTTCTTGAGCTGAACACTGTTTACTTCAAGGGTTACAGTTAAAGCAAGGACGAGAAAGGGGCTTTTTATATTTACTGTATGAGTACTTGAAAATAGAACAAGATTTTTTTGGGTATATGTAACATTGATGAGGTGAATTCCCAAGTTTGCGACGCACAACCCAAAGCTGTGATGCCAAGGCTGAGAGAAGCCTAATAACAAAATGCCAATGAACATTTCAGAGATCTCAAGCAACAACAAGCAGCAACCTCCGGGGCTGAAAAGTGAAGTCAACACCAGAGTGCCAGAAACTGCAGTTCCCTGAGTGGCCACTTAAGACTCGCTCCAAAGTGAATCGATCATGAGAGTACCGTGTTAAGCAGCCCAGCTTTGCAGCAGAAATTAACGTGGGTGACGGACTGGTTTTGGTCTCTACAGCAAATGTCTCCCCCTATATCGACTGGAAGAGTGGCTGAAATCCCCCTCTCTCCATCTCCACATGCCACCAGCTGTCAGCTCAGCTTCACCTCCACTAATTCAAGTCATTGAACCAGACCTCTCGATTGTAATTATGTAATCATGGCTGGCTGTAAAAGGGAGTCGATCCCTATAGACTCTGATGTTAAAATGCCCAACTTTACAGCATTAAAAAGCATGTTTACAGCCCGGTGCAAGAAATGATCTTGAGCTCTGGACAGTCCCAAAAGGGCTTGTAGTGCCACATTTATTTGGAGCATGTTTTGCATTGCATTGTCACGAGAATGTGCATGTATTAATTTGGTCATTTAAAAATGTCTAAAATGGTTTTATGCGCCAGTCTAATCTGCTAAGTCGCTTTTCCTCCAGTGTAACTGCAGCTACTGGAACACAGAACCGACAAGAATACCATTTCAATCCATCAAATTGATTTCATTTGGATCTGTGTCAAACAGCAGTGATTTCCATGTCTTCTTTATTAGGCAGCAAGCTTTAATGGATTCAGTTTAAAGTTTCATAGCAGTGCAGTATGTGCAGCTGTCATCTTAGAAGCAAAAGGCAGCACTGAATGCCACACAGTGATAAAATAATGAACTGGAATTAAAATGTTTATTTTACCACTCTGTGCACTTAATCACCCCATTAATGATCATTTCTTGTCCTTTTGCAACAGTGTTGCAATTTACTTTTATATTTTCTGCGTTCGTTGTAGATTTTAATCAACATTTGGTGTGTTTTTAGTGGAAGAAGACTCACATGATCTGTGAAACGCCCCTTTCAGATTGGTCAGTTGCTGCGGACACCACCCTGGGAGAAACCCTGGGTAAACTCAGAAAGTTGATCACCAGCGTTGTGTGACCTTTTATTTCTGATCAACTATTTTAGGGTAAGTGAATCCAGATAATGGAATCCTATTCTTGGTATGTTCAGTTAAGTTTTATTTATATAGCGCCAAATCACAGGAATAGTTGCCCCATGGAGCTTTATATTTATGTTGTAAGTAAGACCCAATAATAATACAGAGGATACCCTAACAATCAACCCCTTTAAGCAAGCAGTTGGCGACAGTGGGAAGGAAAAACTCCCTTTTAACAGGAAGAAACTCTGTGAGGGGCAGCCTTCTGTTATGACCATATGGGGATAATGGGAGAGAAAATTACACTGGAAGAGATTAATAATAACAACATGTGCAATGAGCTTCTTAATTTAGGCCCCTGGGCCCTATTTCAGGAAGCCGGTTTAGAAAACTCAGAGTGAAAAACGATACTCAGGGTGGGGTAACCCCGAACTGTCCAACTCGGAATATTCGGTTTCAGAAAGGCTGATAACAATTAGTTCAGTCAACGCGGAGTTGCTTTAACCCCAAGTTATGCGCGCGCACGAGGATACATAAAGCCCTGATTAGTGGAGCACAGATTACGCGAGTCACCATGGAGACGGAGGGAAAGAAGGCGAGGTCAATGTATTTTACAGCGCTTGAGGCCGAAATTCTGATGGCAGCATATGCCGATAACATGCAAATTCCACGGGAAAAAAGTAACACAGCCTCAGCTGCAAAAGAAAGGGAGCATGCATGGCAAAACATAGCCGACAGAGTCAATGCGTGAGTGTTAATTTAAACATTGATCTAGGGATTTCCACCCATTTAACACGTTATTTTATTATATTTTATTTTATTTTTTATTTTATACATTTTATTTTGTGATGTGAGCGCAGATGCAACCCAACAGGCCCCAAACGTTCCTGGCAGCAAGTAAAAATGAAATATAAAAATATAGTCCAACCAGGTAAGGTGTAATTGTATTATGAGCCATAGTGCTTGGTCTGTTTGTCCGATGTAAATCAATTGCAGTTAGAGGCTACATTAATTTCCCCTCTGTAAGCACTTATTGAAATTATCTGAGCACATTACAAGTACATATTTGCTTACTCTGTATGCTCAAATGTGACCCGTTATAGCCAACAGAAAAAAAGCGGAGGCCCGAAAAACAGGTGGAGGTCGTCCACCACCACCACTCACAGAGGCTGAGCAGTTGGCTTCCACATTTGTGATGATGTTGGCAGCATCACATATGATCTTCACAGTGCAGAGAACACAAATTAGCATCCATTACTATAATGAAATAATTTGTTAGTTTGAAATGCTACAGGGAACTATGTACCTGTACATTAATGCTGTGGAAAGACTTCCTGTTCACATAGTCTCCTTCATTTACTGAAGGAGCAATGATTGGAATGTGAGTACCATCTATACAGCCAATCACGCCTGGGAACCGTGAGAATAAATGTAAAATTTAAGTAGTAGTTCAAATATCACCACATCATGTATTAAGTTTCGTTCATCCTGATACCTGCAATTTTGTGGCATCCCTCTTTGATAAATCTTGTGGGTCTGTGACCGGGGAACACAAACGAGTACAGGAGACGTTTCAGTGCAACTGTAACATTCCTGACTGCCCGACAGACGGTAGCCTTGGAAACGTGCTCAGCGTCACCAATATTATACAGAAAGCTCCCGTTTGCAAAAAACCGAAGTGCAATACAAATAATATGTACAGAACTGAGAGAATGTCCGCGATGTGTCACATGGGCAATATTAGGCCTGAGGATGTTATTCAAATAAATTATAGATTGTGCTGAAAAACGGTAACGTTCACACAGGAAATCATCAGGAAATGATAAAATGTCCGAACGCACTCTAATCACTCTCTCCCGGCGGAGAGCTCTGCGGAGAATTTGGGCTTCAACATCTACTGGCTCTTCAAGGAAGGGGCACGCCATGTCCGACACTTCCTACAGTCAGGTTTCCGACAAAGAGGCGGGGACAGTCAGGGTTAGTTGAAGTAAACCTGCTAGGGGGCAGGTTAGCTTCACGGAGTGTGTCGTCATAGTAACTCGCTCAGAATTAATCTAAACTCGCTTTGTGAAACTGAAAACCCAGAGTTTTCGTTAACTCAGGGTATACTTACTCAGAGTTTGCACTAAACCGGCTTCCTGAAATAGGGCCCTGGTCAAAGCTAAATGAAGCACATTTCAAAAGTTGTTGTGTTAGGGTAAATGTATTATATTATTGGCTGCCAGGAGTGTTGTGGAGTGTGTTGCTAGGGAACCTGTATTAAATGTCACTCCTTCTTACTCGTAGTTCTAATCTGACACAAAATAATATAATTTGTCTGTGTTTAACAAATTCTAAACACTAATAATTGGACAAATTCACACTGCAGTGCTGTGCGCTAGCTAGCCAGGCAGCATAACAGCTGGAACGGGCTCCATTACTTCATTCAAGAACAGTAAGAAGAGACTGAGGAAAAAGAAAAGAGAGCAGAGTTTCATGAATAGAACCAAGAGAAAAGCCGTATCTGTTGTTCAGGAGGTTTTCTACTTTTGAAAAGTGAAACTTGTTTTGCTTCTGCAGCTTATGTGCTGGACTTGCACTGTGGGTGGCACTCGGGGAGCTTAGCACTTTGCCCTGTCCAGATAAAAAAATAAAATAAACAGCAGCAGCCAAAATCCTTACTTCACAAACCTTTGTGTGACAGTATATGCAATAAAAGAAAGGGAAGGGACCTGCAGGAAAGCAACTATCTGATGTCATCATTCAGTTGGTTGACACTTCTAAGTTTAAGCTTAGTTTGTGTAGGTAAAATGCTTGCATATTAAGTAAATCAGGCCTTCACTGTGTATCAGTATCTTAGAGGGTCAATAAGCTGTAGCCAGGATGGAGCCGCCTTCACATGAATAGAGCTCTCAGAAATGTGGAGTTGTATCTTCTGCAATCATCTTTGTTCAATCTTCCACTCGGAGTGCCTCCATGGGGAATCAGACCCACTTGATGCATTTCCTCTCTATTGTATATATATTGTTTGAAAAGGCTCCTCTCACGGAGCTTTACTGCTCAAACAGCACCACGGTCCAACTGTGTTAGATAGTACAGCCCCCCCCCCAAAATAAGAGCAACTGGTCTTCAGGTTTTTAAATTGTTGGTAATGAGAGTATAATTTATTCTTTTATCTTCATTAGTCATAAATAAAAACAGAGAGCTGCGCACAGATATGAAATGCATTGTAAACAAAGCAGTGAAAGTTTGGTTTGAGTGGAAAGTTTTCATGTTGCTACTGTGGGAGGAATAATCTAGGGTGAATGTATATTTTGAGGAACTAATGTAGGACTGTTTATATTACCATAATTCATTTATTTCCATTTCAAGGGCGACTCTCGGGCGCCCAGCTACTGTTTCTTTCGCTGCATTTTTTCAGTGCAGTTTGTCTCGAAGAGGTGAGTAAAATGTCCACGACAATCCGCCGTCAGCCGGTGAGGAGACGAGGTAGATTTCTTCGTATCTCGCTTGAAAATTAATGTGGAGGACATTAAAATGCATAAGTTTCCTGCCTTGAATCTAAATAAAAATGCTAATGAAACGCCGTGGGTATTAATAATGTGGAGGACGAGTTTCCTTTTATTTGCTAAAGAAACATTTCAAGACAAACAGTGACAGCCGCAACTTGTTTTTGATGTATCAGGATTTATGACACTTCATATCCTCTTGACATTTAAAAAATTAAAACGCAGTCTAATTAAAGCTTTAATTAACGCCTGACTTTGGACTAAGTTGAATAATGGAATATGGCTGTGCATGATGGTGTGTTATATATGTATCTTTGCACTTCCTACAGGGATTAATTATATGCTTAAAAAAAGGACTAATTTATGATATAACGCTGGAGTGTGCCCTTTGGCCCATCTCACAGTCCTCATGGGATCCTCATGTTCCTGCCATTAGCTCATATGCCATAAGGAGATTAACATTAAACCATGGACCCATCTGAGAGGAAAGGATCTACACGCAGTGTAACAATTTTGTATAGTCCTACTAAACAGAATATAAGGTGGAAATGACTGAAGCAGTCCTAGCAACACGTGCCACATGTTTGCATTCTCTCTCTAGGGTCATTAAATTATTGTATTCATTTTGAAGAGCCTGACTGCAGTGATAGGAGGAAAATTGAATATTGTTCTGGCAATGAAAGAGACTAAATATAACCTTTAAAAAAGAAAAGAGAGAAATAGAATTTCATTTTTTTTAAATATCAAGTCTGATTATTTTGTCTTTTCCAATTACCTGAGTAGCTCTGGGAAAATGAACAGTTAAAGAGAATGCATGTTTCATGCTCCAACAGGAGTGATTTGGTTAAAATATGATTGACTTCCTGAATACAAAAGCAGACTTTCACACTCCACTGGGGTATAATTAAGCTTCTGCAGTTCCTGCCAAGAGAAACCCTCGAGCGGGTGACCACAGGGGGTTGGAAATTTTATGTGACATGAATGCCACTTATTTTTTTTAGCTTTTAAAATGGGACAAGCCTGGGTTTGATTGTCTGATAATAACATTGTGTCACCCTCTTTTTAATCCCATTTGCACTGATCTCCGCTTTCGGTTGTCCTTGCAGCATTCCCCTTCTGTAAATGTTAATGTTGACCAGCAAGTCAATATCCTTAACGGTGAGTATAATCCTGTAAGGCTGTGTGTGCGTAATTATTCCATCACTGTCAATATTTTAACATCAATACTGTGTTTGTAAATGTGTTTGCATTGTGTCAACGGGGGAATCTGTTGTGGGGAGTCTGCGCATGAGAAACTGTAACACACAAAACACATGGCTCATTAAAGTCTGTTTTAATTACATTTAGAGCTGATGCAACCAGTGTACTGAAAGCTCCAACTTGCCAGTTCAAACTAAAGCATCTCAAGAGATGTGATACTAAATGAACTCTGAAAATGTGACTGTACTTGTTTTTATTGAACCAAAATAACTAAAAATACAGTAGTGCAAGAAGATCCAAGGTGTTTAGTACTGTGCAAAAGTTCTTTTAATTCCTTTATATTTTTCTTCCAAGAATCCAGACTTTCCTCTAAGTTGTTAAAGCCGTCTCCAGGTTTTCTGAATATATTTCAGGGGATTTTTCTTCACATTTCCTGCTTTTTCATTCATTTTCAATGTCATCCCTGTACATGAACATTTTCAGAGAAATTTTATTTTTTTAAACCACTTAACACTGACTTATGAATCATTCAGCCACAAAAAGCACCTTACTGAACCAATACTGTTTCTACTTATAAGGGGCAACCTGACAAAGCCAATTTTAGTACCTAATAAAAAAAAATTAGGCAAAAAACCCAAACATTTGTTTTTATTTCTTTAGTTGAATTTCCCCCAAAAATGCCAGTCATAACAACTAGAAACACATAAAAGTAGTACATTAGCACCATCATGATGATTCCTAAAGAGCCAAACATTTGGCATCTGTCAGCATGGTGTACCTTGTGTTGTTAAAAAATGATGTGGCAGGCCTAACAACAGTACCTCAGACAAACAGTATCTTAAAGCCAATTCCTTAAGAAACAGGAAAAACAACAACAAAGAGCTGGCGCAGGGCCTTTGAGATGCATCTGGTCCATTAGTTGATCCATCTGCTGAAATGTTCTCAAACTTTTTTTTTCTTAATTTTTTGGTTGTGATTGTTGGCGGATGGACAGGAGGAGGTCAGGAGAGAGGTATAACAGTGAGTGTCTATGGCCATCTGTAAAACTGTCTCTGTCATTGCAGCCAGTGATCTCACGGATTTTGCCATAATTAATTATGAAAGCAACATCAGATTTGGATCCACCATGGAATACCCCCGGGAACGCTGGTGAAAAATGATCTCAGAAACATTGCCAATCCAGTAAAACCATAAAAACACACAGTTGTCCTTTTGAAGCAGTGTGGGATCATTTTATCGACCAAGAACAGAGCAAAAGGCAGAAAACATCCAGAGGATTGTTTTGAATGCCCTTCATTCAGTCACTGCAATACTGCACTTGTGAAAAAGAAAAACGTCATCGAGACATTTCAGTGCATCAGATATCTCGTTGATGGTTTTCCTCCATGATCACAGTTAATGTTACTCCAGATCCACCACTGCAACAGACCAATCATGTTGCTGTGATGTCAAAGTTCTGTGACTTGCAGGTCAAAGGCAGATGTGCTTTGGCTTCATTTTCCAGTTCCAGAAACAACATCCAAAACATAGCTACACCAACATCATACACTGACGTCATGGTTCTCTATGGATTAAAAAATAAAGCCATGGTAAGGTGAAACGTCAGGTGGACGGCAGGTTGGTGCTGCATCAGCAACAATGCAGACATTATACAAGGCTCTTGAGGTGGAGACGCAGGTCGAGAGCTGAGTTGAAAAGTGAAGCTTTCATTTTTACCAGTCTGTTCCACTACTCACTTATAGTCGTAATAACAGAATGAATGTAAATGAGGTCACAAGCTCAAGGAGCCATGATGAGATTCTTCTGTAAGAATGCTGGGGTCGGGCTTAGTGGTAGGGTGAGAAACGCTGATATCAGAAGCGAGCCGCTCCAACTGCCTTTTTTCAACATGAAGAAGTGCTTCAGACATCTGGTTAAGATGCCTTCTGGGCAGGTGCATCCCTTCAAAAGGTTTTACAAGCATGCCCATCAGTGAGGGGATCCCGGGTAGACCCAGAACACACTGAGGAGGTTGGATTTCAGCTGGTCGGGGAATGGCTTGAGGTCTACCAGGAAGAATTGGAAAGTGCTAGGAAGAATGATTTTTTGGATTACTGTGCTTAGCTCATTTCCACTGTGACTCAACTTTGGATAAGTGGAAGGTAATTGATACATGGACATATGGCTACAACCCATAAACCAAACATTACGATTCACTAGAAAAACCCAAAACTTGGAAAACAGAAAACTGGCACAGCACGAGGGTGAGCATGACCGTTGTTTACTTAAGCATTCTGCATCATGAATTTATTCCCCTAGGATCAGTTTACGGACCGAATCTGATTAAGACTCTGTGGCTCTATTAAAATTAAATCAGGAATGGTTTGAACTTTTCTAGATTTTCGCTAAACTTTCTGACCACAGTTCATTTGTTATGAAGTCAAAACGGCACAAAAACTATCCAGTAATTATGAATTTTGGCACATCTTAGTGATGGGTTCATCAATAAGCTGCTGAAACACAGTCCAGAATCCAGGCAAAGGCAGAGAATTATGTAGGAAGAGTTACATTTTTCAAGTGTTCACCACACAAATATACTGCTTGAACTAAGTCGGGGATGGAGTCTCTCCCAGCGTGCAGAGGCAGGAAAACACCCTGCCTGCCAATCACAGCACTAATATACCGTGACATACAATTCAAACATGGCAAAACTAATGCACACACACACACACTGTAGGCAGAGAGCTGCTTGTATTTGGACAGGAGGACTCAGTTTACTGTATCCACTGACTCTTCAAACACCTTCAGACAATTCAATACAAACCTGAATTATTCCTTACTTTTGCTACACCCTGGTTTACGCAAGTCTTCACAGTAATCACGTCTCAGATGCTTCATCATTAGGGGGCATCAAATATTTGTTGATATGCACCCAGCGTGCTATGGGAATAACAAAGGGAAAAAATAGGAGAGGTGTGCCTTCCCAGCACTTTCATCTAATTTATCAGTGATTGCCAATCACCCAGATAGATTCAGGGCATCTCCGTGTTTGAAAAACCCAAATTTTATGATTGCGGTTTCATGTTTAACATTCCCTTTGATGGAAGATTGAGTAAAAACCCCCTTAAAACAACATAATCCAAATATATATGACATAAATTGGGGAGGGGGGAGTAAAAACGGGAAATATGGTAAAGCACTTTGGATGCAAACTCGAATCCGTCTCTGGAATCTTCCAAGCAGCCTAACTGCATATAATAAAGCATCTATAATTAACACATTTTGGCATTAATTCAAGCCAGATTACCCTGATATTTGAAACTGCTGAAGGACATGCCAAACTACATTTTGTTAATTCCAGGCACAATTAAGTCCATGCTTACCAGCCTGAAACTTTACATTACACTGTCATAAACACGAGTTGTGGAATGGGAGATTCTCTTGCAATTTGCAACTGTTTACTTGTGCTTACTGTATAATCTTAGCCATTACTCAGTGGTAAATGGAGAGTGGAAGTGTGTGGAAACTGAACGCACTCTAAATAGAGTTAAGCTCAAGACTTGTGTGTCCCCAGAGGCTCAGATATCCAGTATTTAATGGCTTTGTGAAAGCAAGGCAGTGGCTTCAATTGAATTAAAGGTGCTGGACGCCCAGCGAAGGCGACAAAAGGACAAATGTAGGTAAAGATGTGCCAGAAGCTGTCCTTTTAAATGAACCAAGAACTTAAAACTTTACAGCAAGGTATCCATGGAAACATGTTTACTGACACATATGAAAAATCAACTGTGGATGCAAGTGGTGATATATAATTTTAACCCTATTTCTGAAGACAGTGCTTGGTTAAGTAATATGTCCTGCAGCCTATGATGGACTTTTCTTTACAGAGCTGACTCACAGAATATGAAAGTCTGGTAAAAGGTCAGGTCATCTGTTTTCTTGCTAAAGTAGCCTAAACATGATATCCTGCTAAATATGAAGCCCTGAAGGAAGCTCGGTGAACTCACGACAAAAGATGGTGATAATAATAATAATAATAATTATAACAATAATAATAATAATAGCTGTATTACAACTGGGGTTCGAGAGCGCTATAACGGAAACAATTAGCAGTCACTTATTTAAACTTATTTTGTTGTCATCTCAAATCGTGAACACTGGTTTGTTTGTTTTTTATTATTGTTACTGTAAAGAGTTAAATTAAATGTGAAAAATAATATCAAGCTATAAGAGCTAAGCTGCTTAGTGCACCTGCAACATAAATGCTACAACCTATCAAATCATACCGGATAATCATTTAACCAAACGCGCCGTTTCATCATAGAGAAGAAACTACGTACCAGACTTAATTTAGGAATTAGCCAATGTAATGATTACGCGCTCGTTTGTTCAATTACACTGTTCAAATAATGTAATAAACAGCAATAAGACATTAGTATAGTCTTTTGCTGGATTCGGCTAATGCAACAATAAATAATACATAAAATAGCCATGTTTCCATAGATATTGTTCTTAAACCTGTAGCACTTGGATACCAGCAGCTCATGCCTAATCATTTATCGTTATATGACCAGCAAAACGCCATCTAGAAAAGTTGAACGTTTGTTTGTTTTTTAAGTAAGAGAGCGATAGTTTTCTAGATGTATGCCGAACTGTACAGCTATTCATGACGCTTTGGAAACGATTGACACCTGAACGCGAGCCTGTGCAGCGTCAAGCAGTTAAAAGCAAAGAAGCATAAATAGTATAATTTTAACGGAAGCTTGGAGCTGCCTTCCACATGAGCGGACGAACTGCCCGAGTGCTCTTTCGGAGTGCCCTAACACGGAAACTGCAAACTGCTGTTAGATTTCAGTCATTCACAGGGAATGACTGAAAGATTTCAGTCATTCCCTGTGAATGACTGAAAGGGTTTACTTGCCGAAGTTGGAACCGGGAGGCTGGCGGGTCGCTCGATCAGCTCAGGTTGCTGTTTCCCGGTAACATTCATCTCCCGTACAACCGCTTTCTCTGTCCGCTCACTTCGACGAGAGTTTCTCAAGTCATTTATCCAGCCGCTGAAGGGAAGTGTTATTCACCGGCGTCCCGCTTACCCACGAAGACAGAAGGAGAAAGCATGCCTGAAAAGCTCGGGGGTTCTTCGAAAAAGGAAAAACAGGAAAACAGCCGTGCGTATCCTGAGATGACCACGATGGTGCCCGCTGCAGGGACGAACTAGGAGCGCCCGTCGCTGCTCGTTTCTCCCCGGCTCAGCCCCAACTGTCAGCACACAGCGGCTCCTCTGCTTCTTCTGCTGCTGCTGCTGCTCCTCATCAGTCTGCATGACTCCCCACCTGCTGCCTGTCCTCCTATTAACCATTCCTGCGTCAAACCACAGCACATTAACCCGTTCACTGATGCTGGAGTCCTGGAGGCATTTTAATCAGCAGAAATCACGGATGCATATTTATCATAATTAGCGCTCGGATCCTCTAATGATGGGCTATATTGCAATCAACAACATTTATGTTCACTAAACAGCAACATTGTCCTTGAACTTTGCGGCCAGGTGAAGGCTCCCCGACTGTGTGAGCACGGTAATTGTTAATGGATACTGGCACAAATTAATTTCTGTGGCATCCTCAAAGCCGCGCTTGAGGGAAAGAAGGCTCATCTTCCTGATGGAGGGTGATGGGTCAGAGAAGGGCTTTTTTTTTTTTTAAGTCAATCTTATCACCGGCTCCTCAGAGCTGGCCTCAGGGATCCAGCCAATGCGGCCTGACTCATGTTGGATTTCAGTGGTATAGACAGCTTTATACACAGAATATGATACCTCTTCTAATAACCATCTTTCTTTTTTCCAGGAGAAATAGAGGTTAAAAATAGACTCACAACTATCTAAGGGCACACAATACCTGAGAGAGGGTTTCATTCTGTGTGGTTACAGCCCTATAATCAGTGACAGACTTTTGTTTTGTATTTTTTTATGTTCCGGATTAGAGCGCTAATGTGGATCTGGGAGAGTAACAATGACGAAGCGCCCCATTGCAATATATTACAGCCTAGCACTTTCATCAGAGTATGAAAAGGTATCATCAGAGGACTGGGAGAGGTGCAATTGTTAGGGAAGCTACTTCAGCTTCATACTTCAATGGCTGGCTTCCCACTCAGCATCCTGCAAAATCTGATGTTTTATGGCTGTTATGGATTTGGGGAGGAGAAAAAAAAAATCTGCTTTCCAACTTATTACTGCTACTGCAAATACAGCAGGCCTTGTGGAGTTGAGTGTGCAGCCTTGAGTTTCAGGTAAACATTTCTTGAGGCAGAACTGCAAAGGTCAAAAGGCTGTGCATAGATGAAGCAGCTCACATGTTAAAATACATTTCTGTATTTTATATTAAAGAAAACCCGTGCAGCTCTGCCCTCAGTAAGAACTACCACTTAAGCCCACTGGAGCACCATTATCTATTTATTGGTGCTCAACCTAAACTGATAGGACTCCAAAAATAAGTCGAGGCAAAACAAACAACACGAAAAACTTTCTTTCTCAGAGGGAATAGTAAAAAAGAAACACGTCTCTAAGACAGACCACAGAGAACCCGAGAATAGCACGGAGCACCCCGGGATAGGCCTCTTTTTTTCCCTCAGGAGACATGATTGAATGTCACGAAGGAAAAGCGCAAATGCAGATAGAAAGAAGAAATGAAACCTGGATGAATTCTATAGAGTCTTGCTGTTGGGTGGGCCACGTGAAGAGATTAGCAGGTGCGCGATGACGGGCAAAATATCAGTTGGTAAAGTGAAAAAAGCGACAGAATGGACTCAGTGTTTTATTCAGTACTACCTGAAAGTAGTAACTAAACCTAAACACTCATCTAGAAAGTGTTTATAGAAGATCCGTTATCTCATACACATAATAGAAACAGAAGGCTTGATGCAGCCATCGGTATCGCCCTTTGGTGGCCATGTCGTGAATTATAAAAACGTACTTTACTTCATTGAATAAATAAATAATGAAATAAGCACAGTATTGTATTTAAGAGTTAAGAAGCTTTTCCCTTCTCTGTGCAAAAACCTATAATTCTAAAACAATTAATCATAATCAAATTTAGCACTGACCTGGATAACAGGGTGTTTTCCTTCAGTTAGTAAATATGCAAAAGCTCCACAACTTTGCAGGGATGCATTAAATGCATCTGGTACCATGTAACTAAAGCAACGGTATCTATTTGGGACCTTTGTTGAATTTGTTGCAGGTAACATTACAACATTACAAGACCAGCAAAGATGATATTGAGCACTAGGGTGGAAGTGGCTCAAATCAAATACCGTGCCATGCTCCTTAGACAAAAACTGGTTCATCCCAAGGCGAAACCAAACAGCCATTTCAGAAACGCATGGCACAATTTGGAAGAGCCTCCTCGACAGGACAAGACTGAGCCGCACATCTGCACCAAAAGGATAAAGGTCACTCTTTCAAGGATGCCAATGCTCACATCTTGGACAGAGAAGACAGATGGTTACAGGAGTAAAAGAGGCCATCTATTTCCACTGTGAACGACCATCACTAACACCAGCTAGCAACAGTCTTGAGGTCCCTACCCAGGCACCTCAGCCCCCACCCACAGGTGACTTCAACAGATAAGATACATAATAGGTGTCAAAGTGCTTTCACCTGAAAACTCAGGTGGTAATGACCAACACCTTTTTTCCACACCTTTTCACCCCTTGGCTCATGTAATGGTATGCTTGATTAACAGGTTAATACATGATTAATACATGATTAACGACCACCTAATGGACAACCTCCACTAGGGTTTAAATACCTGGTGCTCTCCACCTTTTGGTCTTAGAACTAAGAGGTTGTGTAAAGAACTGTACTGTGTAAAGAAAACAAGCAGAAACCAATATCTAAAAGTAATATCAGTACTGAGTAGCAGTAGTATTACTATTGTTTTACTGAAATTTCGGGGCTGCAGGGGACTGAAACCCAACACAGCAAATGACAGGCTGCACAGCACAACCTAAAGCAGGCAGACAGGCTTCACATCTACTACTGTTTCTGAGTTGAGTCTTGTTAAAGCTGTAGCTCAGACTTTAATAAGACTAAGGTATCTGTATGTCACCTCTACATTTCAGTACTTTAAACTTTGATATGTAATAAATTTTTTAGATTGAAGGGAAAATTCCATCCAAGTGTGATGCAGTCCTAACATCTGGTCAAAGCTCCACAGTGCAGAAGGAAATAGACGTCCAACCATCAATCAGTTATTTTTAAAGCGCTCTCCAATCCAAGCGCATCGTGCTGGATCTCACTCTTCCATCTTTAACTTCTGTGATGCTGAAAAAGCCTAATTCAAGGCTTCAAAGTGACTTTCTTCCTCTGATATTATATTTAAAAGTGTTGCTTTTCTCGGGTTGTGTTTTTTATATTGCGGATATATTTTTTTTAGTCTTATATCTGGTGTTGAAGATAATCCTCCATGAAAACCAGTTTGTTCAAAAACCTGTCCCTATTCAGTGATCGCTCCCAGTAGGCTAGATTCTGCCACTCTTTGTCCCTTTTGACTGGAGACTAATGATGCACATGTTCCCACAGTTTTGTGCTCATTTTCCTAAGTTTGCATTTTACATTACAGGTTTATAATGTAGGCATATTTCTGGTGTTGAAAATAATACTTCACCAAAACCAGTTGTGCTCAGATGCCTGGCCTAAATCACTGATCGCTGCTGGTGGGGTACTTTCTTTCACCCTGACCCTCCTTTGTCCCTGGCGACTGTAGAGTAATGATGCACATGTTCCCAAAGTGTTGTTCTTGTTCCCTCTAAGGGGTGTTTGTCAGGGTGAACTTGGAACATCTCAGATGTCACTGTCTGCAAAGTTTTAAAGTTTTCCTCCAGGGGCAGCAGGTGAGGTGAACTTGCTGTTTTGACACGTAAGGGATTTCTTAAACTTTTCTATCTGTTTTTTAACAATACCCAGAACTGAGTTTTCCCCTGATTATGGTATCCAATGTTAAAAGGTAAGTGAATTTAGGTGAAACTGCTGTTTTAATCCTTCCATATCTTAGGGCAGCCTTTGTGTGGCTGAATTCTCTGCTTGGCATTAAGGAATCTGCTGTAAATTGGTTCAGCTTCTATCTTTTCTGTACTGTAAAACCTTTTCTGTTCAAATTGGAAAGTAATCAGACGGTAATCCTCTGCAGACAATAAGAGGGGCATGGTTCCTCCAAGTTCACCCTAAGGTCCAATGCTTTCTTGCATTTCTCCTGGCTTCCTATTCATACCATTTATCTCTTTTTCTACAGTTCCTTCTTGCTTTTAGGAGTAACTTTTGATCCAGAAACCCATAATGTTATGGATTACATAACACTGTACACCAAAGTAAGTCACTCCTCGAGAACTGCTTTCTCATAGGTAAGACCAGCCTTCTCCAGGCTGTGTTTAAATCAGTCTTTACAGTTTTAACTATGTAGTGCATTGCGTTTACTGTTCAAACTCTACAAATTCTACAGACCTTGTAAAATCATATGTCTGTGTGAAATGTAAAGGAAAAACAACATAGTAATTTCTACATTTTTAATTCAAAATATTACAAAGGCAACATATGAAATGCTGCAACTGCATAAAAACACACAACTGTGTAGCAGATGGAACTTAATAGGTTCAGCAACACTCCTGAAAACCTCTCTCACTGAACAAATGCCCACCAGCTACTTCATTAGAGACCTGCAGGTATCACTTACTTCAGTTAAGGTCAGTTTTCCTGATTCAACAATTAGAAAAAGACTGGGCAAAGTTTGCAAACCACTACTGATCAAAAAGAACACAAAGGATCGTCTTATATTTGCTAAGAAAAAAAATGTCTTCATGAGCCCCAAAACTTTGGGGAAAAACTCTGTGGAGTGATGAGATAAAAGCTCAACTTTCTGGAAGGTTTGAGTGGTGTAAAACTAACACAACTTTCATAAAGAGACCGTCATACGAACAGTCAAACATGGTGTTGGTAGTGTGATGGTGTGGGGCTGCTTCAGGATCTAGACAGCTTACCATAATTGATGAAATCATGAATTTTGCTCTCTACCAGAAAATTCCAAGGGAGAATGTCCGGCCATCAGTTTGTACTATGAAACTCAAGCACACTGGGGTTATGCAGCATGCCAGCAAGCCCACCTCTGAATGGCTAAAAAACATTTTGAAGTGGTTTAGTCAAAGTCTGGACTGAATATGATTACGATACCTGGGTTGATTTTAGGAGTTTTAGTGTGTCTGCAAACCAGATGACGTCTGAATATACAGAGCTGCTGTGTGGAGTTCCTCAGGGCTCTGTGCTGGGACCTATTTTGTTCTTAATTTACATTCTTCCTTTAGGCCAGATAATACGGCAGTTTCCTGATATTTTTGCTAATGACAATCAGCTTAATATTGCACCAGACAGTGCAATATTAAACAGCGACTGGGTGATTTAGGTCCCTCACAGAGGCATAACCTCAGAAATCTAGGTGTCATTTTTGATGAAGCTTTTTCTTTGGAGCAGAACTTAAATCTGTAACCTGCTTTTTTTTTGATAATCCATGCTTTTGTCTCTACAAGACTGGACTATTGTAACAGTGTGTTTACCTGTCTAAACAAGAAAGGGCTGGCTCGTCTCCAGGTTGTTCAAAACTGTCAGATTACTGACTTGCTCAGAAAAAGGAGCTCATATAACTCCTGTTTTAAAGTTGCTACATTGGCTACCAATCAGATTTAGGTTCCATTTGAAGATTTTAGTTTTAACCTTCAGAGCACTACAGGGACAGGCCCCTCTGTATAGTGCTGATTTGATTCATAGTCATACCTCTTCTTGTAACTTGAGGTCATCGAATCACAACTGCGACCGTGGCTCAGGGGTTTGGAAGCGTATCTGTAACCGGAAGGTCGCCGGTTCGATCCCCGGGCTCTCTGTCCTGGTCGTTGTGTCCTTGGGCAAGACACTTTACCCTACCGCCTACTGGTGTTGGCCAGAGGGGCCGATGGTGCGATATGGCAGCCTCGCTTCTGTCAGTCTGCCCCAGGGCAGCTGTGGCTACAACCGTAGCTTGCCTCCACCAGTGTGTGAATGTGAGAGTGAATGAATAGTGGCATTGTAAAGCGCTTTGGGTGCCTTGAAAAGCGCTATATAAATCCAATCCATTATTATTATTATTTTAGTGGTCCCCCACACTTGTTTCAGAACTCGAGGGGACCGATCTTTCCAAGCTGTTGCACCAAGACTGCACTTCCTCTATTTCTACGGTGTCTGGACTCAGTGGAGACCTTAAAAGGCCATTTTCATTTCAAAAAGCTTTCAATTAGACCAGAGTTTTTATGATGTATTTATGTCTGTACTATGTTTTGTTACCTTTCTTGTGAAGTACTTTGTGACATATGTCTGTGAAAAGTGATATGAATAAACTTTTACTTACTTACTTTTTACTTTAAACAGCCCATTCTTTCTGGACGAACGCTCGACTGTGGCTGAATTTAAACAATTCTGAAAAGAAGACTGGGCCAAAGTTCCCCCACAGTGATGTGAAAGTCTCATTGTTATCACAGACGCTTGATTGCAGTTCTTGCTCCCAAGAGTGACACAACGAGTTATTAGGTTTAGGGGGCAACTACTTTTTCATACAGGGCCAGGCAGGTTTAGATAGCAATTAAGTGCGACAAATATGAGGGGGGGAAAAAAAGAGTAAGAAATCAGGAAAGGGATAAATCCTTTTTCACAACACTGTAACTAGTGCTTTAGGTCAACGAAAATGAATTTTTTAAGAGGTGAACATTTTCAGAAACTTCATCTCTGCATTTATATGTGGACATTTGTGCAATTGCCTTTTAATGTCAAATTTGTTCACCGTCATTTCCTTTTCTGATGTCAGACTGTGTGTCGTGTTGTTTTTTTTTGTTAGAATGACATTTCTGTACAGTTAGTTTTATATTGCCATCTGTTGCTTTTTGTATGTGGATGTGTTTTTCAAAATGAAAACCCTAAAACAAAATTCAATGGGTTGTCTGAGGAAGGAAAGCCACCCAGCAGCTGAGCTTTGAGAGCTTTTATAGAGCACTGGCACGCTGAGCACTCAGGTGTTACCAATGTCACTGATTGGAAATGAGCCACACCACCTCTCCAATGCCTGCAGATGAGACCCGCCACACATCAGGCTGAAAGGAAAGCTGGGTGGAGTGGGTTATTACAGTGATAATAAACAAGCATTCCGACTCCACAAACTTAAAGTGACAGATCCTGAGCTAATGCTTATGTGAAGAGCTGGAAATGCATTTATTGCATGTAGACGAGTGTCGCACTCCATTTTCCTGCTTAAGTCAAATGTCTCGATCATCTGGCAGTTGACGAAAGGAATCACCCACTCCATTTTCCGGCACTTTCATTATTGATAGGTGTTTGTCAGCCGAGATGGATTAAGTGGCGTCCTGCTGAGTCTCTTGGCTAAGACGCAACCCTGAACTCATACTGCTCTAAATTCAAAATTTTCCCCTGGGAGATTTGTTATATGCCAGCCTCCCTCTATCTGTCTTGCCTTTTCCAAACTGTTCGATGGCACAAGAAATAACCGTTGAAAGCACACAATCCTTGTGTCCAACATCCCCAGCTGAAGCATTTCTGTGTATTTTGTCATTATTTTAAGTTTTATACGCCGAGAAGTCCAAATACAATTCCCCCTTGTGGGGTCCAAGTCAATAAAAGTGTAATGGAAGTCAGCCATGGGTGTTAGAAAAGTTCAAATTAAAGTCTAAAACAGTGACGAAATGGACTTGGTGCAATTGCTAATACTACATAAATAAGGGGTCAGTGCCCTACTCTAAAGAAACAAATGGTCAACGTTACATTTATTTGATATGACCTTTAAATCTTCAATGATCACAACACACAGCCAAAAGTAAAGGTCAAAGATATTCAGATGTTGTCTGCAGGTATATATATATATCTTTATAGATAGATACACAAAGATAACTGTATAGATGTAATTAATCAGTTTTATTGCCATGTGGGAGTTTGTACCAGGACAAAACAACACAACGTGAGACGGAGCTCTCTGGGACAATTTAGGAAGCGTGCGACTCCAGAGGATAAATTATCAGCGGCCTGTTACAAAGATGGGCTCTGAGACAGCACTGCACCGAGCCAGATACCCACCTTAGTGCTTAAGTGAGTCCATTAAAATTTCATGCTCAAATCTGAACGGGTGCACTAAGGTCTAAAGGAATTAAGACTTAGCAGTCTCTTGCCTGTGTGTCTTGGGTTCATAATCTAATTTACTCAAAACTGTTTGTTTTTAAAGGCCTTTGCTTACACGTGGAGTACCTATTACAATTTGAGTTCTCAGCAGAGCTCTATATTTGATAATGATTCCTAAGGACATTTGTCAGAACTCCTCGGACGAAAATACTAAATGAAGTTGCAGAGATAGTATCGAGTATAAGAGTCTCCCCTCTTAATCGCTCATATCCACTATTTAAGAAGTGGTGATTAGCCCATAAGGCTTTTAATGCAAATACTCCTTGGATAAAACATCTCACGTTCTCTTTTACATAAATCTGAATAATCGTGGGTCACGGAACAAGCTGTGATAGCAGACATATCTAAAGTTCATGTTGTGCCTTGAGAGATGTTTAACTAAACCAACCAGTCTGGATGAAATCAGCAAAAAGAGAGGATTTGGGAGGAAGGTTATAACTGCAGCTAAAGTGTGAAGATGTGCACCCCTACCCTCCACAGACCTTCATTTCATTAATGATTCACACGAATGAGCAGAATCAACTTTCCCGTATGACATTTGCCAGCAAAGAGTTGTGCACCCTTTAGCACCCTGGCTACCTCTGCTGAAATTGCCTTTTGTAGACAACAATGCAAGCCCGTGTGTGTGTGTGTGTGCGTTCCTGAGATGATGAAGCTGTGTCAATGCCATCTGTGGGTTGTCTGGATGAACCTGCAGACTTTATCTCTCGCTGCCAGAGATAAGTCTGACATGTGCCACAGAAAGCGGTCAGTGGCTTGACATGCCTTCTGGTCTTGAAGGTGTGTAATTTCCTGAAAGAATTGACTGGTTTGAAACATTTTCTGCTAGTACTGAGTGTTGTCACATTCAGAGTTGCACTGGACTGACCTTAGCAGGATCTAGATTCTCTACGTCCATCTGCTCTTTCATAACGTCCACTGAGAAGCAGAAATGCTAATATCAGTGGTTAAAATGTGCTTTAGTCAGCTACTTTGGTCTCTACTCATTCCTGCAGAAAATATCTGTAAATGTGTGGCTGCAGCTTACTCACTGTTGTTAACTTTGACTGTGAATTATCCCCCGTCTAGGAGATGTCTGTGAGATGGGTGATAATTCTCTGTAGGTTTGTTCCTTTTTGTTGACTTGGAGGCATCAAATGAGCCCATAAACACAACGCTGAAATTTCTTTAGCAAGCAGCAACCTCAGACTGAAAATGTACTTAGCACCGAGGTGTCAAAAATAGCAAATTTTGGAGTGGCCACTTAAGGCTACAAAATATTTTCAGTCCCTGTGAATCCCATTAAAATTATAGAAAGGGGATGACCTGTTTAAAGTCGCAGGACATCGCAAAAAAAAGTATTTTCCTCAGTTTTCAGGAGGATTTTAGGCCTTAAAGTTATCCACAACTTATAGTCAAGGTCGACGACTTTAAATACCTGGAGCCAACAATATGAAAGCAACAAACATTGCACAAGAAAGGTGAAGAAGAGTGTCAAGGGTGATTTGTGACAGGATACAAGCAAGAGTGAAAGGGAAGGCTTGCGATATGTTATTGAGATTTGCTATGATGGATGGTTTGGAGGTGGCGGTGCTGAGCAAAAGACAGGAGGTGAGGATGCTCAGATTTTTGTTGGGAGTGACCAAAATGAACAGGATCAGAACATAAGAAGGACACCTCAGGGTGAACGACTAGGAGACAATGTTAGAGAAGAAAGGCTGAGATGGTTTGGACATGTGCAGAGGAGGGACAGTGGCTATATTGATGCTGAATATAGAGCTGGCAGACAGGAGGAAAAGAGGAAGACTAGAAAGGAGATTCATGGATGTAGGGAAGGAGGACATGTAGAGGTGGTGGTGTGACAGAAGAGGATGCAATAGGGTGAGATGGAGGCAGATGATCTGTTGTGGTGGCCCTTAAAGGGACCGGCTGAAGGAGGACAATCATCATCCACATCATCCCCTTTAGCGATGCAGTAAGAGACTTTATAACTTCTAATGTAAAAACAGTCATTATTAGTGCAGCTTTAAGAAAAGCTGTTGGCACCATATTATTAGTGGACTAACAGCAAAGCCACAAACCAAGTGTCCGTGAATCCAGTGGGGCATAAGTGGGACAGAAGATAGCCACTACTACTACTAGCTAGTTGGCCTGAAAGCAGATTTCCTTGGCGTTAGTACAGAAGCATTACATTCAAGCTAGCTTACATGAAAGAGATGCGGCAGCTGGCGCAGATGTTCATAGCGGTTCAGTTCAGACAACACGGTCGTCAGTGGGGTCATCACCGAGTGAGGAAAGCCCCTGAGGTACCATGTGCGCATCTCAAACAGAGAATGAGTAAGTGAACACTTGAGAAAAGCCACATCTGACTATCAACTACCAACTTCCCCTTCTAATGTTTATGAGGCATATTGTTATAATGAATTATTAAATCAGGTAAAGCCAATGAGGTGGAACAAGCAATTACAAACTCAATCAAAAAGACGCTCAAATCTCAATCTGCACATTTGCATTAAAACAGGTTAGCAGCTGTACGTCATAACAGCGCTCTCTGGTATTCAATTTAATGGACCTGACTTTATTGTCCCACGTGGGCACATTTGTTCTGTAGGGCAAGGTTTAGAAGACAGCTTTGAAGAGGTTTTCAATATCCTTGAAAGTATCATGCCTTTGCTCTTTGTTTCCATCATTAGGCTAATGAGGCCTCTCATAACAAGATGATGATTTGAAGATGTAAAGAAAAAATATTCTTCCCCTGGAAAGCAATTTTCAGTAATGGCTGAGGGAAATAAATAAATAAAACTCTAATTATTAACAGAAAAAAATCGGTGTCAGTTTAAGGTGTTCAAAGCGGTCTCGTGTGTTGTTGGCAGGGCACAACCTCAGGTCCAAAACAGTTGTGAAGCTGCGTAACTTGTAAATAAATACAGAATGCAACTGTGACTATAATAAGGCCATTTTTTATTCACAAGAGAACATAGAAATTCAATATTTTGTGAAAACGAAGAGCTCAAGTCTAATTAGGTTTAGAAGCAAGACTGAGTATAAAAAGAGCATCAAAGAAATAGCCTCTAAAAATATTGGAATGAATTTAGAATAATGTTTTATCACTATGAGAAGAATTTTATTTAATCATTTATGTTACAATAACATCAAAATATTCATAAAATTGGAAGAAATCTCTGTGTGCAAGGGACAAGGCCACCGTTCACCCTGCTATCCACACATGCAGGCAGGGACCGCTGGTATGAATGGGCTGACAGGGCTAAGCCCTCCTATCTTTTTCAATAAAAAATAAATATATTTATATAAATTTCAAATAATCTTAGAACAGATTACTTAAACGCTGGTGTAACGAAGTGCAGCAACAACACCAAATAGTCAAAAGAAAAAAACCCCCCCACAGGATTTAGCTACATTGGCTTATTGACTATGTGCACGTTAGCATATGCTACTTCCGGTGCGGAAACTCCTGTGGGGAGCTTTGTTTCCGGTGTCCTATTCGCGCCCTGTTTACTGTCTAAAACAAGTTAAGCAAATGAATGAATCAAGCGGCGATTTACATGTCTATAGATGTCTCGGGCATTTACCCAATATATCTGTAAATGATGTTCATCGACTTGTCGATATTTTTCCCCCGCGCCTCAGAGAAAAAGAGAAAAGGGATTCAAATGTTATATTTCTCAGCTGTTATGTTCTAAAAATAACCAGCGATAGGTGAAATCAAGTAGCCAATTTTATTTTTTGACGGTGCAAAACGTTTCCTGGACATCGTGGACATACAGTACTGCACTTCAGAGTCACACTGCAGCGATTCTGTACTGTACAGGAGAGACGTCACGGAGGAGATCGTCTGCAGCGATCAGGACGCAGGACACAATGTGATGTAAAAAAAAAAAAAAGCATGCAAACTTGCACTAAAAAAATCTGTGAAACAGCGAGGTGAAAGGTGAACCGCGTTATAGCGAGGGACCGCTGTAATTTTTAAGGTAAGCCACAACATACCCTTCGTAAATACTAATGTATAGAAACCGTTACCAGCAATCATTCATTTTTTGTGTAGCTTTTTTCACGGTTTGTTAACATGCTGTGTAGGTGTGTACTTGACTAGCTGATATCGACATAACAGGGAAACATCTGGTTTGACTATTCTTCACCTGTAGTTTGAATGCTGAACATTTGCCTGTTTAGATCATGAGACCAGTCACTATACAGAGATGTGCTTCTGAATGTGGACGATGTGTCTTCTGCTGCAGTGATGCAGTTCTGCTTGTGTTGAGTGATGTAAACAACTGATCGATCTAAACTCTTTAAACGTCAAAATTGATCATTAGATTTTTTATGACACAGCAGTGGTGAGTGTTCCCACCTTCTGCTCTTTGTAACTTAACGCAATCTTTCCGTTTTCGAGTTTTGGACATGATTTTGGAGTATATCTTCGCAGTAGCGATTGACCGCAAAGTAAAGCTACCGGAAATGCACAACCCCATATCCGGTCTCAAACCAGGAAGTTAGCATTGTGTTTTTGTTTTGTTTTTTAATACGTTTTATTGACAAAGCACAAAATACAGATATACAAATACAAAATAGCAAACACAATGTCAGGGGGTTCGTATAAAAAAGCAAAATAGACAGTGATATTGAACAGGGAACATAGGTTTATGGTTTTGACAGCTTTTTGATTTTGAGAATGTTGTATGGTTTTAACATATTGTTTGGTTTCATTTAAAAAGTACCGAAAGGATGGTTTTGCGTTAGAAAATTTCGACTTATGTATATGAAATTTAGCCAATAATATCAATAAATTAATCAAATAAAATTCGTTTGCCCTGTGCATGGGGTACTTAAAGAAACCGAACAATATTTTCTCGTAACAAGGAGAGAACTCAGAAAAGATAAAGGAAACAACAAAAACACAAAATTCAGGAAGTTAGCATTGTCTCGTGCACATAGTCAATTCTCAAAGCATATGCACCGCAGCATCAGCTACCATTCATCTTCATGGAGTAGTGAGTGACAGGCGTCAGGTCACAGCCCCTTAATTTGCTGTTCAGCCCAGAGGCGGGAATTTTGGCGAACGAGTGACAGGAAGCGAAATCAATATGGCGGCAGCGACGAGCGTTAGCATAACCGAAGTGGATTATTTACTTAGTTGTATATTTTCTTCTATATCTTTGGACGAAAAGGTTAAGAGACTGGGACCACATCATCGAAACGATGTTCAAATAACACAAACGACAGAATCGTAAAGTTTGTGTTATGTGGTTTCAACGAAAGGACTAGCTAACGGAAAGCAGGAATTCACTTTACTGTGTCCCATGCCTGCTTTTTGGAGGAGACACAGCTTGAATTCAACAAGGAATTGTGGATTTGAAGCATTTATCTGACAAAATTAGGAAACACGAATGAAGCACAAGTCACATTGGAAATAGGGTAAAGTTAACATCGCCTGCCACCTGGATGAAGGACACCGCATTGCTTTAGACTCTAAAGCACTTGGTGTCGTTTGACTTCAACGACAGGGTGATTAACATGTTTGCATCCCAGAAAACTCGATGTTGTGATCTTCACTTTAAATAAGGTAAGCCGACCCCCTCTCCCCTTAAAATAGGGTAACATACTTCTTTCCTGTTGCCTCTTACTCATCTTTAAAGATCAATATTTTCCTGCTGTAGATACCAACTCCTTTTGTTGGTGATGTGTCATTTAAGTCAGTATGTTGTAAAATAGTTGTGACATTGTAATTGTAGTCTATTGGCAGATTTTACATTTTTAAGTACATCCCTGGCAAATTCAACAGAATTTGAATAGATTTTCCTGGCATTCTGCTCATTCAGCCATCATTCCATCCTTCTTGCATATTTTGTTTTTCTAAAAACAAAAAAAGGGCTAATGTGCACAGAAACAACCTAGTCAAAAGGTGTGTGAGAGTGTGTGTGCCTGGGAATATGGGTATTCCTCTATATAGTTTTGTTAGTGTTGCTTTGACAAGGTCTTGTGGCTCTAAAGTGGCATCAAGGATGTGATGTCAATATATATATAAAATAATATATTATTTTACAGTAATCAGGCTATATTTCACAAATGCAGTAACATCTGCAAACAGCAGTTCTGGGCGCTTGTGGTAGTTTATTTGACCTGTAAATTTACAGGTGCATTGTGGGATTTCTAACAGTTGTGACTGGAGGCATTTCCAGTGGCAGGAAGTGACTTATTTGGTTCAAATGTTATTTCAATATTTTACTCTTCATGTTTTTCTCTCTTCTCAAAATGAAAGAAATCAGAAGAATAGTGTTTCTGTTGGTCTGAATAAATGATAGCTTCATGCAACTGCGTTTATGGAGACGCTTGTTTATCTTCCCCTCAACTTGTAATTTCAGTGGCTGTTTGAGAGTGAAAAACTCCACTGTGCATGGGGAGGAACTACTGAGGAGTGGAGGAGAGACAGGTGAGCTATTTTATTCATAAAATGTTGTGTGAACAAACAAAAAAAACCACAGAAAGCAGATGTTGTGGCATAAGAACAGAACAGGGAGAATAATCCCAGCTGTTGTTTCCCACACCAGCAGCACTAAGCATGTTGTGTTTGGGCCACACAGTTTAGTTAACTGCTCTGCACTGCAG
This sequence comes from Maylandia zebra, assembly GCF_041146795.1. Taxonomy (NCBI): domain Eukaryota; kingdom Metazoa; phylum Chordata; class Actinopteri; order Cichliformes; family Cichlidae; genus Maylandia; species Maylandia zebra. The sequence goes on from NC_135185.1 coordinate 13,332,627, forward strand.
AGCTGCTTACTTCATGCTTTTCCTAATTTGACCAGCTACACGGTCAGCAATCTAGGAGCCGTCTTTGATGTGGAGTTTTACAGGGATTCATCCCATGTGAATGCATAAATCTTGGAAGAATGCACTTTGATGCATTGTTTCTGTATTTTTCGTCTTTAAACGAGTCTTCTTCCATGCACGGGTTTGATAACCACCGTCAGAGGACACAGTGACAAAGTTTTGCTTCCGGGCGGGGGCATGGCCTCTATTGGACAGAGGGGGTTGTTCCATTTCAAATCAACCAAGCCTTCTGCTTGACCATCGATTTGCATAAATAATTTTGAACATTTATGATTGCTGTGAAATTTTGGCTTCATATATCATAGTTTTCAAGATAGATTATTTTGAAAAGTTGTTTATTGACACACTTCCTGTTTTTCACACATTGAAATCTGAGGCAATGCTCGAACACGAATATTTGAGAAACTATTAAAGATAAAAGCCTGAACATTTCACTGGTCTCTCTCACCATCAACGAGAATCAGGATCTGTAATTTGGGACAGACACTACAAAAAAAAATGTCTCAGTACTGGCTAGTTAAAAGATGGAAAAGTTCCATATTTGATCACACACTGATTAAAAAAAATGTTTAAGTGTTGAGATGATCCAGAAGTGTGCCACAGCAGCAGCTTTTCAACCAAAACACACCACCTGGGAGCCTGTGACTCACTGTACCCACTGAGACTGTGTACACTCTGTAATTAGTGTATTTTAAAGGCTCGTTATTGGTCATGCTGTGATAGTCAGTAGTGTGTATGAACAGATCTGTGTGTTTGAACCTTCTATGTGAATTTATTTGTACACAAAAAAGACAAAAAACCTTAAGTAAGAAGCAGTGAGATCTTAAATCAGTTAAATTAAATTCTTAGCACATGAAAATTACAGTAATTTAAAAAAAAAACAGAAAAGTGCAACAAAAAACCACTTCCTGGATGTAATCACTTATGGGTGTCTTCTTATAATTGCAGTGTTTCGCAGCTTGGGCTGATGGATCCAGGTAAAAGTCTCATCGAGATTTAATTTTCCAAGAGAGACCTGGCCGTCATGGAAGCAAAGGTTACAACAAATACAACATATAAACAGAAGAAGCGAGCACAATTTAAAGCAAAAGTACGTTTCCAGTTTTACTGGGAAACTTGTATTTTTCAAAGATCAACCCCACACTGCTCTCAGGGACTATTTGTGTAGTTGTGGAAAAGTTGTGACACTGAACTGGTAACATTTACAACTGATCCTGATAATTATTGTCACTAATGTTTATATTGCTATTTTGAATAATCTCATCAATGTTTATAAAGCATGCTTTTATCCTTTGCTTCTTATTCTATTTTTCTTTTACTCTTACTGCATTGTGGGTTTCAAATGATAAAGCCTTCCCTGTCTGCTTAGACTTGAATCTGCTGTAGTCACTGTTTTATCTGTAGGGTAGGTGTGCAGAGAACTTAATGTGTGCCCAGCCTAACCCTCCTTTACCTTTTTGTGCTCCCAAATCCATACGCTGGTAACACTTACATCTCTTTTAAAAACCTGCAGCCGACTCCTTGGACCTGGGGAGCGTTTCGTGTCAACACGTCTAAGAAAAGAGACAGTGCAATGCTGCAGTGTTTCATTCTTCACTGTATTCACTTGCTTCTTTCTTCAAAATGTTGGTATCGCAGTCTCTGTTGCTTGTTGAAGTATTTTGTGCATGAATGCTGACAGATTTTGGTACCTGCTCAAAGAAGGTCAAATAAAGCTTTCAACATGGTCTTTGCTCTTTGTTCTGTTGGCCACAAACTTATTGAGTAACATACTTGGTTAAAAATCTTGATTTTATTTATGTTAAAAAAAACCCAGAAACCCCCCCCCCCAGCTTGATTAAAGCAAGTTACTTATATTAGCTATTCAGATCAGCTGGACACCAATAGTGCTCATAAACATCACGAGGACTCTAACCACAAGAAGATAAACTACCTAAGCCAAGGAGGTGACGACATGTCAAAGCACGTGTTTCCTGCCAAGACATGAACAAGTACACCTACCTTCTGCATCTTCCACCAAAGTTGATTGTTACTGCCTGAATCCATAGGGTGACCTGAGCCTGAGAAGTGGTGCTAGAGCACAGCCACAGGGGGGATACAACAGGAGGATGGTTTGTAGGTTCCAGTTCCATCTTCAGCTTCTTAGACTTCCTCCAAGATAAAGATCTTCTGACTCGCTTTGTTCTTCTGAGTGGGGGGTTGTGATATTACCCCCACTGTTCTGGCGTCCTGACTCCTCCTTGTCGTAGCATATGTAGCACTTTCTAGGTCTAGGACCCTACTGGATACAGACACCCCAGGCAGGAATCGAACTTGTGACTCCCACTACAAAGATGTGTAGTCTTACCACTACGCTATCCAGCTGCTGTCCATGAATGTATCTATGGTCCCTCCTAAAGTCCAAGGGCCCTGACGTCAAAATTTTAGACCCCCCCTTTATGTAAGCACATACACCCAGGCTTTCTGCTGTGTAGCTCGGGGCAAGAGACCAAAAATGACCAGTAAAGTCTTCCTTGCAGGATCCAATAAAGAGCAGTCATGTCGGAGGTGATGTGATGACATCTGATAAACAAGAAGTCAAGCTGCTGCTGTTTGAACTAGCTCAAGGTGATATACTTGTTTTATAGTGCTATGCTCTCACTTGTATTCTGTATGCTGCTTTTGCTTCAGCTTGTTTTTTTTTACCATCTCATCTTCCCAAGGTCAAAACTACTCGAGGCTGAAATTGAAATTGTCACAATATTTTAAGTATTACTATTCGAAATGTAATTTGAAACGCACGTTGAAAAGCTTGTATCCAACCTGAACTTTAAATTAGGTTTCTTTTTAAAGAATAAATGACAGGAATGCATGGATCTGGACTGCTTTTTATTAATGGGTCAGGCTGCTGCTGCTGCTAGTGTTGTAATGGGGTGGGGGATATTATCCTGGCACACTCTGGGCATCACAGCCTACCTGAGTACTGTTGCTGACCACGGTGAACATCTTCTGACAGCTGCTTCCAGCAGGACAACGAACAATGTCATAAAACTGAAACTGTCTCATGAACATGGCAATGTTCACGGCAGTGTACTCAAATGTGCTCCACAGTCACCAGATCTTTTGGTAAGTAACTACAAACGATTATGAGGCTGCAAAATGAATACAAATGGGTTCAAAGAGACAAAATGAGCACAGATGGAAAAACAGTGCAAAGTAACACAAAATGAAACAAAGAGACTTAATAACCTTAAAGAGATGCACAACAACAGCAAGGCTAAAAACTCATTTCATCTTTTAGTCTAGGTGAATTCTCTCCTGTTGTCCCAAAACTCAAGACATACTCTGGCACCTCAACAAAGACTCGAGCGTGGCTCTCATGCGGAGATGCCCGGCATTACTATGTGGCAATGACTTGCAATTTTTGCAATTGCATTTTTTTTCTTGCTGTGATCAAACACAGAAGATATAAAAAAACATGCTAATTAACGACTTTCATGTAGTTTCTCACCCAGTTTGTGAGGTTAAAAGGAACCCTGGTGCTTTTGTCCAGCTCAGTTTGGTGAAAACCAGAGCGACTGGTCTGCACCACCACCAAGTTTGCACTTAGAGTTGGCAGTGATTTTGAAATTAATTCTACAATTAGTTTTTCAGAACGGTGTTTTGCACACTAATCTGTCAAATGGAGATTGTTGTCATCACATGTAGGCGACCTAATGGTCTTTGTTAGTCTTCCTGGACCTGGTAACTCCAGCAAAGAGCGTCTGAGCCAGACGGATCCAATATAAGCTGCTTGACATCTCTGGCCACTTCATGACTTTTTAATGTCTTCTATTCCGTTTCTATTTTATAATTCAGGAACACAGCAGTACACTAAAGGGAGGTGTCATTAAGGTGTTCAGTTTGTAGGACGACTGGCTTTTGACTCCATCTACTGGTCATTTGCTTGGCTCTCATGTTTATATGTATATACTGTATCTCCAGGAAGTGAAGGAAATAAAAGAAATATGCAGTAACGATATGCAAATCGGAAGTCACTTCAAAGGAGAGCGCGTGGAGTAGGCAGAATAAAAAATCAAAAATAATGTCCGGTCCTGGCGAGCGAGACCAAAGACTTGAGTGTGCTCTCATACTGAGCAGTCTGCCTTTCCTCAGGTGACACTTCTGCATTCTCACAGCAGACATCACAGAGGAAACGCAGCAGTTCTCTTCCCCCTTTGCTGTGCTGCCGCGTGCCCTGCTCCACCCGCCAACGCACCATCAAAAATTCAACAAGCATGGCATGGAACCAAAAGTGGAACATGGCTCGTGGTGAGGGGGGAAAGGCACGGAGGAAGAGATTAGCACTGGAGAGGTGGGGAAGGGGGTCTTACAGTCAGAGTAATGTATTAACAAAACCCCGCGGTGAGCAAAGCCGGTGACATGTGGGGAGGTTTTTTTTCCCCCCTCACAGACATCAGTGGAAACTAGTAGGAGTTCAATTACAAAGAGTCTTACAGGAGCACTCATTACCTCCTCCAAAAATCCAGAGGTGAAGCAAATTACTGCCTCAAGAAAGGAAATGTATTAATGCAGATACCATTACAGCTCTGATTTAAACCATGTGAAGCACTTAAAAGCATCAGACACTGCTCCTGTAACACCTGACTGACATTTCCTGGAAAAGTATCAACACAAAAGATGCATTTCATAGATCTGAGAATGAAGTGCTCGTGAGTCAGTGGCTTTTAGACACGAAAAAAAAAAAAAAAGCAGTGCTGCCCTTTCATTTAAAGCAGGGGTGTCAAACTCAAATACACAGTGGGCCAAAATTCAAAACTGGAACAAAGTCGTGGGCTGACAATATTTATTGAAATATATTTATTCCTCCAGATATAAGAATGAATCTTTTCTTATGGACTCAAACACGTTTTGCTGAAAAACTGAATATGGAACAAGCAAAGCTTAATACTAAACAATATATATATTAGCTGTATAATACCAGTAGGCCAGCTCTGATAGTAATTTGGTATGGCTTCGCGGGCCAAATGTAATCTATGATTTAAAGGGTAAAAAAAAGGGCTTTGTTTCTTAAACTGGATCCAATTGTGAACCAGTCCGTCTAGAGGCAGGTCTAGACACCAAAGACAGCAGAAATGACATCCCTCCATCAAGTCCTGCTGGCATCTTGGGGTCTTGAAACAAGATATGAAATATCGGCGACTGAACCCATAAAGTCATCTGGAAACTGTTTAAAGATTTTAGAGCTGAGGGATATTTTCCCATGGACTTCTATTAAGCTGCCTCATGTGACATTATGTGGACATTGGATGGAGGATACAATGAAAGCTGTTTAACAGGGAATCACTGAGCGATCTGTAGGCCTGGATTACTGGGACATTAGCAATCAGTTTCCCAGCTACCACTCATAACCAGTTGGGGAAAACTCACTTTTTCTCTCAGGACTGGTGGTTGTGATTTACAACAAAACTCCTAAAGCTCATGGAACAGGTAGCCTACCTTTAAGCTGTGTAAAATGAACAGACTCGAGCTTTATTTTTTAAAACTTCATGGCAATAGTTTTATTAAGTTACGAAATCAACACATTTAAGAAATTTAACTATATACATTGGTTCTAATGTGTGGATTAAAAAAAAGACAAAGAAGCTTGACACATCAAGCTAATACATCATACAGACGCTGAATTTCACATAGTCATAAATAATGATCAAATTATAATTACAAGCTTATATCATCCTCATGAGGGAGGGGATGATTTTAAGAAAAATCTCCCAGGATTTATTTGTTCGTGTCAAGAATGAAGAACACGTCACTGAATTCCTCTTAAATATCGCGAAGCTGCGCTATAAATTACATCAAGCATACCCACCATGTGTTCCATGGGAAACAGAGAAAAAGGCAATGGTTTAAGAAATCATTTCTCATGAACGACTGGTAAGCCTTAAAATAAACTTTGAAGCGGTTTCAGTAAGGTCATTTACAACAGGTAAGAGAGGCAGGGTTTTACCCATAAAGCAATCAAATAATGCTAGCATTTGCTAATTTGTTCAAAATGTACAGAAAACGAAAAACAGCAGTGCAAAACGCTTCAGTCGCAACCCCTAGAGGCAAGCACCACAGTAAACAACTATGCAGGATGCTGGACATCGTAAAGTAGTGGCCTTTTAAATACAGAAAACTAGTGTTGAAACATTTTGCACAGCTCTGATTCCAGTGGCATGACTGAGTTCCTCAGTGTTCTTCTTTGTCTCGGCCTCTCTTTTCCTTTTCGTCTTGCAGAGCGGTGCCTAGCTTCTTGATGAGTACTGACAGCACCTTGTCCAGTGGGTCCATCACACCCCTCTGCAGCCATTTGGGAATTGTAGTCCTGGCATGGTGGAAGCCCAGTTTCTGTAAGATGTAGTCCACGCCAACTGGGTCGATCTTCCGACCCGTCCAGGAGATGAGCCTGAAGGTAGAGGTGAAGTTTAAGCATTGCTAAAGGTGCATGAAAAGACTCCCTGTTGCTGCACGTCTCTTTCCATTAAAGGATTTGCTTCTTCCTTTTGAATCTCAGAGGGGAAGCTGTTGCTTTGTACAAAGATATTTCATATAAAGATTCAAAAATATTCTTTTTTTTTAAATTAAAATCTTTGTTCTTTCCTGGATTAATGAAGCAAAGTCTTTGTGAAGGGACTAAGATGCTTCATTTATTTAGTGTTTGTGCTGCATTTGTACAAATTCACAAAAGACTAACGATTAGTAATTATGAACTAGCATCTGAAAAAGGCTAAGGGGGTTAATAAGAGATACTGCACTGCAAAGTTATTGCTCATCCTGTACAGGCCATTTGTGAAATTATACCTCTGTTCATTATTTTTTGATAAAGCTTATCGTTAGGGCTGATCGGGTGACCCTTAACCATCCCTTAGTTACGCTGCTACAGGCTCAGGCTGCTGGGAGACTTCCCACTGAGCATTTCTTCTCTACTTCTGCATGTCATTAACTTTGGTCTTCTCTCTCCTGAAGTTTGAGTTTGGTCCTATTAGATTATTCTGTTATTATATGTTACCTTATATATGTAATCAAAGTAGTTGAATTAGAATACTGCTGTAGATCACATTATACCCTTTAATATAGAGTGTGTGAGCTGTATGTAGTTTAGTTCTCATTATACTTTTGAGTTAACAGAACATATTCACATATTAGTTCATTAGATAAATGTGCATCACTCTGTATCCTTGATCTGCTGGGAATGTGTTACACTGTTTTCTTGACATGCTTAATTGTTGAATCATGAAGAGAAGGTTGTAAGCAGGAGACTCTGTGTCTAAAGACAGGGGAGATAGACAGACCACATTCCACACCCCCACCTTACAGAAAGCAGAGAAACAACTGCCGAGGTCATAACTTAGGCGCTGTAACAGAGAAAAAATGTGATGTTTTGGCTTTTACGACTAGCTGGGGGCCACTAGAGACTATAAAAAGCTGAGCAACCCGTCACCATTTGGAGACATGTGCCTGACCCTCTGGTAGCATCTCTCCCGTCCGGACGTTGTAATGCTCTGACAGTTGAATTGTATGGAAATAAATGATTGTTGATTGAGCATTGATACACCGAGTATTGTCCCTCCTTCAGCCCAAAGATTCAAAGAATTGGGAGATTTCAACAGTCCTTATTTTTTCCTCTTCTTGCCTGAGCCTGCCTCTGCAGGACATTTCTTCCTGTGATAAAGGAGTTCTTCCTTCCTGCAATCACCTGCAAGTGCCTTCTCAGAGGTCGTCTGTTCGTGAGTCGGGTTCTCTCTATGATACTGTCTTTTTCCTACTGTATTACTGGGGCTATTAATCATACAGCTATAAATTCATTGATGTGAATCTAATTTTTAACTGGCTCCACCTAAACTAGCATCACACATTGCTTCTCACATATAGAAGAGTTACTAATATTAGTAAAAATCGATATATAACATTTAGATAACCAAGCACTGACAGCGCATCTTTCTGTTCATTTCAAAACTTGCATTTTTAATGGGCTAATTGCACTTTTACTTTTTACAACCCGGCTCATTAAATAGCTCATCGGCATCTCTGTGGAATCGAAAATATTCAAAGAGTCTTTACAAGATGATAAAACCCACAAAAATCCAACAAACAGAACAAAAGTAGGCCATAATTGGGGCTCAGCTGTTCCACATCTTGGTGAAACGGCACAATCATTTCTTGATGGTTTCCAGCACAAACACTAACTAAACAGAAAATGAAAGCAATTTTTTAAACCTTTGCTGCATTGTTTGTTTTTGTTGGTTTGTGCAATCATGTTTGCTTTGAGAACAAACTCGTAGAAAAAGATGCTTTTTATTTTCTCCTCTAACATTTTTGAGTGAGCTTTAGGACTCCTGCTCATCATGTGAAAGTGTGCGTCTTATAATAACAAACAGATGCTGAGCTGACCTGAGAGTCGGCTCCAGGTGCCAGGTGTTGCACATGAACTCCCTCCAGTCCACCGTGGTGTAGTTGATGCTGTCGTCCTTGTCTTTATCCGCGGAGCTTTCATCGTGCAGGGCGGTGGGGCTCTTCTGGCCGGGCCGAGGTGCGAACATCCGCGGGGCAAAAAGAGCTGAGAACACCGAGGGAGAGAGGCAATCAGGTCTCTGCTTTGAAACGCTCCAGTTTTCTCTTTTAGCACATTCGTGAACAACAACATCAGAGCACAACATAGATGCGTCCTACTTCAATTATTCAGAATGAATCAAACGTGTGAAAATCTGAAGCGCTCGCAGTGCTTCTCTTTCTACTTTGCTGCAGAATCAACAGAACAAAGTCACGGCTGTTTTAATTGTGGTGATGAAAGCGAGGTCGCCGGCATAAAGAGTGCTAATTTGTTCCTTTGTGACGACTTGAAACCCATTAGGATGCTGCGCGCGTCGGGCTCCCTGACCTGGCTGCTGTGTGTGAAAGTAACAGCGTGTCACGCTGCTCCCAAAAATTTGTCCCACAGCACGCGGACAGCTTCACAAGTACAGAGACAGACAGATGTGCTTAATCTTGTGGTCTTCTCCTCCGATGGCTTGATGACTCATATTCTTGACAGACTGTACAATGCTTGGAACTCTGGAGGGTGTTTTTTTCGTGACTAGTTGAGTCATAAATTTGTGGGCAGTTGAAATGAATAAACATTGTTGTTGGGGTTTTTTTTCTATTCACTGAAAGACTAACATCGATGAGTAACATGGAAAAAACAAAACCTTTCTCTTTCTCCTTTAGATAGGCCGACACCATGTCGTGCAGGAACATGATGAGCTCGGCATCCATGGTGACGCAGATGTGGTCGGTGAACTCTGTCACCACGCTGCACTCCACTTTGGGTTTGCTGCTGGAGTCTGGAACAAATGAAAACACAGAGATTGGATTTGTAAGGTCATATTTAAAAAAACAAACAAAAAAACCCAAGAAAATCAATTTCAGCAAACACATCGATGTAGAGTTAGTACGACCTTTGGTTTCCTACATACTTGAGAATATTATGCAACTCAATGGGATAATCTCCTCGCTCTTATTTTGAAGTTTCCATTGCTGCTGACTGTGTGAGTCCTCGGTGTTACTCAGATTGACTCTTTGTTCTTTGACAAAGAAAATTATGATTTTTTTTTTTGTGTCAGCATGAATTTGTAAGTAATGTTTTTCAGTAGGGAGTATAATTTGTGTTGTCCAGGCAAAGTGGGAGATATGTCACCATAGCAACTACAAAAACCAGATGTGTAAGAAGCAGCAGGAACCTAAACCTTGGTTGTTTTCCCCTAAAACTAACCTGGGAGGTTTTAATCCTTAATCTTAACCAAGTTTTAATGTCTAAATTGAACCAAGTAATTCATTTAGAATTAATAACTGAGTCGGGTATGAATCCCTCCAACCTCCAAATGTGGATAAGGACAAAAATGAAATACAAATAATAGTACAAATTATGTCCAGAGACACGATGAAATAATTAAGTTCTTGTTCAGAAATACGAATAAACAGATTCGGGCTGCGACTATTAAAAAAAACAAAAACAAAGAAAACACTGCCACAAGACTGCGCTGGTTTTGCTCTGAAATTGCTTTGCAAGCTAGACGGGCACTAACAAGAACCTGCAGCAGGGCGAGAACTGGTTCACGGTCACAGGAATCTGAGGCTCGCGGAGCAAAGCGAAGGGCTGCCGTCACTTCCTGCAGTGCAAGGCGGAGCTGGGATGCAGATGCTCCAAACAAGAGGAGCTGATTATTCGTTGATTTATTAATTTATTTAAGGAAGTGCAGGTAATTTTATAAACACTCCCATACTCCGAGTGTGATCCCAACAGTTCATTTACAGACTTGTGTGAACTAAAACATCACAAAAAGCTCATTCATTAGCAGATTGTTTTTATGGTGTTACTGTCACCTACCCGTTAGAGAAGGTTCATCCGGATCTTGTACGTGAATTGACTTAAAGTCCAGCTGCATTCTGGGTAGTGCAAAGATGGTCTCTGTTTCGTGGTTGTAGCTGGATGTGCTGCGGAAGCTGCTCAGCAGACTGGAGCTCTTGGCAGCCGATCCGCTCTCTTGGTTGTTGGCCTCGACGTTCCTGAGCAAGTTCAGCTCTGCGACAGGAGATAAAACACGTGGGAACTCTTTTCCTGAGTTTAAGGTCACGCTCACGCTCTGCTTTTCCGCTTTGTTAAATGCTATCTCCACCTATTTTACATTTAAGATAAGACGCGGCTGCTGCGCGGTGGAGAGAAGAGAAAATTTCTCCTTTTAGTCTGAGCTGTCTCGAGTGAAGAAAAGGTTAAAGTCTGAAGCAATCTTTTCTTCCCCAGATACCCCCAGTTAACACTTCTAGCCTAGTAAATCAGTTCTGAAGCTACTTAAGGCTACGAAATTCATTTTTTCCTTCCTTTCGGTTTATCTTCTACTAGGTTTACGTCACTGATTAAAGAATACAGGATGTTTGATTTGCAACAGTCCCAAACTGGCTTTCATCAACATTTGAAGTGGTTGCTCTTCCCCCCCTCCCAGCATGCTCGTATGACATTAAAGCAGCATTTGGTCCCATTAATTGATCTTTTTGTTCTCACTCGGTCTCAAGAATCCTAATGTGACCAATGGCTAAAAATGAATTCTGTGCAGCCGAACTTGATGTGAGACTAATCGAGTGAGTATATTCTAAACTTATAGTCCAAGTATGAAGTGAGATTCTCGCTTTGTTTACCTAGACTGTGTTTCCCTGCAGAACTAAAACAGATAAACACAAACACATCAATTCTGTGAGAAAAAGGGTGCGATCCTGGAAGATTCCCGTTTGATTTGGTTCACTCAGAGTGTGAAAGCTTCGTTTTAGAGACACCTGAATGCATTTTTGCACAGAACAATGACTCTGGATTCTGTTCCTCTTTTCTTCTATTGTCGTGACTGAGTTTGGAGGGATCTCTTCTTGGCTACTACAGACAGAAGGCACAATTATATCCAACTGAAAACTGCTCCCATATTCATGGAATAATCAGATTCCAAGGACAGCGTGAGCCAAGTTGATGACAGAGTTGAAGCGGACATATCCTGCACATTTCCAGGTCGTTATTTTAAATCTGGGGGTTTACTGGCATTAATCTGCATGATTTACAGATCCAAATTGATCCGATACTAGAGCTGGGCGATATAAGATGTTATGCTTGATGTTTTTTTCATTTCAGACGATAACGATATCTATCACGATATAAGCCAAATAACTATATTTGTAAGATTTAAATGTGCCGTTGCTCACAAGTAAAATGTGAAATAATCAGCAGCTTGTTTTGATTAAAATATTTATTTCCCATAATAAGTTCAACAGGGTAGATGTACTTAAGGAACATGAGACTTTTTCAGATAAAGGCAAATATTGCAAACTACACAAAAGGCAGCCGCTAAAGCGTTTAAGTTTCAAAATAGAACAAACGAAACAGACTACTAAATTGTCAATTCCACTTAGAAACAAAATATTAATTCTAAAAATAAATCTTAGTTTGTTTTACAGAAGAACAGACAAAACTGACTAACTTTTGTCAATATCAAATAAACTGAGAACTAAAAGGAAATTCTCAATCTCTCCTTGTTGTATAGCTGAGCTTTTCAAACAGTTTTAACAGTTACTTTAGTCTGACAAAAGCCGAATGACGAATTAGCGCTTCCAGTCAGAGACTGAGCATGCACCGCTTTATTGTATTTCCAGACTTGCTTTCGGCACATTTACAGTGCGCGCTACTCTGTTTTTTGTCAGACTTGAAATAGCCGAAATACCTTCACACTACGGAACTTCTTTGGCTCTTCCGTTCGACAATCTCTGGGAATGCATTGGAACCATCATCTGTTTTCTCTTCGGTAACCTTCGGTCACGCTCTCGGTTGATTTTTCTGTAGTCGGCGCACTCATTTCCTCCATTACCGGGCGGCACGGCGGCTGGCTGCGTCCCAAACAAATACACATGTGCGGCTTGGCACTTGTGCTGTACGTAACAAGTCACGTGACGTGACACTGCGGCTGTGATTGGTTCGGCTCTGCGCTACTTAATTTGGATTGGCTGTTGTTGGGTTTTTTTTGTTTGTTTGTTGTTGTTTTGTTTTTTTTAAAAGAGGACAAGAGAGACTAGGTCTATCGCAATAGTTTAACTTTTCTATCGAGGAAAAGTTATTTCGCAACACATATCGTTATCGTTCTATCGCCCAGCTCTATCCGATACTTTAAGTTCAGCCTCAGGCTATTTAAGGTCCCCCATCAGCCCACGCTGACTCTGATTGGACAGCTCCAAAACCAAACCACAGTAATCAGATTCAACTGTTTCCCTGTATTTTCCAATCCCAAATATTTTCTTTTTAAATACGCGTTCAAGCCTTTCGATCCCAAATAAGCGAGCATCAACGGCCCACTGACGAGGCTTTCCACTAAACAAATGGGCACACATGAATGACACAATTTTGCTGAAATGTTTACCTTCGTTTCTCATTGCAGTGACGTAGCTAAACCATTCTTTGACAGTAGCAACACCATGTGGAGGGTTTTCATGTCGCCGTCGTGTGATTTTGGTTATGGTGGCCATTGGGCTTTCGAGAGCACCACACGGCTTCGTGACCATCGTGTTGTGGCCGAGATGGAAATCCAGTGTCTGCACGATGTAGGTAGAGTCGTCTTTTGAGCCTGTGTGTAACAGAAACAATTCATAAAGAGATGCACCTTTATATATTTAGTTTTGATCTGTTCATCAGGACTGAGCATCATCTCGACTGAATAATATTAATATTCACGAGTCCCTAAAAAGAACATTTAGTCTCACCATCCTCCCAGATTTTCTGTGCCTCTGTCCAGAAGGCGATGTTGGGCTCTTCCAGGTGGAACAAGGCCCACGACTTGGAGCGGAAGTTTGGCCCGTGGAAGCAGGCCAGAGTCATGTGATTGCCATGGAGGCTCATCGACCCGCCAAGCTGCACGGCATCCTCAGGCAAGGGCGTCTGGAAGAGGGAGATGTGGCAGCCGGCGATTACCTTCAGCACCCCGGGCCAGTGGCGGTGATGGGCCGCATCCATGTCTGCGTGACAAAGACAGTTAGGAGGGAAAATGAGAAGCAGGCGGACAAATGAATTCTGACTGGAACACGAGGCTTGTTGCTGGCGCTAACAGGATCAGATTTAGTGTGTCATGTTGTTTTTGTCCTTATAAAGCCCTCAATCTTTAAAATGTATGCTGCCTGTTTCGTTACTGATTATCTCATGAGCGAGGCTGATTACATTCAGTTGCTAAACAACCTTTTCAACTATTTGAAAAAGTTGTTTACAAATTAAGCTTATTAGAATTACAAATCATTTCACTTCCTGCAAGCAGCACAGCTTGCTGTGCGCGCCTTATTATGCTACAGACTGTGCTCAACATTCACCCAGCAGTATGGAACGAGGCATGCTTACAAAGCTCTGCAGCTCCTTTGTCAGTGTTGACGACGGGGGTTTTGGGGGGCAGGTAGGGGCCAGGGCCCCAGGTGGAGAGGGCCCGCTTGCTGGTGTCGAATTGCTGAGTGAAAAACTCCTGCAGCTTCATGCCGATCTTGATGAGGTCTGGTGTGGTGGACCGTGAAATGATCACCTGGAAAATGTCCCACTGCAGGTCTCCGTGGATGAAGATCTCACTGGAAGGAGAAAAGATGGGGAGGGAAACGGAGCAGATGAGTGAAAAAGGTTGTTGCAAGAAACAAAGGAAAGGAGAGCAGGCATAAATGGCTCACAGATGAAAGAAAATGGCATATATTCTCGACATAATGTCGTGTAATTTGTGTATTCTTGTGTTCAAACTAGATACAAACACAAACCCTCGAGTCCAGACATAATTTTGTTCGGCTTGCCGAGCATTCGGAAACGTGGGCAATAAATGTCAGCAAATTGTCTGTTTTTCTTCATAACCCGCGATGCTTTGAAATTGTGCTCTCTAGTTAGTGTGCTTTGTGTTTCAACACTTCAGAAACTGAATACAAACCTCTTTGTAGAGAAAACATCTGCATTTCAAAGTACAGAGACATGGAGACGTGAAACAGGCTAATCTCTGATGGCCACAAGAATGAAATGAATAAATGGCACTAAACATGACTCATCTAAAAGTGCTGTATTGATCGTGTTGTGCCGAACAGTGCAGTCACGCTGACATCATACCACACCTTTTCTCTGATAGGCTGGTGTCCACTGTACACAGGTTGACCTTCCATTCATCCTGCAGCTGCAGGTCAGCATTACTAAACACTCCCATTAGGATGCTGGAGCCCATGTAGTCCACTCGCGCCTCTGTGGAGCCCATGGTAATCTGGATCTTGTGGCTGGGCTGCTGGTTTGGATGCTCTGAGATGTGGGCTGCAAACCACACGATAGTAGTTACCAATGAGAGCGCACAAGCAATCCCATACCTCTCAACATCAAAATCAGTGGATTCTAGTAAGTAAGGACTGACTTCTTCTTCTTCTGGTTTACCTGTTTATTGCTGCTGGACCACAACAGCAACGGGGCAACCATACATAGCAGAACTCACACTACACATGGCTGCTTTGTATGGTGTCTGAGCATGATTGCCCTCCTCCACAGCCCTGAAAGCTTAAATTCACAGCTCCACAACCAACAAGGCATATCATCTAAAAATGGTGCTAACCTGTGTTAAGATATTCAACTGGCATTCATGAAAACGCTTTAGGCTTCTGGTAGGTACAAACCACAACTGGTACATGTCAATATGTTTGGTCTAATAATAGTTTTATAAAGTCACACACATCCAGCCACAGCTTCATGGCTTCAGTGTCTTTAAATACATGCTGAGATTGACTGTGAAGCCTCCTCTCAGATAAAAATGGCTCAGCACCTTGTTCTTATGTTTTTAGTCTAAAATACCAAAGTTAAAATGATTCATTTTGCTGTAAATATTTGCTTTTGTGTCTATTTATAAACTATTGAAGGTGAACAGGCGAGAAGGTGACGTGTGCTTCACACACTGTGGCAGATTTAGTTCATCTAGAGAGGACACCGAGTAGGGACGATTTCAGGCAACAAGTAATTTCTTTAGCTGACTGCATCTCAAGCAGAAGCATCAGTGATCAGTGCTTAGATATTAAACTCAATGAACAAAGATCTAATATGCAATCACTGATCACTTCATTAGTTACCACTTTGCTAGGACTATGTTGGACCCTCAGAGATTTTGGTCCATACTGACATGATGGGCTCATACAGCTGCTTCAGATTTGTCATCTTTACATCCATGATTTCAGTCTCTACATCCCAAAGGTGTTCCAGTTTAGAGTTCAACAAATTTATTGTCAAGTTTAAGAACAAGCTAGAGCTGCATTTTATAACATTTTGTAATATTCTGCTGGATATAGCCATCAGAATATGGGCACAGTGTGGCCACTCAGGCAGGCTGTGTCACTGAAATGATGCTTAGGCTGTATTAAGGGGTCCATGGCGTGCCAACAAAATATCCTGCACATCATTACACCAGCAGCCGCAACTGTTGTTTTTAAAGTGGTCGTTTTATGATTTTATCCCAAAATCGAGACTGGTCACACCAGGCAACATTTTCCCAATCGTCTATTGTGCAAAAGTGAATTTTAGTCTCAGTTTATCGTTCTTAACGGAAAGAAGTCGCACCCAGTGTGGTCTTCTGCTGCTGTACTCCATGCGCTTTAAGAATATATGCTCATCTGCACATTTTGATTTTTTAACAAAGCTTATTTGAGATACTGTTGCCTTCCTGTCAGTTTGAAACAGTCTGACTATTCTCCTTTGACCTGTTGAAAGAAATGTTCATCATTCAATATTTTCTCCTTTTTTCAGACCAGCCTTTCTAAACTTCTAAAACACAGTTGTTTAGGAAACTCCCAGCAGATCAGCCTTTTCTGAAATACTCACACCAGGCCGTCTGACACCAACAGCCATGCTCCAGCCACCATCAAAGTCACTTAAATCCCCTTTTTATCCTCATTGTGATGCTCAGGTTCAACTTCAGCAGGTTGCCTTAACTATGTCTGCATGCCTAAATGCACTGAGTTGCTTCCAGCTTCCAAGTGGCTGCTGTATCTATATATTAGCCTATTTAAACATTAAATGTAATATATAAAATAAAATGCATTTTATGCCTATTTAGCAGAGTAAACATTTTTGTATGTGCATAATATTACATTAGTGCTCCCAGTGTTTTAAGAACTCTAGCACTGAACTTTGGCTCAGCTCCACATCCACACTTTACACTCTGTTAGAATAAAAGCTGCTAACGAGTTGGAGAAAAACACCAGATGTTTGAAAAGCTGATGCCTTGTTTACTTACAGACCATCTCCAGGGTGTTCACGTCTATATTGCCACCCACCACCCCGCCCTTGGAGTCGAGCTTGGATCGGCCGAGGCCGACAGACATGCTGATCTCTCGGTCTCGGTTGCTTCCGACAGAAAGTCGGCCCTGACTTTTCAGCCCGCTGGTCGTCCAGCTGCAGGGACAAACAACTGTGAGCGCTCCTGAAATGCTGCTGAATAATGTAGAAGGCTTCTGTATGAAACATAAATGACTCATCACAAGAAGTTTCCAAGGAATAAACACAGGTAACAGAGGAAGAAACGAATAGTTATGTCTATAACTTCTGTTCCCTGAAGGAGAGGAACGAGGTACAACACATAAGTATGGGATATCACGCCCTCGCGTGTCCTGGCTGAAGAAACCTTTATTCACGCCTTTACGGCAGATGACGTGTGATGACACGCGCAAGGCCCCGCCCGCACATATAGCCGCTGCCATCACCGTCATCCCTCAGTTCGATAGCCGCTCTTCACCGAGCCAACTGCTCAGTGGGGCCACCCTGTGTTGTACCTCGTTCCTCTCCTTCAGGGAACAGAAGTTATAGACATAACTATTCGTTCCCTTTCAGTCGATTCACTCGGTACAACACATAAGTATGGGACCTATATACACGCCCCGCAGAGCAGCCACCGAACCGGAACGGGACCACCACATCCTCAGTGAGTGGTAGACCCAGCAGAAAGGACAGCATGAGCCACCGAAGGGGCTGTAACGTCCAACCGATAAAACCGCACAAAAGTGTGCGGCGACGCCCAATTAGCCGCTGCACAAATATCAGCCACAGGCACCCCTCTAAAAAGAGCCCATGAGGTCGCCATCCCCCTGGTGGAATGAGCTCCCACCCCGTGGGGCAACGCAAAACCTCCGGTGCTGTATGCCAGCGAGATAGCTTCTACAATCCAGTGGGACAGCCTCTGTCTGGACAGAGCTCTACCTCTATTCGGATTAGCGAAGCAGACAAACAACTGGTCACACAAACGCACATCCCGAGTGCGCTCAATGTAGGTGCGTAGCGCACGCACCGGACAAAGAGAATGCACCCTCCTCTGCTCCTCAGATTCAAAAGGAGGGGAGCAAAAGCTCAGCAACTCAAACTCCATCGAACTATAAGATGCAGGCATGACCTTGGGAAGATAGGCGGCATTCGGACGCAATACGACCTTGCGGCCATCAGGAGAAAACTGTGTGCAGGCAGGATGCACAGACAGCGCATGAAGGTCCCCCACTCGCTTCGCCGAGGCCAAAGCGAGAAGTAATGCGGTCTTATACGAAAGAAGTTTCATATCTACCGACTCAACGGGTTCAAACGGAGGGCCACAAAGGGCCTCCAGCACCAAAGACAAGTCCCAAGCAGGGACACTGGACTTAAGCACGGGCCTCAGCCGGCGAACCCCTTTCAGAAAACGCACGGCGAGGGGATGCGCACCTGGTGTCACCCCGTCAAAACCGATATGACAAGCAGATATAGCCGCTAAATAAACCTTGATCGTCGAAAACGAAAGGCCTTTATCCAACAGCTCCTGCAGGAATGTCAAAACATCCACAATAGAGCACTGAAATGGGAGAGTGTGGCGGCCCTGGCACCATCGCTCGAAGGCTCGCCATTTGTAAGCGTACAAGCCTCTAGTAGACGAGGCCCTGGCGCTCTGAATCGTCGCTACCACACTAGGTGGCAGACCCTTAGCAACCAAGTTTAACCTCTCAGCAGGTAAGCATGAAGGTGCCACAGATCCGGGCGCGGATGAAACACTTCCCCCCCCGCCTGAGAGAGGAGATCCCTGCGGAGAGGAAGCTGCCAAGGACTTGCTGCAAGCAGGCTGATTATTTCTGCATACCACGACTTCGCGGGCCACCAAGGGGCCACCAGGATCAGAGAGAGGGAATGCCGACGCACCCTCTCCAGAATTGGAGATATCATTTCCACTGGGGGAAATGCATACAGGAGCACGTCCGGCCATTGGTGCGCTAGCGCGTCCAAGCCCAAGGGTGCATCGTGGTCGATTATGGAGAAGTACAGGGGGCAGTGAGCATTCACCCTGGAAGCAAAAAGATCTATTTGCGCCTCGCCAAATAGATCCCAAATCTGAGCCACTATTGAAGGGTGTAACCTCCATTCTCTCACCAGAGGACCCCCCCTGGAGAGAAGGTCCGGCCCCAGGTTCAGGTGGCCCGGGACATGGGTGGCTCTTAGAGTCAGAAAATGAACACTGCACCATAACAGCAGAGAGCGAGACAGCTGCAACAGGGGAAGAGAGCGTGTTCCTCCCTGCCTGTTTATATAAGACACCACTGTTGAATTGTCCGTCCTGACTAAGACATGCTGGCCCTGCAGGACTGGACGGAAACGCTTTAGAGCTAAGAACACTGCTAACAGCTCTAAGTGGTTGATGTGCAGCTGGCGCTGAGCCGCGGACCAGATCCCTCTCACTGACGCACCCTCGCACAGCGCTCCCCACCCACTTAGGGAAGCATCTGTGGACACCACCTTGCGAAACAACACCCTCCCAATCCGAGAGCCCTGGTGCAGTAGCCCGGGCTCCCTCCAAGGACGGAGAGCTAGCATGCAAGACGCAGTTACCGGCAGCCTCCTCCGGAGGTGACGCGAAGCACACAAACGGTGAGAGAGAGTCCAGCGTTGAAACGCTCTCATTTTCAACAGCCCAAGCGGCACTACGGCGATCATAGATGCCATCATGCCCAACAAGCGCAATATCGTCTGGAAACGCAGTCTGCGTCCCAGCTGAAATTGAGCGAGGCAGCGATGAAACGCGGCCACTCTGTGCTCTGACAACCGTGCGCGGCTGGAAAGAGAGCATATTTCCAGACCGAGAAAAGCGATCTGTTGACCTGGGATTAGCGAGCTCTTCTGAAAGTTCACAGAGAACCCCAGTGTCTGAATGTGTGACAGAACCCGCGACAGCTGCGTCTCCGCCTGTTCTCTGGAGCAAGCCACGAGAGCCCAGTCGTCCAGGTAGGCCAAGATGCGGATGCCCCTCTTCCTGAGGGGCGCTAGCGCTGCCTCGGCACATTTCGTAAAGGTGCGGGGAGCGAGCGACAGCCCGAACGGCAGCACTAGGTATTTGTAGGCTACGCCCTCGAATGCAAACCTCAGAAACTGCCTGTGTTTCGGGTGTATAGCTACATGAAAATAAGCATCTGTTAGATCGATTGTCGCAAACCAATCTCCCGGGCCGACTGCACTCAGGAGCTGTCTGAGTGTTAGCATCTTGAACCTGTACGTTCGCAGGTACGTGTTCAAGACTCGCAGGTCGAGGATGGGACGAAGCCCTCCCCCTTTCTTCGGAATGACAAAATAACGGCTGTACCAACCTTTGTCCGTCTCCGAAGCGGGGACCACCCGTATTGCTCTCTTCTGTAATAGCGCCTGTATTTCCTCTCTGAGTACCAAGGCTGCCTCGGGGTTGACAATCGTGTTCACGACTCTTTGGAAACGAGGCGGCTTGACCCGGAACTGCAACCGGTAACCCATGGCAACGGTTTGCAGCACCCACGGAGAGGGGGCGCAAGCGCGCCACTGAGGGAAGTGAGCAGCCAGCCGGCTGGCCTGCAGCACTGACGGCGGGGCGCCGTCGCCCCCCAGTGTGTCTGCAGGGGACTGCATCCCCTGCCTGACCTGGCTCATTTCGCCTGCAGGTTGAGCATTTGAGATTGTTTGAGAGTAAACCACACTCTTTATTGATTGCAACATGGGAACATGTACATTTATACATTTTGTTGGGTGCACCTTTTCCGGGGCATAACAATGAAAAACAGCGGGAACACTCGATGTGGTCGCTTGAACATTCAACACATCTGAACCGTGTGCAGGGGTTATGTGCTTGGGAGACCGCGATAGGGAAGTGCAGCGCCTTCTGGGGCTGACAACCTGAACAGAACTTAAGCGGCACCTCTTGTGCGGCAACAGAGGGGTAAGAGCAGCGTCTCCCTGCTGCCGGATCCCTTCCCCACTCGCAATCACAGCTAGGAGGGCTGAGGCTTCTTCCTCCTGGGCGTCGGGTCCCGTCGGGGGCCCGGGGGAGGGCCTTTGCCCCAGGCCGACTGGCGTGGAGCTCGGGCCGGAGTACGTGCTCTCGCCGGCGGCCCTCCCACTCCAGCAGTGGGCGCCGGTCTCTTGCCAGCTGTCAGAGGAGCGGCGGGCCTGTGAGAGCTAGCAGTGGGCTTGGGCTGGGGCTGGCGTCTGGGGATGATGTCGCGCAGAGCTTCCGTCTGCTTCTTCCTCAGATCAAATCTAGCCTGAATGGCTTCAAGTGAATGTCCGAATAACCCAGCCGCAGACACTGGTGCGTCCAGATACACAGCTCTGTCTATCAGGGACGTCGGAGAGGGTCAGCCACAGGTGCCTCTGCGCCACCACTGTCGAAGCCATCCCTCTGCCCAGGGAGAGCGCTGCACAGCGAGACGCACGGAGGATGTAATCCGTGGTGACTCTAACCTCGTTAAGAAGAGGTGACAGCGGGCTGTCCTCCGGAACCAGCGATCCAAGCTCCGCCAGGCACATTGCTTGGTACGTCTGGAGCATGGTGACGGAGCTCATGGCTCGAGCGGTGCCGGCCTGAGCCCGATAAATCTTCTCCAGCTGCGAGGCCGAGAATCTGCAGTGCTTGGACGGCAGAGTTGCGGGGCCACCGACACCATGGTTATGGGACGGGGCCAGATAAGCAGCCAGAGACGGCTCCATAGGGGGTGGGTTAGCTAAACCAGCTCCCTCGGCGCCGTCCAATTCCATGTACTGTCCATAGCCGGGCACAGTGACGCGGGTAGACAGAGGTTTGTCCCATGACGCTGTTAGCTCGCAGAGAAAGTCTGGGAACATGGGGAGGCAGTTTTTGGCCGTTGCGGGCTCCGGTGGAAGGAAAAAACCCGCAAACCGCGACGGCTTCCGAGCTGGTGGAGGAGAGGGCCAGTCCACCTGCAGCTTCTCAGCGGCACGGCGAAACAGGGAGAAAAGAGAGGTGTCATCGTGGCCGACCGGCGCAGCAGCGGCGGCATATTGGGTCGACAATGAGCTCTCCTGCTCATCCTCCGACAAACCATGGATGTCCAGGCCGATGTCCAGCACGTCATCGTCTTCCTGGGGAGCGCTGGCGGGCTTCAACCCAGGCTGAAGCCCGTCAGCGCTCCTGCATGGTTCCGGTCCGTCATCGGCTAACCCGTCAACTTATTCCATGTGGTCAGCCCAGCTAATCGCGGGGACATCGACCTGAAAATTTTCGTCTTCGGACTCGGACGAAGCCGGGGCTCCAGACTCGGAAAGAAGAGGGTCATGCCGTGCGACAGCCGAGCGTCCCAGCACTCTTTCCACAAACGTCACCCGTCTTTCCAGGGTCGAGCGTCGGAGCTGGCGACAAAACGCACAAGCTTCGGGCTCCGTCAACGCTCTCCTAGCGTGGACGATCCCCAGGCAGACAGGGCAGGCATCGTGCTGGTCGCTGTCGTGCAAAGAGAAACCACATCCCTGAGGACAGGGGCGAACAGAAGATTTCTGCTTTGCTCGCTTCGGTTTGGAGTCCATTCCCAAAACGCAAAGCGAAACGCTGCACAAGAAAAACTTGAAAATAGCGCTCCGCGGGCAGCCTACGCACCAGCTGGGCGGTGGAGGCTAACACCAACAGGGGCAGTTAAGCTAGGTTCAAGTTGGCAGACAACGGAGCTAACTAGCAGTAGCTAGCTAGCCCAACTCAGCAGAGGTGTTCTCAGCGAGGTGAAGAGCGTAAGAACTGAGGGATGACGGTGATGGCAGCGGCTATATGTGCGGGCGGGGCCTTGCGCGTGTCATCACACGTCATCTGCCGTAAAGGCGTGAATAAAGGTTTCTTCAGCCAGGACACGCGAGGGCGTGATATCCCATACTTATGTGTTGTACCGAGTGAATCGACTGAAAGGGAACGAACAGCCAGTTCTGAGCGCTAAACCCATTTTCACAAGTCAACATGTCAACTGTGTTTTCTAACGTGTCGTTGTGCGTTTCACCTTCATCAGTTTGATGTGTTATTGCCTTTTTGCTTATATCCAAGTGCAGCTATTTTGACAATACAATTCTCGCTTTAAATCCAGGCTGCACCCTTGCATAAAAGTTTTTATGAAGGAAGAATATCCTGAGCTCATAAATGATTTAATTAGAGCTGGAGAAGTGTACTGTCTTGCCTTGGTGAGAAAGAAGCAGAAGGTGTGTGTTGTTTGTGGAGCCCACACACTTCCACTGTGGAAGAGGGTTATTTTTTTAACTTTATGGAGACCCAGAGCTCATAAAACAGTACAGCCTTAGTTATGAGGGTGCTGTGTTTGCCACTGCTTCAGCATCATTTTCTGCACTTCAGCCTCAACCGTAGAGATCAGGGGTGTACTGACACCATATTGTGGTGAACGGTAAAATCCAGCAGTGCAGTAGAGTTAAACTGAACCCATAAGAGTGGACGATAAAGGGTGATAAGAAGTGCAGGAGAAGCACCCCAGAGGCATCTGTACACCAGTTTAACAGCTGTTTACTGCAGTAAAAAGGTAAATAAACAATGTTGGCTATGTTTTATTTAGACAGTAACATTCTTAAGTTAAATTTATAACTTTAGTTTTGCTTTTAGAGCTACAATGCATGATGAAGAGTGTTTTCCAGTCAGTAATTTACTGTTCAAGCGTGGAATCTTTCACTTAAGTCATTATCTTACACTAGCAAAAATTGCTACAATTAGATCAGCATGCGAGCAAAAAACTTAAGGATTCAGACCAATCTATAAGAGAGCTTCCAATAGCTTTTCTCCTCTTGGATCTTAATGATACCATAATAGGAAAGGATAATATAATGTGGACATCTCAGGCTCTCAGGAGGGAACTAAATCAGCTGGTTTCAAACCACATATGAACTGAGGGACTGCAACAGGGCCGGGTATAAGATAACTAAGGATTATATTGAAAGCAACTTTAAGTGTAAGGCTGGTTTCAATGATTGCATCACCTGTTAGGATACTAAAGAAAATACAGACCCTTGTAGTTGTAAATAGGCCTGATTTTGTCTGATGTGTGGCTGTGAAAATGCCTGGCTTTTCTGAGGCACTTATATGTTGTTGGCAATTGATTCTTGTTGAGATGAGATGAGAGTCTGTTGTAGCCATCGACAAGCGTTAAAGTGGGGCAGCCAAAAAATATACTTTGATTGAAAATCATGAGATACTTTCAGATGAAAGATTTTTATCTCTCATCCATTTAATTAGTGTTTTTCTTCCTTTAGTGCATAATCCCCCTGCTAATTCATTTTTAATGATATTTTGTGTTTGTTTTCCTAAAGTTTCTTTTATGTTCTTTTGATTTTAATGTTTCTTTTTCATGATTTGTGAAACTGGACAAGTGTGGCCAAGATATTCTATAAATGAAAATATAGTCAATAATTTTAAATCGCTTCTGTGTTTGAGTTACCAGAGTAACCATTAAATCCTAATTATTAGCACGTGTTTGCACAGCGTTGGATGCACTTACGTATTGTTTCCCATCACGTTGCTCATGTTCATTTGGACGGTGAGCAGCTTTAGGTTGATGGCAAACACCACCAGCGTCTCCCACGGCGACCCCTGCTGACCTGCTGCCTTCCCATTTTTACCAAATGAAGGAGTCGATGTTTTTGTGACTGAATCTAAAAAACAATGAAAAAAAATAGGAAAAAATTAATTGCAGTTATTTTTTCTTCCTTATCTGGATTTTTGGGTGTGAAGATTCGTACTCCGGTAAGAAAAGGCATTTAATGTTCCCCGTTACCTCTCCTTGGAGCGGAGGAGTCAGAGACGCTCCTGGTGCGACCAGGTGCAGGGGACTTGAGGTGCCCCAGGCTGCCTGGGGACATGTTGCTTCCGGTGGAGTGCTCCGAAAAGACGTTGGGGGACTGGGGCACGTGCTGCGTCCCGGTGCTGCCGTCCCACGTTCTCCAGTAAGCTTTCCGGCTGGACTCGGGGGACAGGTGATGGGTGACGTTTTCAGCTGAGTCAGGAGTGGCGGGGCCGGAAGCTGGAGCGAAGTAAAGGTTCGAAGAGGTAAGTAAAGGACACCTTTGTAAATGTCAACGTAAAGTGACTGCAGGAAATGTTTGCTAAAGGACTGCCAGTGAGACAGGATATTAAAAATGAAAAAAGGCTAAATGCACAGAGGTTAGCAGGTGGATGTTGGTGCTCATATCAGAATTTTTGGGGAGAAATGTTCACTCATTTCTGCACCGAGTTAAAGATTTTGTTTTTAGAAACCCATCTGAGAGGCAGTGCAGAGATTTATATAGAAGCCAACAATATCTCGCTTTAGTAAAAGCACATCACTTTGTTGATCATTTCAAATAAAGATCAGCACTGACAGAAGCCTGGAAAAGCTCACTGTTCCCTGTGTCAGATGCCACATAAAAGCTGAAATTCTACAACAACTTAAAAGCCGGCAACGTAAACAACACACGGCCATCACAACACCCGAGTGCAACCGCTGAGCACTCACGTGGGAGGTTGATGGTTTGGTCCCCCAGGAAGAGGCGTCTGGCGATACTTCGACGATACCAGGCTCTCGGGAAGGCCAGGATCTCGCTCAGTCTTCTCATGTCGTACTTGAAGGAAGCCGAGCCGATGTCACACACAGCTGACGGAAGAATATCACATTAGTGAGCATGTGAAAGACTTCTTTATAAGACTGCACAGGATAAGGCCACAGTTCTAAAAGCTACAGGGGGAAAAGTATGCACTTACTCTCACAGATTGGAAAGACGTATTCTTCAGTCTCATTTATGTGCTTGTAAAATGTCCCATTCAGCAGCTCAAGCACTCACTGTGAGATGCCTATTTCAAACCCTGCGTTAGAGCTCTTGATGTTCCCACTCTCTTTTTACAGTGTGGCTAACCGTTTTGGAGTGTTTCTTTTTGAACACGCAGGCTCTCCAGGATCGGTGCCTACACTCACCATACATCCTGCCTTTCTGCTGCTTCTGGCCCGCCTCTGAATGACTGGACTGGTGCCCAGGCCTGTGCACCAGCCCTTCCAACACCTGCTCTGAAAAGTGGCTGTGATCTGTCAGTCAGGGAGGCTGATTTGGTATGAGCAGCTCGTCATTGTCTCTCTTTTTATTAACTTGCTTGTCAGCAGTTTGTGCTTCCAGATGCTCATTTTCTCTTTACTAGTTTGCAGACACCTTATCGTGCATACCTGCAGCTGCATGTTGCAAAGGTTGTGCACTGGAGACCGGACAGGGTTTGTTGAATAACTTTATTGTAAAGGTTGCTTGTTCTAACTGTTTGGGTTTAATCTGGCTGTTTAATGGCGTAAAGCTCTTTCGCTATTTTTCCAATTTTCTTTTTAATCAGTTGGTAAATTTTAAATGGAATTCAAGTTCGGAGCCCTTTATTTCTTTGTTCTGACGAGCACCATTTGCCCATGGCTCTTTCACCACTTCTTTTGTTACTTTGTGCTTTGCTTGGCTTCACTGTTTGTATTCATCACTTTCATAAAAAGATAACATTTTTGCCTTCAGCTGTTTCCATCTGGTTGTTTGTGTTACTGCAGTTACCCTCCGATGAGCTGGGGTCACAACAGCCTGCTTCTGTGCTGGAGTACATTCCCACGGTGCTGCTGATATGATTGAGTACTCAACACAGAGTTTCATATCCCTTAAAGATGATTCTCTGAAAGGGTTCGCATCTGTTGTACGTCACTTCCACTTCATATACTCTGGCTGTATTTCTGACTGCTTTACAGAGAGAAAGAAAGGGGCAAGCTTCTCGATTCCCACTTTTAGTGAACATGAAATATTTAGCACTATGCAGGAGTTCCAAAAAAACACAACGTTGTGAAAGTTCCTGCTGAGCTGGGACAACTTTGAGACAGTTCACAGAAAGGATGGCCAACAAAAACACTGAGTCCCAGTCTTGTTAAGCACATCTGCCCAGGACTCCTCAGGCTGTGCGTGCTGACACATGCAACCGGATTTATTCCAGTTAACTAAAATTCTTTGCCTTACGCCTATTTTCAGAATTTAATTTAGGTTTAGTTAACCCTTCTAAAAAACTGCAGCTGCTTACCAAATGTCACCCCCATCTGCATGATTGATGTTTTACCTTAAAAGCAATTTAAGTGATGCACTTAAAAGCTGATTTATGGTCCGCGTCAGTGTTCATTTCCCTACCACTCTCCCTGTGCACAGAGAAGGATTGTGGGAATTTTAACCAGCGGATTAGCAACACTGACTCGCTTGTGCGTCATCCTCTAACAAGCCAACACTGTGACGTAGAAGAAAAGGTGATGGGCTGAAAATCGGGGCTTAAAAAGTAACAAAAAAAAAAAAAGAAGCACTGATGAAAAGCAGAGTGCAAAGAGTGAATCATTTTTAAACACACAGCAAAACCAGTTCTATATATACACCATAACTAAGCTAAAGGACTGACAACAGCACAAACCTCAGCTTTAGCAGTGTTCAGTTCCAGTAGTTCAACATACAGTATATTTGACAGTCCCCCCACGTTAGCAGACGACAGATACAACATGAAGATATGGATCTTCAAAGCTCTGCGTGGTTCAGTATCAAAGCAGAATCAACACAGCACCATGCTGGAGCAAAGTCCTTCAAGAAGCAGGCCTCACGACTCAGCAGCCATCTTAAAATGGCTCAGTGTATTTATGTGGGCAGTCATGAGAACATAAAAATGCTGAAAATAATCACAAGTCAAATCAGCTTTTGATAATTCTGCCCTAAAATCCATTTTTAACAAGTCCCCCCCTGAACATTGCACTTTGACAAACACCTTCCTTTGCTGTTGCAAACTCTTCTATAAACCCAAAAATAAACTGACAACTTTTTACTTTGTATAACTTTGTGCTGCATAACAGAAAGCATATATTTGATAAATATACCTCAACTTTTGCAGGAATTGTGTCAACTTCCCAATATTGTTATTATCTGTCTAATGGACAGGTGTTTTTCTCTGGAGACGACCGTGTACCTGAGATGTTGATGAGGGTGGTGTCCATTTTACCCCCTTTAGGAGGAATAAAGCTCTCAATGAAAGTGGGGCCTCCTGTTCGCCTCATCCTCGATAAGCTGACCTTCACAAACTCCAGGTTGATGCTCAGAGAGTCTTTCCTTCCTGTCACTGAAGTCGACTCCTCATCCACGGTACCTTCGGGAGGGGGAGGAGATATGGGTGATGGGATCAGCTGGCATGTAATTGTTTTACATCAATCCTATCTACAAGAGGTGCATTTATTAGTGGATAAAATGCAGTCCTGTATCTTTAACAGATAAGAATAACACAAATGTTTAGCATACCTAACGGCCCTTGGCCCGGAGGCAACCCCGTGACTGCAGATTTCTGCTTTCCGGCGCCGTAGGGGTGGAAGACGTAGAGGGAGAAGTCAGACATGCAGGCTGTAAAGCTGAGGCCCGAGGAGTTACTCGGGGGCCCGGTGAGGTCGGACTGGCTGCTGCTGTGACGGCTTCTGCCCAGAGGGCTCCCCAACAACGGAGATGCTGGAAGGGGGCAGGAGAGACAAAAGAAATCATCCAGTCACACACTCATTAACAGCACTATACACTTGTGATATATATAAGTCTAACATCCTCTAATGCATTAGCACTAACACAATTTCAGGATGGAAAGGAGTGAGCTACCATCTATCAAACCTGTGCATTTAGTGACTCACAGATTTCCAAGACCTGAGATGCATCTTAACATGCATCATCTGGCATAAAGACAGACTGGAGAGAAGAGTAATGAATGCAGGAGAACATGCTGCGAGCAACATTAACTCACACAGGGCTCAGACATGCCATGGAGTGGCAGCTAATAGATATTCTCACGGTGTGCGAAAGACTTTAAAAGACTGTTTCGTTCACGTATCTCTGCACACATTAGAGCGCCATTATTCTGCCAAAATAAACGGGGAAGTCATGCTCTAGATACCTTTGCTGGGAGGTGGTTTGGGGATATGCTGCCCGGGTGGAGTTGAGGAGGGCTGGTGTGACCCGTCTGTCACATGGGCTCCTGTCGGGGTCTCCAGTTCTCCACGGTTAGAGGAGAAGACCAGGTCTAACGAGGGCAGTTTGAGCATACACTCCACCCTGGACATTGGCAGGCAGCTGAAGCGGATCTGAGAGGGCTGGAAACAGAAGACAGTAGATGTTTTCATACACTAAAATTCTCATTTTAGTGTAAATTTATGACTTGTAATTGTTATTTGTCATAATACTTTCCTTGTGCTTTTAGTTTTTTCTTACATGTAACACATTAATTATTATTTATATAAACAGTTGACTTAAATTCCAAAGCAGCTCTGAAGAAATTGCACGAATGACAGCTCATCAGTACCTGGACTCTGACGTAGACAACCACATCCACGGGGAAGGAGGAGTATGCCGACGTTGAAGAGGAAACCAGGGAGGTGGTCGATTCCTCGAGCTGTTCCACTGTATCAAACTGACCCATGTCTTCCTCCTGGGATGCCACAGCTGATGGAAAGGCATCAGAAGAAGTTTACTATGAATATCAAGACACACAATTCCTCCAAGAACACTGTCCCAAAGGACTGGTTTTAAAAACACACCTGTGTAGTTCCTGTCCACTGGAGTGATAGGAATTGTCTCAAGTGCTTTTTCCAGAAAGTCCAGCAGACAGGGGCTGATCACCATCTCCTCTGGCAGGGTCTGGAGGGCCACCCAGGCATACAGCTTGGCCGTCTTTACCCCTCCACTGCTCTTACCTTTAGCTGCAAAGACACATGAAAGTTAAAGTCATCTCCACACTCTAACAGCACTTTCAGAAGTTTGTTTCTTGAACTTCAAATAAACTGGAATCATATTAACAGAGGTTCTTTTAAACTGTCTTTTTGAGTCTCTCCCTCTGTGGGGCGCATCAATATGCATGAACCCGTTTGATCAAAGGGTGCCCTCTAGATCCATGCCTTTAAAAAAATAAAAAAATAAAAAGGGATGGAATCGCATGCATTTGATTTGGACGGTCCACGTGTAGATTTAAATCATCAGATCGAAGAGGCGTGGCACTCTAGTGTCGGCGATTATGGATGGTAGAAGGGCATGCAATTAAATGAGGGAATGCTCAGTACCTGATGGAATAGGTGGGGGCGGGGGAGGTAGGAGCGAGTTAGTCTTGCTTTGGACAGCATTGGGAGGATTTGGAGGGCCGCTATCTTTCATACCATACAGCTTTGACTCTTTGGAGAGAGTGCGAGGGAGAGAGGATCCACGCGAGGCGTTGGGTGACTCCGTCTTCAGGGTCTTTGAGTTGTAGTGCAACTGCAGGGAAAAATAAAGGAAAAAATAATTATTTAAAGCACAAAAGAAACCCTTGGCAGTTTGGATGATGTAGGAGAATCTGACCTTCACGTCCACTCCTGGAATGTAGAAAACTGTAGTCTCCAAGTCATTGGATTTGGTCGGCAGAGTGGAGGGACACTTCTTTCCAGCTAGGAGATGGCTGGAAGAGGGGTAGTTGGGCTGGAGCTTCTTCTTCTTGGGAGGAGATTCTTGGTCCAGGTTTCGGAGGCTGCGCTCACAGCTCCTATAAAACCCAAATTACTGATCTGAATATAGAATGTCTCATTTCTTCTGTCCAGTGAGGATAAATCATCACAGCTGTTCAGGTACTTCTGCTAATATAGAGTCTGATTTAATCTACACTTAATACTACATTTGGGAGGAAATGTGAGACCAACTTTAAATAGGAGTTTGCATTTCCCAGATTGAGAAATGAACTTTTTACTGCACCTCCTCAAAGAAACATCCTCGTGCTCGGGCTGTTGAGTAGTAGGGTGAAGGACGCACTTCCCGCTGTCGATTTCCACACGGACATCCAGCTCAAAGTCGATGTTTCTTTCCGTCGTTGGGCCACTGAAGCTGCGGTTGGCAGGAGTGCCTGGCCAGCGCTCACTGAACAACTGACTCACAGCAGAAAAGCCCGAGGACTTTCTCTGAGACGTTTGGCTGAGAATCAGGGAGGACAGCACCGTTTAGTGAATGCTGAAAATTGAAAAGCTTTTCTTTTTTAGACAAAAAAGAAATTAATGGCGCTTTCTTTTCCCAACTGTCATAACAAGTACGCCTGCACTGACAAACGCAATAAACTCACACAGGCCTTCGATAGCTCTGCTGTCTGTCATGCTCGAAGTCGTCCTTGTCCGAGTCTTCCGAGGAGGAAGAGGACAGGTCATCGCGCCTTATGTCGTCATGCTGGAAGGGAAGTGTGGGTGAGAAGACAGCAGGGGTGGCGGGGGCACTGAAAACTGAGTGATGACCATCGACAACAGATAGGGGATGGAGATGGAGGTGATGAGGATGGGATGAATCGTCAATGGAGACTGTCGACAGGTCCCCCTCTGACTCCTCAGGGAACTTTAGAAAAGGACAAAAGGTCAAACTCACACAGGAAATGGTTTAATGTCTGTCTAAATTTGTTCCTACGTGGAGACATCGATCCAGGGAATCTGAGAGCTGGAGCTGATGTCTTCAGCAGAAATCCACCCAAAAAAGGAAGTAGTGTTCTGTAGACTGGACCTTATTAATTAGTTTAACTGATCAGTTCTGAAATTTGTGTTTACTCCTCAAATCAAATTTAATCTTTTACTTCTGCAGGTCCAGAGGCAGAACACTACTGCCTGCAACGGTTCACCGAGGAGCTCAGAGGTCATGCACTTTCTGTGAAGAGGAATGACAGCTTGAAACAAAGGAAGAAGATGAGGATGAGTAGATGACATACCCCGTCTCAAGATGGTGACAACAGAAAAATGCCCAAGAAAGTGTAGAAGTATCCTTATGACAGCCAGGGACAAAGCCCATTTGTGTAGGGTCAACAGATCCCAAACACACTGACAGAGGTGAGCATCAGTTAAATTAGAAATAATCCATCTGCGACACAAATACTCCTTATAGGACAACATAGAGTTTTATATGAATGTGGTATTGATTTATTGAGCAAGTCTTGTTCTTTCATCAAAGAGTTAGAGATTACTATAATTTTTTAATTAATATCAGGATTATTGTTATCAATTTCACCGTTAATGATTTTATTGAAAAAAAAAAAGAGAAAGATTTACACTCACCAAGAAAATAACACAACTGCACAACAGATTCATCACCATTCAGTTACAGTGCTGAGCAAATAAACCCAACGAAAGCTCCTTTGGGAGATTAAATAACTCATGTCATCAAAGGAATTTTGATTACGCTATTGACGAATATTTTAAGTGGCTACAGGTTGCTTGGCAACTACATAATAAGGTCACCATTTCATTATAAGACTTCAATCTCTTGGTTTTGTTAAAATTAAGTAAAAATAAATGATTTTTTTTTTAAATAAAATCATCTTTTATGATGGATTATGTGACGTTCACACATGCCTGTGACCACCTGTTTAACCCTAAAATTTCACTTGGACTTTTTAAAAAAAATTGTTAATAAGTAATTAAAACAGTCGGGTAGGGGGGAGGGAACTTTCTTGTGGCTTCTGAAGAGAGAGGATTGTCTGAAAAAGGTTTGGGAGCCACAGTTATGAAAGTTGTTTGCAGTTTATGTTTGCAGTCACGCCCGCAAATAATAAGCAAGTTTTCTTATATAGTTATTATTCTCCTCAACACACATGACTGCCGTCTTCACAGTATGAGCCACAAATGCCGCTTCAGGGATGTGGGGTTAAAGAGAATGGATTCTTTTCCCCAGAATGTCTGAGTTATTATTTGTGATTGTGGCATTTTAAAAGGTAAACTGGTGACTTTATATTAAACGTATTATTTATTTTATCCTCGTGAAGTTTTTGGTATTGTTGGGGGCGATTAAGGACCTGCTGTTGTGACAAACAAAAGCCGACAGACTGTGACTCAGTGGCCACCCATGCATAGTTGTTAGAAATCACTCAATATACTAAGGTTAAAAAAAAGAAAAAAGCTGCTGGATTATTTTATGCAGTTTCAAGACAGGATGAGTGTGTGTGGGGTGTGAAACTATAATTCATTAAGCAGCAATTCAACTGTAAAGTGTTTTTATTCTGCAAACAATTGATTTTCTGAGAACTTTCTTGGGTTGAGGTCATTCTAAATAAAAGCAGGGATGAATTGCTGACTCTCACACTCAGCAGCTAAGGGAATAGTAGGTTTTATTATAAATCCGGATGATCCTCATGCACCAGTAATAAATCAAAATCTAACTTATTATGCAAATGAATGTCTACTGCATATAGCCGAAAGTTCCCGTCTTATCATCCTGTTTTGATTTTGCATATTCAAAATCCTGTCAGCACTGTCAAGGTAATCACAGAGGAGAGAAGGAAACAGAAGATTTTGATCAGCGTTGGTTATGTATTTTCATTTTTTAAATTTTATTCTTGGACCATATACCTTGAATATATCTCCTGGACTGACAGGTGCAGACTCCAAAGCCTGATTATTAATCTTTAATTGGACAGAAGAGTTATTTTTAAAACAAGAGTTCATCCCTCTGTTTCTACTGCAACATACTGTACAAATCAGCTGTAACAGAGATCAGTTATGGTAACAAACAAACATGTAAATGATGGATGAGATGCAGATGATCGCATATAAAATTGCACAAAACTAAAAAAACAAAAAACAGAATATTGATTTGTTTGGAAATGCTTTAATTTATAAATAAATCAATTAAGAGGTACAATGCAATCTATTAATGTGCTACAGCAATGGATATCTGACACATGAAGAAGGCAGGCTTACCGTGTCCTGGATGTTGAAGGTGACCCGTGGTGCCGGAGAGGACACGTCCACACGGATATCTGGGAAATCTGCATCCACATCTCCGATTCTGGAACTGAAGCCAACATTGTGAGGATCTCATTTTTATTTGATTTTGTTTCAGAACATATGGCATTTAATCAGCCAACACTTGTCAAAGCCCGGCCTGTTATTAGTACGATTCATTTCAAGTCATTGTTGAGCATTTGTTGACCCCTCCAGAGTAAATATTTTTCTCCTGTGAAAGGTCTGAACTGCCTGAATATCAATACTACATTAATCCTGAGATAATCTGCATAATTACTATAAACAAAATGCAATGAGCACTTCCTCTTCACTACATTCTAATTTGTGAGTCACTCTGTCCCTCTTTGTCAGCAAGATAATGGGAAAATGTTTGAAAAACATAATGGCAGCAGCAGCAGCAGCAGCAGCAGAGAAGTGAGACAGAGGTCACATGGTCCTGTTTGTTTACAGTGAAGCTCCCTTAATGGTGTCATTTCTATGATAATCTGATACCAGGGAAGGTGCCTCCTGCTGCCCTTCTTTGTTACCTTTGTCTGTCCATCCTTTTTAGAGGTGGCCGGCCTGCTGCCGCTGAGATGCTTTTGGAGCGGTTGTAGCTTGGTTTGTAGCCAAGACCCCACTTATCCTTTAGAGAGGCCGCCTGGGAAAGAACAAACACAGCTACAAACGGGTCCATAAAAGGATAAACATGACTAACACCCTAGCATGATTTCATGCTATTTTAAGTTAAGGTGCTGTGGCGAATGCACTTCTACTCGGGGAAGGTAAAGAGACGGGGGATTCACCCTCATGCTGGAGCGACGCAGCTTCTTTCTGACATCTCTCCTGATGTCTTTGACGGCCACAGACTCCAGCTGTTGATAGCGCTGAATCTCCTGATTGATGGTTCCTTCGCTGGCCCCCAGTTTCCTGCGTTCGTAAGAAGAGGACACGGCTAGTCACTTAGTTGTTGCAACTCTTTAAACAGAACAGTTACAAAAAGCTGGAGTCTTACTTGAGGTCATCGATGACTTTGGCTTGCTCATTCAGTTCTCGGATGTCAATGACCCTTTTTGTGAACTTCCTCCCACGAGCATCAATTATCTGGTTTCCTGACACCATGGGCCTTCTGGGGTCAACCGCCTCCTGTTGCACCAAAGCAGGAAACCAAACACACATGGAAACACACAGATGTGGTTAAACTGACTGACAACTGTGACAAACTTTCTGATCAACAGATTGTGCAATAAGAATCCATCGTCCCGATGTCCCAGTTTCTGATTAAAAGGTGCATTTTTGTGATTCAATCATTAGAAGTTTATCTGTAGAATTATCCACACACCAGGAGCCATGTCACAAATAAGAGACACCACCACCACCACCACAACTCCTAGTGAAAGAAGGAAACAAAGCTTTATTGCCAAAGGGAATTATGGGCCACTAATCTACTTCTTTTCACCCATCATTGAAGCTTAATGAGGAGGGCAGTGGAAGCAAATAACACAGCTCAGAATTTTGGAATCCACAGCCTTCATCACTTAAGTGCAAGTGCCTGAAATGTGACCTTGTAAGTGATTCAACCAGCCTGGAGAAAAGTTTAACACTGCGGGCGGCTACATACACAAGCCCAGGAGAGGGGTCTTTGGGTTCTGCCACTGCCTGGTAGGCAAGGAGATGCACAGTTTAAGTAGTCGATGGGGACAGATATGCTCTGAGGCCTGGGGCTGAGGCCCAGGATGTGGTTTACCAGACGCTTCCTTAAGGTCAGCCGAGGGCTGAACTCTGGAGTCTGTAAATAACAGCAGGGACAGGTGAATGGAAAGGTGGAACAGCCTGGGTCAGACTTTGCCTTCTGAAGCTTTTTTTTTTTTAAATGCAAGCCAGGTAGGATTTGTTCAAACGGACTGATGCATTATTAAAGGAATAGTTCAACATTTTAGAAATCCACAAACACTATCCTGTCGACAGCACGATGAGAAGATATCGTAGAGCTTACCTGCGACACCACAATGAACAGCAGCTGGTTAGCTTAGTGAAGGAGAATATAGGCAGTCCTAAAGAACCCAAACTAACACATTTTATCAGTTTGTTTAATCTGTGCAAAAACCAAAGAGGAGAAAAAACAGCAATTTGCTGTTTTATTGAGGGGTTACGTGCCTGAGTGTTTCTTAGCTGGGAGCTGTGACCTCAATCTTGTGAGGCTGCTGGAAACCAGCAGAAACTCATAACAGCCCCCCAGACAACCCAAACCAATTTGTTTTAGAGGCAGCTTTAGTTATCAACACATTCCCTGTTTTCAGTCTTTGCATCAAACTAAGGTAACAGCTGCTGCTGCAGTCTGTTATCTAATTTACATACACCACAGTGGTACTTATCTTCTCATATTACCAGCTGCAAAATAAGAGAATAGATGCATTTCCCTAAATGTTGAACTTCTTCTTCTGAACCTGCGATACTGACTGGCAGTAAACTCAACAGCTGAATATTCCCACTTCAGTTTAGAGTTTTTCTTTTCACAACTTTCAACACTGGAAATATATATTTTTAGATATTTCTTGAGAACTTTCTAACTTCTAAAGGAGACCATCTGATCTGACTGATGCAACAGCTGCTCGGGTCTCGTTAAAGTCAGGCTGTGAAAGAACGACTGAATCCAGCTGTGGCGGAAATACACAATTACTCTTTAGCAATCTTCCGAATTCAAACTAAACTGTAATAAAAAACGAACTGAGCGGTGTCTGACCATGTGCGTGGTGGGTGACATGGAGTCGGTTTCGTCCTCATCTGAAAGGTCTGCCATGTTCACAGAGTTCAGATCGGCGATGTCGTCTATGTCCTCCTCGCCCGTCAGGGACGTCAGCGTGTTGCCCAGAGCGTTGAGGCGCTTGCCGATATTGGGGTCCATGTGAACGGCGATTCCACACATCTTCCAAAGCACATTGAGAGTCCAGGTACCAGCGCTGCTGCTTTCTGTTTTGGTGAAAAGGAAGCCAGGAGTGAGAGGGAAAACAGTGGATGATGTTGGGAAAATTAATGCAATAAATAATAAAATTTTCCACACAGTCTCAATATCATTGTGCAGCTCTAGGGTGTGATCTATATTTAATAGACCAGAGCACAGTTAAAAGAACTTGCCTGCAGAGGGCTGCCCTGTAGTCCTGGAACACACTTCATATGTACCGTCAGGG
This sequence comes from Maylandia zebra, assembly GCF_041146795.1. NCBI lineage: Eukaryota > Metazoa > Chordata > Actinopteri > Cichliformes > Cichlidae > Maylandia > Maylandia zebra. Next base: position 13,369,445 of record NC_135185.1, read on the forward strand.
ACTACACCTGCACACAAGTACATACAAACAAATATCTTTCATGATCTCTATAGAGACACACTGACAGTCTTCTTCTGCCCACTAGCTCACAAATCAAATGTGAACGGGCTCACACAGTACAGAATTTGTATTTGAAATGGCTTTCTGCAACACTTAGATAAAAACATTTGCATAAACTGTGTCACTCACAAGCATTCATGACGATGTCTCCCCGGACTTCAGGCTTCCAGTCGTCCCAGGAGGTCTCGAAGCCCTCGGCAAAGCGGATGCAGAAATTTTTGAAGTGTCCTTTACTCACCAGGGACTCTGAGGAGCAGGCGGTGATCAGTGTGCTCTCGATGGTCAGGACCAGCGCAGAGCCCGTGTCAAAATCTATGCTGTGATTGGCCTGGTGGAATGGCAGGGAGAAAGGTTACTCTGGCCTCAAGGGAGAGAGGAGAAGGGGGGAGAGTACAAGGAAAGGCAAACCACCTCCATTTGTTTGGAAAAGGAAGCGTTGGCAACACTTCATTCTGTACAGCTGTCATCAACTTAACCAAATATTAAGAACAATAGCACAATGGCAAATTATTGCACATTAAAGGGGATTTGCTATGCTTATTTCCAGCTCTAAACATTTTAGCTTGGACTCTAGATTATACATGATTCACGGTACAAAACAAATAATCCTTTTTACATCTTTCTGGCCTCTGTATAGTCTGTCTCCACACACAAGCTGGTTTAACACCCTTTGCACCGTCTCTTTAATGCATCTTTATTCTTATGGCCTAAAACTCACCAACGGAAGGTTTGAATGGCAGGTGAAAGAGTGGAGCCAGAACTGTGTATCGTAAAGACTGGGCATCATAAAGATCCAAAAGGTCTGAAACTTTTTTGTTTGTTATTTTAGCATGTTTAATATTCAAGTCCACCTGAAAATAAGTCAAAAGCTTAACAAGACAGGTCCACTTTAAAACCTTCGAGGGAACAAGTTTAAGTGCTACTGACATAAATCTATCTCTGAGTGAAGTGTTACCAAGCTCTTCAGTACATTTCAAGTTCAAATGCAGAAAATCAGTGATTAAAGAAGAAAAAACAAACAAACAGAAACCCACACATCCAAATTACATGAATTTGATTAACCTGACATTAGTCCCAGAATAGCAGTCTGATCATTATCATTAGGAAAATACATATATCTGTATCTGAACTATTTACTAGCCCATTTCAATCAGCTGGATGAAAATAATCAGACCACAATTTTGGGGCAGCTATTACAAGATCCCAGATATAAGCCAATGCAAAATACCACATGCATACAAGCGTAGAGAGAGCCCACCATGTGCAACACTGCACCTAACTATATTCTTAATCTAGTCTCGCATATAGAAACGTACATAACTTAAAAGCACTCACATAATCAATACTCTGGATACCAACAGGCATAACTTTTATTATGAAAACACACCTCAAACACCAGCCCGAGCTTCACTACTTGTTATGCCGCCGTTAGAGAAGCTTTTTTTTTTTTAAAACCACAAAGCACCTATGATGCAGTATACTGCAGTGTGACAGGTTTTATAGAAGAGCGTCACTCAGTATCAGTCAACACCTCACACCAAGCCATCCCAAGAGATGTAATAAACTTTTGGTTACTTTTCGTGCATTTCTTTGCTGGCCTGCTGAAGAGCTGGCCCCAGCTTCAGAGTTTGTGCCCTCCGTAACTGGTTCTTGTCCTCTCTATGGAAATAAGTGTAACATAACTGTCTGCATCTGAAATCTTTCCAATCCTAGCATGCAAAGTAGAATAAGGATAATTCAAACTATGATGAATGAGTACAGTAAAATATAGGACACACTTCCAAAAAAAAGAGAAAGAAAAAAAAAAAAAAAAAAATAGGACACCCAATATGCACATGCACATGTTGACTTAAAGTAACTGTGAGGAAGCCTGTCTGTTGGGACTGTATACAGATTTACAGCAATTGTTGAGGAGGCACTGACATAAGATCTGATAAGAGTAGCTCAACATCACTGAACAGTTCTTAAGGCTGTTAGTTTGGCATCAGTCTCACATGCCTGCAGACTGGTTGGTGTTGAGCTGGAAATCTCCCGAAGCCAGGGAAAAATGTGGATTGTCTAACCAGTTAGCAAGTGTTTTTGCTGCAAGTTGCTGGCTGCTGCTTGGTGGAATCAGCAGCCTTCAAAGTAAAGACAGTGTCTTATGACTGTAACCAACATGTTTCAACATAAACTAGTTTTACTTTGAAGGCAAGCAGTCTGCATTTCCAGTTTACCTACTGCTACACTAGGTGAGTGAGTATTTGCAGACATAGGAAATCAATGTCTTCCAAAACTTGTAGTAGTTGAAAACTACTGCAGATTGTGGCATCTACTAGCGATCAATATACTAGTAGATTCATCAGTACATTCAAATTTGGATGATCTGAAAAAAGCAGCAGTGATGGAAGCAAGCCATAGAGCCACAAGCAGAGCACCTTGTTGGGGATTTTTGTTTTTTATAACTTTTCAAAGTGTGTATTTCAAGTCAGCATATATTAAAACTTTTACAAAACAAAATAAGTTGTGCACTTTATATCCTAAACCGAACTTAAAAATATATAAGATTATTTATAAGAAAACAATCTAACGCTCAAAGGGACTGACCAATGACACTTGGGAGACTCAGTCATAGCATATTACCTGAGATGTGTTGGTAATTGGCAGGCAAATACCCAGGTCATTGACTGTCAGTTGCAGAAAGAGGGTGCTGAATGCCTGGGCGGAGGTCTGTTGAATGCCTGGCAGCTTATCCACCACTTCTTTTGTGGCCACGTGAATGTCCTTGTTGAGGGCCATACGCTGCTCATTCCAGTTGTCATATGCAGCTTTGTAGTTTAGCCAGAAGAGCACAGCTGCAGAAGAGCACAGTGGTGGGATGAATAAACATTAAATAAGATCTAACATGTCATTTAAGTAATTTATATCACATTTTGAGATGCTAAAGAACCAAAAACTCCAAATATGGATCTAAATAAGGAAAATCTGTTTTTCCCAGAGCTTAAATAAAATCACACACCCATCCCACTTTACCCACCAGTGTTGGAATTGGCATCAAAGTGTGAAATAATGTTACACAGTATAAAAACATTAAAACCTATACTTTATACTGTTGATTGTTCAGTGTTACCCAACAACATTAATAGGAACAGAAAGTCTTTCTCCAGTAATGTCACCTAAATATGTCAGCTACATGTCTGAGTCTTATTAAACCAGACTAAGTAAGACTGACGGAGTCATCTTAACAGACAGACATGTTTCTAAAATTTCTACAAAGTGTTTGATGGGTCAGATTATTCAGACACACTAACAATGAATAATGTATAATGGGAGTTTGACAAAATGTTAACAGAAGCTGAAGTTCAGCAGGTGCTTCCAGCTGTAGATGTTTTGAGTTTATTACATTAACTGCAACATCAGTTAGTAGCAGCAACTTTTAAACACATGGAAAAGAAGCAAAAACGTAATCACTTGGAACAAATTATCCCAGACAGGTTTGATAAGGATCCAACAACACATTACATTGTGTTCTTTCCTCACATAGTCACAGCTTTTAAGCTGTCACATCCATTTACCAAACTTTATTACACGTGTACACACACACACACACACACACACACACACACACACACACACACACACACACTTTCATAAAGGACATGCCCACTCTAATTACCAAAGTAACTTTAACAATAAAGCTGCCACGTTAAGAAAAGTCTGACTTCAAGGATAACGTATCACCCGCTGTACTGCATTGTACATAATGAGGCTTCTGATCCTGCTTCAGTCAAGAAAGCTGTGAGAAACTTTGAACGTCAGAAAAATCATCACCTTTAAACACAGATTAAATATCATGCAGCCCATGTTTTAAAAGACCTATACACCAAAGATAGAAAAAAAAAGGAATCCTAACCTCTGTCGAATGCCACGGGCTGAGCGAAAACCACTGGCCTGTTGAGGGTGATGAGAACAGCCTCTTTGTCAGTGGATCCACTGATTTCCTCCTGCAGAGCATTCCGCAGACCAATCCGAGTTTGGAAGTATGCCACTTGGTGGAAATCCGAGCCAGCTTCTTCATACACCTTTAAAGTGAAAGTGAGAAAAGGAATCAAATAGTCATCTATTATCGTAGGATCTACTGTACAATATAAAGCGTCTTGAGGCGACTGTTGTTGTGATTTAGTGCTATATAAATAAAATTGAATTGAATTGAATTGACTTCATCTGATACGATAAAGCACGGGATGAACGGGACCTGTTAAGAAGTGAGGATTCTGTGTCTGTATGCTGATTAAGACGAACTGCTTGAGAATACGTGCAGGATTTCATTTGTACCTGGTGCTTGACAATCTGTCCAAGGGCTAGGTTGAGGTCAACTTGACATTTTCCAAAGAGTTTCAGGTAACTGCTGCTGCCTCCAGCCTGAGCCTTGCACTGGATTCTGTTGGACAGCTCGAGCTCAATCAGGCCCGTCTCAAAGCGCACGGCTCGCATGGAGGGAGTGGTTGCTGTCATCTGGATTCCCTGTGAACACGAAGACAACAATAAAATCTCCACAGAGAAAACTTGAACTGGTTTCATCCCTTCAAAACAACACAAAGCTTCTCCCAAAGAGAATAATTTTGCATTTCTGAAACAAACTGAACATCAGATACCTTGAACCTGAGGCTGAGAGAATAAAGCAGGATTTTGGGTTTGTCTGCATCTGTTGAGGTGTCGTGCTCATTCCAGAGTGGGATGGGTTGTTCTCCTCCTGGCAGAACAGAACACACACACACCTTACAGGTCACACACAAGCTGGATAAAACATAGCTGAATTGTGGCAATGTGGACCGGAGGCAGATGTGCAAGTATTAATCTGCTGTAGTCTTCAATTGCAGCTTTTCCTCTTTAATGTGCGCCTCCATCGTTATTCTTTTCTCTAAAATGGCAAAAAAACAAAAAAAACAAACTACCACTACTACTATCAAGCTTGGTGAGCTTAACAAAATACTATCAATAATGTGGAAATAAACAAGGGTGGATTTGTAGCAGTGCATCGGGCATTGATATTTGAGGAAAAACGATTTTTTAGCAACTTAAGCAGCAGCTGTAGGATACAGAATGCTGTGGGGAAAAGCCAGATGTCTGAGATTAGATTAACTTTATTGATCCAAGAGGAAAGCTCGGCTGCTGCAGCAGCACATAGAGGATACAGTACTGTAACGTGTTTGTGATTCTGGTAAGTCTCTAAAAATGTAAAAGATAATAATTAGAATAATAATGAAAAACCAGAAGGTTTACGTTACATTACCTGACACTTTCTGAATGACCTCGTTCACTTCCTTCATGAAAACCTTCTGCAGAAAGACCAGGTGGTTGAGCAGGTCTGTGGTCAGGTTGTGCTCAAAAGAGCCAATCTGTGCACGAGAGAGGACAGTGAACACAAAGATCAGTTAGATGTTACAAATAACAAAACTTTAAAGATTTAAAATGCAGATTGTAAATCAACAGGCCTTTACTTAAAGCACCTGCTGCTATAACTTTTTTACCTCAGCTACACATCGCAGGTAGTTGCCCTGCAGGTAGTTTCCTTGTTTTGCTGGGAAGTCATCTGGTGCCCAGCCCTGGTCTGAGTGACTATCGTGATCCTCCATGATGTACTCTCCCGACATTGTAACCGGCGGCAGCGTGAGGCTGGCTGATGGCGACATAGTGTGCTGGGACATGTCCACCGGGGACACTTTTGATTGGAAGCAAAGTTTGTGGTTCGGCAACTCAAACGTGAAACTGGTTTGTGCTCCTAAAGACAAGTTGGTGAGAGAAGGAATATCATGACTCATTAACCTCAGCAAATTGGTACAAAAGGCTGGGAGGAAAACGATTATTTTAAATAAATATTGCAGAAGTTTGTATCAGATATATTTTCACACACCCGTCATGCCGTGGCTCTTCATGCGGCCCATCTTGTACTCTGCTTTCAGTGATGGGAGCAGGGCTGCGCCAATGGTGATGCCATCCATCATGGCGCTGAACTTGAGGACAATGGGCTTCTTCTCCAGGCCTTCGGGAAGCTGAGGGAACTCGTTGGCCTCGACAGGGGTCTGGTTGATGCTGGATGCTTTGTCAGAGGGTTGCGGGGTGGGGGTGTCCTCCCTATTAGGAGGTTGGCTGTTAAAAAACATAAAAACAATTACTCATGAGGTCAGGATTGCATGACTTTCTACTTTAGCCGCAACTTTGGCTTTTAAAGTATTACATAGCCTTAATCCCACTTACATCCATCAACTTCTTTACCGCCTTTTAAATCCCTTCTTAAACGTTCTTTTACTGCGAGCCGTTAATGAATGTTTGCTATGTGTTTATAAATGCCGCCTTGTTCCCCAATACCGTGTTTGATTCTTTTTATAATCTCCTCTTGTTAATATTTCTGTTTTTCTTTCAGATGATTTAATTACTTCCATAGGATGAGACTTTGTTCAAAAGTGGAATACTGATAGAGTTTATGTTTATTATTATGTGTGCTGTGTTGTCAGGAGGGTGGCTGGCTGTGTGGGTTTCCTCCCACAGTCAGAAATGTCCATGTTAATTAAACTGATGATTCTAAATTGGCCGCCAGTGTGTGGGTAGATACAGTGCTTAAGTAGAAAGTAAAGTGTTTTATAAATGTGTGTGGAAATCACTGATTGGTCAGTGAGACTAGAAAAGTGCTACATAGTTACATGTTCAAGCGATGATGTAATATGTTAATGTCTGGACTGGATTTGGGAAGCAGCGCCTCCGATTTATCCACCCAGCCTTATGAGGTAAACTGCGTTGAAGGAAGCTGCACATGGAAAAGTCACTGCTAATGCTTTGATTCAGTTATGTGTGTGTTATTTTTCACAACTCTGCAGATACTGACTTCCATTCCAGCGAAAATCAAATTATAGACAAGTTCTTTAATACCCAAAGCACACCTACAACTCTATAAATATATTAACATAATTCAGCATATTACCATGGAAACAGACCACACACAGGTTTTAAAGGCGGGCGACAGTGTGGACCTGCTGTAGTAACGTGTCTGTTTAGTAGACATTACGAACTGAAGGAGTAAACATTACACTTCAGAGACAGCACGTGTTGGATGGTGGATTCATTTATGGTTTCAAGTTGAGCACATTTTGAAATTGATTACTTTGAAGTGGGGAGAAAAAAAAAAAGCTGTGAGAAAAGCTGAATAGGTGAAGCAGACGTACGCATTAGAAGGCTGGCGGATGAGGTCGGAGATTTGCTTGGAGAGCTGATGGGAGCTGCGGACCATCATACTGTGCAGCGTAGCCGGGTGTTGGGGAATGTTGATCATGATGGCCCCCACTTTGAAGACAGCAGCGTTGTTGGTCTTCAGACCCCGCTGGGCGCTGTACAAGGCCTGAGACTTGGCGATGTTGCATTTGACCACCGTTCTGTAAACACAGAGGAAGCCGGAATAAGCAGCGGAGCAAAAAAAAAACTCAATCATAGAGAAGACGTAGACTTATGAATGAAGGTGGGGTTAGACACCAAACAGTGAAACACCATGCAAATTCAGGACTGCAATTATTTGTGTGTGCATTTTTGTTTTTTGTTTTTTTTTAGGGACGTAATGAGCGGTTATGGTAGTGACGCTATGAATGAATAACAAAGAATGTACGGTCTGCAAGCCTGGCTGGCTCAGCTAAAGGAAAATGATATCGTGTCGACTAAATATTAATAGACTGCAGATTTTTATCAGATTGATGACATTAGAAGAGAACATGGATGCTGTAAACAAATACAAGAAAGTTGAATAGATAATGAGACACCATTTTTTGGCTTCAGCGTCTCAAATATTTAGTTTTTCTGCTTCTCACTGGTACAAAGAGATACTGCACTGACTCGCTTTTATTTTTCTGACATTTTATAAGAAAAAAAGTGAGATGAGAAAGAAATCAGATGATTTTATGTTTTGGGGAAGAAGAAAAAAAGTCAGCAACAATAATCCACAGGTGGCAGTTGCTTCATTTACACAAACTTAATGGGGACAGATCATTGTAAATGCTCACTGAAAACAGATGTGGTAAACAGATGACTGAAACAAATGATGGATGTACATTTAAGGAAGTTATGCTTTTGGTTTAATGAGTCCCCTAAAATGCAGCATAAACATACAGAAACTCTTGTTTAGCAGTGCTGGTGGGAGATGTTGGGAAATCCTCCAGTCTAGGCAAGTAGTTGGAAGAGAAAGCAAATTAAAAAGAAGAAGAAGAAGAAGAAAGTGTAAAATAATTTGAGAAACTTGAAGGTCAGAGCAATTTTTCACATTAAATGTACTGTTAAAATGTTTTAGAAGTTCAGACGTTATTTATGATAAGGCTCTGGATTAACAAAGCAGTTAAAACACAAAGATGAGCACAGGCAGCTCAGAGAACCACAGCTGAACATACTCGTAATTAAACTGCATCTAGGAGGCAACACTAAAACAACAACTTCTGACAAGCCACTGATATGTCAGACACCATTGTTTTGTTTTACTTCTGCACTGGGACCTGCTGTCTTCGCACACTGTTTTTGCTTGAGTCAAAAGGACAAGAGCCAAAATAAGCAATCACAGTAACAACTCGAGAATGCTACTGTCTTGGCCACATAAATTTAAAAACAGGCAGAGTGTGCAGGTACATTATGGAAACAGTATTAGGTCTCAGTTTTATTTTCACAGTGGGAGGATTTCTTAAGTAAGCCATCTATTTATGTAATAAACTGAATCAAAACAGTGTGGAGACACACTGGCCTGTCTAAAAGCATAAATACAAGGCTTGCAACCTGATTAGGTTGGCTACCTTTTGAGGAAATTGCTTGCAGTAAAAAGAAAACATAATAAAATTAACTGGCTGGACAGGAGCCTGTAAATAGTTCTCACTGAGCACTAACACAACCATGTTTTAGAGGGCTTTTAAAGGTGTTTATGGAGTTTATACTTAAACACTCAATCAACTGTTTTGATAGGAGTACATTTTGCAAAAGTTGTTCACTTTACAAAATTGTGATTAAGAATTAAAAAAACGACACATTTTTAAAGAAAACATTCAAACTAATAGAAAAGAAAAACACTACCACCTGCTGAATTATTAAAAAAGAAAAAAAAACATTACAATGAGAGAGAGTGAGGATCAATACAGTTAAGATCAGACAGGAACAAAGCACTTCGATTAAAACGCTTGGTTTCTTTTTAAATAGCTGCTAAAATATTTAATCGACAGGCTGAACAGAAGGAGAGTTTGCACGTACTGAATGTCAGGAGTTATCCCCTCCAGCAGAACGATGTTTACCCCTCCTATGTGAGCCGATGCGCACGTCTCTGTCATTTTCTGGTGCAGAATATCTGCAGGCACAACAACACCAAAAAAGAGATCAGATCAAACAAACCAAACTTCTACTGACCAGGAACTTCCCTTTTTTTGCACACCTGCATCGATCTACTTTGGGACTTTCTAAAGTTTCATATTGGATCTTTCCTACCATAAAAAAAGATGGAAAAATCATTATCTCTGTCAAAATCCCTGCCTAACCTTTCATCTTCTCCTTCAGGGTGAAACTTCCATGTATCTTCTTCAGTTCTGCTTCCATGGTCAGCCCGCCGATGTCCGCCTCCAGGTGTGTGCGGTTCACCATGCCGATGCCGAACACGATGAGCGTGACGTGCTGAGGCTCGGAGCTCACAAGGCTGCGTCGCCTTCCACCCGCACCGGGAGGCTTGCTGGGCGTGTTGGGGTCCTGCTGCTCATTCTCAAATATCACTTTACAGAACGGCTCTGAGGTGTGACGTCCCGTCTCTGTGAATTTAGATTTACACGTTACATTAAAAACTGCTTCTGTACTTTCACTTATAAAATCGGTGATGACAGATGCACCACTTTTTTTTTTTTTTTTATTAAATTGGGAAAGTTTATCCTCCCACTCCGAAGGAATGGTCACTACTTCATAGCCTCCTCTGTTACAGCAGTAAAATATTCTAGTAGGATAAACTGAAATAGGCGTGTCACAAACAGGAGAAATGAATGAAAAGGTGTTTATAAAACAGTGATCATGAAGGAAGTCAGTCAGATTTGCAGAGCATAGTGTGCAGATTATAAGACAGTAACAACCTCTAAAAATAAAGCGAAGAGTAAAGCATAATGAAAAAGACACAGTTAAGCTAAACAACTGAAATGTGGAATTGGATGTGTGCTGGAAGCTTTTTTCCACCTGAAAGGCAGTTCTCCGGGGAGCTTTTCTCCAGGATGCCAGTGGGATCGGAGATGAGGGAGTAGAAGTTGAGCAGCTTGTACATGTTCTGCCAACATTCTGCTGATGGCTCGCTCTGCTCTGACACTGTGATGGAGTCCGAGTCATCCATCTGGATCGCCATGTGGTCGGCCACGTCACGGGACCCTTTCCGTGACACCTGAGGGCATTACGCAATATTCCAGATTATGAAACAGAAAGTAGACGTGCCACAATATGCATCGTGGGGCTGAAGGGTAAATAAACAGGCCTGCTGACTCATTCCTTATTTTATTACCCCGTTGTTTACTCTGACAGTATAGTTATGATGCAGTAAGCTGTCACGACAGCCACTTAATGAAAGCTAAAAACAGACACTTGTGAAATAAGTGTCAGGGAGGTGACTCAGTTATTTCAGGAGAGTTCCCCAAGAGGGGAAAATACTTCAAATGTATCTCATACATCATTTACTTTAATAAAAATCTCATTTAAAAAGTGCTTAGTGCCTCAAACTTCAAAGCTCATATTCCAACTTCTGAAACAAAAGAACTTTCACCAAGTCAAACATGTTTGCAAGAAGATTTCTAAAGTTAAAAACTTTTTTGTTTTTTTGAAAACAAAAAAATATTTCTTACTGAAACATCACAGATGTGTTTAAGATACTACTGTCTGTTCTGAGAAAATCCTATAATCTTCTGGCTCCCTCTAGGGTTTGTGTGGAGGAAATGTCAGCTGCTGAGTGAATTTAGTGATTCTACTGGTCTGGACAGGTGCGCCTCACAGAGCCGTTGAAAAGGCACAAGAGGTTTTCATTTAATTTCATCACAACCATTTACAGTTACTGCGCAAAGTCTTCATTATGTTTGGCTCCTCAAAATATACACATTACTTTCTATCCATTGTGTCCCATCCCATCCCATCTTGTCCTGTCATGATCATCGTTACCTTGGAGGTGCGTCTTTCTGAGCGTCCGAGGGAGCTGCGTCCTCTCGGTTCCCTTCTTCCCAGCGTGTCCATGCCCGATGGAGGTCCGTTTGGAGGTAAACCACCAGCATTTGCGGCTCCCCCTCCTGATCCTCCACCCACTCCTCTCTTGCTCTTCAGAGTCTGGGTTCCGCTGCGGCCCGCCCCATTCAGGCTTCCACGGGAGCTGCGGCTGAAGTCCGACGACCTGAAGTGGCGATACGGCCGGGCCTTGAAGGTGGGTGTCGGGGAGGCCGAGCCGGCGGTGTAGCGGCTCAGCTTGATGTCGGTCTGCGTGGCCTTGATATCATCGATCATGGTGCTGAACTGGTGGATGAGGCGCACCAGGGCCATGTCGACGCGCTGGCTGATGGCCTGGCAGGCTGTAGTGAAGTCACAGTGGAATGTATTGTAGTGGCGGCGGTTGAGGTCGTGGAAGGAGAGCGGGGCTGCGGTGGGGCCCTGAGGAGCGCTGGTTGACTTCTCCATCACCACGGCATTCACACTGAAAGTCTCAATCAGCAACGCTGGCTTGAACTCAAGGGGAGGCAGGTTCACCATGCCTTGCCTTAATATAGAAGAAGCACAAAGGGTTAGCAGATAATTTCATTAAGAGAAGAAACCAAGGAAAAAGGCTTCAAAAAGCCAAAAAGCAGGGATGGGTAATGCAACATGTGCCTGTCGTGTTTTAGGACAGTTTTACCTCCTGGATCGCTTGTTTTTGCGCTCCTTGGTGGTATCAGAGTCGGCAATGTCTGCTCTGAGGCACTCGAGGTTGCCGGAAAAAGACAGGTGCTCTCCAAAATACATCTTATAGCTAAGCGGAGTGGTATCTTGGGCCTGGATGCCTGTGTAGCTCAGTAAAGGCTTAAAAACAACCTGAGGGGATGAAAACAGACGATCAACGCACAGAAAAGAAGATATTTTTGTAGACACTTAACTAAAAGCTTTCTATCCGTCTGACATCTGCGTATGAAATTAAAATAAAACGGTGAAATAAGGAAATGGAAAGCCCAATGAATGCCGAACGGTATGAGACAGGTGACATTTATATTAACACAGAATGATTCCTTATCAACAGACCCGCTCGATATTCAGCTTTTTCTAACTCGATAAACAAATCGGACTAATTGCAAATCAGTGTGAATTAGCTTTTATCTGCTTTAACGGCATCAACATAAAAAAGCCTAATTTAAAAACCAATTTCTGAACCAGTTCTAAAACTTATCAGTGAGCAGCAGATATCACACAAACTACCTGACTAATTCATGTCTAATTATAAAGTGTAAAAACAGATTTAGAGACAAACCTGAGCATCAGCCAGCTGAACAGCAGCTGGACACTGGTTCCCCTCTTCAATGTCGGCCATGTCGTCCTGGCTCGTGCTGTGCTGGGAATGCTGGGAGTGGGTCCCATCGAGGGTGTTCTGGTCACTGGACAGCACTGTGTTGAAATCTGAGGCCGAAGGGATGGTGGGCAGGTTACACGTCCCACCTGAGGGTGTTTAGCGCAGGTTTAGGATCCACGTGGATTAAGAAAAGCCGGCACACGTACAAGCAGCAGTGAGAGAGCAGAGCACTTTACCACTCCAGCTCCTCATAAAAAACATGTTGGAAAGAATTACACAGACAGCAAGAGAGAACGTTAAGTGGAACTTTACAGCCATTTAATGCACAATTTGCAACTGTAAACAGCCACATCACACTTACTTAATTTGTTTGTGAGAAACTGCTGCAGCTAATTTGCTGTGCTGTCATTGGCTCACACTTGGGTGACTACATAACGACGAACTTAATCATCTTTGGCACAAATCCGATCATTACACACTTACAAATGTATCCACAATTGCGAAGGTAACAAATGTTTTTCAGTCATTTGCATGGCTGATTCCAAGTAATAAACTGCTATTAAGAGAGAGTGAAACAAAATGCAGAGTGCTGCAGTTTGTAGCTTAGAAGATGAGTGGGAGTAGAGGGTAACAGAGCGAGGGATAGAGCGGTGTTGTGAGGAATAAGAGAAATTTCAGGTCACTAAACTGAGAGTGTGTTTTGCAGGAAAGTACCAGTGAGGAAACAACATGAGCTTTTCTTACACAGCTTCACGCTGAGAGAGGCTAACAGGCTACCACATGACTTGAGGTGTATAGACTTCAAGACTCACAAAACAAAAAGGAGTCCTAGTACCACATAAAAATAGAATAGTAATAATAATCCTTTAATTGTCCCACAAGGAGAAATTTGGTCTTTGCAATGTGAAGGTTTTGAAAATACCTGAAATAGCACCAGTGGTACAGGTAAAAAGACAAGACACACTGGGGGCAAAGCGTCTGTCTGTATCTTATATATAACTGTTATACGGGTTCATCTTGGCACACCTGGATTACAGCCCCTTATCTACCCGAACAGAGGCATCGTTACATCCTTTCTCAGTAAAAATCTTTACTCCGGCTCCTACTACATCCATCAGAGGACGCTTTTTAGTCGCATCACTGACATTTCAGTCCTACATGTGTTCTGCACTTTGAGACAATGATGAATTCACACTGACCAAGTGGATGTTGCATGCCCAGGCAGCATTTTAATCTAAACCACACAGAGCATTTCCAGTAGTGAGAACACTTGACTTGGATATCTGTTGTGTACTACATGTAAGAAATGGCAACAGGGGCCTGGGCCCCGCCTTGTTTTTCTGATACGATCCAGAATTCAGGTGTGAGAACCGTTTGAGAGGCTTATAAGAACAAGACTAAACACAAGAAGAGACTAGCATGATGAATTTAAATTAATCACTCTAATTGGTGGGAATTCACAACTTTGGAGAGGCAAGAGACAGTAAAGCCTGATGGAGTTTTTAAGAGAACAACGACTCGTACATATAAGATCATGGAGGCCATGTCTTCCACCCTCATCCAAATATAGGTCACATCTGGCTTAAAAAAACTAAAAGACAAAACAAAACAAACAAAAAAACAAACAGCCAGAAATTCAGAGCTGAGGCTTCAGAAACTGTGTAGAGCCTTTTCTCATTTCATTTTAGTCTCCAATAGCATGCCATACTTTTGTAAAACAAACTGGTTTCTGTCTTTTTTTTTTTAACGAATTTTGCAGACTTTTGTGCTAATTTTGCAAATCGTGCAAACCAAAAAGGGGATGCAATTTCCAATTTTCTTTCATTGCAATAAATCAAAAATATCTCTCTAGTATATATGAAGGTGGTCTGGATGGCTAACAAACTAATGGGGGGAAATCACAAACTAGCTGCTAGTCAGCTAATTAGTTCAACAACACCATCAGCACAGCACTCAGTGACTACTTAGCCCTGACCTCCTTCTGGACTGTTATCTGGCAGCGGTTGGTACTGGTAGCAGGGGTTGACAGAAGAACCCAGTGAGGCTACTGAAACAACATTACAGAAAACTTTGAACTGTTACCGCAAGAGTGAATATGTTAATAATTGTTTTATCTATTCCAATATCATCATAACAAAAATGCATAAAATAGAGCATTATATAGCAAAACAAAATCATCCTCTATTAAGCTCATTGTGTCTCACCTGTCTGTAGACTGTTGTGCTGGGAGCGGTTGACCGGAGACTCCTGGACTCCAGCCCCCGTCTTGTTGCTCACAGCGTTGGACATCCAGTTGTAAAAGCTGACAGAGGAGGGCTCCGACAGCAGCGGGTGCTCAGTCAGCATGTCTGTCCCTAAACAAGGAGAGATTGAGAGTATATTGCATCATGGAACAGACTACAAAAACCTCGACATTACACTTGGATTGACTGCTGTTCATGCATAATTCATCTTTTACAGTCAGCACGTGGATAATGCGTATAAGGAGGTGTTTCCACAATGTTCCCACTTTCACACCTTAAAAACATATTCTAATCTATTTTTTACAGCTTTTATTTCTCATCTTTGTCGTTCTTGGGTTTAAGTGAAAATCTCTCTCTCTCTACATATTTGTTCACAGTGAGCTGGTGGCGGATTTAAGAGCACGCCGCAGTTTATTCATTACTGACATTGCTGAACAGCAGAGGTCACTGTTGGAACAGAAATGCAACTAGATTGTTTGAAGCTGTGATGAAAATCAAGTTCAAGCTAATGATCGACTTTTACCAGAACCTTCCCCATACTGCAGTTAGCAGCGGTACAACAAAATAGCAGTCGAGTGCGAGCACCTGTGCGAGTGAGCGAGCTGCTCTTGGTTGCGGTGGCGGCAGACGGCTCGTTCCTCTGGGGCGTGCCCTCCAGCAGATTGTGCAGACTCCGAAAGCTGCCCGTCAGGTTGCTCAGAAGGCTCTCCTTCCTGGGGCTGTCCTTGGCTGGCAGGCCTGCGCGGCTCACATGGGCGGGTGAGTCAGCTGCTGTGTCACCGCTGGTGTAGCTCAGCGACTGGTAGGGATGCGAACCCTGGGTATGACAAATGTACAGATTGCTGAGAGGAGTTTGTGTTCACACTATATAATTTTTTCCTCAAGCTGCCAGAGCCCGTTCTAGTTCAGCGACAGGTGGGATAAACTTCGTCTGGCAACATTATGAACATGGCTGAACCTAAAGCTGAGGTAATACTTTTTAGACAAAAGAGCCGAGTTGTCTAAAAAAGAAAAAAAATACTGTATAAACACATCACACTTTAATTTAGGAGAGAGGAAAATGTCACCTCGTCACTCAGTGTTAAGCTCTAATCCCTCCTGGCTTTCCAAAAGCAGAATCACCTTCATACCACAGTCAAGACAGCACAATCAGTCTGCAGTGGAGAGCTACTACCTTTGCAAAGTGTTTATGTAAACCAGACTATCATTATGCAACCTTGGGTTTTGAAATGTCAGAAAAAATAAAACCAAAAAACAATGACTCTCTTCAGAGAGTCATTGAATCTCTCACGACAACCTAAAATTCCTCATTTCATCCAACCGACAATCCAAACGTGTGAAATCCACAATCTCTGAAGATTTTTTTCATTACAAGAAAGTACGTCCATCAGTTGTGCATCGTCCATCTTTACAGCCTGCTTTGTATACGAATGCATGACATAAAACCGAAACTCATACCTTTATTCTGAGCACAGACTCGTTGTGTGTATGCGACTTGGAAAGTTTCCTCATGATCTCCACTCCGCTCACAGGACCAGAGTTGGCTTCCTTCGGTGGGGGGCGGCTGCATGCTACCTCCAGCAACATCGTGTGTTCACTCACTGTGGCTTAAAAATAACAACACAAAATAAAACTCTGAAAAAAAAAATCCTTTAAAGAGGTTGAACAGTCTGTCACTCAACCCCAGAGCTCCTTTCAGCAAACTAGTGGTATCAGTCTATAACACATCTTTGCAAACACTGACAAAGTAAAGGTCAAGAGTTTCACAGCCCATCTGTGGCAACAGATGGGTGCCTCACAATATTATTAGCACTGTGAAAGCTGTAGTTTCCCACCTGCATCGAATTCAAATTCAGCTCCATCCGCGCTGGTGTCACTCTGCAGAGCAGCTCCATTGTCCAGTCCCAAAATTGTGTCACCCTGGTTCTGCTGAGGCTCCTTGGGTTTGGTAAGCTGGTTGGGCCTCATCAGACCAATAGCCTTGAAACCCTGAGTTACCACGATGAATTTCATCCACTGCCTGGCCAATGCTACCAAACCTTTCTTTAGAGTGACCAGGGCTGGAACCCCATCATTCTGGGGTAAAAGGAGAGGAGAGATCAGCGCCACTGTTTCACACTCACAACAGATTCATTTAAATAATGCAGAGAAGACAAGAGAAAAGAGACGTTTGAGGCTACACTACACATGATCATGTTATGATCCTGCAGCAGTGCAACAGAAGAGAAGGGCTCGTACTAACCATAGTAGCTTCCTCTATGACGGAGTAGTCAGCTTGTTGCAGGTAGCGGTGCAGGATGTTACAAAGCATGCAGGAGGGGTTCTCGTGGAGGTAGCGGGCTCGTTTGGTCACGCGGTTGTACTTGCTCCTGATCGGGATGTGGATGCTCTTTTTCTGTTGGGGATTGAGAAATAAATAAATAAAAGCATCTGTTGCTGGGAATTATAACTGTTTTAAATGTTTTTTCCATTATATTAAGGTCACTTAAGAAAATGTTTTGAAATAGCAATTCAACCAGGAGACCCTACACTCCTGATGTATACACATATGTGCTCCTAACCTCCAGAGCCTCGGTCATGATGCAGCCCATGACTGCACAAACACGTAGCGTGCCCTCCATGTCCAGTTTCCGAAGTGACGATTTGAGCTGGTCAATGGGAACCAACCAGGCGCCAATGGCAGGTGTGGCTGTGCTGAGAAGATTCAACTGCCTATAAACACACACAGACACAACAGTCACCTTAATAACCACTGCTCATTACAACCAAAAATATAATCAGACTTCTGCAAAGTTTATAGGTTAAAAGGCACTGCATTTAAATTAATATGCCTGCAACTGCAAGTGGTTAAGAATTGCTTTGTTTCTTTATTTTCTAGTGCAGATGCCAAGCACAGTAGGCTAAATAATGAGGAAATTCACAACTCAACTTAAAACTAAAAGAGAATGACTAATCAGTTTATCGTGCTTCAGACAGACGATGATGAAAAGTGGCTGACGTAAAGAAAAGAGCTGGTGTGATTTTAATACAGCTTTTCTGTACAGTGTATAGTCATACAGGCATCACAGAGCCCTACCTGGAGATGGCCTGTGAGGCGGACCGCACATTGGTGGGAGCAGCAAAACTGAACCAGATCTCTCTAATGGTCAGTTTCATGCTGCTGGAGTCAGGCGGTGGGGGCATGAGAGGAAGGTCTTTCTTCAGGTCGTCTGATTCGACCCCTTCGTCCTGCAGAGCAGAAGTGAAGAGGATTTAACAGGAGGTAATGGATTTATGGCTCTCCTCCATGTAGAGCTCCATTTCCTATCACAGATCATTTTTCAGATTCAATAAAATGTATGCAAGGTTGTTGTATCTTTTTTTCTCGTGGGTGAGAAATAAGTTTGACTTTTTTTTTTGCACATATCTGAACATTAATTTTATTGTTTTAACTTTCATGTGAGCAAAACAAATCTGAATCAGACTGTTGTCCATTAAAGACAGCAGAGCTTTTGCACTTTTTTATGACACTGTTAGCTTGTTGCCTAGTTGTTCAGGATAAATTCTATAGTGATGATACATATCCTGCGAGGAATATGGAAATGAACACTTATCTGACTTTGATTCGGAGCATTAAAATGATTCTGACTGAAATCTATTTTCAGAAATAAAGCCCCTGTGAGGAACCTGCACAGTGCTCCACTCCCTCTTCATCAAGAGCGTGGGGGACAAACTGTAGATACATGTTTTTCACAGCATTTGTTTGTTCCTGCGAGTCTTCCATAAGAAACGGTGCAACAGGATCCTACTGTTTGCTTTTTTTGGTTTATTTTTTTGCCAGATCGGAGCTGATGGCACTGCAAAACAGTGTTTGATTCTGAAGCAAAGTCAGACTGATGCGTTTTTTGCCAGCTTCACTCGCTTTTCGGTCCTCGGGCTGTTTCATGCTTCTGCAGAAAAATTTAAGCATCACATCTGGAAACACCTGTCGGCTGTGAAAATTCTGCCTGCCTGCTCAAGCAAGATGAACATGTTGTGTCTTGCTGTTTCTCACACTTCTGCCTTTTAGATGAATATCTCACTTCTTCAGTAACCTCATCTTTTCAATGCAGCTGCCCTTCAACCCCCTTACAAATGCATTATTGTTACAGTTTATGATTTTGGTTAAACTTCCTGTTATGCTGTTTATTACCAGAACCACTTTGGTATCACTCTTTATTGTGCAGTGGCCTATATCTTACTGTCATGGCAATTAGTCGTTTCACCCTAACCAAAAAGCCATCAGAGTTATGCTCATTTTTTTAGCCACTTCACAGGTTAGAAGACTTTCTGGTTTCTCACCTGGTCGTCTGAGTCTGAGTGCTCATTAACATCAGAGGCTGGACTGACAGCATCATGTGGGAGGTTGTCATCAGACATATCAGTACTATAACCGCTTCCTGTCTGAGAGCCGGTTGAACCGTTGGACTTTGACATTCCTGTCTTCCCTCCTGCGTCTGAGCGCCCCATCACACCGAACGCATTGTAAAGAATAGCTCCTGACTGACGGCCCCCTGCAAAACAAGTGTAACACATTTATAAATGGCTACAGAAAAGCCGTCATCTAAATCAGAATATTCAGATTTCCAGGAGCAAACTTAGTCAGGATATATGTTTAAGGAGCCTGCATTGACTTACCTTTGACTGTGAGATTCTCAATGCCACATTCAAACATGATCCAGCCCCATTTCTCCAGAGATGCGGCAGAACGGCCCAGATCGCCTGCTGTTGCCTGGGCATCAGTTTCATCCACCAGTGAAAACTCCTCCATTTCCTCCAGGCCAAAGAGAACTTTGGACTTCTCAAAAGGAATTGCTGTGATAGCACATGTGCCAATATCTACAGCTGAAGAAGAAGTAACACAACTATTAGAAAATGCTACAAACCTTATAAAAACAACATGTGCTAAAATCCAGCGAATCTTGATAGCGAAGGTCAAATAAGAGCAAATCTTTCCACATCGTTACATAGCGTTGTAACAAAGAGGTTGGAGTGATGTTCAAATAAGACTTCTGTTCTGCAAAGCCAACCTGTGGAGTCCAGGCCTCGGAGCTGGCTGTGGATTCGGTGGATATTAAGTCTTGCAGCAATCTCTTTGCCTTTCTCGATGCCAGCGTTGGAGCGCAAAGAGCCCGAAGACTGAGGCTGCATCTTAGTGGCTGAAGCGTACTTCTCAAACATGACAGAGGGTCGGCCATGCTCTGTGGTGTTGGGAGTCTCTTCTACAATTCCCCTGAAAGCACCAGCGGAAAATGTGCATGTTAAAAATCTTTATAATGTAAATTTAGTTGATTTCATACTCTGCACATCTCCTGTTTTTAATCAAACAAAAAAAATCTGAATTAGGTTGAATTCTTAAATCTTACTGACCTAGCACTCCTAAAAAATAAATAAAAAAAAAAAAATATATATATATATATATATATTTATTTATTTATTTATTTATTTATTTATATAAAAGCAATCCAACAACCAAACGTGATGGAGTGTGTCAAACCGAGCGTGTCAAACGAGGATATTTGCCCCGGGCATACACACTCCAAAAAGCTTAGTCACTGTAAGACTGTAAGCACACAAACACATACAATGTCATGACAAGAGCTGGAGGCATTACCTGTTCATCCTGAACTGGGTGGCAATCCTGTCAAAGCATAGTGCCACTAGAGACACATGTGTGACACTCTTACTGGAGCAAGATGGTGACCCTTCCTCTACAGAGGCCTGCAGGAGGCAAAGGTTCACCTGCACATAAAAGACAACAAGAGAAAGAAACACAAATCCAACTTGAAGTTAAATGCTGTGTGGGAAAAACATTGCTCTTCAAAATCAAACATTCAGAAATACTTGTGTCCAGAATAACAAGACAAAGTATGATAGTAGTCATTTAAGTAGTCATACACATTCCATTCAGAGGAATTGTAAAATGCTTGTATAATCTAATGGCGTCTGAAACTTCGGAAAGGGCCATGTTTCCAAATCTATAGCTCCACAGTAAAATGAAAATAATAAACAAGCAGCTAAATAACACTAAGCTGTTATTAAAATACTCCACATTAAAATCAGAAACTACTGCATATTCATTGTTTCAGTATAAAGGGATCTGCAGTAGTGCTCATGATTCTGTGCTTGCTCCCGACCCCTTGTGGCTAGAGCATATTTTTTAGGACAGCCACTGGCCTCTCATTATTCTGGGTCACAGGTCTCACCTTGGGGATGGACACGTTGGCTTGGAGGCCCTTGATTTTCACATTATCTGGTTTGACGGACAGGTCTGTCTGGCCATGGGAGATGTTTAGGGAACCAGGGGTCGTGCCCTCCGTCTTGGACAGCTTATGCTCCTGCTTGCCTGTTTGGCTCTGTGCGGATCCAGACCCAAAATAGAGGGACAAGAGTCAACAGGCAATAAACCCCGCTTCTACTCACTTTTAAGCTAAGGCAGAGATTTTATTAAATCTCTCAACATTTTAAATGTTAAGCTGTTGTTGCTCTGCGCTGTGACTTGCTGTACTTACAGACTCAGTGACGGTAGATTTGCTGATCTGATAGGCTTCATTGAGGACTTTCCCGTGCAGGTCATCCAGAATAGCTGCTGGGTGTCGGATGCTTGCAAAGTGGGCCATGGACTCGATGTACCTGAAACAAACCAAGTACACAGAGCTATTAGAAAACTTCTAGTTTTATAGAAAGAGTTGATACAAGTTTTATCTATCTGCAAAAAACTGTAAAGGCTCCAAACTGAACAAGTGATTAATGTCTTTTAGAACATTTCCAACCCAGTGCTGCTGGCCTCTGGCAAACTAAAGATTCCCACTGCTAAACAATCAAGAAAAGAACCAGACTCTGAAGCTCTGTCAGCAGAATTTTAGATCCAAGTTTCATTGTGCAGAGGGATTAAACTGGCTTAAGGTCAAATCTTAGCCTCAGGCTAAAAATAACCGGAAACTAAGAAAGTGCAGTGTGAGAAAGAGTTTTTTGGCAGTCATGAGATTATCTTTATAATCTGGTTTTTCAGACCAGTATTAAAAACCCATTTCTAAAGGAGATGTGGCTAATGAGGCAGCCTGACAACAGAAATGTTCCAGGCCAGCTAACTCTGTCTGATAAGCGTCGTAACTACCTGTCCAGGGATTCAGCCACAAGAGGTGTGAGCACCACGTTGATGGCTCCTTTCACCTCCACAATGGCAGTGGTTCTGGTCTGAGCTAGGGGCTGCTCCAGAGACCAGTCATCTGTGGTTGTGTCCTCATCTGTGTTCTCCATGGCCCTCTTATCCAGGGGTGTATACGGGGTACTGTAGAGATATGAAGAAAGCTTAAAGCAAACATAGAAGAAGCTGCAACCTCAAAGGACTGCAACTTGTGTGTTGTAGAGTATAATTAGTAATGGTGGCTGACACATTACTGGCTGATAAAAAGAAAACAATGCCATGAAGCTGAGCGGCAATACAGTAACTTCATAATTAAAAGTTATTGGAAAAATCTATGATTTTAAAGCAAAAAAAACAAAAAAAAAAAAAACAGCCCACACGTTCCTATGAGAATTTTTCAACTGATAATGATGAAGGTCAAATACCTGTTGTTCTCACCCATCAGCTGAACACCTCTGTCTAACAGCAAGCTGGCTGAGAGGCCGTGCTTTATTACCTGTAATGTATAAGAAACAGGCCCATTCTTAAACTGATGGTCTGAGTGAATAATGGACATAGAGGCACAATGCCAGCATTAACAGCATTACAGAGGAAATAACACATGTGGACTGAGTCAGTAATCTCACTACATGAAGACTAATACTATTAAGATAAAGACCTTAAAGCTTGGGATGGAGAGCTGGTCAAAAGAGCCAGAGCTCTCCTCGCTGGTAGGCGTGTCCAGATCAAGGGGGCGATGCAGCGAAGACTTTGAGGTTCTTTTATTGGTGGGTTGTTTGACAGACCAATTTGAGACCTAGCAGAGGTAAAGTTAAATATAGGGATAATAATCAAATCATAATGTCAGGCTATAGATGAACGAATTTTCCATCAGAATTTACCTGGTAGTGGGCTAGGTAGTTCTGGTAACACGCCATGACGTGAGGCTGTCGAGTTACCGGGCCCGGTTCCGCCATCTTTTCTGCCTCCACTGAGCTTTCCTCCTCCATTGCCAGGGCTGAGACAAAGGAGGCCTGAGATGTGTGGCTGGGCAGGGGCTGAGGCGGCAGTGGAGGGAGTGTAGGAGGCATCGGCAGAGGACGTGGTTCAGTGATCAGCTCCCCATTGAGAACGTACGTGAGGGGACCCTCAACACTGTGGTAGATGGAGCTTCGGCTGTGGCAGGACAAAATATGAATAAAAAGGACTTAAATTAATTTGTCAAGTGATTAAAAAGATGTCAGTGTTTTGGTGCAAAACGGTCTTTCATTTCATCTAAAAGCAAAAATCCTTTGAAAGCTTAGTTGTGAACCAAAATGTTGAGAACGTCCGTGTGCAGTTTTATGCTCTTGAATTCAGCTTTATGCTTTCATAGTTTCCACGAGTGAAACTTTTCACGAGAGCGAATTGATTATTTATGTTTTCGTGGACGCTGTATCAATCAAAAAAAGCGTGCTGAAATCAATGCGAGGGCAATTTAAGGCAGCAGAGAAATGAGGAGGTAGTTTCAGAACGAGAGCGAAATCCAATTTGCGAAACATACCTGCAGTGAGTGGCTGCCGTGGATCAAACATCTCATTTGTTCAAATCCCCTCCATGACGTTCAGCCGTGCATGCATGATTGAATCGCAGTAATAAAATAAAGCTGCACCGTATTCAGCTTCAGGCCAAGTTGCTTTACACATTGATATTTGCAACTAGTTTGGTATTAAAGATAAAAATTGCATAACACGGTTCAAGTATTCTAACTCATAGTTGAATCGAGCCATTTTACAATCATTGTAAAGATTGAAGGTCTTCTAGTTACTTGTTTTTAAAAGGTCTCTGAATTTGCTTCCAACTCCAGCTACCTTCAAACTTCAAGTGAAACCACTCATTCTCTTGGTGTATTTCAACAGAGTTTGAATCTTAACATGTACAATATATATTAAAAAAATTCTTTACAACTGCTCATTATTATTATTTAAAAGGGGCAGCACTTTGAAAGAAATGCAGCAAGGTCAGAACTTTTCTAAACAGGTCATTAATTCATCTGCTCTTAGAGAGGAGAAATGAGAGACTCTTTGATGTTACTGTGAGCTGTCTTCAGTCTACCATCTCCTTAATCCCCATGCTTAACCTTGTACATGATCTGACCATGCTCTTGCTCTCAAATTTTCAAACTCTTTAACTTTGAGAACTTTTGCAAGCTTCCCTGGGGCTTAGCGACATTTGGAGAATATTGCATGCTCCATTTTCTAAAGTATGTCATCATCTCATCTGACCTGTAGTTCTCCATGTGATACGGTGGCTGCTGAGGCTGCTGCATCTGCTGCCTCCTCTTCTTTTTGCGTCCTGGGTAAGTCCCCGGTCCCTCGTCAGCGCTGCTGATTGGCTCAAAGTCCTCAGCAGCGGAGAAGTAGGCCTCGCTGTCGGCCACTGACATGCTGGAGTCGGCAGAGCGGTACTGATGGAAGGTGTTCGAGTCCGCTGATGGCGTGAAGGGAAAGGAGCCGTAGCTTCTACGCTGATGGGGGGAATCCAAGACGTTCTCATCGCTGCGGGAAACCTCGCTGCTGAACTGCACGCCTCCAGACAACACCGGTGGCGGCTTATCTGTGAAAACGGCCGCCGACAGGCTCTTGGTGCTGCCCAGCCGACCAGAGTGCACAGAGGACTGACGCTTGAGAGGAGAGCAGAGGGGTGAGCGCACTGAGGAGCGGTCCTGGGAGCTGTTGGGTGAGACCGGTGATACTTCTGGGACTTCCCCTAGGGTGCTGCAAAGAAACCAGGGAAAATGCAGCATTCAGGAGGCATGACAGGAAATATATAGAGGGAAAACTTCAACACTTTATATCTAATACATGAACATAACTAGAAGAGTTCAATATTTGGGGTTCAGAATTTTTGGACCACAGTAAATTGCATGAATGTGCTACTCACTCAGCAGGGCTTTTGCCATTCATGGGGAACACGCGTTCCTCTGTGCTTGGCGAGGGGGAATCTCTCTCTCCTGCCAGTAAGGGTAAGGCAGCACTGGAGGAGCTGTTTTCTTCAGAGGAAGAGGCCGAGCTGTGGGATCGTTGGGGCACCTGGAGACTCAGGTGTTGCTGACCATGTCTCTCAGGCAGCTCAGGAGGCAGACAAGGAGAGTGTGTGTCTGTTTTCAGTCCAACCGCCTTCCCTCCTAAATGAGAGGGATTAAAAAATGTATGTACATCAACATATTGCTTATCTAAAACACCCTCAGTCATCGAACCTTGGACAGAAAAGGAAACGCATTCTTCCTGCAGGGTCTTGTTTAGTCAGAGAGGTTCCATTTCGTTTGCTTAGGAATTAAAAAGATTGCAATTATTCTTTGTTTTTTTCCTTAAAAGGAGAGTCACTCTTGTTGATAGTAGAAAATAAAGAATAAATCTTACCATCCACTTTGGGCGTTTCCTTTGTAATGATACACTCCCCAGGCTGTAGCAAAGATTGGCCGTAACACATGTCTGACTCGGTGCTGGATGAAGAGAATGCAGATGAGGAGGAGGGCATCAGATCTTCTAGCTTGAAGAAGTCCAGCCCCATGTTGGTACCTCCAAAGAACCTGCAGCCACCGAGGCAGCCACAGCGGTTCCTGTTTCGCTTGTTCCGAATGCTGGCATCCTCTGGCCACAGGAACCAGAGTCTGAGGAAAAGAGGAGTGAATAAAATAAGAGAAATTGAGTAAATAAGAAAAATAGTTTTGGGGCTCTCTTTCTTAGCTGAAGAAAAAAAAAAAAGGGGGGGTTTCTTTCCCTGCTGTACGCCTGATTTTATCCAGTCATTCATACTGGGACCTTGACAATAAAATGTACCTGTAACATTTACCTACAGTAATAATACACATGCTGGAATATAAGACTGAAAACAAAGCACTTCACTAGCACTGGTTCCTTAACAGATTCTTAATTATTCCATTCAGAATCACAGCAAGTGACCAAAACTCTAGTCTGATATCATGTTTAATGAGTCAGGATACTGTAAATGACGAAATACAATGAACAACATGTAAATGAGTTGAATAGCTTCACAACTGTCTCAGTGACACATTCTAGAGGAGTGTGATTCAAAGTGTGAGTCAGTCCCCCTCTGAAAAGAAATGTCAGCTTTTACATTCTCCAAAACCTGCAATTATTACTGGTCTCCCATTTATCTCATGGGTGCTAGTGACCGCACTGCTGGAAAGCTGAGATAAAAAAAAAACAAATTTAACTTTTTTCTTTTTTTAAATAGTGGCTTGGAAAACAAAATGCTTAGATTTGTTTTCTTCTACCTTTTGGTTTGAGCATCGTGCAGTTCCAGAAATTGCCTCTGCACTTCACATTTGGCTGGGTGGTCAGCAGCCAGGGCAATATCTGCCGTGATGAGGTTCAGGTTGACTGCACCCGCCTCCAGCCAGACAGAACGTCGCAGCAAAGGCGGCTGACCGAGACCCAACGGCTGACCCGGACCTTGACCCTGTCCAGCCGGCTGCAGCCTGGTCACTTCAGCGTGTTGTTGTTCAATGTACTGCCGGATGTTTACATCCTGCACCACAGCGCTGATGCCCTCGCCCACTGCCTGGTTGTGCAGGTTACAGTTGGCTACACGAATAATGCCCGTCTGGAGGTGGGGAAGAAGAGAGAAAACAGAGAAGATCCTCAAAAAGTATAGAAAAAGAAACATTCTGAAGTTAAACAGTTATAGCTTCAGAGTTTTGGTTTTTTTACGCTCATTACCTTGATACTGGCAGCACAGCCATGCTCGACAATGAAGAGGTCAACTCCATCCATGGCCAGGCGGGTCATGGTGTACTTCAGCTCCTCGGATGTGCGACAGTGACCGGGGAGGCAGCTCAACTGAAAGACAACCATCATTTAGTAGCAGAAACTTTTGAACCTTTACTAAAAGCCAAGCTGCTGTTTAGTGTTAGACTATGCTTTAAATACTGCTGCACAGCCTGTAGACACAGTGGCTTAGACACTAATGAGGGCTTTTAGGCAGCATTTTCAAAAATATCCTTGTTAGTATTCGTATACAGACAAGACACTTTGTGAGACATGTTCCATCATTTTATACATCATGGTGCTGTGTATGTACAGCTGTTCCAAGCAGATAAATAGATACGGGTTAGACTTTTTTCTCAGACTTTGTTTTTCTGTGAGAAAAAGTGCACTTTCTGAGTCATGCATCATTAAAGAAAGGCTCAAAGTGGTCTCAGTTTATTTTCTGGTCTCATTTGAACATTTCATTTCACAAAGGACAGCTCGGACCAGCATTCAAATCTCACAAAAAGCAGCCATCATCCATAATGATCTAATTTAGCAGCTTCCAGTAAGCAATTCAGACACACGACTGCTAACTAGTTCAAACCGGAGCCTGACAGCAGAGAAAGTGAAAATGTGTTTAGAAATGAGTCTCAAATATCACGCAGTATTTCATTGTATGCTGTCTGGCTGCACCTTGGCATCGCAGATGCGACGATCAACACCGTGCTGGCAGATGACAGAGGGCTTGGGTTGTTCTAGCTGGAACTCCCGGGAGAACACGTGGAAAAGGAAAGTCTTAGCCCACTCAATCATGCTGGCCACCTAAATAATCACCACGAAAAACAGTAACAAGAAAATAAAATAGATACAGTGATTACGGGGGTTTGAAGCATGAAAAACATTACAGCACAGCACACTCTGACAAGCTTTTAAGTAAAAATTTGCACATTTCTTTAAAATTTGCAAACGCGGGTTTGATTTCTACTGTACTGGTGTTTAATTCCAGTTAATAAAACAGACTCACACACCTGTGGAACAGTGACCCTCCCAGTGAGCCCCCCAGCCTGCATATCAATAAGCCATGCATACTCCAGTGTGTCACTGCCCAGAGGAAGGCCCTGAGCGGAGAACATGGCATGGGCCCTCATCTGTAGGCCAGACAGACTCAGGTGGCCGTCTCTCAACACCCCATCAGCTGTGGGACGCTGTCACAAAAGAAAGGATTTGCACTTACAAAACCATCATAAATTGATATGACACGATGCTTTTTTTCCCCCCTAACGTGTAACCTGTGACAACGTTCTTTAATAAGCCTCCAGATTTTCCGTATTCCAGATTTAAAGAGTGCATATTATCTAGCCAAGGGAGGGAGATGAAAACACATTCTCTGTTGAGGATTAGTGAAAGTTATTAACTCAGCAGCAAATAGGATCTAACACAGCTAAAGATTACAAATTCTGTGCAGTTGCACAATATGCAGCTGCTTATGTAAATATGCGGCTATAGCAAGTAGGGCTGAACGATATATCGCATTTGCGATAATATCGCGACATGATCAAGTGCAATTTTCTAACCGCAAAGGCTGCGATTATACTCTGGACATGTCCAAATTCATGGGCTGCATCCTCCTGAGGCCGCATTTGTAGACCGATTACGTCACAGCGACGTGCCGAAGGCTGTCCAAATTACTACCATATCCCAGAATTCATAGCGCGGCCCAGCCAAACTCCAGTTTCCAGCAATGGCGGCCGCTACTAAGTTTTAAAATTACTCATACTAATCTTTCTGGGTCACAAAATAAACTTTTAACATATTTTCAGGCGAGAAAGTAGTTGTGTAAACATCAAATATCTGCTCGGTTTATCAAGATATCCCATATTTGCAAAAGTGCTTCGACGTTTTCAGAGGCGTCTGCTACCCACCAGCTCGACAGCTAGCCGGGAGCTCGAGGGTTACTGATGCGGCCGAGAACGGCACAACTCCCGGCACATCATTTTCAGATCACCGCGGAGTTTCGCTGCTCGGGTTAAACGTAATATATAAGTCACTTAGACAACCTAAAAATGTTATTGTTGGGCTTTTTTCAGTGTTTTGTTTGTTCGTGAGTAAATCGGTTTGGCTGAGATTAAAGTTATTAGATTAGATAAAATAAAACTTTATTAATCCCCCGGGTGGGTTCCTCCTTGGTTTTCACACAGCTGACTAAACGTCAAACAGAAAACTTATTAAACAGAAGTATGAGACAGTCGAGAATTTACACCAGTGTCTGGTTATATTTTAGATAGCAAGAAGCAGACGGCCGAGTTTATTAAACTCCACCGAGACAGCGGTGACGCTAATCAGAACTAGACCGTCCAATTTCACGCCTTTAAATTTTAAAGGCGTGTTTGTGTGTGTGTTTATACAATTGCTATTATGTTTGCACTTTATGTGTAATGTTACTGACTGCAAAGATCAGTAAGATGTGTGTATTTTTTATTTATTAGTTTTATTTATTTAATATTATTTTTTAATTGAATGACTGTCTAGTAGTTCACAGATGTCGAAAAACTGAGTGTGGTAAAGCCACTGATTTTTTTTATGTATATTTCTGCAATCTGCACATTGTACTGACTTTCATTTTAATGTTTACACCAGGGTTCCTTGTCAGCACTTTATGCTCAGATGTTTGTAAGCTAAAAATAAACTATTGTGTATGTTCAAATATACTGTTGTGATTGAAGAAGTTAAATAAAAATGTCAGTCATCAATTCATGCATCACCTCATGTCATCATAACAGAGGTCTGTCTTCCAGGAAAGAACAGTTTAAAATTAATGTAATATAGTATTGGCCATACTATATGATGTATTGCTTGTCTTTGTTTAATAATACAGAAGACAAAGACCTTAAAAAAATAATCGCATCGCAATCGCAATATTGGGGCAAAAAAATCGCAATTAGATTATTTTCCATAATCGTTCAGCCCTAATAGCAAGCGCGATTCACATTATGCAACATCTACAGCAGCTTTTATGGTTTTTGAAGGACTGAATTGCCCTTTCAGCCTAAATTTTTAAAAAAAGTCAGTTTGTTTTTTTTATTGCTGACTCAATTAAAATGCAAAGCCATATAGTTGCTTGACTTAAGTGGTTTCAAGTAATATCTGAATAAATTCAAGTTAATAGCAAAATTGCACTGAAAATACTACAAAACACAACTGCTGTCAGTTTAAAGGAAAGAGTGAAGAAATGGCAGAATTTGCTTAAGTTAAAGAACTTTGGCCAAATGTGATTACACCAGCACCCTGGACGTCTCAGTTTATTGTCCACATTTGGGTAAACAGCTTTTGAAAAACACCTTCCAGTGTGGAGATTTTCACAAACTCAGTTTCTGCATTTACATGTGGACATGACAAACAAAGACTTACACCTCTCCTTATCTGACATCAGACTTTGCACTGTGTTACTGCTCCATCAGGCTGCCAACAGGCCAACATTTCTTAGGGGTTATATCATCACCTGTTGTTTCCTTGACAGAACTTGACAAAGGTGTTTGGATTTTCATGAGGACAGAGATTCTTAAACTAAAGCTGTATATCTATATTGAAGAAGTAGAAGTAGAAGTAGAAGAAGTAGAAGAAGAAGTAGAAGTAGAAGTAGAAGAAGAAGAAGAAGAAAAAACAAACAAACAAACAAACAAACATATATGTGTGTGGACACTAGGGCTGTGCGATATGACCAAAATCTCATATCCCAATATAAGACATCTATCATCCCGATAACGATATAAATTTTCTGTAAATATTTTAAAATATTTTAAAAACCACAAAGGTAGACATGAGTTGCATAGTATTCACCAACCAGTGATTAAGATCTACTTAATGTATCGAATTAGCCTGTTGTGACGATACTTAATCTTAGCTTGTATAAAAACAATCTGAAGGTTCAGCTGAAATACTGAGAAGTTGAGCAGATGTGCTCTAATGCTGTTTTAACTTCAGTTATTCATTTATGTTTACTCACTATAGCTGCATTAACATGATAAAGTGTAACTCTGTGCTCTCCTGCAGGACAGCCCTCTAAATAGGAATGTGGTCTGGGAGTCCAAAAATAGTGTAGCACTAAGATGCAGGTGCCTTGCGTCACTGAAAGGCGTAGAGGGAGTGAAATAGAAGAATTGTTTGCTGGAAATACACAAAGATGGGACTAGAAGTGTCTAAGACCAATCAGATCTAGTCTAATACTTATATATTTAGGAAACTCCATAAATCACAGGAGCCCAGCGTCAGCAGGTAGGTGAGTCTAATACCTGGTAGTTGTCACTGACAAAGATGTGAACAGGGGACAGGAGCAGCTGAAGCTTTGTCTCCTTGTAGCCCTTTTTCATCTCAAAACACAGCCGCTCCAAGAAGCCGGATGGAGCTTCGGGACCCTCGCTGCTGCAGTGCTGTAGAGCCCAGATACAGTAAGCAAACATACTGAGTCATCAGCACAGACACACACTGATGGAAACCTACTGATCAAAGATAATTAATGTATATTATCGAAGGTATACAATCTGTCTACCTGATGCAAATTTACATTCTTCCATTTTTCTTTTACCAATTAAAACACAATATTTAGTAACTGATTACTATACTTTAAAAATGGCTTATTTTGTTCGTCTTACACTTGACTGTTTCCCACTGCAGTGAGCAAATGCTTCATAACCATATTCTGTGCACTAACTCTGCTCCCCACCCCTCGTTCTCAACTACTTGTGTCATCAGTCTTACCACTGGCAGCCGGCCGTGAACTTTGTAGAGGTTAATGAGCACGGTGATGTCCCAGGGCCGCAGGTCAAGGGGATGGATGTCTGAGGTTTCTTTATGTTCGCTGTCTTCCATTCCCAGTGGAGACCAGCCAAGGCCCGAGGAAGTAGAAGTGGACAACACAGGGCTCGACACGGCTTCCTCGAAGTCTGTGTACATGTCATCCTCGCCAAAATAATTTTCCTGTGAGAACAAAATATGAGGGGGATTAGAAAATTGTTTAAAAAAAAAAAGGGCAACTTTTTCATGATTTCATTCCTCTTATGCTTACTTGGTGCTTATGTTATGAAGTGTCTATTAATAAATTGGTTCAGTGACTGCATAGTAAGTCATAGTAAGAATTTCGGTACCTTGATGGAAATCAGAGCTCGGAGCAAAGGCCCATAGAGAATTATTTGAGAATCTGGTGACATTTCCATTTCCACATGAAGTCTGTCAGGGGGCAGCTCTGAGGGGTCAGTGGTTGCCCGACTGTGGGGCGCTGAAGCAGATGTGTGAGCCACTGAGGTGTGTTCTGGGGGCCGCAAAGCCGATAGCATGGATTCCTCCATCTCAGAAACTGGGAAAATAATCAGAGCGAGGTAAAACAACAGTATCTACACACGAATGTAAACAATGATGACAGATTTTAAAGAACTCATACTGAGCAGTTAGCTTACATGACTGTTTGAGTTGCTCATCAGCCTTCTGGGGATAAATGGGGTGCCAGGTGTAGTCAATGATAAGCAAAAAGTTGGGCACACTCCAGCAATCTACCCAACCAGATCTGATGTAAGGACGAGAAACACGGACACTCAGAGCACAGTCATAATGCTTTATCACCATTTCAGATGGATTTTACACTTTATCGTTTGCTTCATGACCCGTTCATCCGAGGACACAGCAGACGCAGCAAATAGGTCACGCCTGATTTCTCGGTAGCACACAGCGTGCCGGCTCAGAAAGTATTCGATCGTAACCTCCCAGGGGATTATTGGGTGTCTGACAGTGCTGCGCCTGTGGGTCATGTATAATAAATGATCTGGATGTTGGTTATCATGTACCCAGTGCACAAGGCATGTGCATGTGCTGCCTAAATAGCAAAGGATCTTTACAATCTCTTTAAACTCCCACTGACCGAGTGGTTTACACATTTGCATAACAAGCCCAGGCTCAATTCCTAGTTTGTCAACACTAATCTCACACAGCTCTAATGTGAGCAAAACACATAACCTGATGAGTTTTGACAAGTAAAGCATTTACTGTACAAAATATCACAATACAAGATAAATTTGAAGCTTGATAAATAGGTAAGTTAGCTTTTAAACCTTGCTACACATCCATACATACATCTTTGTGGGGCTAGGAGTCTAACCAGACCTTCGTCTCCTCAGTCACCTGCACCAACCCCTCTAACTGGACAGAGACTTTCCCATGACAGCCAAGAGACAATATCTCCAGTGTATCCTGGGCAGGTTTGCCACGACTGAAATACCTCATCTGGGGGGCATAGTACTCAGACACCTGAAGCACCTCAGCTGCCTCCTTTTGATGTGGAGGAGCAGCTGCTCTACTCTGAGCTCCTCTCGAATGACCGAGTTCTTCACCTTACTGCTAACCGAGAGCCACAGATACCCTTTGGTGAAAGCTCATTTCAGCAATTTCTTTCTTTCGGTCACTACCCACAGCTTGTGGCCGTACATGGAACAATAGATTGACCATTAATCGCAGTTTCTCTTTTCCCGCTCCGCTCTCTCCTCTCCACCTCAGACCAGTACAATGCTTGGGTAAGGCTTACACATATAAGAACATTTAGATAGTACAGCAGCAGCACCCCACTTCTTTATGTCATCAGAAGAAAACAACATCTGCACAGAAGGTAGAATCATTTTGGAAACAAGTGCTGTGACCAGATGCAGGTAAGAATTGAGGCACTGTATTAAAACAAAGCTCCGTGGGGAGAGAAAAGGATAACAGTTGATGACAAGAACAGTTTGCTGCCTTTTTAAAAATGTGGGTATAAAATCTTTGAGGTTGTTCCACAGCAAACAAAACAAAAAGGAAAACATGTATCACGCCATTTCTGGATTCAAATCTTAATTCATGCAGTGAATAAACTAAAATAAATAAATAAAAAGAAATGGCGTAAAGAAAAAAAAGGAGACCTCAGAATCCCCCATCACCTACTTCAAGAAATACAAACTGAAGCTTTTGGAACAGCCCGCGCATTACTCTGCTTTGAACATCACTAAAAATTTGATGGGCAGCCCTTAAACATGTGCATGCAAGACACCCTAAAATATCTCAGAACACGAGATATGCAAGTAAGAGTGGTGATATTTCCTAAATCGAGAATAGAAACACCCTCGGGGGTTAAAACAAAAAAAAAACAAAAAAAAAACAAAAAAAAAAACGGAGGGTTTGCGAGATGTGATATCTGTAAACTATCCACGCTTTTACAATTACTGTTCATGAAATAACAAGATATGACTGCAACAGTGCAAGGCTTATTTTTAATTTTTAATGTCTGTATTTACTACTTTTGACTTAAATGGCACACAACTGCAGCTTCATCTTGCATAAGATGTATTCATGCTTCTCAAAAGGTCCCTTTTCTGAGTAGAAACGAGCTCCATTAAAACAAAGTCTACTTCATGTCACTTCAAACCAACATGGCAGCAACAACTGATCAGACCACAGCATGAAAAGTGCAGGTTAGTGCTACTCTTACTTGAAATTACCACCTACTATCTTTTTACCTCAGAAGTAAGAGATGTTACGGTGGTGAGTCATCATACTCTTTGCTAACGCACTCACTTTGTTCCCCCACAACTAGAGAGAAATGATTCCTGGCCTTAACTCACTCTGCGCGGGTGATGTTCCTCCACCTCGACTTGGCGGCTTTGGGAGGAGGAGCTCCTTGATTCTCCCCCGGCATGAACATGTCTGGGGGCAGCTTCATGTTCTGGTAGTCTTTGGCCAGGGTGAGCAGGGGGCAGCGGCTCGGATGGCACTCTGGCAGGGAAAGTCGCATGTCTGTATCTTCCGCCTGAGGAGGACAAAGTACGCGAACATTAATGCACCTACACATCTTCTGGAGTCACATTTGTGAGTAAAGAGCAAATAAATCTGTATCTATAAAATACTGCTTTGAAATGTTTTTTAAACAAGAAAATCCTTTACAACTACATAAAAAAAAAAATAGTTCTCTATTGGATATTTATTTTTGGAATAAACTATAAACCGATTCACTCACCTTTAAGCTGAAGCGGGTATGGCAGGTGGTTGGAACAAACTCATTGAAAGGCAAAGTGAAGTCTATATTGAGCGTCTCGCCGCAGGCTGCTAGGTACACTATAGAAGATCAATAATGCAATTGATTAGTTTGCTGTCCTCCTAGGATTAAGTAGAGTATACATATACTGTAAGATGTATCATGACTTAATAGAGTTAAAATGCCTTGGACATTAGCTGCCAACGTTAAAGAGGTACTAAAGCGTCGATTGCCTTCGTGCTCTACCTGGATGTTTTTCTTATACTTATCTCACAGCGTAGACACGACAAGCATAAACAGCAGGTTTATTTGACACACTGTAGAACTGTATCACTGTTATTACAAAGGCTCTGTGTTATTTCAAATACACATAACTTCCTTTAAAATGACACACGCAGAAAGGTACAGGACATCGTTAAACACATTTGCACTAAATATTCAGTATGAGGTTTTTAAACTTCTAGGCTTATCTAATTAAGCATCTAAAACGCCCTATCAATCTTATCTTTTTATAACCGTACAGTACCCTTCATTTCATTTTAACTACTTTAACTTGCCGAGAATGAATGCTCGACCCGTAAAGTGACAGTTACTCAATGGCTGCAGCACCTCCAGAAAGCACAACTGCTCAAGATGTTTTTTAAACAAATTAAAAGTGATTTCTTGAAAACATTTCATTTAAAATGAACATCAGCTGTTCGGTGGATCTGTCTTACCATTCTCCTGTTGTTTGGTGGAACAGTCAATCCAGTTGTGTTGGTTTGCTGCCCAGATCATCTCAAACTGGTGGAAAAGGATCTTGAACTTCCAGGAATACGGCACAAAAGAGTAGATATCGGGGGCGCTGTCACTCGCCCAATCCTGGATCAAATCTAAAAAAGAAAGGGAAAAGAAAAAGTGATTCTCGTAGACACATTTCTTTCAAGATTGTTTGGGATTTCCTGATGTGTCAATACGCACATGGCCAAATAAAAGAATCTGAAATCTTGCTCACCAGTGAAGAAGCTTTTCTGGGCGTAGATGAAATGGTACGTGGCCTTGTACACCTCAATCTCACACTGCCACGACTGGGGCATGTTCCATACCCGGGGGTAGCTGGCTATCACGTGGAACTAAAAAATAAAAAAATGGGAAAGACAAAACAAATTTTAACCTTTGAGGCGCCTTGTGTGTATGCAACACTGGTGTCTGCTTTGGCTCCGCTCTCCTTGAATGCTGAAGGAAATGTAATAACTTTCGAGAATCTCTCCAAAACGTCAAATGAAAAGCTTCGTTGCTGATTGCCTGCTACTTACAGCCAACATCTCAGCCTCCAGAAGGGTCCTGTACTGCATGCTGCTGGTGGTGTCCACATGAAGCAGCTGACCTTTGATGGTGGGAGAGTATCCTGAAGGCAAAAGCAATCATCTTTCAAAAGCTAGACCTACGGTTAAGTTCTTGGAAACACTGTTATTTACCAAAGCTGCTTATGTTAACTTCCGGGAACAGAGGTGAGCACTGACATAATTTCATCTGCTCTGTGTGACAAATCGTTACATCTCAAAAACTATGGGTGCTTTCAAGGTGAGACAAAGGTTTGGCTGTGGAGGAGTTTTATAATGTTGCTTTAGTTCATTGTCATTCGTTTATGCAGTTTTTCAGTCGTGCTGAGGTCTGAACTTTGACTGGGCCGTTGCAACCTTGATTCTTTTCTTTTTTAACTTGTAGTTTTACAACTGTGGTGGGAATGACTGTCCTGTTGCATGACCCAGCTGTTTGATGGCCTCACATTTGACTCTAGAATACTTTGGTATACAGAGGAGTTCATGGTCAACTCTATGATTTCAACGTGGCCAGGTCTGATTGTCCTTTTTACTCAGTACAAAACAATGATTCTGAATGATAAAACCTTAACTTTACAGTTACACAAGTCCTAAAGCAAATAGTTGTTAACAATGTTCCTTACAGGCCATGACTTAACAAATGTTGGCAAGCCTCAGTCTGTGTGCAACGCACAGAAGAGAGGAGCTGAGTAGTTGCAGCTTAGCATTGCATGGTTAACCTCACATACACCAATAAGTGATCACTTTAGGCAATCATTCAGCAATCTTTAATAAGCGATTAGTCATTTACTAAATAAGGAAGCAGGAGTTGAGTTAAAACAACTGTTATTTACTCTCGTTTAAATGTCTTCATTTTGTTTTTCAAACTATTTTTATATTTGTGAAATCATTCATAAGATTAGTGTTGTAATAAGATGCATTATGTAACTAAACTTTGTATTTAAAAGTTTAGTTACAGAAAAAAGGAAAAGAAAACAATCTCTAGGTCTTAGTAAGCTGAGTAATATCACAAAACAAAAGTGCACGTAATGTAATTTTAGAATTTTTACAGTGCAATTTATAAGAATGATTTCCATAATAGTAAACCTACACTCTACACACTAACGTACCAAAGATTTTAATAGTTTAAATCATTACAGCCCCTAAATTGAATTTAAATTATATGGAGGATGTTGCACAATTTACTACATTGGTTCACTTTAAGAAAAAAATCATGTTTAGGAAAAAAGTAAATTATGATTTATTAAATAACTGCCAGCAGAAACTGCTAAATTAAATTTAGCACACTTAAACATTATTGAGAAATAGGGCTGCCACGATTAGTCGACTAGTCACGATTACGTCGACTATTAAAATCGTCTACGACTAATTTAATAGTCGACGCGTTGTTTGAAGCTTTGTAAGATCACAAAAGATGCAGGAATGAGTAGTAGGATTTAAGAGTGTAATAACTGACTGAAACAGAAGATGGCAGCACTGCGTGTACAAGGATGCCAGCTGCCGTTAAACCCCGAAGAAGAAGCTGTGTCCCATAATTCATAGCGCGGCCCAGAACAGTTGTCAACAATGGCGACAGCTAGTTAGTTTTAATATTACTCTTATTATTCTTTTTGGGTCACAAAGTAAAGTTTAACATATTTTCAGGCGAGAATGTAGCTGTGTAAACCTCAAATATCTGCTCAGTTTATCAAGACACCACGTATTTGCAAAAGCGCTCCGACGTTTTCGGAGATGTCTGTTACCCACCAGCTCGATAGCTAGCCGGGGTTCAAGGCTCACTAGAGCCAGTGAAAACACCGGACTCCCGGCAAATCGTTTTCAAACCCACTGCCGTCTTTCGCTACTCAGGTGAAACATATATGTCACTTAGATAACTTACAAATGTTATTGTTTGGCTTTTTTCAGTATTTTATTTGTTCCTGAGTAAATCGGTTTGGCTGAGATTAAAGTTATAGTTTTTACACAGCTGAATAAACGTCAAGCAGACAGCTGATTATCAGAAGTGTGAGATGCTCGAGAATATACTGTGCTGTTATATTTTAGATCGCAAGGAGCAGACGGCTCAGTTTATTAAACTCCACCGAAACAATCTGCAAATGTAATTAACATTTAATAAACTATCATTTTGTCTTTATTTTTAGTTAGCACATTCCTTAAACACTTAAAGCTGTAAGCTAATGATAGTTATATAAGAGCAGATGCATGCTGGTGCAATAAGCTGTACGTTTTATGTCCAATAGATGCATGATCTGATTAGTCAACTAATCGCAGTCGACTATCAAAATAATCGTTTCTGGCAGCCCTATTGAGAAATGAATTTGATGAATATCAATGGTAATAAATATCTGAAATAATAATAAAAACAGAGATACCCTCATCTTCATCATTAGCCATACTATAAGCAGCTTGAAGAATCCATCGCTGTACACTTAAATGAACTTCTAGTGAGATCTGATAAAGCTGCTTATCACAGTAGCAGTTCAGCCATTATTAAGTGTAAAAGATGATTACTACATGATGAGAAAACTGCTGCGTGCGTCTACATTAACCAGGGCTGACCTTGAGCCAGGGGGATATTTGCTGATGTGAACACTCATACTTTGGTCTACTGCTGTTATTTCAGTGAAACACACACTTACCATTCTCTCCCACAGTCATGGGGATGT
Source organism: Maylandia zebra (assembly GCF_041146795.1). Classification (NCBI taxonomy): domain Eukaryota; kingdom Metazoa; phylum Chordata; class Actinopteri; order Cichliformes; family Cichlidae; genus Maylandia; species Maylandia zebra. Next base: position 13,408,210 of record NC_135185.1, read on the forward strand.
TGACTTCCAGGTAAGAGCCTGCACCTACATTCACATGAATGGCATTGGTTTCCTAGTAACAGGGATGAAGACGTATCAGAAGAGAGAGAAAGCAAGCAGCAATATCATACATGCTGTCAAATTATGAGTGGGCGCTTCAGAGAATAAAAATACAAGAAAGAAAAACATCACCTAATCTGAAGAGAAATGTGTTCAAAAGATGTAATAAAATGACAATCTTTCCTGACTCAAGCAATTTTAGGCTTTTATTCAACGTGTATTAATGGTGTTATTTAGTATGCACTTCACATGCTTTGTGAAGATCCCTGCACTGCTCCAGGAAGAAAATATGAAAAAGCATAAAACATGAACCAATATCAATAGCTCAAACATGGTGAGATATAAAGACAAAGACCAGGAGAACAGCAGGGAGACGAAGACAGATCAAAGAGTTTGGCAGGGGGAAAAAAAGCAGACAGGAGAGAGAGCAAGAGTCACCCTGTTTTTGGTGAAAAGCAGATCGATGGTGGCGTCAGCAATGATGTTCATGCGAAGCTCGAAGGCCTGGATCTGCCTGGGTTTTCCCGGCTGTGCCACCTCAGTTGCCTTCATGGCCTGGTAGTCTGCAGGCAGGAAGAACTTCCACAGACAGTCCCTGAAGAAGGTAAAATCATATTATAGAGCCAAGTCTAAATACTTACAAGTGTGAACTAATCATACCATCGGGGTGTTAGAATAAAAGACTTGATGACACCCCCCCCTTCAGCCAGTTTCTACTGGCACATCTCTAAACTAAACTGTCCAGTAAATCAGGAGTTTTCTTTCTGTCATCAATCAAAACCAAACCCAATCAGTTTTGATTGGCTGCCTTCCAGAAGCCAGCCCTCTACAAATACTGAAGCTGGATTTAATTTCTTTCCTGGTTCGTGAGCAATAGGTCATCATCTCAAACACATTCATTCATGTTTTAGTTGGAATGAAATCTAAAATATGGAAGTGCATAACGACCCTGAAAACAACTTCAGCAACCAAGCAACAAAGAGCTTTTTATGTGTACACAGGAACAGTAAGGATTTCACATAATGTTCAGAGATTTAAGGCAATAAAGAGATGGACACAACATCAGTGCGCAGCCTACTGCTTGCAGACATTTTTAATGCCTAGTACTTTGTGATGGCCTCCACAGACAATCTCCAACTTCTTGGTGTGCAGCTGATGACGCTTTTACTCGGTAGCCTTGGTGAGCTCAACAACACATGAAAAGGAGTTACGCTCCAGTTCTCCAGTTCATACCACATCACTGTAAATATGCTTGAAAGTATAACTGAGCCAGGATTAATATGTCTGGGCAGCTCACCCAAGGAAATTCTGTGTGTGCAATAATAAGTTTGTGGTATTACAGTGACAAAATCCTGAGCAGGACCTGTATGAACTACAATTAAAAACAGAGATGTCTTTAAAACTAATACCTCCAACTGTCAGCTTGTACTCTAAAAACCTATTAGTTCAGGTTTCATGCTGATTTTGTTTTGTCCATCTGTGCTCACCTCTGCCGGTCTGCCCAGGGCCCATAGTTGAAGTCAGTTCCTTTCCCACAGACGATGTCCAGACCCCAGCAAGGAGGCAGGTCCTGCAGCTTATCATCCTCACTGCTCGTCTCTGCTTCCTCGCCACTCTCCTGCTCGACAGGAACCAGACCTGGACACATACACAGTGAAAACGTCAAAACCTGGGTATCAGCAGAAGGCTGAACAAAAATACACAACTGCACTAAAAACAATCAAGAATATACTTTAATAGAGACAGCATACTGGCTGGCAAATTTTACATTTAGTGTCAGCAGCTATCAGTTATTCATGTTAATGTCTTAGCACAGAAATCTCAGCGGATGTGTGCATGCATGAGCTTACCTGGTTCATCTTGGTAATAGTAGATGTCAACATCATTGGACTGCATCACAACAAAGCCCTCTCCCATCAGTCTGGGGGGTCTAGATGAGAAATTCACAAAATGACAATTCGGGGGCAAATATGTTAAACAGAGACTTGGAACTCTGTGGCCTATTCTTCTATACTGTAAACCCATGATCTTTAATGCAATGCAATTCAGTCTCAGTGTACTTGAAGGAGCGACATTCACTTGGCAGCGTAATTGAGTAAAAAACAGCAGTCATTAAAATAAAATTATTCCAAGGTAACAAAAATCTTCTACTTGTGTTTTGTACAAACTAGATGAAAAATACAAACCCAGTCTCATCCTGTCTGTTCTTAAGATTCACACCATAGATATGCATGCGGCAGGATAGATGAGAAGCACTACGGAGAACTAGCACTAGTCATTATAATATGCTTAAAGAAATACGTGGAAATAAAGAAATAGGATATTCTTCAAGCCGAGTTATTTTTTGGGCTACAACTCCTCTAAAAATGCTTTGAGGTAAAAAGTTTTATTATCAACAACACTGTAAACAGAGAAATACTGTTTATGTGCTTATCTTTGTTAGATGACTTGAACTCACTCGTCATTCTGCATGCCCAGGTAGCGAGGACTGGGAACCAGCATGACCCGCACATTCTCCAGTGAGCCTTTGACAATGTGCATGTACTGGTCCAAGTGGCTGGAGGGAGGTTTGGTGGCATACGTCAGGCAGGCATCCTCAAAGTTCATGCACAGAGTCTGTGGAAGGTAGTGGTTCCCAAATGCTAAGCGGCCCTACAAGACAGCAAACACACATTATTTTTTTATTAAATTGTATTACATGCCTCTAAAAGGTTTTGAGATGTTCTTAGGTACTTACAGTGCTGATGTTAACTTTGATGACGGGAATGAGGGACCGCCAAGATGATGAGGGATCCTGACTTTCAGCTTTAATGTTGACACTACACAAGAAACAGAAGACAGTTTCACAATCTTTAAGTAGAGGTGTGATTCTAGTCAGTTCAACTAATTTGACTGTCAGCAGGAAACGACAGTAGCTCTGTTCTGTCTGCACTTCTAATCCACTTGGTAACAACAGATAGAAAAGGGTGTGACATTATGCAACTTTTTCAGCAGCTGTTTATCATTCACAACCACTGAATGTGCTCTTTCACTCATTTCTGTTCTGCTGAACTGAAACCATACAGACATGCTGAGAAAATATAAAAAGCTGTACTCCCAAAAATGTTATCACAATTAAAAAACAAAATATACACTTTTTTTTAAAAAGGTAAACAAGCATTTAGACTGTTGCATGTGTTCTTTTTGTTTCAGATATAGCTAAAAACTGACAAATCATCCAAAGACATTTTTATTTGATTTTAAGGTAACACAACTAGAGCAATTAACAACTTAGAAACTTCAAATAAGACTCATGTCTTACAAAGAATTTTAACACTGGATAAAAAGCAAAGTTGCCCGATGATGCCGTAGTTATACCTTTCCAGTGTCTTGTTTCTGTCCTCTCGCCCCCTCTCTTCATCTTTTTTGGGCCTTTGAAGCGTGGGTTCCAGTCCAAAGGTCTCCTGCAGTCGTGCGTAGAGGTCAGTCCGGTTATAGACATGGAACTCAAAGCCGTTGACAGTCACGTAAAGCCTCGTCTCTGCCTTGGGATCTGATGCAAAAACAGAGACAACTCAGAACTCAAGGTGATGTTGCCACATGAAACTAACTCAGTTAGAAAAGTTGCATCTTGATAGTCAAACATAGATAACCCAAGATTTCCAATATATACATATATTTTTTCTGTGGTGGACTAACATATGCATTTAAAAGTTTAATCTAAGCAGTCATCAAATACTTCTCTACTCACCATGTTGTTTCTGTTTTGGATTATACATTTTCCACCAACGAAATATGAGAAAGCCATCCTGTATCCTGTAACACACACAAACAACAATCAGCATGCAAATTATAAGATAAGAGTGGGACGGATGGAGGAGAAGCAACAACAGAAACATCGGTCAGATTACCTGATAGACATGTCTTGGTTGATGTAGTAGACATCTCTGAACATGACCTTCCCTGACAGAACAGAGAAGGAGAAGGAGCCTGTGCACAAAGGCAAAGTTGAACAGTGTAAGCATGTTTTAAAATGGCAACATAAAGTGTTGGTTTTACTATTAAACCGTACTAGTAACATCCTGCAAATTTCTTTGGATTTGATTGCAATGTCTTCAATTCAAGCTTAACCAGTTAAATGAATCATTACAGGTGTGGGATTAGAGCTCTGGGTAGCTCCCCAACTGGGTCTAGACTGGGTCTAGAGAGTATTTTAAATTCAGGGAATTTAAAATAGAAAGTAGCTCGTCCACAGAAGGACTGGTAGCTCCCCTTACGATAAGGGTTCAGATCGCGCGAACAGGTGTGAAATGTGTGTGTTTAGTTAGTTAGTTTGTTTTAATCAATTTTAAATCATGCTTTTTATTTGTTTTTGTTTCTAATGTCTCTGTAAAGCACTTTGAATCACCTTGTTGTTGAATTGTGCTATACAAATAAATTTGCCTTGCCTTGCCTTACAAAACTGCAATTACAGAATTATAAAAGCTCTGGTACAATAACAGCAGCATGGGTGTTGCTGGGATATTTAATCGCACTTTCACTCTTATCAAAGAGAGAGAGAAAAAACACCCCAAAAACAATCTTAATTACGATCTAAATCAGCAAGTGGGTCTGAGTCTGTCACTGAGTGAGAAGGATGAATTTGATTTCCTGTTAATAATCTCTTTTGGCTCATAGCATGTCTTTCTCAGTTTCAATTACTTCATGCAAACAGAGCGACAGCACCTGAGTGCTTCATGCATTATCATCCAATGTAAAGCTTCCTCACACTGGTGAAATTCCTTTCCACTGACTGACGAGACAATGTCTAACTCGCTCCAAAAATCCACACAGAACCACAAAGGCTAATGCCTTCCTGTAAATTCATGCAGGATTGAGTTGAAGCTAAATGATAGCGAAACACACCTGAGGCATGTTTGAACCTGCTTAACACCTGACACAAATATGTCAGTAAAAAGTATACATTCTCTTTATCTGGATAGAAAAGTCAATCGCAAACAAAAGGGTGACTGCTCAGTTTGTACCAGCATATGTTGGCAAAGAGATGTCAACTACGCCTTGCTCTTCTCATTAAACTTTCATGCTGCCTTTGTTGTCATTTTGCATTTCTCATTCATGCTGTCAGTCAGGTTCAAGTTTGTGTTTAATTGATATGCGTTTTTGAAAGAGAAGCTCACATCCTAAAAACTAAGTAAGGTTTCATTGGATTGTGGATTGTGTCACCCATGTTTAGAAAGTCTGGTATTGTTTGCTCAGATGCTGTGGATATAATCACTGAGAGAACCTGGCTCATCATGAAATATTCAGCAGATTGAGTTAACGCCTTCAACTGAACGCTTCCTCCTCCCTATTCATCACTGTGCGACAGAGCTCCTGATGAACACACCGATGTGAATGTAGCCATCCTTGTAGAGTCTGTTGATGATGAGGGTGAGAATGAGGCCAATGTTGCGTGAGTTGTAATAAGTTAAATAGATAATCCATCCACAGGACAGAATGGTGGCTGAAAGGGGAAAGAAAGAACATGATTTCAGTCAGTAAAATTAATTTTAAGAGTTACAGAAGCTTCTGTCTGCTTGTAAACATAACAATTTAGTAGGCCAACACTTTCAAATATAATCACAATGCTTGATTAATCTCTGTTGGGTCAAATTCTGCAACAGCACAGCATGAGTACTAGTAACACATTAGGAACCCCACCTGAAAGTACTCTGTTTCCTTAGGCACTATAATTGGTAATGCAGATGGAATTCATATACACTCCATTTCACCTGCTTTAGTGCAAATTCAGGTGAACCTGCTCTTCTCTATAAAAAGATGGGGTATATATTCCTTAATGACTGAATCCAGATATGGATTAAGCTTAAATTCAAAGGACACCTGCTTTTAAAACATTTATCTAGGACTATACTCAGTCCTAGAGCTCAGTACAGCAAAATGTCCAACATGTCAAGAGAACACATAAACGTACTGTAAACTGAGCTGAATCATTGCTATGCATTCAACACCGAGTATAAAGGCCAAAAAAATGCCCTTCGTGTGCAGTGAAGTGAATTAAATTGCACTCTCATAAAGATGCATTGACTGAAATAATTTTACTGCTGCAAAGCCAATATTTGGAACACATACAAATTAAGTGTCTCCATAAAAATTTTAACTACTGACCAACAAGAAGCCAGATGAAGTTGGAATCATGCTTGGTAAGGAAATTATCCAGATCCACAAAGCTGGGGAAGGTGCTTTCATTGGTTTTGGCAGCATGTCCATCCATGGCTACAGGCTCGCAGTCAGGTGTCTAAAACTGAAATGATCAAATGTCAAATTAGTTTCACTGGCACATGAACATGTTTAAGTATGCAATGAACTACATCACTGCAGAGAAAGACAAATACTATCAATAGTGACTTGTTATAACCATCATGCAGATTAATACAAGATTAAACTTTTTTTTTCCCCTTTAGAAACGTCTCTGCATCCGCACAGCTGCCTCCTCGGGGGGTGAGTCAACAACTTAAAATTATTCTTGGAAATCACAGGAACTGTTTTGGTACATAGAGTTCCAGATTTCCAGAGGGGCCTTCCACTTTCTCAGTGCACAATTTGAAAGCCAGCATCTGTGGAAGCACGGGATGGTATTAGTGGTCACTACATGAACATTTTGCACATCCGTGAAGAATAAATTCTGAACAAGCTTTGGAAGTTTTAAAGAAATACTGGCATCCAGATGTCTTTTGTAGGCAATGGCTTGAAACTTGTTCAAACTATATTCTAGATGTTATGAGTCTGAACTGCATGCCTAGACTTATTAAGAGCTGAAAAGTTTAGACTCATTGTGAAAAAACAACAAAGGAAGTCCTGAAGAGCAACTAAGATCCTGTTTACAGTCTTGCTAAAATCAGCAATAATGCAAAACACTAAATATGTCTGTCACAACTGCACCACACTCAAAATGATTATTAAAAAAAAAACAAAAAAAAAACCCGATGATAATAATAACAATAATAATTAAGTTTCTGGCTCTAATATGTTTTCCTTTAAAATTCTTTAATATAGAGTTTAAATAAGTCAAAATTTTTTGCTTTTCTGCTTTTATTTCCATTTTATAGTGTCTTAACTATTTTGCAAACTGTGTCGTACATAATGATAAATGTGCGTTATCAAAACTGCTGCATCGACACAGCAAGTTACATGTTAGAACTACACTATGTCTACACTGGCAGGGCTGCATCATATTTGGCATAAAATTTGCATCACAAAATCTGGCAGATTAATTTGCAAATATGATTCTGTAAAAGAGAAATAATAAACAAGATTGGCGGGCAAAAGGATCATTGCTTGTTTCATCTTATATCCTGTGGTCATATCCCTCCAAGTTATAGTTCACATCCCTGTAGACATGAAGCAAAGATGCAGCAGACATTTTCACACATTAGAACATAACTGTCTGAGTCCATTGGGACTCATGTACAGACAGGCAAGCCCAAAGCATGAAAATAATAAAATTAGCATTAGTTATTAGTATATAGTTAACTTACTGTGAAGTTTTTTTTTTTAAGATTTCAAACCAGTCACATAATGCATATTTCCAGTACATTACAGTACAGTACAGTATGCATAACATGACGCACAATCATAATTAGGAAAATGCGTAACTACTTTGCATGTTGTGGCTCGTTCAGTTATTTGTATTTGCTTCAATGATTATTAGTGACAGGAGGCTGGTGAAAGGCTCATGTGTGCCCGTGTATGCTGTGATCTCAGTCACCCCATGCTTAAAGGCTTCAATACTGTACACACAAACACAAATCCTCATCTAATCCACCCCAAACATTGTTGGCTGTAAAACCAGTGAGATGAAAACAATCCCAGCACAATTTCCAACAGAAAACACAGTTTCTAAAAGTTTCTTTCTGACAGATACTACATGTAACTACATGTGTTTGCTTGTCACATTTGACAGACTTTAAATTAACGGACGTTTCTGATCTCACATGGACCTGCTAGATGCTAATCCTGCTGTGGCTGTCGGTTTCTCTTCTGAAGCAAATTATAAGGAAATGGGCAAAAGATCCTTTAGGTCATTGTGTTCAAACCTGCCCACATTCCAGAATCTTACTTCCTGGCTAGCCTACCATGATTCCTTATCATAAAGCTTACCTCACTCTTCTGTATATCCAAAACACACAGAAAGAGTACTAACAGCGAACAGAAAGAGAGATTATATTTCTCTCATATTAGCTTCTCTTCAGTGGCTCCCTTTTAAATCGAGAAGTGATATTAAAAAAAAATTTCCTTCTAACATACAATTTCCTCAATGATCGTGTTCCCATCACATTAAAGTCATCATAGCATTACATTATGATGATGCACTGAGCACTTCTTCTCCCCTCTCATCTTTTCATATCACTCCTGGTGTGAGATTTACACTCTCATGTTAAAGCAAAGTGTTAATACATTAAAACGCCAAACCTCTCTAAAATACTTTAATTCACACCATATTCTGACATGCATTTCCAGCTAGTACAACTACGACTTTCGCTGCTATTTTTAAAATCAAATGAAAAAAAAAGGGATCAACTTGACTTGATAAACCACAGAACATATAACCACTTGCAAAGCTAAAACATAGACTCTACACTGTTAAGAGTAAATCACATTTTGCATGGTTGTCTGAAGCATTAATTTAACACAGAAGTCTGAATGATCATCAGCCATCATGATGTTTAAATCATATGTTTTTAAAAAAAACAAAAAAACAAAAACAAAACTGTAATCTGGAAATACCCAGACTACGTATCCATTCCTGTAAGGCAAGTTCAGGTTTTACAATCTAGCACATGATATGAGATGCTGGCTTTCAGGAAAGATCAGCGTTGGCAATCACTGACTCATAATTGTTTTCTGCAAGCTCAGTGTTTTCACTTTAGGTTCATAATGGTGACTAGATTACAGCAAGAAGTCATCATCTGAAGTAAACAACACCCATCAGTCTTTAGTTTGTAAACAACAATTATGTTAACTAACTTTTTCATGCCAACGACCATTCAATGGGCACACTGAGCAGAACTACTGCATAATTCAGTACATGGGTGGGGGTGGGGGGGGGACGACGACGACACCCTTCTATTCTTCATTAAAGAGGTGCATTATAAACATATACACATTTTTACACAATGAGCAAATGTACAACACACTGGGATGTCTTAAGAAAAAAGTGCAATTTAAGTCTCTTTCTATACTTAGTGAGTCTACTGTGACTGAGCGTTCATTACAATTTCATATCCTAGTGGATAAATAAAAGTACAAAACCCTGTTATAACTACACAGTACTTTTTTATGTCCAATTCAAACCTTCTAAATAGACTGAAAAAAATACTCACTTACTGATATAAAAGTAACTCATAAGCATGCGGGCATGAATTATCAGCCACAGATGCACCTGTTCCTAACATCATTATTTTTATTTAGGAGGGATTATAAATGCTAGCTTGTGGTTGGGATTCTGACAACAAAAAAAACAAAGGTACACAAACAATCGAGGCGCACTGTCCCATTGCCGTAGTTGAAAAAGGCTATACAGAGAATCCATAGCTAAGATGACTGGCAGATTAAAAGCCCCAAAATATGTGCATTAATTTGATTATCAGCATTATATTAGCGCACACAGGTAACCAAAGAGCAATTAAGACGTTTAACCCAAATAAATGTCGGACTGCAAGATGAACCGAACGTGGCAAAAAAAATAAAAAATAATGGGGAAGTTGTCTGTCAGTTTGCCTTTGTTGACAGAGGTAATGACATACATAAAAGGACATCGCTGCATCATTTTATAGAAGGCCAGGTGTGAAACGATTACTCACTCCAGCTCAGTGTAATCTGGAATCCAGAGACACCTGAAACTAACCACACACCTAGCTAATCCCAAGTCTTGAGCAATTTCCTGAGCATTACCTACAACAAACAAAAACTGTTGTTGAATTTAGCTTATCTTCCTATCTTCTTTTTAAACATTCGTAGCAAAAGTCTGAGTTACTGATTTGTCCTCTGCAGTCAGCCTCCTTCTTTGCTAATGACGTATTAAGCCATTAATTTAAGAGCCGCTCAATATCATAACGTTAGCACTGAGGTTAGCTAGCATGCTAATGACAGCAGGCCGCGCCCTCCAACTTCTCCTTTTCTGAACTGTCAAAACAAAACAGCTGGTGTTCCTTACATACCTTAATATCCTCAGTAAAGAATGGGCTTTCATCTTTGCTCCAGTTAGCCCGGAGTTTCTGTCCTTTAGTAGTGTCGGAAATGACCACAGCTAGCATCCCCGGTGTGTACTATTTACCTGCCAGGCAGACGACCAGTTAGCATCTCTTCCTGTTGTGACGAGACCGGCCACAAAAACTACCAATAGGAAAAAAGAGCCAAGGCAGCTTCTGACCAATTAGATGAGAGCGTGACACACAGCTGACAGACATTCTTCCTGCCTCCCAGCGTGATTGTATTTGTGACAATGGTGTTTGACGTCGTATTGGTTACATAAAATCGATATACCGTAACATAAAAATTACTTCATGCATTAAAATAATACACACATTACTCTGTGAGTTGCTAGAGTATTAAACAAAGAGCACATACTGATCAGAGATGCTTATATTTTTCATAAATGATGACTTTATTTTTGTCGGTTTCTGATTAGTTTTCATTATCTTGAATTTGTTCTTCATTTTTTAATCACTACAACAACAACAACAAAAAAAAAAAAATAATAATAATAATAATAATAATAATACAATATTGAATTTAATGTATTTTTATTTTTCCAGTTGCCTAGTCCTCTGTTTTTGTGAACTATAACTTGAACATCACTCTTCACGGATGGTACCTACCTTCAAGCTGTTCAGTGCATTTAAATATGCACTGAACCTCCTGCTAATTCAGTTTAGCTGCACAGATTGCTTCAGAATGCCATGAAACATATACTCAGGTATCATGTATTTGCAATATTAACTACACTTCTTGCACTATGTTGTTTCCTTCTGTAATCTGGGCTCTACCTTCTTGCACTAAAAGCACTTTAAAGTTAGGTACACTGATACACTGCACTGCTTCTAGGGAGTGATGTGTTACACCCTTTGTTGTGTGTTGTTGGCAACAATTGGCAGACAATTTCCTATCAGCTGTGTTGCTGATATGACTACAATCAACTTGAATTTACCTTTAACAGCATTGCTTGTGTTTTTAGTCAACATTTGAACATTGTTAGATGGTTATAAACAGGTATATTGCACTGCCAGCTGAGTGCAGGCTATTCCGGAGAAGTATACTAATACTTTATTTCCTGGCATCTCATCAAAACAGAACGTGTAATGTGTAGGCTGATCACGCCAAGACTTCAACACTATACATTCAGCCTGTCCCACAATCTTAATTAGATTTTTTGGTTGAAGAAATTCTTTCTAAATTATATTACAGTGTGTTGAGCAGCACAGCTCCTCTATGCTAATTCTGTGTCTTGGGGATGGTGAAATATTTTAGTCAAAAGAATTATAACAACTTCATATTTATTCTTCCAGACCTTTCAACAATTCTCTTCGTTAGATTTGTAAATGGTCCCAAAATGGTTTTATAACATTTTTCTGTTACAAACTTACAAAGAATGTTTAAAGTAAGACATTCTCTAGGAATATATGTAATTTTCTGCCAAGTTGTTATATTAACTTTGGATATTTTTGCTCTTATAGACTATGGCAATATCTGCACAGTAGAAAATGACTGACATTTGAGCAGTTTGGGGATGTTGTAAGAAAAATATTGCAAAAGCAAGCAGCAGGTAGTTCACATGATGAAGAGCTAGTTTAAATGATTATACTGTTTCCCCTTCTTTGTATCTGCAGTCCAGAGATTGAAAGCTAAATTGTAGGCACTAGAAGAGTATTCTGATCTCTGTATCTCTGAATTTTGAAAAGGGAGAATTCAATTTAGTGTGATGAATTTTTGTTTTTATGTTTTTATGTATTTAACCTTTCTTGTATTGTATAGCTTTATGTACCCTGTCCAGGGACTCTGAATGTGAATTAGAAGGTCCGAAGAAATCTGCCATGTTCCCATGTTAGACTTTTATACCGATGTTCATTATGTGTCAGTCAATCTATGTGTTTAGCAGATTGTTTATAAAGTAGTTACAATAAATATAATAAATTAGAACAATTCAAAAATGTAATCACTTTATTCAAATACATTTGCTTCTGTAGGGATCATGAATATTATTCAAAATTTCATGGCAAAATTAAATCATTTTGTAGCAAAGTGTTTTGAAATAATGACAGATTCCGTTCCCATAACTAAACCGTGCTGGTCTTCACTTCTTCTTGGAGAATTGCTTCCTCCATTTTAACCAATATTATGAAATTGTTAATAATATTTGAACCTTAAGTTGATGAAAATGCTTCTAGCCTGGGAGCCATAACAACAACAATAATAAAAATAATAATACTAAAAGAGAAAAACAAGAAGCAATTTGATTCCTGTTATATTAAAAAATAAAATAAAAATTCAAAAACACCAGAAAACAGTACAGGCCACAACTCTTTGTTATCTCCAGGAATTGCCTGAACTCTTGGGTATTGTTTAATGTAAGAGGATGTTGTCAAGCCTTCCTCCAGTCACAACAACAAAGCCTCCCCAAAGAACACGTGGGAGTCGCTTTACCGCAAAGCTTGCAAACATCAGGTTCAAAGCTCTTCCCTGCCAATCAAGCCCTTCCCACAAGACCAGCCTATTTTTTGCCGTAGCTTTAACGGAAACCCGCATCTCACACAAATCCTTTTTCCTGTCTTGTGAGTGTTATTTCACCTGAATTCCTGAAGGATGTCCGTGGTATCGCAGCTACAAATACTATATTAGTAATTAACAGCTCCTTCACTTTTGCTTCATTACCCTCTTGTTTTTAAACATGCAGCAGTTCAAGGCTCTCTAGAGGACACGTAATTAGACTTTTCTTGCATGAGGCAATTACAGAAAGGCTATGAACTTCAAAATTGTCTTTTTTTTCCTCTAATGGTTTACAAAAAGCAGATTTTTTTATTTTTAAAGATGGTCCAATCTAAAAGAAGCTGCACTTAGCTTACGAAGGCCTCCACTTCAGGCCTCATTCTCTGACACCATTGAGCAGTTTTGCATTATTCAAATGTCATTAATGTTATTCAGCAAGAACATCTTGAAACACACAGACCCACTGGTGTTTACTGTATCCGCTTGATTGATCAGCCATGTGTATTCTCAGGGTCTTAGGTAAGGTGCGGCTCTCTTTGCATACTGAAGACCTCCACTCGGTCTCATCAGAGTATCAGATTTCATTGTGAACACTTTGCCTGATATTATAACTTGGATTTATTAACCACTTCATCTCAGGAAATCAATTACTGACTGGCTAAAGTACACTTGGCACACTCAGTTACATCGAGGACTCTCGTGTTCATCAATCAGTCAAACTGAGCTTGCCAGTAAAAATCATAGTGATGTTTGGGAGCACTTCCAAAAGCACAGTTGTAAAACTTGCTGATGAGAGAGGCCCCAGCTATCAATGGTGCATATACATTCCCAATAGATGGGATTGCACTCTCAGCTATATTCAGCTTTGCTTTAAACAAAACAATGATGCACACATTTGGAAACGATCTAAAAACAAGTACAGCTGCAAGCTCATTGGTCATAATCCAATATTTTAATGGTGCCAGCATATCGGGGGCCGTAATACTTTGCAAGACATTTCATTACTATCCATCCAATAATGCCAAGAACTGCAAATGTTCTACTTTCCAGCAGAAACTGAGGCAAAGTCAATAAATGAAAAGTATGACAAAAAGGGCCCAAAGTGTAAGAGGCTCCTGCAGGAATGATACCTCCTGCAGTGCACTGTCCTGAGTTTGAATCTGCAGGTCAGCTGGGGGCTTTCTATGTTGAGTTTGCATGTTCGTTTTATGTCTGTGTGGCTTCTTTCTGCGTATTCGAGCTTCCTCCCACAGTCCAAATACATGTCTCGTTAACTGGTGAATCTAAATTGGCTGTAGGTGTGAACATGATCATTAATGCTTTTGGTCGTTCTGCATTGGCCCTGTGATGGACTTCAGCAAATTCTTCAGCGTGTACCCTGCCTCGTGCCCAAAGCTGTGATAGACTGAAGGCCCCCACACCTTATGTCCCTGAAATTGATACATGGTTAAGAAAGGTAATAATTGGACCCTGCAGATTGTTATTTTTTTATTATCACGTCTGCTGCTGCACACTATCCTGCCAAAACAGAACCGGCTCTGCACATGCACCAGCTTCATCTCCTGGGAACACCAGGTGTTTGCACACTATTTTGTGAAATTCCACACTAAAGCTTATGGGATATATATGTCTGGCAGATATTAGTAGTTGCCCGGCACGGCACAGCATAGCTAAGAGAAGCATCGAGTTTATGATGAGAAGCTGATAAAGTCCTCTGCAAGAACAGACACCTTAAAAAGCTTCAGCTTCAGATTTTTACCCAGTCAGTTGCAGAAGAGTTTAATTTCTTTGTCTCTTTAAAGGTTAATATGAAATAGAAAATGAAAATATATCGATAAGCTAATCATTGTAAAATACATTTGGACATAAATACACATTTGCAAAATTAACCAAAAGTATTGAAATAAAAACTGCTGAAACTTATTAACGCTGTTTTTGTTAAGGAGCATGAAAAACGAAACATCTCAGCTTTTAAACCTATCAGGGACCTTCAGCTTTCAGACCTTAATTTTTGAGGAACTTGGAAGGGCAAAGATTTACAACCAGATACTTCTTTGTTTGTTATTACTGTTTTTATTATTCATGAACTAATGTACACAAGTTAATGTACAATTAGACAAATAAAAAAAGAATTCCAATATGCAAGTACAAAGAAAGTTTAAGATTAAAAATATAATAAAAATGTAATATGGCGCAACATCGAGTAAGCTTATTACAGAGCCACGCAAACAAGATTTTAAGACAAAAGCAAATTTAGGGTTGCAGTAAAGCTGGGCATTTCCAACAATCCAATAACTAGGCAGTTACTGTGGAAGGAAATAAAAAAAAAAAAATCTATTTTACATACAACTGGGAAATGCATTCAGTAATGGCAACTAAACACACACATTGAGTCTGTCAGGAGGGATTACGAGGAGATTTCATTTTGTCTTTGTCCATACTGAAATATGGGCGCCTTGATTACATAACCTTTCTGTAAAGTCAGGCAATCGACACCGCTCACATTAATTGAACAAAGATAATTAAAAAAAGAAAAAAGGCAAGTGTCAGAGGTTCAAAGGTCAGCGGAGGCTGTTGCACGATGCAGGCAGGGAAGAAACGAATAACTCATGTTTGAATAAATATCATTTTAAATTAAATTGTAAACATCCCGGTGGACACCTAAGCCAATTCTAACAATAACTTAATGGAGATCTTCTATTAACAGAAGGATGAGAAAACACTAATACTCCATCCTACAGAGAAACAGCCTACTGAAAACATACTGACAGTATTCTTGATCAAGATAATATAACACAAGTTTAATAGTGATGGCTCATAACAGCAGCAACAATCAGTCTGATAAAGGCGTAAAAGGAAGGCGAAGACTACTTCTTTCAGTAAAGCAGAAACAGACACAGCACATATGGTAGCCTTGCATCAACGCGCATGCTTTCATGTAACAAAGTCACCAACCTAAAACGATACAAAGTGCGAGTGAAAGTTAAAAGCTCGTGAGTACATCTCGCTCCTGCATGCTCGTGTAGAACGGTTTCCCGAACACAAACGAGTGAAGTCCGGCCCTCAGCTTCTCAGCGAAGGCCATCACGATGTTCAGGTCTCCCTCCACCATCAGATCCAGGTCTGTCTTTAAGTTGCGCAAAGACCGAAATGGCTTCTTCCCTTTTTGCCTGCGGAGAGAGACGTGGACACGTTGAAGTATAATGCAACTGTTAACCTATAAAACTCAGGGTTGGGGGACTTGCATTAGCCTTTAGTCGGGCTGCAGCTGTGCACAGGAATGCCATGCCATGATGAATTATGTATGCTGCTAAAGCACGCTACCTGAGCATAAACAGCCTTGTCAAGGCACCTGTAAAATAGTATGCCCTTAGACCTCAGGCTGTCGACGGCACCATAAACAAGACTGGTTTTATGCTTTCACACGAGCCCACAAATTATGGTTTTGCTTGTGTAGTTAGTGTCGTCTCTGGAGTGAGATATATTTGGGCGGTTTTTATGCATTGGAAGGAGTAGGCTTCAAAATAATTCATTTGGACTCAGTTTAAGCATTTTGGACAGGAGGGGAGCAAAAATCAAAGTAACTATTTGTAGAAGCAACGGGAGTTGGGGAAGGTCAGTCAACTGTTGTGGAGCACAGAAGGAGATGAGTCAAGCCCAGATGGAGCGATGACCAGGTCACCACCGGGTGGGAGGCATGAAACAATTCAGCGAGCCTGAGGAATATGGTGGACTTTAGAGTCTCAGATGAATTGAAGGGCTTAAGAAGGCGCTTCTGGACACGAACCAGAGATGGGTGAAATAAGCCTGATGGGATCAGAGTGTGACTGGACATACAATTATGTCCCCTTTTATTTATTTATTTTCTTGACCAAGCAAAAGGGGGAGGTAATTAAAGCATATAGTGAGCATAAAGCTTCAGTACTGGTTTCAAACACGCGCTGCCTTAATTAAAGCTTTAGTATGGAACGAGGCCACCATAAGCCACCAGGTCACCTTGCAACCTGGACTAGTGTCACATTTCTGTGGCCGGGAGGTAAAAGAGATACGAGAAATTATTTTCAGGGATCAAATGGCGATCATAAAAACATCATTTAGTGTTTTGATTATGATGATGGGAGGAAAATGCAATTTCCAGAGCCCTTTCAGAGGTTTAGCTGTGGTAACCTGTGAAGGTAACGCAATGTCTGTGCACCATTTCCTCTCAAAAACATTATTCATGCACTACATAGATGGGGAAGCTGTCCTTCTGGGAGGATGCTGAAGATTTATCACGCTGTGTGGCTACAAAGTCGGCCTCTCCCCAGTTTCCTCCTTACACATATTATAGCTGAAATTATTTTCCTCTCTTTATTAATAAATCATGTTCTTTTAAAACACATTCTGCAGAGAAAAGCCAATGCTAATATTGGAAAGGCTGGCACAAGCAAGCATTCAGTATTCTTTCTGATAAATTACTTCTTCAGCAGAAGAAAAAAGATCATATCTCTACTAACCGCCCCCAGCAGATACATATGTGCAGATGTCATAAAATTTCTTCATTCACCATTTTTCGCACTCTTGTGTGGCAGCACTTAAAATTTGTGTCTTCAAGGGTGTAAAGAGTAGTACACCGCAGGAATCTTTGGTTTCTAAATGCATAAGATGTATTCTATTCATGTTTCAGCCCTCTTTGTCACAGTTTGTTGGATCTGCATTAAAGCTCTGATGCACTATATTCAAGGAAGGGCACAAATTGCCTCAAAAGTGAATCAATCTTTTTTTTTTCCTTCAGCTGAGCTATCACAATGTAAACACATTTTACTGCTGCTTAACTACAGGACAAACATGTTGTGCTCTCCACCGCATACAGGCACACTATTTGAAGATATGGGGTAAAAATGGAAGATGGGAAGTTATTCAAACTCATCAGTGTTCAGCAGCTTCCAAATAACCTAATTTTCAAAAAGTTGGGCCACTGTTTAAATATAAATGGAGTGAAGTAAATGTGAAGGTACCAGTTATACAGAACAACTTTCCAACTTTTCTGGAAAATAACTGGAAAAGATGAGAAATGTCTAATTCAACACTGATAATAATGTTTTATGTAAAGCAATAAGTGGCTGTTGTTTTAAAGATGGGCCCAAAAGTGCCTCCAACAGATAACACAGTGGAGAGCTGACTGGAAAGGTGGGGAAAGAGAGCGGGGGAAGACATGTAGCAAAGGGTCGAGGGTTGAAATCAAGGTCAAGCCACTGCATTTGGTCTTTGTGGCCTATGGTCGCCGGCTCATGCTGTGAGCTAAACTGGCGCCCAGTCCTCACACACTTCTACCATAGACAGTACAAACGATGTAGTACCAAGTTCTGGGTTTGAAAACTGCCTTAAACCTGCATTTTTTCAGGCCAATAGAGGGTGACTCCTCTGGTTTCCAAAAACAGCCCCGAAAATAAAACTTCAAATTGTATAAAAATCAGAAAACATTCTTGAGCTCTTTTCCTCTTTAAATATTTTCCTGATGACTTTATGCACTCAGTTATTTCAGGTCAGACTGAATAAAACATGAAGTTCATTTAGTAAATTACAGTCATTAGAAGTGTCAGAAGCAGAAGCAGTAAAAGGCTCATTGCCCCGAGTGCTACAGGAGATCTCTTCAGCCTGTGGCTATTAAGACTACTTAACTCCTCCCCATCCTGTAGGGGGGACATTTATAAACAGTTTGAAACTCATCATGTGCTCAACAGTACTTTACACTGTTTAGACAGTTTCATCTGTTCTTTACTGGATAGGTGGATTACACAATTATCTCATTTTTCTGCTTTTTGCCATCTCTTACCTCCATCTGCTGCTAACAGCATCAATATTATGAAAAGTCTGTCACTTTCTGCCCATTTACACCACTAGCCAAGCATTTATGATACAGCACATTTTTACATTTCCACTTTTTCTTTAATCTGCCTCTTGTTTTTAATCGTCCTTTCTATTTATATTTTACAGCTTTTATTTAAAAAGGCACAAAAATTGTCCTCAGGATGAGTAAAGTTCTTATCACATTTCTTCTTATTAGCAATGTAGGGTTATCCAGAGTAGCAACTTGTCACAAGTCATTAGCCAATAAGAGCGCATTTTCACATGCAGATGCATCCTTAGTTTTAAAAACTCGTCTCACAAACAAGATGGCGACAGTGAAAATGCTCAGCTTGAAGAGTCACATCGCAGTGGATACGGCCATCTTTCAATATTTAAATGCCAAACTTTATGAGGCAGAAATAGGTGGGTTTATAGCATGGTACAAAAATACATAAATAAAAGTAACAATAACGGCCTTTATATGACAACAGTAAACTATACAGGGGTTAGCTTGAAATTAAAAGGCTTAAAGATTACAGTACTAGGAGGCCTGAAAGCTTTGCGGAGCAGGGAGGCTGCCCACAGTTGTATTCGTGGCATCTTTTGGAGCATTTTTAACCAACTATCAGACAGATAATGTTGCCTATTTTCTAGTCCAAAACGTCTGTGCTCTGTGTTTGTTGAGCAAAATTTCAATTAACAGGTGTCTGTGCCATTGCTGTGCACACATACGGTTTATGGATGCTCACGCCCAAGACGCATGGGCCAACAGACCGGTCAGCAACCATCTAGCAACTACTGGTCGAGAGGCAACAATCATTACTCCTTGAGTGGTTGGCGAGTGGTTGCAACAAAACGAATTGCTAGGCATAGAGACCAGTCAGTGATCCCCTGGCTTCGGTTGCTAGCAGGTCGCCATAGTCGCCAGTAGTTTACAGGCAAGACGCTGACTTGTCTGCAAACACTAATCATATACTTGCATCACTTAGCCGCAGTTAAACTTGGAGAAAGTGCCACGCAAACTGGAAACGGAAAACATTTGCCTGCAAAGTAAAGCTTGTGCCTTGGTTGACGATATGACACAACTCATAAGTTTCCAGTCCGCAGACAAGCTTCATCTTCATTACATGCAATTCACAAACTATTGGATGATATGTCACTGCTGCTACAGCCATCCTTTATACAGACTCTATGAACAAAACAGAATGGCAGATTATGAAAACAGATTACTAGTGACTATGTTATTAAAACATAATCTCCATGTTCTATCAGTCCTGGGGAAAGGATAGCAGCTGTTAAGGAAGGTTTTCTGATGTCACTAGTACAGTTTTATGTGTTAGATGTTGCGAATACACATTAGGAAGATAAGCACTCTTAGGTAGAAGGTTGCAAAATACATTATTTTGACTAGCATCTGGTATCCCCTGAAAGCTGGGGATATATATTGCTGCCTGTTGTAGAATAACAATATGCAGATGAGTTCTAGATGTAATCGCTTAAGCCAACAGCAGCAATGTTTGCGCTTTCTGCTCATGGGCAAAAGGGTGAACGTAATGTATAGTAGAAAAAAAATCCCTCCAAAAGCAGCACTTTGGGGAAAACAAGCACTCAGACCTATAGATTCCTTGGGAAATGCATCATAGCCTGCTTGTTGAGACCAGTGTGAAGGATGACTCATCTGATCACAGGAGTTTTTTTGCCTCCTGCTCAGCAGAACAGTGTCTGTATTCTTTGCACTACTTCTCCTGCAAAGAGCCAACCCCCATGTTCCCCTGACCTTATGTTCCACTCTGCGCGTTTCTTGACACACTCCTCTTCATCTTGATTTAAGTGTAGGCTTACACCTGCAGTCAGCTGAATCTGAGCTGCCTATATTCCTGTGTTTTTCAATCTAACATCACCGATAAAGGGACACTTCTCCTTCTGTATAGTTTTGGTTTAGTACTCTGAGGGTGTGGGCTCATCGTGGTACCGTCTCTCCTCTCCAACTGTCCATCTACCCGATCATGCCCTGAGACTGGTTTCATTTGGGTCCTCACTAAAACTCATCAAATGTGTCGTAGATCCTAATTATCCACTTTCTGGTAATTTGTCCCTCCAAGCTTGCTGCACCCTCACTACTGCACAGCCAAACCCTGGAGACAACAATAACTGAAACTACTATTTTGATAACAGGGCTTTAGGGTACCTCTTGCTGTGTGCTTTATGGATGCCCAGCGGTGATGGTGGGTCAAAGCAAGGTGAGCAGCTAGAATGCAAAGTCGAATCAAAAACAATGGCTAAAAACAAGGAAATCATCAGCTCTCCTTTTGGGGATTTTCTTGAATCTTCCTGTGGTGCAGTGTCTCTGAGTGCCACACGGTAATCTCTTTTCTTATTTGGATTAAAGACTTATTAGTGACAGCTCTTACGTTTCGTCCTCGATGTACTTGAGCAGAGTGAGGGCCTTCCTGTGGAGCAGCAGCAGAAACTGGGCCAGATAGGTGCTCCGCAGGGACAGGCCTGGCTTCAGCATGAACACCTGGGTACGAGACAGGATGTCAATTAGTAGTCGGATCCGCGGCTCTGCTGGAAGAAGAGCAGAATAATACACTCCTCCCTTCCTTTGTGCTAACCTTGAGAAACAATCATGCTGTTGCTACCGTCTTGGGGGGAGATTCCTAACAGCAGCTCTAAGATGGCTCTCAGGTGAACAAATGATGGGGTGTGACCACTCGGCTTTCAAATATTTGCCGTAAAGCCGGGCACACATCTGATCTGGAGTTTCTCACCAGCTATGACAGTGACTCGACCACTTTTAACTTCACAATAATACACACAGCAGTAAAATTACAACTATGCTCTGGTGGTTGCATGCAGCCATCTGTGAGTGAAGCTGTGGCATAATTGCAAAAATATCTTCTAATTGGTGATTACACAACAACCCTCTAAAAACCAGCAACTCAGTGATTAGAAAACAAGTATTAATTAATAGCATACACCGTAAATCTGCTTCAGCATCGCTTTTGCTAATTATAAGTTTGAGTCAATGACTGCTCTGTTTTCATGCTCATGAACTGAAATGCTTGAACATTTCTATGACTCAAATCTAATTAAAACTGAACCAAATTTTTTCTGTGTTAATTGTTTATTTAAAAACAAAAAAACAAAAAAAAAAACTGTGTGTAATGTTAAATTCACCGATATTTTAAGTAGATGCCATGTACAAATCTCCTACATAACAGCTGGAGAGTGAAAGCTGAATTTTCATCTCTGTGAGTCAGAGCTGACTGTGAGTCAAAATCAGATGACACATACCTGCAAAAACATGTGATTTATTTAAGCAATTACAGGAAAGATTTTGCAGACTGGCTCATATAACAATCAGTCACAAATGAGTTCATCTTAGGAAAGATAAAGCACGGAGCAATGTATACGGTCACCGAAAATCATTTCATACCACAGGAGCCTTTTCTTATTTGATCATTATTTCTATTTTATTTTAAATGACAGCAAAGAGAGGACTGCTTTTCTGCATTTAATTATGACATTACTAATGGGGCTACTATATCAATATGTCACGAAGACAGACATCTTTAATATCTTCATCTTAAAGCAGTTTATATATAATGAGAGATGATTTTTTTTGTTAGATTCTTACCTCAATTATAAATGACTTGACCAAAGCGTCTTTATGCATGACGTCTTGAAATATATTCCTAAGAAAAAGAGCACAGAGGTTATCGCATTAGTGCTTTTCATTTTAGAGGTTTTTAAGTATAGTGTAAGGAAGCTTCAACTTAAATGTTACATGCTTGTTTTCACACAAGCCCTGAACATTTATAGTTGTCACCAAAAGGAGCATGTAAGAATGCAAATCTGTGACGCAATGGTAGTGGGAATTAAACTGTCTTTATATTACAGAGCTGGCAGGTTCAGGCTTATATGATGCCTAACTGAGTACGTCTGTAAAAACACAACATATATGAGTATCACTTACAGGTCAGGTGTAAAGGTTTCGTCAGTATGAATGACTGTATCTGGAGGAATGTCATCCTCGCTATCCGTCTTCCAGAGCGCGCTTAGCTCAGAACGCATGTAGCGCCGCTGGTTGTATGTGTGTTCATGGCACGGCGGCATCTGTTTCACTGTGTTGATGTCCACGTCGATGTGTGTGGTCGGGTAGGGCGAGTAGAGTACCTGGCGGAAGGGCAGAACAAAGCTGCCGGTCGAGTCCTAAGAGCGGAAAAAAGGTGAAAGAGTTGCTCCTGTTTGCACCTGTGAGCACAAAAGCTAAACTCGGTGCTTGCAAAAAATTTTATATTAGAAATTCTGATGCACATAAAAGTAAAATGCAAAACATTGGTAAAGAACAATCATATCCATAGATACAACATGCAGATCAGCTTTAATACATAATTTAACTTTTAGAAACACAGAAGCTTTAGTCGTTTTTCTCTCGGTCAGTTTCAGTAATGTATAAGATGCAGATTTTGCATTTGCTCTACAATATACATTAGCAACCCTCCATGACTTTATGACTATGATGGTTTTTGTATTTTTTTAAACTTTCTGTACATTAAAAAATGAGCACAAAACGGCTTTAAAATGTGTCTGGCGCCTTTAACTTTAATCTTTTCCATGGACTATCATAAAAGCAGATCTATTATACTCATTTCCAAGTCCTTATTTTTATTTTTGGACTTGAATAGCTCTGCACAATTCACATTTCAAAATAATCCTCATTAATCTTATGCCAAGACTTTCTGCAGTCCCTCAGTTCATCCTCTGTCAGAAACAAACCATCGTAGCGCTTCTTTAATCGTCTTCCTTCTTTTAAAGCCAGCTTTTTCTGATTGACACAAAACAACAAATTGAAACAGCAGGTAGGTGGTACACCTGATATACCTGAGATTACCATATTTGGAATTGTCACTGACGTATAGATCCAAGAGCAGAGAAAAAGTAAAAAAAAAAAAAGAATGTTTAGAGTCTAAAACTTTAATTTTATAGCTTACAGAGAAGCTGAACCATTTCAATTATAAATGAAATATTTAAGTAAAGGCTTCTTTTTGAATATGTTCTTTCATAACCTAAAATTGTGTCTGTCACAATTATGACCAAATATGTAGCTTCTCCATGTTTTCCTTTGCATGGTCACACTGGTTGTATGTTTCAAAGCAGATGAATCTCATGCAGTGTAAAGGGAAAGTCTTATTGAATTACGTCCCTGATATGAAAAAGAAATTAGGTCAGAGCAACAAACAAGGGCGACATCAAATCAGCAGACAAAACAAAACAATAGCCAGATCCTAATTCTAACCACAGTGTACTGTATAATGAGAAAGAGCTGGTGGCTACCTTGAGCAGACCCTGAACAAACAGGCCAGTGTCATACTTGAAGGAGTCGTCGGCCCTGCAGAGGCGAGAGCACTTCCTCTCAGCCGGAGTGAGAAAGAGGCAGAGAGTCCGCACAATCTGTAAAAGACGGTCAGATTTATCAACCCACAGTCTGACTTTCTAACTAATGAGGCCTGAAGATAACCGGGTCTGATTATTTACTGAAGAATTTATGCAACAAAAGCTTTATCTTTAATTAATTGGTGTTCAGTTTGGGCCTCGAGACAAGAAACCTACAAATTAATGCATTGCGTGCTTTTGATATTCACTGGGAAAAACTGGAGCTGCTATATTTGTGCACCACTAATCTTTCTTTAAATCAGATACCTGGAGATTTAAAGTGGTTTTTCAAACACACTGTATGGAGAAAGTTTTCATACTTTAAGTTTTTCACACTTTGTTTCACTTTTGAATCAATTCACTTAAAAAAAAAAAAAAAAGAAAAGACTCTTCTTCTTGCCAGAATTGTTCAAGCTCACCTAGGTTGGATGATGAGTGCACAGCCATTTTCAGTACTCCCAAGAGATGCTTTTATGCTGCAGGTCAGTTTTGAAATGTAAACCTCTGCTACAGCCTGAGGGGAACTCTGGATCAGGTTTCTCTGAATTTGTCTGCCTGTGTCTTTCCTCTATCCCAACTATTCTCAACGTCCATATTTATAGAGAAACCATCCACACAATAAGACGCTCCTACCACATTTGACAATAATAATGAGGTGACGCTCAGCATCTGCACAGTTTAGTCTTCATTTCATTAAACTAGATGATTTTGTTTCTTATGGTCTCAGAATCAAGTAGTAGCTGAGCGCTACCTTCATAATGGTTTTCATTTAGTAAAGCTCTCTCTTCTCAACAAAGCACAGCCAGATCTCAGTTACAGAGATAATTAGTTTCTCGGTTACCTTCTGTTCTTTATAGTCGAGTTTGGCTCAGTGGCCAGATTTGAGAAGACTGTCATGGTCACAAACCTCTACCAATGATAACAAAAGAATGATAGAAGCGAAAGCGCACTCGGTTCCTTTTAATGTTGCAGAAACAGCCTTGTACCCCCTGAAATCTCTAAGTTGATACAATGCTTTCTCACACATCATCTTGACCTCTCTAGATAACTGCGAGCCTCCCTACTTGACTCCAATTGAGCTGTAAAAGCATCTCAAGGACGACTGATAGATTTTAGGCGTCACACCGCAATAACAGTTTTTGAAGTGTTTTGCAGAGACTGACGAGGGGAAAAAATAAAACGCAGGCTCATTTTCAGATGAGTATGAAACACAGGAAGATGAGGAAAACTTGAAAGAGTCTGAAAAGAGCAGACTTGAAGCAGTAACCTGACTGAAAATCAAAATACTGATGCGAAACTAAAAGAAGTGCAAGAGGGGCTCATTAACAAACAAACATAACAACAAGCTTCAAAACATTTAAAATTATGTAGATGCTGCATCTGTGTGGAGCCACTAATCCAGCACATTTACCTTGTTTATTTTCTCCGGGTTGCTTCCAACCACGATTGAACAGCCACACGTCTGCAGATGAGAGCTGATGGCCCTGAAACACAGAGACAACATCATGCAGATTAGCACCAATTAGCTTCATTAGAATTCTTCTGATTAGAAACGAAAAGTTTTTAGGAATAACAACTGAGACTAAGGAACGGCATCCCTCCCTGCTAAAAATATGAGGCCTTAAACCTTTTGACTCATCGACTTCGGCTCACATTCCAGCCTTTTTGAATTGACTTGTTTGATTGCTCATAAAAAAGGATTACTTCTAAACCTGAGATTATTTCAAGTAATACACAGTGAGTGTGTTCTTTCTTAAAGCCTGAGCTATAAATATCAGATCCCAGCAAATAAGTTCCACTTTCCAGATGCTCGTGTCGTCGTCACAGGATACTGAGCTAATCCTGTTCAACTCTGAGCAATTTGGCGCTTCATTGCTAGAATGGACTTTGTAGACTCTCGACACTAAAGAGCGATTAAGCTTTTCGTCCTTTCTCAGGAGATAACTTCAGCTAAGTGAAGAGCCATTACTCATCATTTGAAGGTTGATGGGTGTTAAATGGGCATTGTTCATCATCTGTCTCCATTTGCCTGTACCGGATTGCTTACTTGTGTAGGAAATCCTCGTGGCAGCTGTCTCCGATGTCATCATCATTTAGCACCGTGTCTTTTATCTGCTCAGCAGGAGCGAAACAAATGAGTCATTTTAAAAATTGGCCTACAACAAAGACAAAAGTGCTGACGGGCATATCTGCAAGCCATTGTAATGAAAGTGGAGGGTTAAAAAAAAAAAAAGACAGTGAAAGATTCTGGGGAGCTTCTTTGTACTTTTACATTTGCATATTAAAAGGGAGCAAATGTGTTGAATCACACTGGGTGGTAATCTAGGCAGGGAGAGAACCTTGTTTAGTTAAACCTCTTGGAAAAAGAAGTCATTTGAACAAGAAAAACCACAAAAAGACAAACAATTTCCTCATGTTTTGTCAATAAATTTCACTTGCTGGAATTCAAGCTCCTTTCAGTTACTGGCAACATGATATAGGATAAAATACTACTGGCTCTGTCTTGATTTTGTTATTTAAATGTAATTTAATGATGCCAACAATGCCAACCAGTTTTTCTAATGCAAAATGAATGACATCTTTCACTGTCTCTTAGTTACTGTGCAGTTGGTATTAATAGACTGAAAAATTGTTACTTACATCTATATCTTCTTGTACACTATGTGTCTTCATAGAGGTCAGCAGCTCCATGATTGGGACAATTTCTAAGCTCAGCACTGAGATGATATTGTAACCCTAAAATTAACAGAAAAAAAGGAGAGAAAAGAACAAGAAGTTTCCAACCTACATAGAAAGACACACAAGGTTAAAAATCTGACCAGATTTTGACTGCTTTTAGCACTTTATCAGTGCATTCAGTATTCCAGGAAACCTCAAAGCTCTAAAAACAGCAAGTGCATCAGCCAAAAGAAAGGTCCAACCAACTGAATGTTTACTCCAGTGATGCATTTTAAAGCAGTTTTTTTTTCTCTCCCAGTTACTGGTGTGTTAAATCATTCTATCCAACGCTATTATTACTTGTTCACTAGCTTCCCCTGTAGGATCCCTCAGACCTAATTAACTAAGCAACCCCTCTGTGTTTGGAGGATACAATTTTATTATTCTGGCAATGTTACTGAAATCCCAAATGGGTACAACAAATGGGACAGATAAGTTAATACTCCTTTAAATGTAATAATTAAAGCTGAAAGGCAGGTTTTATGAGTATAAAGAATAATAATTTGCCTATTCTTCAGTGCACACTAAGGCCAAATGCCTGTAAGTCAAGGCTACCTTCTGCATCCAAATGCGTCCCTTGCGGATAACGTGCTTCAGCCTCTCCACACAGATGGTGTGCAGGGGGAGGTAGAAGGACAGCTCTGTTTGAGGCAGAATAATGGACAAGGCACATGTGTTCTTGTCCCCCTTGAGCTCGCCATCAAAGATGAGAGACACGATGATGACGCCCTTTTCTGCCAGCACAAAGAACTTCACGTCCACGGCACCGCACTCTGCGCTACGCAGAATCTCCCCATTGAGTGTGTGATTAGCCAAAAATGTTACTTCTCCATCGCTGAGGAACATCAACTGGTCACCCTTTGGTACCCAGATGTGGCGCACCCGTGGTCCCAGAATATTGTCCCAGTAGGCAAAGGTGGCAGCCAGGAGCGGGCATTCTCCCTCTACCGCTACTTCAGACTTTGCCACAGCAGGTGATTGAGGTGGACAGCCGGAAGACATTGGGACAGGTCTTCAAGGATCACTTATAATTAACCTGAAACATAGAAACCCCTTTGTTTATGTTACAAGTACAGGACAAAAAAAAAGTGTGAGTGGAAATGAAACTAATTTGTTTGCACTTCACAGACCAGCCCCAAAGCAACTTCTGCTTCTCTGACCAATGTCGAAAGTAAAAAGATGTTTTCTACAGGCATTCATGAAAACAGTAAAAAGAAGGGGTCATTTCATATTC
This sequence comes from Maylandia zebra, assembly GCF_041146795.1. Classification (NCBI taxonomy): domain Eukaryota; kingdom Metazoa; phylum Chordata; class Actinopteri; order Cichliformes; family Cichlidae; genus Maylandia; species Maylandia zebra. The sequence continues at coordinate 13,436,210 of NC_135185.1, forward strand.
AGATTTCTGGCAGACTACACACACGTTACAAGCTCACTCAAAAAAAGCCTCTGAGACTTCCTGGTCTTCTGTGAAGTTCGGATTGTACAGCTTGCACTTGGATTTAATTTCAGAGAAAACATTCGTTCTCATCATTTCCATCCCCCACTGATTACAGGTCAGGTGAAATATAGCCAACTTATCCCACCAAATAAAGAATTATATTGATTACAGGCACGCCGAATTTACAAGAAATGTCAGCTTATTCGAGGCTTGAGGTTATTACTTTGCCAGATAGTTGTACATTTCAACAGCAATCAAATTTACATTTAAATTAAAAGCTTTTAAAACAGAGTTTGGCGTCTAATAGTTACAGCAATTTAAAAAGAACGTAAACAACCTTATACTTCAGACGCACAGATTGTAATCTCCACGTAAATTTTGACTGGAAGTTAATATGTGTAACTTTAAGAATAAGAGCGTAAGAAACGAAATGCAGGTAGTGTTTATTCGATTATAGGCTAACTAAAGCTAACCCGCTAACTAGCGTGAGCCAACGACATCAATACAACTTACTTTTTCGGTGTTTTGGATGTTGAAAACGCCACACCACAGCGGTTCCAGAAGATAGACGTTCAGTGTTAATGAAAAGTCATTGCATTTTTGCCTGTTGGTGCCATAGCTTACATTAACTACGATTAGCCAGTTGCAGCTTGGCTGCAATTTTGTTATGATCGTTAGCACACTTCCTACTACGTCAGGCTTACGTCATTGGTAGGGGTAAACGACGACCTCTAGCGACCGGTACATGGCAGTTTACAGCGAGTCAATGATGTCATTTTTATTCCAGGCTGCTACCTTCAGAAAATGAGTTATTTTAATTCATTTACATGGAGCCTGGTCATACAAATGGATGTAGCTGCGGGCCCCACACATTGTGTTTGCCTTTTAATTTCATCCTCCAAGGCTAATGCTGACTATAAATAATGGTTACTGACTCCTTCTTTTTCCCCATTCATTATACATGTGTGAACTGCACAATATCTTCTAGCTGCAGAACCCCACAAGCTGAACTGGCGATGTTAACATTGCTGTATTATTTATTTTAAACATCCTCATTCTTTGTTTGCTTTCAGAGCAGGCTAAAAATCTGAGGTTCTCTTCTTCAAACAACCAGAGACCAGTTTTCCAGTTAACCCCTCCCTATCACAGGAATCTGTTTGAATGCTGTACAACCAAGATACCTTCACACTTAATCCTTGTCTGTAAGCACACAAATTTACAATATTATTCCAAATGGTCTTTGCACGACTCTAATGGGACAACTGATGCTGGCTCTAAATGGCTCTAGGATACTGAATTGCTCCTGAAAACAGTCAGCACTAATTACAATTCCAATTAAGGATTAAAATGCTATGGCCGTATCACCATCTAACCATATGCATTCCTCTATCTTACTTGGGCTAGTAATAGTTTTCATACTCTGTGTCCACCTCAGTCAGACTATTTTCAGTTGCTTGTGTGGCCTCTTGTTTTCTGTTGCAATTCAGGAGTGCAAATCTCAGAGGGTACACTAGTAATAGGCAAACTACAAATAGTAAGCAGCTGTCTTCATCCAAGCCTAATCCTATAATAAACCTCCCTTACATTATACTGTAGTGTCCCAATGCACAGTGAAAACCCGAAAGTAAACAGTCTGATAAATTTTAAGTCACAACAGATCGATAGAGGAGTGGATCTCAAGTGTTTTACCTCATAACCATTGGCCTCTCTAATTGCTCTAGTTTGTCTATCGAGCTTTTCTGCACTGGCTTGCACCTTTCAAAGTCAAGCTGTTCCCTGTCCTGAAGGGAATAGCTTGACAGGGAATAGTTTAGTCATTACAGTCCAATAATTGTGAGGTTACAGTGAAAAGAAGAAGAGTTTAGGTTGTAACATCAAACATGAAAATCCTTGCTGCAGTCCAAACACCCCTCTCTAAACATCTGAACAGTGTTAAGCTCAATTAACACTGTTCATTTTTTAAATGTCTTAGAAGTCAGTGGAACTACACAGATCAATTGTCTTCAAGCTGTCATTTTCCTTGTTCTTTCTGAATAAAACGAATACCTTGTGGTCACAAAACAAGGCTATTACAGCAGCATTTGGAGAAAGCAGCTACAGTTTTTGGCCATTTTGGTGTCCTATTATTTTCCACTACATAGAATTTTACTAAACATTAGGTAAAACTAAAAACACACTTTATTTTATTGCTGATGAAAGTCAACAGAATTGTTTGCAGCCATGTTTCTGTTACAATTTATCTGATTTTGCCAGAGTTAAGACCCACCGTCGTGACTGTATTACCCTCTAGCTTGAATAAATTTGCATAGCATATATGCAAACTGGCCCTAATAATATTGAATATTATTTCAGTGAAGTCAGTTTCTTTCTGTTGTGGCCCGTCACAGCATTTCTCTCTGTGTGCAGTAAGCCTATCGCTGAGAGTCCCTTTTTCTATGGAGCTCAGCAACAGCGGACTTGGACAATGTGTGGACAGTCAGCCAAGCAGTCAGCTTAAAAAAAAAAAGAAAAAAGTTGGCTCCAGCTGAAGTTTTCAAGGTCACTGACCATCAACAGCCTTTCCAAATTGTGTCCCCCCTGGCTGCTATACTGATGAGATTTCAGTCTGTGAAAAGCATTGCAGCAACAGCTCCTGTCTAAGTCTGAGCAACAGTCCCCTCTTTTCATTTTTCACAGACAAAATTCTCAATGATTATTAGCTGTACATGTGTAGTTTTCATTTTAATATTGATACAAAATCTTTTTTTGTCCATAAATGAAACTAGTGTTATCAGAACATCTTCTGTTGTGATGATGAACCTGTGAGGTTAAGAGCCGCCTTCATTTTTGACCCTAATTATGCCTAATTAAAAGGATGCTAATGCACTGTACTTCAGCACCGTGCTTTACATAGAAGAGCCTCAGGATCTTCTACCTTCATGTTATAATTCTTTTAATCTTCAAACTATGTGAAGGTTCTTGGGGAAATGTTTGGCTTTTTATGTCTCCCACAAAAGCCTTTCTTATTACCACTTGCCAGCCACCTTCTGTGATGATGGTACATATTAGATTGAGCTTTTTATGTGTTTTCTGATTGTAGCCCTTGCAGTGATGCAAACAGGCACTCTAACTACCCAAAAATATTACTTTGCTACTTGCAGGTTTTCTTACACCAGGATCAAGGTTTGGAAAATCGTGTTTGTCGCCCACATTGCTCCTCTAGGAGGTGTTACATCCCAGCTGCTTCAGATTCAGCATTGATTTCACATTTGATCCTCATTACACTAAGTGTGCAGATGTAAGACAATAACTCTCTGCCTACGATATTTTGTAAAGAAACTAGATTACCATTAATGTTAAAATTTGTCCTTCTGTCTAAGCATTGATCTGGTTATATGTCAGCTGAGTTTTAAAGGAAAACCTTCAATAGAGTTAGAAAATTAATTGGTTTCCTGAGCAGAATTAGCTGAGAAGATTTAATACCAATCTATTACACTTGTAACAGACATTAGCATAGCATTGGATCGCTGAAATATGCCGAACCTGCCCAATAGTTTAAAAAAACATGTTACTTTTGGTGTTAACTTTGTAAAAAGAGAAAGAGATGTAAAAATTACACATTTAATTATTATCTGATCAGATGACTGATGTTTTCCAGAGAAATTAAAACATTCAGTTATTTATGTGAAGGCTAATGCTAACAAAAATGAGACTAAAGCTGATGTTTGGCAAATTTTTTTTATATATCCATAAAATAAAAAGCATATAGCCTGCACTTCTAATAGTGTATTATTACTATACAATTAAATAAGGTTAGGATACTTTGTATCAATATTTTGAGTATAAATTCAGAAGAATCACATGGTAATGGTTGGGAAATCGCAGGCTGTATACCGTGCTGCCTTACATTCATTCTTTTCCACATATCCAGTAGACATATAAATATTATCCTGCAGTTAATACTGTATCCACAGCATTCTATTGTTTCCAGTTGTATACCTACTGAACAGCCACTTTGTTAGGTCTCATGCAAGGGCTTAACCAATCTTATATGTCTATGAAAACAGCATTTTACCATCTTCCTCAGTTTTTCTGCTCTTGCAAGAACTAGCGCTTTGTCAGTGTAGACTGTGTTGTCTTTTGACAGTAGAAAGGCTTTATTTGAAGTTTTACACGCCTCCTCTTTCATCTTAGCTCATCACTCAACTTGGCGAGCAGACTTTTTAGGCAGTAGCGCTGTCGTCTTCAGCTGTCATTTGATCCGTATGTGCCCTAATGAGTAAGAGGCAAATGCGTCTGTGATGCCTTTCCCCTCCATCACACCTCAGTTTAACGAGTGTGAAAAAAAAAAAATCACCAGTCAATTATCTAAATGTGTCGTAATAAACTCACAACATGGACCACTCTATTTCACAGTTTCACACATTATTAGCAGCAAAGTTGTTTATCCAACCGTTCAAAATGCTCTGACCCTTGTGCTGATGATAGTGTGAGCATCCCACATTTGACCGGGCATTTATTTAAAGATAAAGCGCCACTACATTAATCATTATGAACATAAAGGCAGGTGAAAAAAATGAAGGCAAAACAAACAAGTAAGGTCACTGAAAACCAGTTGAGAGCTACACACCATTTTTCAAATCATATTCCCTCCGTTTGTGTTTCAGCGATGGTGGTGGAAAGCAAAGTCTCTCTAAAATGCTGGCCCAAAATCTACAATTCAACTCAGTTAAAATGTGATCACTGTAAAGGCTGTAGGATGTGAATCACATTGTTTTTGTACTATAGAACTACTCACTGGCACCTCGCACGCTGTGAATGGGGGCATTGTCATCCTGGACGAGATCACTCCCATCAGGAAAGAAATCTGATAAATGTGATAATGTGATTTGCACTGATGCTTCCCGCCAGGTTCAGACTGCACATTGTCCTGATCTCAAAGACATAGGGCACTGGCTTTGGATTGGGACCAAAAATGGATGTCATGCACAACAGTCGGTCATTTGATATCATAAAGAGTGTAATGGATGAAAATCACTTCATTCTGACAGCAAGACTAGCGTTTTAGATTTTTTCCCCCAAGTTTTTGCAGTGGTTGGATCCCTTTTGTGAGGTGACCCAGTAACTGTGTACAACTGTAGACATGACTATGTATGAATTTAAAATGAGGGACAGTAGACAGACAGTATATGTGTGATAGAGACCTCTTCAGTTGCCAGAGTACTCTAGAACCAAGTCTCATCTTAGTAGCCCTCTTGAAATGCCTCCTAGTACGTTTTAAAGGAGTTACATTTTATTTTGCATTTGCATCAATATAAAACAGACACTTTTTTAAGGTACATGTGTTCAAATATCACATCAGTCAATTTATGTGTCAGCAATTTAATGCATGTAGATATGGTCAAAGTATCCTGTTGAAGTTCGAAATGGTGAAAAAAGGTGATTTAAGTGACTTTAAATGTGGCATGTTTATTGGTGCAAAATAGGCTATGGCTGGTCTGAGTATCTGAGAAACTGTTGATCTACTGGGATTTGCCCACAAAGCAACCTCTGGGGTTTACTGAGAATGAAATATCCATTGAGCAGCCGTTGTCTCGAGGGTAAAGCCTTGTTGATGGCAGAGGTCTGAGGAGAATGGCCAGTGTTTTTTGAACTGATAGAAGTGCAACAGTCACTCAAATAACCACCTTACAACCAAGGTTTCCCAAAGAGCATCTTGGAACACACAGCACATCAAGCCTTGAAGCAGATGAGCTACTGCAGCAGAAGACCACAGCGGGAGCCACTGCTGTCAGCTAAGAACAGGAAACCGATGCTACAGTTCACACACGCTTACTAAAATTTGACAGCAAAAGATTGTAAAAATGTTGCCAGCTGTTATGAGTCATGATTTCTGGTGCATCATTCAGATGATATGGTCAGAAATTGTGCAAACAAAATAAAAGCTCTGATCCATCCTGCTTTGTGTCAATAGTTGAGGCTATCCCCGCCCATCCCTTTATGAACACAGTGTGCCCATGTTCTCACGGTCGCTTTCAGCAGGATAATGAATCATATTTAAAAAACCATTAAAAACCAGACCAGTTTCTTGAGCATGACAGAAAGTTCAGATGGTGTCCACAATCACCAGATCTCAAACAGAACACCACTGAGATGTCTTTTTAACTGCAGCCTCCTTTAAAAAGGTCTTGTGAAAACACTAAATAGAGCATTATATTTTCACTCTCATTTTAAATGTAAACAAATGACATCTACTTACTGTCAAGTGAGCCTTAAGGTAAAAGTGTTCATTTTCTAGCCTTGATGGAGGTAATCTAGTCTCTTAATGGCGTCTCAGTAAGTCACTGTTAGGCACAATAAATACCTCATTAATTGAGGACTTACCATAACTGAGGAATGATCAGTTCTAAAGCTCTGAGGTTAGGGGAGTCTGTGGTTGTGTCTGTGTATCTGTGGTTCACTTCATTAGTGTCACTGTTTTTTCTCAGGGAGACGTGATTGAGAGTAGTGACAGCACAGCATCTCTTTTCATTTGACATTAGACAGACAGATGGGCTCCTGTTGCTGTCCGGGCTGGCAGCCTGATGCCGACCGCCAGCATCCATCAGGATCGGTTTAACATCAGCCCTTTCCTCGCTAACCTATATGGCCATGAGAAATGGGCCAAAACTGCCCTCAGAGCAGCCTCTGGGGCCTCCATGAATCCCAGCTTTCCTAATTCTGAAACCCAGCTCTTCTATCTTTCCCTGAGATGTACTGGGTTAAAAAAAAGACGGAAAAAAAATATGTACATATTTAGTGAATGCAGTGTTGTGCACAGTGACATATATCTGATCAGATAACATGAAACACTGACACGAACAGACATTGCAACTATGGGCAGAAGAAGAAAAATAACAGGGATGAATCACACGGGTTTGACCATGAGGATCTGTTATATTTATTAAAGGGTGACCCTGTCAATTCATATTACTTTTCAATTTTTTAAAAAAGAGCAAAGTATGGACAGGCTGCTGGGCTATAATAAGCGCAATCTCTTTGTATGGTTTCAATGCAGGCTCCAGGTTTGAAACAAGACAACAACAACAATCTGTGTTGCGATTCAAAAGAGGGAACTTCAAAGAGACTCATTTTCTCTTGCCCAGCTGCACTGTGGCTCGCTGCCACAGGCCAATCGTTATAATGAGTCTGAAAAAAAAGAAGCATTCTGGAATAGACAGCTAGGCAGACTCGCACTGCAAGCTACTGTACAGTGTCTCAAACTGATCATCAGATGCTATGATGAACAAAACACAGGGGCTTTAAATACTGCCAGTAATAACCGCATTAATAATAGGCTGCTAAATGTCACGTGAACATCAAATTTTTAACAGCTAAAGAAAATGAGCTTGTTTAGACAATGTTTGCAAGTAAAACCTTTTCTGTTCTTTCTTGGTATAACAAGATGTTTGATTTATGAGAAATTAACATAGTGTGAAGATATGAAAAAGCTCCATTGGTGTCTCTTTGGGAAGATTCGCAGCCGTTTATGAGAAACAAAATGACGATGATGTGTTGTAGCTGGAGAGGAAAGGGTGTAGCAATAAATGTGGAATATTATCAAGGAAAATCATTTCAAGAGTCTGGGAAGCTTCACGGGAGTGGACTAAGGCTAGAGTCAGTGCATCAAGAGCCACCATGCAAAGACGTCTACACAAAAGATGCTACAGCTGTTACATTCCTAATATTGAGGCACTGCTGAGCCAGAGAGAACATCGCAAGTCCAAAGTTCTTCTCCAGATTAAAAGTAAATTTTGCATTTTATTAGGAACTCAAGGTCCTGGAGTGTGGAGAGGCACAGAGTCCAAGGTGTTTGAAGTCCAGGGTGAAGTTTCTGCAGTCTGCAGTAATTCGGGATGCCGTGTCATCTGCTGGTGTTACTGGTGCATCAGTGTTTTATCACGTACATCACAGCGTCTACCAGGAGATTTTAGAGCACTTTATGCTCCCATCTGCTGAAAGCTTGCCAACACTACTACCAAATAGTTTGAACAACTAATAATGTTACTAGGCTTGATTGGCCAGCCAACCCGCTTGATCTGGACCCCGCAGGGAATTAGGTATTCTCAAGAGGAAGATCAGAACCTCCCAACCCCAAAATACAGATGAGATGAAGGCCACTATCAAATCAATAACCCCCCAGCACTGCTGCAAGATGCCTCCATGGCTGATGCAGTAACTCATGATGAGGGAACCTCAACCAAGCACCGACTGTATAAATAAACATACTTTTCAGAGGTTACAGATTTCTGTGTAATCCCTTTTTTGGTCGAGCTTAGGTAATAATTTGAGACTCTTAATTTGTACTTTCATCAATTATAAGTTATTAGAATCAAAATTAAACAAAAAAGCTTGAGTTATTTGACTAATGTGCAATGCACATACATTTTAAAAAATTTACTATTTGGATTAAATAACAAACATAACTTTTTTTTTTTTTTTAATGCAGTCATAAACAGAGGCAGATCTACTGGTGGTATGGGGTTGCACATGCCACCCTAAATTAATCTCTTGCCTCCCCCATCATGACACACAGCTCTCCCCTACTTTTTTTCCTACTTTTTCTGCCTGTCCAGTTTGGATCTTTAGCCATCAGAACTGTTGTCTGAAGGCTAAGAAAGATGCCTAGTGGATTTACTTTACCAAGTGGATCATCATGGAGTTGCCATATTGGCCCATTTATCGACCTTTATTATAATTATGTATTTCTTTTCTTTTCTTTTCTGTTGTTACAGACGGGACAGACATGACTGGGGAATAGGACAGGGAGAAAGAAAGAATGAAAGAAAGAGAGGGAGAGAAAGAAAAATAGAGGGGAGAAGAGATGGTGAGAAAGGGGGGAAGAGGAAAAAAAAACCCCAAAACAAAACCCCGGATCACCTGTATGGAGATAAGAAAACAAAACAGAAGAGAAAACAAACAAAAAAGAGCAACAATAAATACAACACCATCACAATAAACTAGCTCCCCAAACATACTCTATATCCCAGGTCCAAGTACCCTCGTCCCCAGAGGGGCAAACCGATGTAACCCTTCTCTCCGGGGTGAAGGCAAGCAGACCGTCCCCTTATCTGTAGTAGCTCTCCCCTACTTTTAACTTTTATAGGTTAAAAGCATCAGCAGTACTGTCTCTGTATTTACTTGGTATTGGCTCACTACCAACATTTACAGTATTGCACCCACTACAAGGGAAGGCAAGAAACAAAAGCAGGAAGTAAAATCTCAATAAGGCTCATTGGAAAACTAACTTTCAGAGTAAAACAGGAAGTCACCAAATGACAAATTAAGATGGTCCAGACAATGAACACAGAAAGCTCATGTATTATAGTATGAAAATAGAGAATAGAGAGACAGCTGAAATCTTTAAACAGACAAATATTGAAAGCAGCTGAACTGTCAGTTAAAAATTAAGTGTAAAAAACAAGAACACTGCTTCTACTAATAATAAAGTAAATGTTAGTATGAATCAAGTATTGGTATTACTGGAAAAACGGAAAAAACGCTGAAGTGATCATGTTATGCTAAATTCAAACAAAAATGAAAAGCACTAGCATATTTACCTAAAATTCAAATGATGAAAGACGATAAAATGTCGACAAAGTCTGGATAATAAATCTGAGCTCAAGGCTTCTGTTAATGTGAAAGCCTTTAAAGAAAATTTGTTCCACTTCAGGTGAATAAAAGTGAATTTCACCAAAGGTTTGCTGAAGTGTAAACGTTGAAAGTTGTTGGAAGTGCAATTTATATAAAAAGTTATGGAGAGGTTTGACAGGCATTCATTTCTGACATCATCTTGCTATGATAAGCTTGATTTCACTCGTGATATTCTGCCAGAACTTCCAAAACATTGAATGAGATCAATACAAAGGCCAGCACCAGAAAAGTATTTAGAAGAACCAAATCAATAAGTGTTTCTCTAAATGGCAACTTCTGAGATGAATTACACGGGCAAGTTCAGGGGGTTAAAATTAAAAGCCTTGAACAGCTTGTGTACCTCTTTGATTTTAAATGCATCACTTCAGGTTTGATTGATTTGCTTCAAAATGTATTCACAGATATTTACTGCGGGGGGAAAGATTTTTATGAATCTTATCTTTGCTGCACTTTTGTCTGGCATAAAGGCACCTCCCTCTTCTCCATGTTTGTGCTGGGATTTCATGCCTCGCATGTGCTCATTAAGCTTTATTTGTCATGCCGCGAGCTGTGAGCCCTTTAAACACCTGCCCCTTGCTCTACCATTTTGCTGTGATCACACAATTTGTGATTGGACAGGCTCAGTTACAAACATGCATTTGCGTAGGAGTTGACCGACTGCTGCTTACATGCTTATTCTGTCTCACTGGGTGGTGGGATGATGCATGATGTGAAGGGCATGTACAGTGGGGCAAAAAAGTGTTTAGTCAGCCACTGATTGTGCAAGTTCCCCCACCTAAAATGATGACAGAGGTCAGTAATTTGCACCAGAGGTACACTTCAACTGTGAGAGACAGAATGTGAAAAAAAATCCATGAATTCACATGGTAGGATTTGTAAAGAATTTATTCGTAAATCAGGGTGGAAAATAAGTATTTGGTCACCTCAAACAAGGAAAATCTCTGGCTCTCACAGACCTGTAACGTCTTCTGTAAGAAGCTTTTCTGTCCCCCACTCGTTACCTGTATGAATGGCACCTGTTTGAACTCATCATCTGTATAAAAGACACCTGTCCACAGCCTCAAACAGTCAGACTCCAAACTCCGCCATGGCCAAGACCAAAGAGCTTTTGAAGGACACCAGGAAAAGTATTGTAGACCTGCACCAGACTGGGAAGAGTGAATCTACAATAGGCAAGCAGCTTGGTGTGAAAAAATCAACTGTGGGAGCAATCATCAGAAAATGGAAGACATACAAGACCACTGATAATCTCCCTCGATCTGGGGCTCCACGCAAGATCTCATCCCGTGGGGTCAAAATGATCATGAGAACGGTGAGCAAAGATCCCAGAACCACACGGGGGGACCTGGTGAATGACCTGCAGAGAGCTGGGACCAAAGTAACAAAGGTCACCATCAGTAACACACTACAACGGCAGGGAATCAAATCCCGCAGTGCCAGACGTGTTCCGCTGCTGAAGCCAGTGCATGTCCAGGCCCGTCTGAAGTTTGCCAGAGAGCACATGGATGATACAGCAGAGGATTGGGAGAATGTCATGTGGTCAGATGAAACCAAAGTAGAACTTTTTGGTATAAACTCAACTCGTCGTGTTTGGAGGAAGAAGAATACTGAGTTGCATCCCAAGAACACCATACCTACTGTGAAGCATGGGGGTGGAAACATCATGCTATGGGGCTGTTTTTCTGCCAAGGGGACAGGACGACTGATCCGTGTTAAGGACAGAATGAATGGGGCCATGTATCGTGAGATTTTGAGCCAAAACCTCCTTCCATCAGTGAGAACTTTGAAGATGAAACGAGGCTGGGTCTTCCAACATGACAATGATCCAAAACACACCGCCCGGGCAACAAAGGAGTGGCTCCGTAAGAAGCATTTGAAAGTCCTGGAGTGGCCTAGCCAGTCTCCAGACCTCAACCCCATAGAAAATCTGTGGCGGGAGTTGAAAGTCTGTGTTGCTCGGCGACAGCCCCAAAACATCACTGCTCTCGAGAAGATCTGCATGGAGGAATGGGCCAAAATACCAGCTACTGTGTGTGCAAACCTGGTAAAGACCTATAGTAAACGTTTGACCTCTGTTATTGCCAACAAAGGTTATGTTACAAAGTATTGAGTTGTATTTTTGTTATTGACCAAATACTTATTTTCCACCCTGATTTACGAATAAATTCTTTACAAATCCTACCATGTGGATTCATGGATTTTTTTTTTTCACATTCTGTCTCTCACAGTTGAAGTGTACCTCTGGTGCAAATTACTGACCTCTGTCATCATTTTAGGTGGGGGAACTTGCACAATCGGTGGCTGACTAAATACTTTTTTGCCCCACTGTATGTGCCTCTTTAAGCAGATTTTGAAGCTCTCTTCTCTGACCGTTAATCTCCAACCCAGCAGCAGCCAATAGGAAACTGGAAATGAACCTTCTTCTTGTGGCTAGTTCCTTTAGGGTTTGCCACAGTGGATCATCTGCCTCCATCTCATCCTGTTCTTCTGCATGTCCTCCTTGATTACATCCATGAACCTCCTCTGTGGTCTTCCTCTTTTCCTTCAGTTGGCAGCCATTGAGCACTCTGTCTCCAAACGGATAAACCTGAGCTGTCCATCTGAAATATTCCTTTCTAATCTTATTAAAACTGGCCATGAATGATTGCAAATTTATAGTACCAAAAATTTAATGGGAAATATTTTGTGTTCTTCAGTACTTTAACCAACTTTCTCTCTTTCATGTTGCTTTTAATATAGCTTCCTGTGACACCCAGAGCTCAGTAACAAAGCACTGTTTCCCAGTTCAACACGTCTATACTTGAAAATCTATTTTAGCTGCACCCTTCCTGAATATACTGCTTCTCCTTGCACCCCGCTGGTTTTCAAGGGTGTTTGTCCCATGCAGATTTTCTGGGGTCAAGACCAAAGTTTCCCCAATGGCTTTGAACTTGTTCCCAATTCCCTCTAAGTGGCAGTGGCACTTGGAGTTGCTTTTCTCAGAAAGAATACCTCAGCAGTAGAGCATAAACAGAACTGACAACAATAGCAGCATTCGACTGTTGTGTATAATGCACTAGGTAGACACAGAATTGCGTATCTTTTGGATAATTATACATCCCCTACTTCACTTTCAATTTGTGTCCAATCCCAACACAAAAAGAGTTGCTTCCTTTTTATATGTTTGTTTGCCATTTTCTTTAAAGTTTAGCTTTCAGGTAGAACAGACAAAGTTTTTGGTTCGATCCCCAGGTGCTCCAGACGAAGTCTCCCTGTGCAAGATAAGAAGTGCCCTTGATGTGTCACCAGTGTGTGATCATAAATGTGCTGTGGCAACAAAAATGCCCTTCACCACTTCATCATTTATTTGTTATTAAATCTGTAATCTAAGGCATTCATCAACTTCTTTTTTAGAGCCAGGAGCCACCCATATTTGGATGAGGGTGGAGTATGAAGCCAGCCCCCATGATTAGTAAAGTCCCTTCCCCGACTGCTTGGGTCACACTGACACTTGGTAAAGTAGCACACAAGGCAGATTGTTTGAACATCTGAGTGCATGACAAGCCGCATTATTTGTTAGATCATTGCATTAAACATACTTTACCACCACAAACGCAGTTGAGAGCTTCTCTTCTGTGGCCTGGATTAGCAAAGGTGAAGCTTAGCAATAGCAAATCAGCTATTGAGGCATTTCTGCTGTCAAGTTGGGGTGAATGAGGATAGAACCTACATCAGATTCTGGTCACAAAAGGCTAGGAGAGTGGTTAATAACTACCAAGAACTGGGGGAAAAATAGTAGCCTTGGTAAAAATGGGTCACAAAAAGTGTGCAACACCAAAAACCTTGCAGTTGTTTTGGTCATGATAGCAGATAGCCAGAGGCACCTGTGGTTTGCATGCAATCACAGCAATCTACTAGCAAGAAAGGAATCGCAGAAATGGTTTTAGTGCAGCACCCTGTGCCAAGCTTGCTGTGTCACACAGGTGCGTGAAAAGCAGGGTGGAGACCTCAAACATGCTCCGCCTCTCAAAAATAAAAACACACCCACCCACCAAGACACACACATACACAAACCAATACAGAGGGGAGGAAAGAAAGAGACTCTGAGCAGCCGAACAACTACCAACTGGTTAGGAAATACAGATTTTTCCTCAAACCAATTCAATTCAGTTTAAACTGCCAGGTAAAGTAAACCCTACAGTAATAAAGCCAAAACGCCAATGGTCACATGACCTCATATGAGCAAGCACTTGGCTACAGTGGGAAGAAAAAATCCCTTCTAAAAGGAAGAATCCTCCGGCAGAATATCTCTGTCTCTATCTATACAGATTTATTCAGTTTATTTCATTCCGCAATAAATCTCAGACTAATTTAAATCACAACCTCTTTAATCCTACTTGTGTTTATACAAGTGTTTTAGCTCTCAAACCGATTCGTGCGTTATGTGTTTTTAATTTTTATTTTGTAATTTTTTAGGGTTTTGTTCATCCCCTGTTGCTTCTATCACCATTGTGCCTGCAGACACTAGTGTCAGCTCTGCTCTTCTTCAGATTTAAATTCCTCCAGACATCCTTCCTATACACTGCTCAGACATTAAGGGACTCCCAGTAGATTCCAAACAACTGCGTTTTTTTGGAAGCAAGCCAAGCGGAGACAGCCGTCTGGGTTTCCTGTGCGTCTTTTATCCCGGATCAAACAATCAGACATGAAACATGCGGGAGCGGTATCTCTTCTGGTTATTGCTCCCTTTCTGGGAAAAAGCTGAACACACTATAATGATTATTCAGACTGTTTCTGCAGACATGCTTGAAGTGACAGTCCGACTCATCTTGCAGCACCTGCTGAGGCAGAGTTGTATATATTTAGGAGCAGGTGATCCTTGTTACCCCGATGCACTGCAGCTTTTTGGCTTATCATTTCATTTAGCAAGCGGGCAATTTTCAAATAGTTACTGCAGCTGTCATATTGACCATAAATTCCCTGACAGAAAGGAAGCATATTGGACTAACTATCATTGGAGCGTGTGCAGTGTGGTAATGAGCCAAGAGCTGTTTGTGCTGCAAGCTTCCTGCTTTCTCAACTCTGCGGACAAAGAAGTACATATATTTGAGTTTAACTTCAGGTGGGTGAGGGTTTATAACATGTTAGCATTTATAAGCAGAAATCTCTGTCGTCCAATCTACTGATAATTGCATTTACCCCCTCAGGTCCCCTGTCATTCATTCAGTCTAATTAGCTCTCCTGAACCTCTAAGCATGGCTGTGACCTCTTCATCCTGAAGAGGCTGACTTCTGCCTCATCATTTTGACTGCTGGCTGACAACCAGCGCCGACCAGTGTGGATCCTTCCTGGGCAAATACGTGCCCCCGATGTTTGTTGCAGTTTAAAGAGATATATCTCAGGAAAATTAATGACTTATCAGATCTATTGTTAGTATACCAGGAAAAGTCCAGTAACCTGCATGTAGTCCAGATATTTGTGCTTAAACAGATCTGCAATACAAGTGAGTGATGTAAAACTAGCTGCCACTGGCCAGCCCTCCAGAATGCACCCAATTAATTGGTGACTCATTGACAAGCACGCTGCTATGGAAAGACAATTGTGTCTAGTGATTTCAGTTGAACAATGGGCCTATTTAAAGCTGACTGGAAGGCTTGTTGTAAAGGAGAATTAATGTTTGAATTAATCAGCACCTAGCTTTGCTTTTCTTCCTCTGTGATTTAGTGTCAGCGGGAAGAAGCAGGGCACAGAGTCATAACTCACAAATTAATCATTTATAATCATTCGTTTCACTTTCTGGCAAACTGCAGTTAAAAAAAAATAGTGAACATGCGCTGACAAGATTTGTAAATGTCATGTTTTTGGACCATCCTTTATCTTTTAAAATAAAGTTATGGCTTAGGCTTTACTGCAATACTGCAGTATAAGCCAGCTCGAGCACTCACAGTAGCTGTAACCTGTAGTGTTCACACAGGTTACAAGTGAAGCCCAGAGGATATCTCTAATGTGACTGTAATCCTCCATGGCCTCAGCGCAAATCTCACTGTATGCCTACAGGCACCCAGTGGTGATTTTTATATACACATGTAATATCCTGCAGGGCAGGTGTCCCATTCATAAGCGCCCCTGCCTACTTTTAAACAACTCAGGTGAGAACGTCTTTTAAATGACGTCACACTGAACATTTCCTACCCCCCAGAGCTTTGGGCGACGTATCAATTTAGTCCACTCCCTGGAGGGTTGACTACTGACGCAATGTGATGTGCTTCTCTTCTGTTATTGCTCTCATCTTTCACAGTGCACCTCTCGCTGACACTTGCCACAAGCTGTGTTTTAATGGGGCAATTCCACCGAGATGAAATGAGTGGTGCTCGACTCTGACCAGAGCGGGGTTAAACGAGAGTAGGCCGGTGCTAAGCGTGATTTCACCATCACTGCAGTTTGAGCGAAAATGCCCTTATCTCAAGCATGAAGCATAATTACATTTTCACAAAAAACGGTGGCACTTGTATCACATTCTTGTTTTTAATTTGAGTTTTGAAAAAAATCTAATCATGGAATAAAAAAAGAATGCAATAATTATTGTGGCTGAGGTTAAAAAGATTGATCATTTTAAGGAAATGTGAGAAAGTGCGCTGGAAACAGACTCGTTAAATAAATCACAATGTGCATGTTCTCGTCACAAATGACAGGAAACAACGTAAAAACCACGTCCATCGCGTATTCTGTTCTTCACGATTTAACTTGACGTCATTTCCTCTAGAATATTTTAACATGTTTATCTCCATGAACAGAAATAATTTAAATGACATTTACTTTTCATGACTTTTTTTGATAAGCAGTGTAAAACGGCAAATTAGTTTGTGCTCTGACATCATGTTAGCAACTGAGAAACTCCAAGCAATAGACGTGTAAAAACATCTGTATTATGGGGATTTACTGGGATAGTTTTTAATAGCTAGCAACTGGCCAGTTGCGATGTTGATCCAGGCCCAACATGATCCAATTACAATGATATAGGAACAACACCACACTGAGACCTCAGCGGAGAGATATATGTGCTCCAGCAGATCCTGGGTCTTTCCGAGTTCTACCTGCCTCCTCCTGGTAGAAAATTCCTGCCTCACACCGGAGGATCCAGGAGGTATCATACTCAGATGCCTGAACCACCTCAAAAGCCTGCTTTTGATTGTGAGGAGCAGTGACTCTACTCTGAACCCCTCTCGAATGCCTAGTCTCACTAGGGTAAGGATGATGTTATATACGCCCATTGCAAGCTTGAAGTAGTCTTTAGGTTTTAGCTATTTTGTAACCAACAAGTTGCAACCGTGAGAGTGTGCAGTAAACCAGATTTCTTAATCAGATCCACCACTCACTTGTAAAGTCAGATTTCAAAATACCAGCATGGTATTTGTCAAAATCATCAAGACAGAGCTTTAAAACATGACTTCATGTACCAGTGCGTGTTGCCATGGCAGCCACATCCATTTTTATATACAGTCTTTGTGTGTAATGTGGTCTAGGACTACAACCTTTGACAAAATAGTATCTGCAAAACAGAAATTCATTAAGATAAACTAAAATTATGGTGAATTACAGGTCATACACAATCAAGCAGCTGCAGTAGTAAACTCTGAAGCGTATTAAGGTAAGCAAATCTTATGAAATTAAGATTAGTTTGTTAGAATATGAATGTGTTATTTGTTCTTTAAAAGGTCACAGAAACAGCATGTGAATGTTTTCATCCTCTTATCAGATAATATTCACTTCCTTCTGCTATCCTCCTCCTCAGAGATACATGGACACCTCAAATTAAACTCATTCAAAGATGCCAAGCTACAGCTTTAGGAGCTTGTAAACACAATTATAAATCTAGGGCTCCATCTTTTACGTAGCTAAGTTTTACTCAGTTAAGTGAACAATTTCTTCTGGTCTGAACATCCTGAAAAGTATCAGTTTTCCAACTGTTTCCAACTCTTTTTTCTTTGCTGTGTTAGTTGGATTCTTTCAGCTACAGGGCTCAGCTTCTATTACACGAGTTCAACGCTAGTCCCATCAAAACTATAACGTTATACTTTTACATTTTGTCTCAGAGGGTCTTCTGGGGTCCGACGTGGCACGAACTTGCCATCTCTGCGGACCGACTCGATTAGCGACTGACCTTTCATTATCGTCTGTACATCATCAGCGAGCTTCGAGGCACTGGGGAGAGCTGGTGCACCAAACTCCAGATTTCTTATTGATCTGTGTTACTGTGAAGCATGCATCAAAACGGCACAGGAGGAACTGACTGGAGGAACCAGACAGTGAAAGGTAGCAGGGATAATGATTGGTTACACAACCGAGGCAGGGACAATTTAAAAAATAAATAAGTAAAAAAAGAAAAAGAAAATCTGTATCCTGTCAAGTTTGGTTACAAGTTAAAACTGAATGAAAGCAAAATATACTTTTTCAGAGTGTGGAAGCAATTCTCCCCAGAGTTATGGCTCATTAAGTCAGCCCAAGCCCTTCACAGCTACATAAGCAACAAAGATAAAGTTTGGAAAGTTTAAATTAAACATTTTTCAAGTGCCTGACAATCTGCTTCCATATCTGCTTCTCAACTAAAATACAAAACAAAAAAAAGCTATGAGTGAGGGACAAATAGTTTTATTTCAAGTACTGGCTAACAGGTCAGAGATTGTACAATAATTTGGATCATCCACTCTTGAAAACCTCTATTTCATTCATTATTTTGGTACAGCTGCAGGTGGTGACACACTCTTTATAAAGAGCCATTATGATGTGCGAAGTAATTCATTTAAGAGTGCATGGCTCTGCGTGTGAAAACCTCTACTTGAGTGGCACCAAACACTCTGTAAGTGTTTTAATCCACTTAAAATGCTGGCATCGTACATTTACTGCAGAAAATGATTGCCCTGGTTTTAATCAGAGGTGTAAAACTGAGCTAATAACACTGTGTTTCTTTGACTGATCACTAAGCAAGAGAATCTTTTACAATATAAATTACACCGTTAACAGCTCGTAATGAGCTCAGATCATTAAAGAACTGATTTGGAAATCCTCTACTGAGCAGAAGAAAAGAGGGAAGGAGTAACAGATTTATTGCATTTTCGTGGCATTGTTTACAGCAATCGTTCAGTGAAAGGAAAACTCCAATGGAAACAATGAAAGCCTGTTGGAGCGACTTTGATCCTGCCTTCATAAGGACTCAGCGCAGCCTGAATATTCTGTGTGAGCTTTCACACACAGAGCTTTCTATTGGAGCAGCATAACTGGCATTACTTTGTACATTTTGCCCATTTGTCAGTGTGAGGATGTGTACATGTCAGCTGTTGTTATCAACAAAGCAGCGATATGACCTTATGTATGTTATCGCCTTACCTTAGAGTCAGGTCATGTAATGTGGCGTGTTCCCAGAATTTACAGGCTTTTTTAGGATACATACACGCTACAGCTCAAAGTGTCCCAGTTCTGATGTTTTTCTTTCATGTGGCCCAGTTTTAATGTTTTCTGATCAGTGTAAGCAGCAAAATAACTGCATGGAGTCGCAGTTTTCCAGCTCCAGTCTGGACCACACAGAGGTGTGCTGCACAACCAGATCAGCTTGAATATGAAAACATGGTCATGTGTAGGGGTTTCTTCAGATTCACTCTGCAGCAGAACACGTCCAAGGTGAACTATGTGAGAAAGAAATTTAATAGCAGAGTTGAATTTTCTTTTCTTTTTTTGGAAGCCTTTTATTTAGTATATTTGTTTAAAATATTTTGGGGTCACAGAAATATTACTTTGTTAGCACTGTAGCTAGCTGGTGATTGATGATAAGGACTAGTGATTTGCATTTAGTCAATAACCAGCAATCTGAGAAAGATTGCTACAGTAAATTGCCCTAAAGCAGGACTTCAGACCTCCTCTTAATTCAGTAAAATCTCTCTTTTAAAATCACTGAGACGACATTTTTAGTAGAGAAATTTATAACAAACAAGCCAGCATCAACTAGTGTTGAAGGTAAATACAAGGCTTCCAGCTGGTAAAGCAGAAAGGCTAGCTGGATCTCACCATGCAGAAAACAGCAGGGACAGATGCAACAAAAACTGCATGGGATATAAAACACCAAATACCTATCAGAGCATGTTCTACTTGTAACAGGACACTAAATATTTTCTATCTGAACTGATCTAAAAGTCAGAAATTTGAGTTTAACAACCTGTGAACATTCATAGATATGGGCATAAATATATATTATTTACATGTAAGTGTTAACAGTTTATTTTATTTTATTTTTTTTAAAAGGAGCACAAATGATATCCCCAATGGCAGCAGCCCAAAAAACTCAAGCTGTGAATTAAAGTGTGAGAACTTCTTAAAGTGTGATTTGAAGATACATCCTCACCCTTTGACAGGGATCTCCAGGTTAAAGAGATTAATTAGATAAGTAATGCACTTAATGTAAATGGGCTGTATTTATATTTCTTAGTTTGACATCATGCTGTAATGTTTACTGAGGGTACGGTATGGTCAGGTATGGTACAGAGCCTCAGCTAAAAGCTATGAATTCTGGGATAGGTTGGGCCACGAAGGATACACCTGATCTATCCTTCAAATCCACGGTAATCAATTTGGAGCAGCCTTCGAATTGGGACGCTTGGCTGTGACATAATCGTCCTCCGAAGGATGCGGCCTATGAATTGGGACATACTTATCACCTCAAATAAATATTAGCATCATCATGTGACTGTTAGCATACAGATTTTCATAGTTAACATTTTCATCACGTCTTGGTTTTGCTAGATTTCGTCATTAACCAAAGATCTTAACCCTCTCAGGCTCAAATTTAACTTTTTATTGCTAATGCACAACCAAGTCCTGCAGTGGTACTTCTGAGTAAAAAAACCTCATAAAATATGTACAGGGAGTGCAGAATTATTAGGCAAATGAGTAATTTGTCCACTTCATCCTCTTCATGCATGTTGTCTTACTCCAAGCTGTATAGGCTCGAAAGCCTACTACCAATTAAGCATATTAGGTGATGTGCATCTCTGTAATGAGAAGGGGTGTGGTCTAATGACATCAACACCCTATATCAGGTGTGCATAATTATTAGGCAACGTCCTTTCCTTTGGCAAAATGGGTCAAAAGAAGGACTTGACAGGCCCAGAAAAGTCAAAAATAGTGAGATATCTTGCAGAGGGATGCAGCAGTCTCAAAATTGCAAAGCTTCTGAAGCGTGATCATCGAACAATCAAGCGTTTCATTCAAAATAGTCAACAGGGTCGCAAGAAGCGTGTGGAAAAACCAAGGCGCAAAATAACTGCCCATGAACTGAGAAAAGTCAAGCGTGCAGCTGCCAAGATGCCACTTGCCACCAGTTTGGCCATATTTCAGAGCTGCAACATCACTGGAGTGCCCAAAAGCACAAGGTGTGCAATACTCAGAGACATGGCCAAGGTAAGAAAGGCTGAAAGACGACCACCACTGAACAAGACACACAAGCTGAAACATCAAGACTGGGCCAAGAAATATCTCAAGACTGGTTTTTCTAAGGTTTTATGGACTGATGAAATGAGAGTGAGTCTTGATGGGCCAGATGGATGGGCCCGTGGCTGGATTGGTAAAGGGCAGAGAGCTCCAGTCCGACTCAGACGCCAGCAAGGTGGAGGTGGAGTACTGGTTTGGGCTGGTATCATCAAAGATGAGCTTGTGGGGCCTTTTCGGGTTGAGGATGGAGTCAAGCTCAACTCCCAGTCCTACTGCCAGTTTCTGGAAGACACCTTCTTCAAGCAGTGGTACAGGAAGAAGTCTGCATCCTTCAAGAAAAACATGATTTCCATGCAGGACAATGCTCCATCACACGCGTCCAAGTACTCCACAGCGTGGCTGGCAAGAAAGGGCATAAAAGAAGAAAAACTAATGACATGGCCACCTCGTTCACCTGATCTGAACCCCATTGAGAACCTGTGGTCCATCATCAAATGTGAGATTTACAAGGAGGGAAAACAGTACACCTCTCTGAACAGTGTCTGGGAGGCTGTGGTTGCTGCTGCACGCAATGTTGATGGTGAACAGATCAAAACACTGACAGAATCCATGGATGGCAGGCTTTTGAGTGTCCTTGCAAAGAAAGGTGGCTATATTGGTCGCTGATTTGTTTTTGTTTTGTTTTTGAATGTCAGAAATGTATATTTGTGAATGTGGAGATGTTATATTGGTTTCACTGGTAAAAATAAATAATTGAAATGGGTATATATTTGTTTTTTGTTAAGTTGCCTAATAATTATGCACAGTAATAGTCACCTGCACACACAGATATCCCCCTAAAATAGCTAAAACTAAAAACAAACTAAAAACTACTTCCAAAAACATTCAGCTTTGATATTAATGAGTTTTTTGGGTTCATTGAGAACATGGTTGTTGTTCAATAATAAAATTATCCCTCAAAAATACAACTTGCCTAATAATTCTGCACTCCCTGTTGTCACGGTTCTGGGTCCGTTGGACCCAGTATTTTGAGTTCATTATGTTTTGGTACTTTTGCATCATGGATTTTCCTTTATGTTTCTCTGGTACTTGGTGTTTCAGTTATCTTGGTGTTTTTCTATATTATGATTTATGATCTGATACTGTTGTGATTATGATTATCATTTAGTAGCCTTTGGTCAGTGTCAAGTCTGTCTCTGTCTAGTCTGTGTCTTAGTAAAGTGTGTTTTGTTTCCTGTTTTACTTTGAAGGTTCTTGTTCCTGTCTGATGTTAGTATGTGCAGCTTTGTTCCCCCTGTCTCGCTAGCCCTGATCTCTCCCAGCTGTGTCTCCCTCCTGTTGCCGATTCCCCCGTTACTACCCTGTGTATATAAGCCCTGTGTGGTTTCCTGCCTGTTGCCGGTTTGTCTGTATTACTCGGTGTCCGTCTGTGTTACTCGGTGTCCTGCTTGTCTCTCTGCCTCTCATCCCTTTTTGTATCATCTCAGGTTTGTCATTTAGCTTTCCCAGTTCAGGTCTTTAGTTTTGTCTTCCCTCTTGCCTGTTTGCCTTCTCACTCCTGTATAAATAAACTCACCGGCATCTTATCCACTGCCTGCATCTTGGGTCCTCCTTCTAATTCCACACGGCTCGCCTCGGCAGCCGTGACACCTGTATATGGGGTAATCAGGTTGTTAGTTTTTAACTGTTGCAAATTGGCAACGCCTGCCTCGAGAGGGTTAAAAGTTAAAATGTTAGGGAATTTAATGTGATTGTCAAAAAAGGAACATAAACACCAAACTTCATGACAATTCATCCAACTGTTTCATTTTAATTTTATTGTCAATGATTTCGTGTTTGAGGATCTGCAAAACCATAGGGATCCCTGGGGCTATGGATACTTGTGTTAACTATCAAAACCCAAGTGGTTTACCAACTGCAGCTAGCTTGACTACAGATGTGAAAAATAGCACTGAACTATAGCATATTAAAGCGGCATGTTTTAACTTTGAAAAACCGCCACCATGCTGAGCACTGTGCGGTATTCCTGATGTTAGAGTGCAATTAATTGAGCCAAAATAGCTCATAAATGTGCATGTTTGACACCATGACATATCAGCCACACTGTTCCTATAATATTAAACTAATAAAATAAGTAAAAATCACATTAATTAAGTCATATAAAATCATGCCTACTTGCTTATGAAGAAGTGATATTATAGACAGCAACTCCAGATTTAGGGGTATGATTAAGATTTATTTCCTTTTGAAAATATACCCATAAATTTGTCATATGAAAACAATTATACAACCTTGAACATTTTATCACAACAGGATCACACAAGTTAACACCCACATCCCTGCATTACAAAGAATTGCCCTTAATTGAGTCACTTTTTTTTTTGTTTTCTCGAAACATTTAGAACAATTTCAACAACAACGGAAACCCCCCCTTAAACAGTACAAGATCCACTACAACTTTAAAATTTCCATCTATTAAATACCCGGGACCTTTTGGTAGCCCCTGGGAAGCATCCCGACACGCTAGCTTGAAGTGATGCGCTCAAAGAAAAATGCGAGAGGAAGGGGAATTCAACCCATAAATGTGCGAAGCTCAACTGTGTCTTGTCCCAAAGAGGGCACTGGCCAGTAAATCTTTGCCATTGTGTCTAGCTTTTATATCATATCAGGGGATTTGTCTGGCAGAAAAATCTCCAATGATTTATTATGTTATAAAATGGGTTTAACATGCCATTTCTATGGCTAGAAGCCTTTCCAGAGCAATAACAGAATTGTCCACTGCTGTTTGTCAGGAAAAGCGTCTTGTTTTGCTGGGAAGTGAGCTCCAAGGGAAAGACAAAGCTCTGGCCTCACATTATAACTACATTTCTGTAAGTTTAGAAAAAACTATCCAGTGTTGAAGTCATTCCAAGGAGGACAATGACCCCTTTTCATAATGTAGCTATGCAGCATCTCTTTTGAATATATTAATTGTCATTTTGCATACAAACATATATAATCCTCTGTTTTACTCAACAGTGGCGTTGGTGTCGTTACAATGACCGAACGAGAAGAAAAAGGCCTGGAAAAATGCTTTGGACCCCATCATTCGCTTTAATTGTTCCACCCAACAAGAAAGGCAATGCGTGCACATGCACAAAGAAACACACGAATGCAACATGCGCACACAGATGCACGCGCACATACAAGCACGCACGCACACATGAACACAACGCACACCTTTCACACTGCAGCTAAGATGGGTATTAGACAATTTAGTCCTGACATGTTGCAGCGATGATAGCTCTACTGCCACGCAAAGACGTCCCCTGTCAGTCCCGGCGGCTCCCTCCTTCACCTTGATGTCACGGTGAGTCGACAACATCATTACTCATCACATCACCACTGAATCACATGCCTAGTGCAACACTATATCACTCCCATATTGATATGTTGGTTATAGTATTATATTCAGTGTACTGTATGAGAACATTATTTCATATAAACACGTCCACGGTTTCATATATCACTTTTATGGTCACATGTCCACTTTGTCACAACGTCACCGTCATATCGACACCCACTATAAATGTACATGACTTTCATTTGTCACAAATCCACTGTGTCATAGAAAAAACTTTATTTTTTTCCCTAACTGATATGTGTGCACTGTGCCGTTAACACCGTTATGGTGTGTGCCAGTCTGCGTTGTTTTCAGATCATTTTCATGTTGACCCTTCGTGGGCCACTTGTTTCCGTCGCCTCTGCTGAAGCCCCGTTGGATTTGCGAGGGACATACTCCATATCAAAGTTGCTCTTATGGCGTCCTTTCCCTCGGCTCCAGGCAAACAGAAACAGGAAGCAGAAGATGACCACACCTAGGAAGGACAGGCAGCCCATGGCTGTAGATATAATGATAGTCTTAATGTCTAATGTGTCTGTCATGTTGTACAGTGCAGTCCCATTCCCCGATGTGCTGTTGGAGTCTGTCAGATTATTTGTGCTCCTGTTGCTATATTGAGATCTATCCCCAATGCTCAGACTCTTCACAGCTAAAGAGGCCGAAAGGCTAGCATTGCCAGCGGGGTTACTGGCAATACACCTATACACCCCGTGGTCATGCAGCTCTGCTGTCTTGATCTCAAGGGTACCATCTGGTCGGACCTCCACCCTACCACGGCTTTTGGCTGTGATATAGCGTCTGTGAGGTGTAATCCAGACGACAGACGGCTGTGGCGCTCCCTCTGCCATGCAGCTCAGACGGGCGGGCTGGCCTTCGTCAGCCATCAGCAGCTGTGTGGTGTTGGGTCCAATCCGTGGCTTGGTGCAGGTCATGTACTTGGACACCAGAGGCTCCTTGAGGTCCTGGAGAGTTTGCCCAATGAGGTTCTGAGGTGCGCTGCACTTAGGCTGGACATCCAAAATCTGCAGAGAAGGGGGCTTGTGGCTGTTGAGCAGCCAAAGCAATCTGCAGTCGCACACTAACGGGTTTCCACCCAAACAAAGCCTCTTCAAGCTGTCTAGAGAGGCGAACACTCCCTTCTCC
The DNA here is from genome assembly GCF_041146795.1 of Maylandia zebra. Classification (NCBI taxonomy): domain Eukaryota; kingdom Metazoa; phylum Chordata; class Actinopteri; order Cichliformes; family Cichlidae; genus Maylandia; species Maylandia zebra. The sequence goes on from NC_135185.1 coordinate 13,461,906, forward strand.
AGAGAGTCCAGTCGGTTCTCTGACACATCCAGTAGTTGTAAAGATTTGAGGCCCGCAAAAGCAAAGGGCTCTATAGAAACCAGCTGAGCCCCTTGGAGGCGGAGCTCCAGCAAGTGTGAGAGTTGGCCCAGATCTCCCTGGTGGATGTGCTGGATGCGGCAGTAGGACAGGTTGAGATGCGTGAGGTAGGGTAGGTTGTGCAGTGCTGTGCCTGGGAAGGCAGTCAGGTTAGTGTTGGTTATGAACAATGTTGTGAGGTTGAGGCCATGCAGCGAGAGGGGAGGCAGTGTGTCCAGCCAGGGCCAGAAATCAATTTCTAAATGGCGGAGACGAGATAACCTCTTAAAAGAGAAAGGCTTAAGAAAACTAATGCTCAGGTAGCGCATGCGCAGCTCGACCAGGCTGTGCAGATGTGCCAGAGCGTCACTAGGTACGACCGTCAAATTGGAACGTTCCAGTGTCAGGCTTTGAAGTCCGAGTAATCCAGTAAAGGCCCGCTGAGAGATGAAAACCAGCTCGTTATCGCCCACCTCCAGTGATGTCAACCTACGCAGATCTTGAAAGGCATGATCCAGAAGAACCACCAGTCTGTTGTGGCTGAGATCAAGGCGGGTGAGGTTGGTCAGGCCCGACAGAACACCGACAGGAACCAGTTGGAGAAGGTTACTGCGGAAGTTGAGCGAGCGGAGAGCAAGCTGAGAACGAAATGAACCAGGCTCGACCGCACTGATGAGGTTGTCGCTGAGATCCAGGTCTTCTAGTTGCTGGAATGAAGAGAAGTTGTCCGGCGTGATGACGCGCAGCTTGTTCTTACTGAGGTCTAGGACACGTGTCTCAATGGGGATGCCTTCAGGGATGGTGAGGAGGCGCTTGCGGTGGCAACTGACCGATTTGCTTGGAGCAGAGCAATCACATCGGGCGGGGCAGCTCAGAACCGAGCTGGCCAGGAGAAGCAGCAAGGCCCCGCCCAGAAAGAGGTGGCAGTGGTGCGATGCTGGGTGTCGCATGTCTCTTTTACCCACGATGCCCTCTTTCATGGCACAGCTTCTTGTGCATACAGAGCACCATCACGAACAAGCTCTGCAAGACATGAACAAGAAATGTGTTAAATTACACTTACACTCAGGCTGCACCCCCTCCTCCGCCTTCGTGCATTTTTCAACCTTTTACAACCTTTTACACTTTATGTCTACTTAAGCTGCCAACTCTGTTCTCCTTTAATGAACTGTCCCTTTTCCTGGCGAGGTGGATATGAGGGAATTAAACTCCCAGCAGGGCGAGACACAGCAAGAAATAGAAATATCAGCCCCAGAAAAATGTGAACGTTCATCACTGTGTTAGCACAAAAGGTTGCAGGCTAACTGGAGATGTTTTACGAGGATGGAAGATGTTTCAGCCCAATGGCGAGAAATGTCCCTCGTTAGAGTCCACTGAGGCTGAATGCCCATGTGGATTTGTTGTTGCTGCATGTGTGTGAGTTGGTTTTGCAGCGTGCGTGTCTGAGGGGGTGGGTTAGGAAGTGGAACATGTGGCAGGTGCTCAAACTAAAATCCAGACTAAACAGAAAATGAAATGACAGCGTGTGCTTGCTGCCATAATTAAATCTACAGAGTTTTGCCAGCACATGTAACCCCAACACAATGAATGGAAGTATATATTATATACAACTCTTTATTTAGCGATCGACATATTGAGTCAACTCACTTATTGTTAAATATTGCACTGAACACAGTGTGTTTCTATAATTTTCACTAAGATGTTGTGACAAATGGCAGTTTCACATGCTTTCTCTTCTTTCTTTTCTGTGCTTATTATTTTTTCGTTATGGTGTATGCATTTGTATTGCACTTTGTACTGCTTAAATAACCCAGCAATACTTATTGTATTTCGAAAAATACATTTTTATTTTTGCAGCACAGTGGACTAACACCTCTGCAGCCACTGTGCATGTTTCGCCGTGCACGTGATTTATTCTCAGCTCGCGATTATACAAAAGGTGTTTACCGTGGCCACATTTGCTGCTTTGCATAACAGTGCATGCAACTGTTTCCAGTTAAATCATTTTGAGTTAATTCAAACCAAATTCTTTCAATTATGTTTAAGGAGACAAATGCAAACGTGGCCACTTGCACAAGTTTTTTTCCCACACGGGTGAGGTGATTACACACTAATAATTTTCAGAGGCTGCTTTAGTGAATTTAAATACGCATTTTTATTCATTTGTCCTGCGAAATGTGGCTCTTAATTTCCATTCCTGCAAAGGCAGGGCTGGAAAGGAAGCATAGATAACAGCAGGGTAATGAGGAGACGGATGCAGAGTTCAACAGTAAAATGTTATCTCTAAGAGCCGAATCTCTCCATGGCTCGGAAAGACACAGACTTTGACAGAAAAAACCACCAGTGAGCAGCCACAGGTTGTTGAATTGACAGATGGCTATGTAGACAGAGAGGCTGACCATAATTGCCTCATTACCAGTAGTATTTGCATTCTGCTCATGGCTATCTTTGCCAATTAGGTGTGCAAAACGTAAGGCACATCTGTGAGTGGTGGAAATTTGAATGCTCTGTGATAAAGGCAAGGAAAAATGGGAGAAATATGAAAGGCGCCTTTAGAAAAGCTTTTCCACTGCTTGCAGAGCTCGCAAAGCAAAATCCTGCCAAGGTAAGCAGATGATGAGCACACGGACAGACACGTACCTTACTTTGATAGTGAAGTGAGTGACGTTCAGAAAATAGCTGAGATGAGGCAGAAGGAGCCATGCACACTCACTCATCCTCTTTCTTACAGCACTCACCCCACCGCTCAGCTCATCAGCCGCACCGCTCGCATCTCCATATCTCTGCCTTTCTTTCCCCTTTTCTTTCTATTGCTGTTTTATCTCCGTATCCTCCTGTTCACACATCTTCCACCTAACTCCTTTTCTCTCCGCGGTCCTGCCTGGCAAAAGCCCCAGTCTGTTCATCAGTCCCTGCAGGCTGGGTTTTTATCGATCGCGGCGCAGACACATCAGATGCCAGGAATGTAGCCTTTAACAAAGAGCAGGCCGTTGCCACAGCAACTACAAACCCTTACTCCCATCCGCTCTGTGTTGTCTGCCAATCAAATTAATGAAAAAAGGAAGGAATAGAGTAAGGGCGGGGGGTGATGTTTTTCCATATTCATTTAGTTTTCATATTGAGACAACAAACTATTTGAATGTATGGGTAGAAATTCAGGTCCGCTGGTGGAGCCAAGCTCACTTTAAGGTGTTTCCAAGCTGTCATTCCGAGCGCCTCGCTATTTGTCGGCCTGTCTTGTTTCCCATCCATCTGGTGCTCTGGTAACTATCTATGTCTCTCTACCTTATTATCCTTCCACATGCCTGCTTCTTTCTTTGTGTATTTATCAGTCTGCCCTTACCCGCCAGCTTCTCTTCCTCCCTGCTTCTCTGTTTAATAATTACAGTCCACTTGTCTTTTGCTGCAGTGGGGAACTGGCCTGGTGATGTGCTGATGAGTCGTGTGTCAGGCGGTCCTGCCACGGCTCTGCTCTGAGAGTTAGCCTACAAACGGAAACGGCACCATCTCGTCAGTTATTAAAGCTTGTATCAGGAGTAAACTAGCTGTTGTTTTACGCTTTCATTTCTCCACAGTTAGAAAAGGTTTTAAAAAATGAAGCAGAGGAAAGTTTTATGCATTTTAAAGCAGAAATTGTGGAAAAAAAAAACTGTACAGTTGCTATATTGCTTCATGAATCAAAATCTGTCCAGGTTCCCATGCGGACACTGGTGCAATAAAGGTGATTCCCACAAGACTCCAAATCATGTCCTTGGATTAAAATACTATTTCAACATTTGTGCAAGCGCATAACCTTGAAAACTGATGTAGCTTTGATTCTTCTAAAGACCAGCAGTCTGTTTGATGCCCCCACACACACCCAACACCACTCTGCCGCTCACCGTTCTAGTTTATCTCCACAGAATAGCTGAATGGATAACTGATAAGAATGATCACACTTTCTAATAACCATCATCGCAAAAGGGTAAATAGTAGTAAACAAAAGTAAAATTAAACTTTCATCATTTTTAACTTGGTTAAAAGTTGTTTTTTAAACCAACCATAAACTTTGTTTGGCTATTGAAAAAGTTGTGACTGATGTTTAAAAGTATGTGTGAGTAGATGGGGGTAGTGATGGTTCCTCTCTTAGCTCAGGGCACTCTCACAAAAGAGTTTCACATCCTGGTAAACAAAGGTTTAAAAAAGAAATCACAGGACTGTGGTCATTATCAGTCTCACTCATTATTCATTGTTTGGTTATGTCTGGCAAAGTGTGTGAATCTCTGAAGTGCCTGCAGATGGATGAGGATGTACTTAGTGATCAGAAAATACTTTGATAAAATGTGGAAGTCTTTAAATACAAAATCCATTTAGTGATCTGACTATTGACCATTGCATTAAAAATTCATACTCTGAACTCTGAAACATTGCCATTCCACACACACCGACTTCTGCGTTACATATAGCATATATTCAGCTGCTTGTGAATGCAATTATCCAATCAGTCAACTGCATGGCAGCAAGAAAGCAACAGTAACTCAAATAACCATGTTACAACCAAGATTTGCAGAAGAGCATCTGTGAACACACAACATGTCCAACCTTGACGCAGATGGGCCACTGTAGCGGAAGACCACACTGGAAGCTGGACACTCAGACTACAATTTATATGAGGTTATTAAAACAGGACAACACAAAACTTAAAAAGACTGGTCTGCCGAGTTTGGATTTTTACTGCAACATTTGAATGGGAGGGTCAGAATTTGGCATAAATGGCACGAAAATGTGTATCCAGCTGCCCTGTATCGAAGGTTCAAGCTGGGATTTTTTCTTGGCACATTTTCGGCCGCTTAGTACCAAATAAGTCTCATTTAACAGCAGAGCCTCCCTGAATAATTTTGCTAACTATGTGCATCCCACAGACCTCAGTGTACCAGTCCTTCCAGCAGGATAATGCGGCTAACAGATCTGCAGCAACTGTGCGGTACTACTACGTCAATAGGGACCAAAATCTGTAATGTTTCCAGCACCTTGTTCATGAAACTGTGTCGCAAAGAATTAAGGAAGCTCTAATGACTGTATGGGGTCCAAACTGCTCCTAGCAAGCTGTAACTAATGAAGTGGTCTGTGAGCATATAGTCCCTACTGCGTACACAAACACAAGAAAACAAATTACCAGTGGATTTGTTTCTTATCACCTTTGACACTGTAACTGTTTTTAAGTGAAACTGCAAGAGAGCATTCACTGGTTAATTGCATTATCCACCTCCAGATCACATTCGAAGCCCTCTATGTCACAGAAGCTTCTTCTATCAGAGTAACTCCACAGCCACTCAGATCACCACACCAATTTCTAGTGGGACTTCAACTGTGATATAGCACTGCTTCTGCAGACTCCTTTAACCATTAAAAACATCGATGGTTTTTTAGACATATTGTAAAATGCTAAATTAAGTTTGCTTACTTACTTACCCAAGACACACAGATAAAATTCTTAGAAAAATACAGCAAATCCTGTAACTGTACCCCACATCTTTTTAACATTGTGGCATAATTAATCAAAATAAGCGAGGCCTTTGCTGAAACAATGGTGTTTTCTGCGGCAACAACTTTGTTCTATACTGAGTAGCACCTGGTGCGAATTAACCAGAGATTAACTAGCTTGTTGTGATGAAGGCTCTGTGTTCCCAGCAAAAAGCTTTTCAGACTTCCAGGCGATGACAGGTGGTGGAGGGCGTGAAAAGCAGATGGGAAAGAAAACCCATTTCCAACATGTTAAAGAGTCAGAGGAATAAAAGAAGAAACGAAAAAATACAAACAAGACTGAAAGGAACACATTTGTACTCAGTTGCCAGTTATTAAACATCTAACAGCACATTTAAAAACGTGAGCTCATGACCTTTTAAAACAGCACCAATATCTTTATATTAACAGTGAAGAATATTTATGTATAATATAAAACAGGTCTTTAGTAGAGCCCACAGATGATTATTACTTCTTCCCATTGCCCTAAGCCAGTGTCTCAGGGAGGAGGGAACGAAAGATATTGATACTGATGCAAAAGATGATCATGTTTAGAATTTGCAGGTGTTGGAGTGTTGAAATTTCCGTCTGGAGGCATCATTCAAAAGAGCAGTAGCCTGCTAACAACAGTGTAAACTGGACACGCTGGTTGTTTAACTACGCAGGTGGATTTATACGGCCGATACTGCTGAATAAAAGTTCAGTGTTTCATTATCTTTGTTAAAGCTTTTTCAAGCAATTATAAAAAACACCCAGCTTGTGTGAAAAGTTTTTCTTGTTCCTTTATGGGCTTAATAAACACACACACACACACACACACACACACACACACACACACACACACACACACACACACACACGGAAGAATTTAGCCAGGTTACTGAAGAGTCAGATATATATCAACCTGGATTTGTGCAGACCAATACATAGAATGAACTGTTGGTATTTAATTTTTATCGGCTGGATAAATATGTTAGTGGATTTGTTGCATTAACTCTAAACTCTGCATTTTCCCAAATACAGCCAGTTACAACTTGGTCCCGATAGATAAGAAACACTATGGAGAAAAACTGGAGAGGTTGGGTCTCTTGGCTGACTTGGGTGAGCTTGAGGAGGAGGTGCTCGAGGAGAGGGTGGTCTGGGTGTGTCTGCGTTCACTGCTGTGTCTGTGATCTGAACTCAGATAATGGTTAGATGGATGGATGGAGGTGCAAAGTGAACTTTAAGCTCGCCACAGTGAAGAGGTGCAGGATGTGATAGACAAATGTAACACCGAGCCTGCGTTTTTTCAGAAGGAAAAGAGAAAAGGGAGTATTTTCCAACCCATAACTTTTAAGCTACACTAACTTAATACTATGGACGAATTGAACGGAAAATGAAAGAAAGCGCTTTCGCTTTAAAGTACACGCAGATGTTAATCTGAATATTTAAACTGTGAAAACATTTAATGAAAATTCAGCAACTCAAAAAATTCTACCATTACCAAATTTTGAAATCCAATAATCCTGATGGAAAACGACAGCAACAAATTCCTAATTATACATTTGAGAGTAAAAAATAGTCTTATAACAATGAGTCACTAAACATGATGACACAGAACTTATTCTACGGGTGCTCAGCTGTAACTGTGCTAAATGTGATTTATTTTAAAGAGAAAAAATAAACAATGGAACGCTCATTGGACTCACAGCTGTACCTGACCACCTCCTCACTGAATGGGCTACTGAGACAGCCACATCACGGTGCAGAAGCCTCCAGCATGTAAAGGGTTAAAGGGATGATTATTATCCTCTGTTATAATCATAATGAGACCAGAACTATAATATGAAAGCATTTACTGCGTCGAAGTAATCTGCACATCACTGACATATGACTCAACACTGCGAGTGGCCTGTTTAAATCTGTGGCTCTGACAAGCCTGACCCAGGCTGACATACAGTGGCACACATACAGTACCATAGATGCAGCTTCTCACTTTGAGCTTTACAATATTTTTAGAAAGAGTTGGAGCCAACCCTGTCACGTTCAAGATGCAAAATATACAAAAGCCCATAGAATTCTGGGTAAATTGTAATAGTAAGGCGGGTCATTGAGAAGGGCAGCCTACAGGGTTGAACGTTTTGGGATTTGGTTCTGAATTGGATTAGAGTCACAGTGAAACTGTAGAAAATCTGACAGCCGAAAAGGAGCTGTAGGGTGATGCATGAGTCACTGTGAGATGGAGAGAGAAAGAAAGAAGAGGGTAAAAAAGAGAGAGAGGGGAGAGAAGAACATAAAGCAGAAATGCATGAAGAAGTGAAGGAAAGCCACGCTTACAAGATTAGATGAAAACCCTTGTTTTCCTGAGCTGACCGTGACTTCTAATGTACTTTTTACTGCGTGAAGCTGGAGAAACTGATTGCAGCTCTTCCACGAGATCTCAGTAATACTCAGGCAATGTTCAGCGCACATGTTGATTTTAATCTGCGGGCTCATCTGTCAAGATGAGCACCATTAAATCCCTGTTCATTATCGCACCACTTACCAAATCTGTGGCCTTTGACAGGAGCAGAGCAAACGCAATTTACACTGGGAGGGACTTAATTGGACCGTACCAAAACATTTTATTTTATACAATATCTGTGGCTGCAAAACTATCTGTGGATTAATAATGCATTTTATTGACACAGCGTGTCCATCACGTTTCTTTTTGCCCTCAGGTGTGCAATAAATCAATGTGTTGTGCTGCAGTTTTGTGAAAAGCACCATTTGCAGGACTGCAACTTTGAGGTAATGATGTTTGCACAGTTAAGCCAGTATGTGTGGCTAGAGGTAGCTATATAACATTAAAGGCATGTGTTGTCTTTGTGGTTACGGTGCATAATAATCGCCACTATAAATCCTCTCTCCTCCTCCCACAGGCTTGCAAACGTGAGTCTGTTGTTGAATTCATTTACATGGCTGCAATTATTTTGCAGCCAGCTCCTTGGAAATAAGCCATTATCATTTTCTTCCCACTACAACCGCTGCAAAGGACTTTAATGCAGATTTTACTCTTGCTTTTGCATTATAAAAAGCTTGTATTTCTTTCAAGTTTTCATTTGTCACTTTAGATCACCAGTCATAAAAACTGTGCGCTTCTATTCATCCTTTTGCTTTCTCGCTTAAATAATAAAATGTTCTGCTTTGCTCATTTCCAGATGTATGAGTGGCATGAATAATGGAATTATTTCACATGGGAGAGTTCACATGTAGGCGATTATTATCAGCGGGAACATACTCTGCATGATAATTGACCCGAGAGGACATGTCATCGAACCAGTCATCGTTTTTGTGCATATCTGATGCACAAACAAATGTGCGTGCAAATGGTGATGATGATTCAACAAGCAACGATGCTGTGACACAGTGAATTAACAAAATATTAGGACTGCATATTCTACTAATGCCGTTAGACAAAGAAAGAAACAGGGGAGCTAGAGGACAGCTGAGATTTAGCAAAAGCAGCAGAAAGGCATTACTGATGCTTTCTGCCTTCGGTGCAGCCGGAGCTCGATTTAATGATAATTCGCTGTGTATTCACCACAAATACTAACAAGCCAAATTCATTTTCTATTCTGGGAATTGTGTCACTCTGCACACCCACTGACCACCCTGCAGAGTGCAAAATGTCAGCAGAGCTTTCAGGGTGCTGTTAGGATTCGGAAGTTGAACCGTGTTCTTCTCGGCTAATTAGAGCCTGTGCATCCAAACTCTGCCAATTAAACAGCTTCTTTCTGCACCACTGGCCACGTTTCCTCTGAAGCTGTGGCTTGTTGAGCCATCACCAGTGTATCCTGTCTTCCACCATGTGGCTTGTTGTGCGTCTGCTGTGCTGCAGGCTCACGAGGGATGTTGCTTTACCCCACAGTCTCTGGATTTAGAACTGTCCAGTTAATACTTAGTGAGTGTTTGCTCATACTGATAGACAGAGGGAGGGAGTGTGCAGAGCCTTTGCACAACAGCTTTTAGAAGTGCGACTAAATGCAAACAGTAATGTGCTGTAACACAGCGTCCATGCTGTGGACATGAATAATGTGAGCATTGTGTTCCTCCACCGGCTGACGTGCCATCTATGACACACAAAAACCCTGTTTGTAAAATGTTAGTCAAAACTGAATTCTCGTTACGTGCAAATTTGATTAAATTCTGACAAATACTGAAGGAAGAGCTGTGGTTTTTATAAACTGTGGATGGGCAACGGATTCCCATACTGCCTCTTTATATTCTTATATTCTTATATTCTTTAGATGACATATCATAGAGCACAGCAACTTTCAGATATGCTTCTTCTTGAAAATATATCAAATTTACATTTCAGTCTAATCCTTGGAAAGTCACTTTTGTGTAAAAGTGTATGTAGCATTGTATGAATGTTGCTTTTGTCTTATTAAGATCATTTAAGAGTCCTTTTGATTTTCAGCATTCACATGAAATAATTAAATTCAGTGATTTAGTCGCCATCATCCTCTGTTTTAATTTTTTTGGCATTATGCTAAAAAAAAAAAAAGGAAATAAGGAAAAGGTTTGTGCTACCTATTCATCATGAAAGACAGACAATGTTAGCAACTATCCGATAAAGCCTAGTCATAAAGGTCCAAAGGCTTTTTGCAGTATTTTTGCTCTATGTTTAAAAGCTTTCGCTGTCATTGGTTATATATGAAGGAGATGGATGTAGTCACTGTGACCTCACCTATTGCTAATTAAAATCCACTTGTGAAGCCTGGATTTTAGCACTTTTGCTACCTTAATTTTGATATTTTGAAACCAAATGTCACAAATGAGGTTACTTGTCATTCATAAGGTAGTAGTAAGGGATCTTAACTCTAAATGGGACAGTAATTTACAATTCAATTTTATTATTTTATTATTTTTTAGTTGGTTGCACTGCCCCCAAGTGGCCAATAAATTATCTCACAGATTTCTGTTATTATTTGTTCTGGCAGAAGAATAATCTGCATGAAATAGAAATGAAATTTATGACTGAGAGGAACAGTGATCACTAGCCAAGGCTTCAGGGACACAAGCCTAGAAACAACATCCAGCAGACATCCATCCATATGGAACAATGTATATGTCTGACTCAACGGTGGTCGCCAGCTAAGTGAAATTGGTCGCAAAGTTGCTGCATCAAAAACCTCCTTGCTTTGATTGCAAGTGGTTGCCAAGGGGATTGCAACTGGTCTCTAGGCCGGTCGGACTGAGGCTGAAGGCTTCCATTGCAAAATATACTTAAAAATTGATCACTGAGCAATCAGGCAGCTGCGGTTCAGGAGGTAGAGAGGTCGCTACAAATGGAAATGTTGGTGTCTTCTCTAGTATGCATGTCAAAGTATCCTTAGGCAAGATATTGAACCCCGAGTTGGACCCAATGCATCCACTGGAGTTTAGAAGAAAAGCACTTAGATGCACAAAAAGATGCTTGTGTAAATGCCTAAAGAGGATTTGAAGTAGAAGAGTGCTACATAAGTAGCAGACCATTTGCATAATGTCCCGAATAATAACCTTTCAGACTCTTGTCATATCTAAGTAAAACTATAACACAACAATCTGGTATAACAGACGCGTCTGACAGAAAGCAGTTCCATTCTGCTTTTGAAAACAGTTCATTTTCAGCCTTCTAATGTACAGTCAAACATGTCAGATACATGGAAGAGCTTTACTTGATAAATGAGCGAGCCCTTAAGCTTGCTCTTTTAAATATGAGTCATTCACAAGTAGTTTTTTCTACTGATTCTCAAAGATTTCTCTCATATGCTAAAAGATCAAATAGTCCATTAAGGTCCTTCCTGAAATAATGAAATAGTTAAGTAGGCAATCTATTAGCTGCTTTCCAAGTGATTCGGTTTAAAATCTCCTTTTTCAAATGTGTCGCACAGACACTCAATTCTGTAACTAATAGTACTGTAACATCAATATTCATACTGGTCTGTGCGTTAGTCTCTAGCCATTTTATATTCTACCTCCGTCGCAGAAGGACAGTAATCATACTGTGAGAAGTGATTGCTTCAAATATCTCATTGCTTCATTTCAATGACTGCTTAGGTTTCCAACAAAATAATGATCTGATTTTCCACGCCATGTCCACCGGCATTATTGTCTCCTGCCTATCCTGGCAAGAGTTTTGTAGAGTAGTAGATTTTTCTCACCCCCTCGCTCTCTTTCCTTGTTGCTTATAAATCCGAGTGTTACTTGAAGGACACTCACCATATTAGGTTTCTGTCTAATTTTAGTCTTGGGAGGTAGAACTCATCCATTTTTCATGGTAGACGTATACCACTGCTGGTTCATAGGGGCCTTCCTCATTCACAGAAAGAAGATTTGTCTTAACATATTACACCAGAATGTTTTTGCTCTCTATTCTAATCATCTTATCTCCTGCAAACAAGTCCTGTGTAATGTGTTTCACGACTATATTACTGATAGGTTTTGGCACATTTGCATGGAGGCTTATTGCTGCTGGGGTAGAGGTTCGGATTTTCTTCTGTTAAACTTGTGCGCAATCCCAGCAACCATATTTAAAAAGAATCACATATAGTTCCAGGTTTTACTCAACCAGAGAAAATCTCCAATCCTTTTCATTCCAGATGACACTAAACCACTACGTCAGAGAGGTGCTGCTACTTTAAAAGGTCAAGTTTTACCTTACACATATCGCTTACCTCTAAAAATAACGAGGGAAAAAGAGCCCATCGTTGTTAGATGGTCTCTTGTTGTCAACATCTTTATGTTTGCCACAAAACTCATGGGAGGCATTTGTACTGTCCTAGTAGGGGCCTGTTGCAATTATATGGTGCCCGTATCGATCCCAAGTATTGATTCAAGTCGGTCGCTGAATTTAAGATTCAACAGATGCTTCTTTGGATTTCAGAGGAAATGAGAACAATGGAAAGTTCTTTCATTTGAAAACAGCAAGGCATCTCTTTAATAAGGCATTTTTATTTACCTTAAGAAGTAAGCTGCACCTTGTCTCTGTTGTGTTCACTAAAGCTTTCAAAACTGAAGGCTGAATGCTAATGAAGCAGCCCATTTAAATTCAGCTCATCCTTCATTGTTCACTGTGGAATTGGTAAAGTGTCGGTTTATAAAAGTAATTCTTACCATGTTTCACAGTTTCAAGAATATTTGCTGAATATCTGAAAATAAAATCTTTGAATGAAGTTGAACTATTAGCTCAGCCATCCTGTGTCTAATAATGCACACATGAATCTGCATGCACTCCCTCATAAGGCTCACTTTAAATTAAATATGCAAGATTATTTAACAGTATATGCAGCCAGGGACTACACCGCCAAGGTCTCCATCAAGGCCACAAGTCAGCTGATCAAGTACCGTGGGATCTTCATACAGCGATTGCAGTAATGAGGATGTTGCACAGGTTTGTTGTGGAGAAAAGAGCTGAGGAGCTGTCGTTTCACTGGTCGATACACATTCCCACCTTATCTGTGGCCACGAGCAGTGGGCAGTGACGAGTAAGATCACGGATAAAAGTGGCAGAAATGAGCTTCCTCTGAAATGTGACTGGGCTCTCCCTTACAGATAGGATGAGGTGTTTGTCCATTCAGGGTGGGTTCAGAGTGAGATGTCTCTTGGACACCTCCTAGGTGACGTTTTTCAGGCATGTCCCCACGGGGGAAGACCCCTGGGAAGACCCAGGACACACTGGAGATATTATGTCTCACGGTGTCTGGGGAACACCTCTGTTTCCCCCAGGTGCATGGGGAGAGGGGGGTCTGAGGGTCTCTGCTTCAGCGGCTGTAGCCATGAACCCACGATGGATGGATGGATGGATGGCCTTTCTATTTCAAATCTCAAATTTTAGCCAGAAAAGATAAAACCCCCAAATCCTGGGAGGCTTTCAAAAGGCTAAGAGCTTCGTATTTATTATTTTTACACAACAGCTGAATCGATTTTCTAACATACCTCTTAGAGAAAAAGCTAATTTGCCAAAGTCGGCATGCTCCTTTGATTTGGTCTGTCCCCACCTGCATGCACTACACTTAAAAACATTCTTACTTTTTTTTGAGGCTGGTTTCAAAGATTAATTCACTCACAGATTCAGTCTTCAGTCTTTGCGAATAAAGATCGGCAGCTGACAAAGATATAGTTGCATTAGACTGCTAAAAAAAATATGATTAACTGTTGCATTTTTTTTTAAAGGGCAGGTTTTTCAGATACAAAGATGTGGGGATAACGGAAAGTTTTCCTTTCCAGTAAGCACAGTCCCTCTAAGTGACTGCATACCCAATTTTCTTTAGTATATCTTAAGGAAGACATAATTTCAGCTAATAGCATCTGTATTTACACTTGGTATCTGAAGCCAAAGCAAGACATTCCTGCCAGCTGTATAATTAATATAGCTTTAAAAAAAAGCCTCATTTTCATTTCACTGCCAGAGGGTTTGTGATTATAATTTGCTCTCATCCCTCTTTTTTTTGTCTTGGAACTTACACTCCCCTCCTTCCCTGGAATGTCTCCTCCACTTACAAACTATGTCAGCATGGGACCTGGTATTTTCTCTGTGTTCAGCTCCTCATATCTAGGAAGTAATTTTGCCTGTTAGCAATTATTAATAACACAAATCAGATGAAAGCCCGAATGCTGAAAAGCTAGTTTATCCGACAGATGTTTGAACTCATGCGGACGTTTAGTGCCAAGCTGCAGCATGTTCTCACTGGCTTCGGATCAGTTTGTATTTAGGCTGTGAGTGTTAGAGAGGAACACGCCGCAGCAGCATCCTTTTCATTAACTGCTGTTTACACGGCAAAAGGTGAAATGTGGATTTTTGGTGATCACATGTTCACAGTATTTGTTATGCTATTAGCCTAAATGTGAATCAGTTACTCTGGAAAAGCTGCTCTCGCAGGATTTTGATCCCAGCGATGCTTCAGATGATTTCTTTTCACCTGAGGAACAGGCTGTCTGTCAGGACGTTAATACGCTTCTGGCTCGGATCCAAACGATACTTAGACAAAATACACAGAGCAGCAGTAAATATTGGCTGTGTTGATATCAGTGAGTACCGGAAGCATGAACTTGCTCCCAGACCTTACGATCATTTTCCTAGAGAGCCGTTTAGTTAGCGTCATCTCTTTTTACATCAGACCCTCTGTGAGGGATTAGGCAGTCCTCACTGGCATTGAATAACATGGGAGGATTAGCACTTTTGCCTGTCACCAAATCAGTCTGACGGATTAGCAATCTCCACTGCCACTCTAGAGAATTCACTCCTGCTCTAAACGTATTCAAGTCAGTGTGACAGCCAAGGTGACATTGGAGTGAAAGGGAAAGAGTCATTTTCGTCAAACCCTCTGACAGAGTGTGGCACTGCGCTGTGCATGGACAATTTTAGCCTTCACGGGCATTTAGTGGGAATGGGTAATTGACAGCATGGGCGTTAGCAGTCAGGTGAGCTAGCAGATCTTTGACTGAGTAAACTGGTTTCTTTTTTCAAAGTTCTCCAAACTCTGGTACCTTTTTGTGGTCATTTCATGGCATAGCTTCCAACTGCTTTTTGTAGATCACATGGTTGTGCTGGTGTCATCTGAGTATGACCTTGACCTCGGAGTGGGGTAGTTTGAACCTGTGAAGCAGTCTAGAAAAGAGTCAGCGCCTCAAAATCTGAGGCCGTTGTTTTCACAGTGGTTTTCACCTGCTGAATGAGAGTCACTGCTCCAAGTGAATAAGTTTAAGTATCTAAGGATCTCTGGTTTCACGAGTGACGCAGAGGTGGAGCATGAAATGGGCGTAATCTGAGCGTTGAACTGGACTGCTGTGGTGCAGAGAAGGCAGAGCCTGAGGACAAAGCTTTGGTTTAACCAGTTGATTTTCATTCCAACCCACACCTATGGCCACATGTTCTGGGTAATAACCAGAAGAATGAGACCAAACAGTTGAGTTTGTTGTTTGGACATTTGGTGGGGACTGGGGCAGCTGAAGTGCTTCAGGCATCCAATTAAAATGCCTCTTTGACATCTTCTTCAGGTCCTGGGAGGCAACCTGGGGCAGAGCGCGAACTTGCTGTAGATGTCATATATATCTAATCTGACCTGCAAATGTGTCAGGACCACTCAGGAGTAACTGGAAAGTGGGGCGGGGGATAACTCCATCTGGAACTTCCTGCTCAGCCAAGAAGAAGAAAAGGTATGGCTGGACCAACAGATGGCTATATAGATGTGCATTTAAAATAGAGACAAACACCGAACGACATCTTTTTTGTGCCAACAGTGGCATCTTTTAAATTGGATTTATCCCACCAACAGAACAAAATGCAGATATTCATTTGAACTTGACACGACTGACTAATTATCTAATAATTACAGCCCTATTAGAAATCTGCATGGATTTCTCATTAATTCAGGCTCCTCAGGATTGCAGTTCTACAGTTAACACTGGCTAGCAGTAGCACGAGAAGATTACCTGCTTTCAGTCTCTCCTTTAGGTGAAACCGTTCCTGCTGTGCACTATTTGTGGATTTTTACCACAACAGTGACAGAAGCCCGAGGCTGTCTGTGACAGAAAGAGAAGCTCTTCTCCTGTGATTTGTTTACAGTGGATCCGCAGACTTAATGTAAGAGCATCAAATTATTGTTTGTGTGAGCTCACTGGATGCTTTCACACAATATTACACCTGCCGCATAATTGGCTGCCTGCAAACATAGCTAGAGACTGGGAAATGTGAACTCCTTGGGGAATGGAGCAGGTTTGGGCCACATAAATGTTCGCTAGCACACATTCACATGCATGAATATTCCAAAGACACTGCACAAAGTCTCATATCCACTTGAAAGACTTGTTACTAAGCGGGAAGGGAAATTTTCCACTGCTATGCAGTGGCTAGACTTCATACTGACTTGAAGGCAGAGTGTTTGGATAGAGCTTCTATTTTATGTTTAAACAGTGTTTCATTCATGTACTCATTTAAACGACTGGTATTCCAAAAAGCACTTGGGAAGCTAGTAAAAAAAAGACCATACAGCTGAGATAGATGCAGAGAAAATCTTTTAGCTTGAAGCCACACATTTCTGTCCCTCGGTGGACTCTGGGTGTTTGCATGAGCTCAGCAGTCTCAGCATTAGCAGTCTTACAAATTGCACCATTCAGAAAAAGCAAGTATATGCCAGAAAATCAATATAAAAAGCTGCAGACAAAGTGGCCTCTATAGCAAAGCCCATGTTTTACACAGGATGGAGGACTACAGGTGGCACACATCCCTTAGCACCTTATCTATTTTCTATCAATGGAACTAAAAGAAACAGAATAAATAGTCGCAGCTGCTCAAACTAACTCAGACACAACTCAGTGTCTACCTTTTAATTTTCTAGGCCTGAATTTAGATCACACAGTAGGTTGTTTTAGACAAAAAGATGAAGGGATAACAGGTTTGGACAGTATGTTATGAAGTTTGTCATTGTGCAACAACTAGGACTGTAAGTGCCTGCTAGTTATACACATTGACTGCAAATAAAATATAAACACAGCCTCCAGGTCTGCAAAGTGAAGCCAGTGCAGGGACGCCTAAAATCTGCATTGTATCTAATCACCAGAAGGGGGCGACTACTGAAAAGATTTCTATTGGAAAACAACCCTTCGGTTATCTTGATCTCTGACCTCAGCAAACATTTTTCTAATACGTTTTCATGTTTTACTAAATGTAGCCTGATGCTTATATTTTAAATTATGTTTTTAATTAGAGTCAAAAAGGACAATCAAGCAGGTTATGCTAAAGAGCAGACCTACACTCAACCTGCTAGTTGAAACCATGTGGGTGTGCAGTGTTCCTTGGATTCTTTGTGCAGAAATAAAGAACTTGACCATAAAACATCTCTTAAATCCAAAGGAACAAATCATGAGTCTACAAAACACTCAAAGACCCAGAAACATGAAAACAACTTCACTTATCAGTGACCGTGGCCATGTTTCTGTCAGAGAGTCTCTTTCAGTGTCTGTGTACAGCTTTCAGTTATAAGTCAAGAAAAGACACAATGTCTTATGGTTTTATTAAGTAGAGCCAAATAGACTAGACTTTTCTTTATGAGCCAAAATGCTTTTGAGTGCACTTTACAAGTAAACTTATGACCACGTAGACTTCTCAAGGAGGCAGATCACCGAAGCAAAATAAAATCCCCAAACTCAGACAAAGTCTTCCTCATGCCAAAATTTGGTTTGACCTTTTATAATAGGACCAAAATATAAAATATGCAGTACTATAACTCAGGTTTAAGTAACAAAAGTTCATCAAAAAAATATTGGAAATATTTGGGTATCGGGTGGCATAACTGTTAGCCATCGGTACTGGATACATTTAAACACTTCTCTGTTTATTTCTCTAAAACACCCCAAGAAAAAAAATCAGACTGTTCTTGGCATTATATGAGAAGTCAACAGAACTGAGTATTGATTGCTTTGTGTCAAAAGTACTAAAGAGAAGTAGTTTTGCAAATTATTATCCAAGAATGGCAAATCAGTGCAGAAATGTTGAGTGCACTTAGCACATGCAACCAGAGTGCACCCTGATAGTTCTCTTCCGCTTCAGTGATCCATTAAGGCTGATAAGTGGCCGGAAACATTAAAGCGACTTTTGTCATTCACAGAAACAGTATTTTTATGTTTTAGAGAGCAATCAGGAGCAAACAGCTTGATTCGTTTTCTCTCGCCTTCTGTAGATCAACAGGTCATGCGTTACATGGTGGGTTTGGCAAGAGCTAGCATGCAGATGAGAATGAGGCAGCCTCACGCAAAGACCTATTTTTAGAAGGAGAAATGATACTAACCTTTCTTCCCTATGAAGGGAAATTTAGCTTCATTTGATATTCCTGTTAAAGACAACTGAAGGGCTTTTCTATCTCATAGACAAGTCACCTGCTTAAACCATGAAATACAAAGCAGCAACTGGTGCAACTAAAAAGGAAATTAAAATACTTTGTTACAAAAGATTTCCCTTAATGTGCTTTACAACAGATTAATGAGATACTGTACAATCCTGCATATGTCTCAGAGCGCCTGCTTACTGTTCTCTTGTGAGACCTGCGACTTGAGGAAAATGTAACGGAAGCACCAGAACTTCTTAAGTAAAATATTCCAGCAATTATCCTCCCTTTAATGACTCCCATAGTGAATTACTGAAAAAACTGTGCCTCCAAAGAATGGAGAAATGGATCTGCTACCTACAACATCTGAAATTTCTTGGAGTTTTGATCTTGGAATCAGCATATTGATGATGAACAGATGGATGATGGACAAATGGATGGATTCAGGGTCACAGGGAGGGCGGGGCCTATTCTAATTGTCACAAAGTGAAAGGTTTAGTGCACCGTGGACAGGCTGTCAGTCAATCACAGGCCAAATAGAGAGAGAGAAAGCCATTCATGTTAATATACTGTGAAATCACTCATTAACGTGACATGTGTATCTGTGGGTGATACTCCAAAGACGAGCAGGGAGACATATATGCAACATTCTTGCTTTAGGGTGACAGCGCTAACTGGTGCACCCCTCTGTTGTACAGCACATGTCCGGGGCGACATGCATACAGTGCGACCGCTAACTGCACCCAAGCATGAAACTCCAATGCATCCTCAATGTCAACTGTGACTGTGAAAATGCTGTGTTGAGTAATTAATAAATCAGCGAGGCATATGAAAGGACAGTATTTCAATGCTTTCTAAAGGAAACCCCCATGAAGAACACTGTGCCCTGCAACAGCACGAAACAAAGAGACAGTGAGAGAGGAGAGCTGAGATGCTAACGCAAACTGAGGCATATTTTGGGCTTGAAATCATATAAAGAAAAAAACGGTCTAGTGTGAAGCACAGCAAACAAAGAGATACTTTGGGGAAGATACAAGGTAAAAGGAAATAATAATGAGTAATAAGGTAGCTACATTTGTATGGGCAATGAGTTTCAGGGAACACATGGTTTAAGCAATAATAATGAGTTAAAGAGAAGCTGACAGCTTTATAAGGCTGAAATGAAAACGTGCCATTACTTGTGCTTTGATTCAAAACTCTCAGCTCCACAGTGGCGAGAAATGAGTGTCATTTCATTCCAGCTGGTAGAGCATTTACTCATTATGTCAACAATATGACACCATATACAGTTTTTCTCTGAACACCTGGATTTTATGTGGGATTTATTCATTTTATTTAGGTGTTACAAAACCGAGAGGTTCACAGTGTTATTTTACAGAAAGGCAGGTAAGTCACAGTATTTAGCAAAACATAACTTTTATGGTTTCCTGAAATTTGGGCTGTCTCTGTGAGATTGTTAAGTCTGTCCACTGTGTGAAATAAGGGACAGTCTTCTGCTGCAGTGGATCCATTTCCAGCACCGCTATGCTAATTAACCCCCAAAGCAGCTGACAAACACGGCGAGAAGGGAAGCTTACACATTTTGCGAGATTAGGAAATTGCAACAAACTCGGGATGTTCTCTCATCAAATTGTCACTGTCCCAACAGCAGCTCCGTCTTCACTCAGCTGCTCCAAAGTGTAACATTCAGACACCTCCGGAATATTTGTTCTGCCGAAAACCCGTCTTTCAGCAGACACCCTGTGCTCTTCCTCAATTACACGGTGAAATGCTTAGATTTATTCCGGTGTGTTTGCCAGCTGGATTGCAAGACTCTTACAGCATTACAGCAAATGCACTTATTTTGGCAAACATGCAGAGACAACAAATTACTAAAAATTAGCAGAGCTTGCTCTGAGGCTGCACACAGCAATTTATACATAAACTCAGCCATGTTATCCCTTCAAATCTCAGTGTGGTGTTGCAGAATCTGGTGTGCAAGGCTAGGATTGCTGTGTTTACAGTCAATTTGCCCTAACATGGAATATTTTTATAATTTCTAATTAGATATTATGTCATAACTAAATCTTAAAACGTTGTTGATTTGATAACAAAAAATATTCAGAAGTAGTTTAGTGACGGTAAAGTGAATGCAAAGTTGCGTAAGACTTTAAAATCATAAATTTACAAAAGGCATTTTGTAGCTGAAATCATCCATCCATCCATCCATCCATCCATCTTCATCCGCTTTGTCCGGGGCCGGGTCGCGGGGGCAGCAGCCTAAGCAAAGAGGCCCAGACCTCCCTCTCCCCAGCCACCTCCTCCAGCTTATCCGGGGGAATACCAAGGCATTCCCAGGCCAGCCGAGAGATATAATCTCTCCAGCGTGTCCTGGGTCTGCCCCGGGGCCTCCTCCCGGTGGGACATGCCTGGAACACCTCACCCAGGAGGCGCCCAGGGGGCATCCTTGTCAGATGCCCGAACCACCTCAGCTGGCTCCTTTCGATGTGGAGCAGCAGCTGCTCTACTCTGAGCCCCTCCCGGATGGCCGAACTTCTCACCCTATCTCTAAGGGAGAGGCCAGCCACCCTTCGGAGGAAGCTCATTTCTGCCGCTTGTATCCGCGATCTCGTTCTTTCGGTCACTACCCACAGCTCGTGGCCATAGGTGAGGGTAGGGACGTAGATCGACCGGTAAATTGAGAGCTTCGCTTTTACACTCAGCTCCCTCTTCACCACGACGGACCGGTGCAGCGTCCGCATTACTGCAGCTGCAGCCCCAATCCATCTGTCGATCTCCGGCTCCCTTCTCCCATCACTCGCGAACAAGACCCCGAGATACTTGAACTCCTCCACTTGGGGCAGGAACTCATCCCCGACCCGGAGTGGGCACTCCACCCTTTTCCGGCTGAGAACCATGGCCTCAGATTTGGAGGTGCTGATCCTCATTCCCGCTGCTTCACACTCGGCTGCGAACCGTTCCAGTGCGAGCTGGAGGCCCTCACCCGATGAAGCCAATAGAACCACATCATCTGCAAAAATCAGAGATGAGATTCTGAGGCCACCAAAGCGAAAGCCCTCCGCCACTTGGCTGCGCCTAGAAATCCTGTCCATAAAAATTATGAACAGAACCGGAGACAAAGGGCAGCCCTGGCGGAGCCCATCACCCACCGGGAACGAGTCCGACTTATTGCCGGCAATGCGAACCAAGCTCTTGCAACGGTTGTATAGGGATCGAATGGCCCGTAGCAATGGGCCAGACACCCCATATTCCCGCAACACCTCCCACAGGACACCCCGAGGGACACGGTCGAATGCCTTCTCCAAGTCCACAAAACACATGTAGACTGGTTGGGCAAACTCCCATGCACCCTCAAGTATCCTGGAGAGGATAAAGAGCTGGTCCAGTGTTCCGCGACCAGGACGAAAACTGCATTGTTCCTCCTGTATCCGAGGTTCGACTAACGGACGAACTCTCCTTTCCAGCACCCTGGCATAGACTTTCCCAGGGAGGCTGAGGAGTGTGATCCCCCTGTAGTTGGAACACACCCTCCGGTCCCCTTTCTTAAAGATGGGGACCACCATCCCGGTCTGCCAGTCCACAGGTACTGCCCCTGATCTCCACGCAACATTGCAGAGGCGTGTCAACCAGGACAGCCCTACAACGTCCAGAGCCTTCAGGAACTCGGGGCGGACCTCATCAACACCAGGGGCTCTGCCACCAAGGAGTTGTTTAACTGCCTCAGTGACCTCGCCCCCGGAAATTGGCGGGTCATTCCCCTCATCCCCAGACTCTGCTTCCTCCTCGGAAGACGTGTCAGTGGGATTAAAGAGGACCTCGAAGTATTCCTTCCACCGCCTGACAATTTTCTCAGTCGACGTCAGCAGCGCTCTGCCAGCACTATACACAGTGCAGGTAGAGCACCGCTTTCCCCTCCTGAGACGTCTGACGGTTTGCCAGAATCTCTTCGAGGCAGTCCGAAAGTCTTTTTCCATGGCCTCTCCGAACTCCTCCCACACCCGAGTTTTTGCTTCAGCCACTGCCCAAGCCGCATTCCGCTTGGCCTGTCGATACCTGTCGGCTGCCTCCGGAGTCCCACAGGCTAACCAAGCCCGATAGGACTCCTTCTTCAGCCTAGTGGCTCCCTTCACCTCTGGTGTCCACCATTTGGTTCGGGGATTACCGCCACGGCAGGCACCAACCACCTTGCGGCCGCAGCTCAATGCAGCAGCTTCGGCAATGGAGACGCTGAACATGGTCCATTCGGACTCAATGTCCCCAGTCTCCCTCGGAATGCTGTTGAAGCTCTGCCGGAGGTGTGCGTTGAAGATCTCGCGGACTGGGGCCTCTGCTAGACGTTCCCAGCACACCCTCACTAAGACCCTTATGAAAAGGACACCGAGGGAACAGTTTACCCTGCCCGGGATAGGGTTACCGGGGCCTCGCCCTGGAGCCAGGCCTGGGGAGGGTGCCCGAGGGCGAGCGTCTGGTGGCCGGGCCTTAGTCCATGGGGCCCGGCCGGGCACAGCCCGAAGAGGAGACATGGGCCCATCCTCCCGCAGGCCCACCACCCGCAGGAGGCGCCATAGGGGTCGGGTGCATTGTGTGCCAGGTGGCGGCCAGGAGCGGAGGCCCTGGCGGACTGACCCCCAGCTGCCAAGACTGGCAATAGGGACATGGAATGTCACCTCTCTGGTGGGGAAGGAGCCTGAGTTCCTGCGTGAGGTTGAGAGGTACCGGCTAGATATAGTCGGGCTCACCTCTAAACATGGCTTGGGCTCTGGAACCAGTCTCCTGGAGAGGGGCTGGACTCTGTCTCAGTCTGGAGTTGCCCTTGGTGAGAGGCGGCGGGCTGGGGTGGGTATCCTAATATCCCCTTGGCTTGCTGCCGGTACGTTGGGGTTTTTCCCGGTGGACGAGAGGGTTTGTTCCCTGCGCCTTAGGGTCGGGGAACGGGTCCTGACTGTCATCTGCGCTTATGCGCCGAGTGGCAGTTCAGAGTACCCAGCCTTCTTAGAGTCCCTGGGGGGGGGGGGGGGGGGGGGGTGCTGGAGGGTGCTCCACCTGGAGACTCTGTTGTCCTGCTGGGAGACTTCAATGCTCACGTGGGTAACGACAGCGAGACCTGGAGGGGCGTGATTGGGAGGAACGGCCTCCCTGATCTGAACCCGAGCGGTGCTCTGTTATTGGACTTCTGTGCTAATCACAGTTTGGCCATAACGAACACCCTGTTCGAACATAAGAGTGTCCATAAGTGCACGTGGCACCAGGACGCTCTAGGCCGTAGGTCGATGATCGATTTTGTAATCGTATCAGCAGATCTGCGACCATATGTTCTGGACACTCGGGTAAAGAGAGGGGCTGAGCTGTCAACTGATCACCACCTGGTGGTGAGTTGGATCAGGTGGCGGGGGAAGACGCTGGACAGACCTGGTGCACCTAAACGCGTAGCTGAAATCATTAAAAGTAAAATTTCTTGCAGTTGTGGTATTTATTTGCAACGACGTCATAATTAAATTTGCCTTCATTGCAGTAACAGTAACTAAAAAAAACAAACAACTCACATTGTGACAACACTTTCCCCAAAATCTGAAAACTTTTGATCTCATTCTGATGTAAAACAGGCTCCGAATTTTTAAGAGAGGGCAGTTCAAACTTTCTCGCTATCACTCACTGTCTCACACTATGGCTTGGCTACCTTTTCATATTTTTTGCTGAGGCTTTGAGATGTCTGCTGCTGAGATTTCTGCCACCACGGCGGTACAACGGAGGCAAACGGAATTCGAATGAAATTACTTGCGCTGCTCCTTTGTCATCCTCATCTCTGCCTGTCTTCCACTGTAAATAAGTTTTCTGCTCAGTTGGATGAAGTGAAAATTATTGATGAAAAGTTATCTGTGGTTGTCACTGGCATCTTTGATGTATTCGGGCCCACATCAGTAACAAGAACTGCTTCAGCAACAAAAGTTTCTGAGACGCACTCCTCCCCGTATGAGCACAAATATTACAGGTGAGGAAACTCAATGAAAAAATAAAACAAATCTATTGCTAAATAAAGGTTGACACGTGAACTCCAGACAATGTCGGGAGAAGAAAGACAGGAAAACTACACAAAGTCTGCAGAGCGTTTACACTACTGAAAATACTTTTTTAGGTGAGGATGCTGCCTGGGCAGAACGTGCAGCAGGCACCACTCAGAAAGACCACAAGCTAGCTGTGAATATATTCGCATATATTTGCACATCAGTGAATCACACAGACTTTCAGTTCAGCGCTGCAGTGCACGTGTGAACATAGCTACACTAGACTGTAAAAAAGTGCATGATGCAGCTACAGAGATGTCACCCATTTTGGAGGCTCTTGGGGTGCATTTATTTTTAAAGGAGGTGATAAGTGAGGTAAACATGCTCACATGGTAGCAGCTGTCAGTCACAAATAGCTAGAATGTGCTTGCAGTTATCACTAAATTTACTCTAAATGGGAGCATAATTTACAAAATGAACATTGTGCTGTATTAAATAAAAGTAAAAATTAGTTTTTGAGACCATAAATTCATTGTGAAAATGTCTACTGAGTTCATAAATCAAATGATTAGTAGGGCAATTTTTTCATAGACTTGCATACAATGTGATGAGTTGAGAAGGGGAAGGCCTCCTGCTGGAGATTGGAAAGATTGCAGAGCCAAAGGCCTTTTCTATATTTTAAATACAGCCCATACTTCTAAAGCAAAAAATCACCAAGCCAAACTTATAATTATCCCAATTGACAGGCAGCTCTGCACATCTCTGCGTTAGATGCAGAGAAGGACACAGTTATTGCAGACATGTGGTGCCAATGCTGTCATCCTGAAAAGCCACTGAAGCTGCGGCTTTGGCCGTCAACCAGCCAAACAGCCCCCACGGCAAGGAGTGTGCTCTCAGACAGAGGATCAGCCAGAGCGTTGGTGTCCACGCAACAGGACAGCTGAGAGGCCACGGGCTCCACAACTGGTGCTACACTGTGAATATAATGGCCTCTCTGTTCTTTCAAGTGCTTTATAATGACAAGCGGGTGAGTGCATTAAGACTGAAGCTCTGTGGGCCAATCGTATTGACAGGGTCGTTACTACAGTATAGCAGGTGCTCCCCAGGAGCACCGATCTGTTCTCTACCACCGAACAAACAACCTCTCTGTATCAGCACTTACTGTTTTTTATTTGTGCTATTACCGAGCGCTCAAGCAAAGCCATCTCGCGTCCTGTCACAGAGGTGGATAAAGCCATGTTGACCATCTGAGACCGGAGCAATATTTGTTCTGAAATGTGCAACAGCAGGCGGTCTCGTTCCCTCTATCACACATGACAGGCAATCAGCAGCTGTTTTTATTACCGAGGATATGATGTCAGGAAATCAGTTTGATTTGTGTTTGCCTATCACCTGGTGTCATTTATTACGCTCGGGAAGCATAATGTGAATAGTGTCTTTTTATACCAGACTTTTATTTTGCTATTCATTGAACTCTTTCATAAAGAAATCCACTGTGTAGATGCTGCGTTATTCTTACTTCACAGGGTGATGTTTCATTTATTTTCCCGGCTGCTGCAAAAGCATCAGAAAATGCAACATGAAAGCAAAAAGATTCAGCATTTGCTTTGCACATCGTTCATAGCTGCATTTGTGTTTTGAATCCTGAATTCAGGGCAGTTTATCTTTGCATTAAAGAGTCAAACTTCTGATTTGAATCAAGCTCCCCCTCACCTACCACTGCTCTAACGTTCATTCTCCCCACCTGGTTTGCTTAATTTCATGCTGTAGAGTTTGACAACCTGAAATGACATTGCCGCGCTGCTCCCTTTGCCATCACTTCCCCTCTGTTGTCCATTTCAGTGAAGTCTTTAGAACCCATCTCTGCTCATTTCAGCTGCATTTTGTTTTGCTTTCAAAGACTCCTCTGGGCTTTATACTCTATCACCTGCACAATGTTCTATCTATTTTGCCCTAATGCATTTCTATCATTTTTACTGTACATGTGACTAAAGTGAATTTGCAGTAACAGAGATGGAGGGAGGCAGTGGGGGAGAAGGGGCGGGGGAGCTAATGATAGAATATGGGCCAGATGCAGGAAGAACTCCTGGAGATGCAGGGTTACGGACCTCACTGTTGAGAATGAAAAGAGATGAGGGTGGGAGGGCTCGCAGGCAGTCTGATATTCTCATATCGAATCTGGCTGTGGGCTTATGTCACACTTAATTCCTCGTCTCTCCTGTTGGTCCCTGCTGGAATAAGTCAATTCAAAAAGCTGTGAAATGATCTAATCAGTTTGAATCCTGTCATCATGAAAATCTAGAGTGTTTAAAAAGTGTTATAAAGTAATTCAATTCATTTTTAACCCAGTTGTATTTATACTCATAAGGTATAGCTGTTCGAGAACATAAATATCTCATCAGCCAATCACATGGTTGCAATGCAAAACATTTAAGCATAAAAACATCTGTGTTAGTTGATGACCTGCTGAAGTTCAAACTGAACATCAGAATGTGACACAAAGGTGATTTAAGTGACTTTGAATGTGGTGTGGCAGTTGATGCTAAATGGGCTCGTCTGGGTAGCTCAGAAATCTACTGGGATTTTCCCAAAGAACCATCTCTAGGGTTTACAGAGAATGGTCTGAGAGGAGAAGAGAAAACATCCAGTGAGCGGCACTTCTTAGTGAGAAAATACTTTCTTGATGCCAGCCGCCAGAGAAAAATGGCCACATTGCTGACCATTAAGCAAATGTAACTCATTGGAAACCAAGGTTTGCAGGAGAGCATCTCTAAATGTCAAACCTTGAAGTAGATGGGCTGCAGCAGCAGAAGACAACCACAGCGGTTGCCACTTCCGTCAGCCAAGAACAGGAAATTGAGCTCACCAAAATTCAACATTAGAAGACTGGAAAACCATTACCTGGTCTGATGAGTCTCAATGTCCCCTGCAACACTCAGATGGTGTAACCAACATGAAAGTGTGGATCCACCGTGTCTTGCATCAACAGTTCAGGCTGATGGGTTCAGTGTAATGGAATAAAAATATTTTCTTTGGGCCCATTAGCACCAACTGGGTATCATTTAAATACCACAGCCTACCTGAGTATTATTGCATCCCTTTACGACCACACAGTACCCATTTTCTGATGGCTGGATAATGTGCACAAAGCTCAAATCTGGTTTCCTGCATCAGATCTCAATCAAACAGAGCACAGGCTGTGGTGGAACTGGAGATTCACATCATGCACATGCAAATCTGCAGCAACTGCAACGTTATCGTGTCAATGCCAAAGTCTCTGAGGACTGTTTTCAGCATCTTCTCGAATTTCTCACACAAAGAATTAAGCTACTTCTGAAGGCAGCCCAATACTAGCAAGTTGTGCCTAATAAAGTGTCTGCTGTTGTATATAGAGCCAGTTCACACCGGTAATAAATCTTTATTTGGTGTGGAGATTGTGCAGACTAGCTAACAAATTAATTATATTGTATATAACATGGGCACATCCATTAAAATGTAGCTGTTTAACATGACCCAGTGGTTTGAAGCTTAGGAGCTAATGCTAGCAGCAGCAGCTTGTAAACTCAGCTAGCATGATTCACTGTGATTAAACGGCATGCTTTATTGTTGGGAATGTTGGGATTAACTTGGTTCTGAGAAAAGCCTCATGTGTATTGTTAGTGTAGTCCAGAATTTTGGCACTTGAATTTTTATTGAATTTAAAGTTACTTTAAAAATTAAAAGGGTTCACTGAGTTCCTACTAACCTACAAGCAGCTAACAAGTTTAGAGAATTAAAAACTTTGGATGGTGCAACATAATGTTGAGGCTGTTTCTACCCAGGAGAAACACTGAATACTGAAACTTCTCATAAGTTCTCATTAGCTAAGCTCGGAAAAATTCACAGGTGCAGGAAAATATCACTCTTTGCACTAAAGTGTAAATGAACGCACCACTTTATAAAAAGCTGCTTCTACAAACTGTGCTCATAAACAATATAGAATACACAGTGTTGGGTAAGTTACTTTAAAATAGTAACTTAGTTACATTACTAGTTACTTCTCTCAAAAGTAACTCAGTTACTTCAAGTTACTCGTTACTTTCAAAGTAACTAGTTCCTAGGGAAAGTAACTTTGGTTTTACTCAGAATTCTCTTGTTAATGTGTTTCTTCCATAACTTTGCCAGTCTTCTAGCTTGCTTACTTGCCACAAGTGCACTGTGCCACCTACCAATAGAAAGGAAAATATAATGTATAATGTATAATGCATATTTCCACGAGAGAAATCCCACGCCTGGACCGTCATTGACTGCTGCCATGATTCTAGCCTACGTCACAGAGTCATGTGCGCCTTTTACATGCAACACAAAAAATGCAGTCGTGGTGCTTTCGATTGTACTCAGAACTCAGAAATTCTGCCTTCTGAATAGGAAGATGTAGGCAACACCAGACTGCAGATGAGCTGCATACAGGGCTGGACTGGGACAGAAAATTGGCCCGGGCATTTTGACTAGAGACCGGCCCACCATTATAGGAAAAATCATAAAGCCTTTGAATGAAAATAAACACTGTTGTGACACTGATGTACACTGTTCTGATGGTATATATGTATCAATCTGTCAATCGTTTGTTGTAAGACTCATAATTATTTTTTAAAAGCTAGACATTTTAAATGAGAATAAGAAAGAAAAGTATTTCTTTGTGCCCTCCTTTCCCTGTTAATGCCCTACATGCCCCCCTGGCAACACTTTGCTAGATCCGCACCTGCACAGTTACCAGCTGTCAGCTACCTAAAAAAGGATCCTGGGGTTATTTGTCTCTCAGAAACAGTTCATAACTTCCCTTCAACTCATTCATGTCACCTAAAAGGTAAACCTGTTTCTCCATCACAGCTCTGATGATTCAGTAAGGACATCTCCTGGTTTCATCTTCATGTTTCCCTCTCACCAGATAACCAAACCATATCATGACCAGCAGGTTTACAGCTGTGGCTCCAGCAAACATCAGCTGATACGAGAAATTAATATTAAATAAATTCTAACAATAGCTGATCAAGCTTAAATGTGCTGCTGTTGTTTACCGCGACATCTGCTGGTTTCCTCTTTCGGCGCAAAGTGAGCGATAAACAAACAAGAGAGAAAATCCGATCAGCTGATCATTGATCAGTTTTCATGATTGAAGTAGAAACGGGAGAGGGAGGGGGGAGAATGAAAGAAGAAGAGGCAGCTGTGCAGCAAAGACACAGAATAACTCCAGCTTTGTGCCTTTTTCATTGTAGCTGAATTACGGGACAAACTGTTCCTTTTCACCTCAATAAGAAACGCGTAATATTTTCTCTGAATACCAGACGGGACGGCTGGCAACTCTAATAACTTATGAACAAAATAAAGTTCAACATCATTAACTTCATAGCACCACCCAGCTGTATAGAAACTCCGTCATGCTAGCTAGCACGCAGTACGGAAAAAGTCAGAATAACGAAAATAAACTCCACCTAAACTTGGTTTATATCTGACCCAGAGAGACTGCAGGTCATAACTTCTTACCTGAAGTTCAGTTCACACTTGGACCGGCGGTCTCTTTTCCTTCTGCGTCCCCTTTCCTTCATCCATCCACCTGCTGCCTCCACCACTTGCTAATGTTACTGAATCTGTGGAAGCTCCGCGATAGCCACCACACGAAGTAACGAGTAACGACCCTATCTAAATCCCAGTAACGACTAATGCGTTCCTGATTTTGGCATAATAACTAGTTACCGTGCTCGTTACCACAATAATAACGTAGTTACTGTAACGCGTTACTTAATAACGCGTTAGTCCCAACCCTGAGAATACATATCGTGGAAGTGTCTAATGTCAGCCTCCCTCTGTGTTTGTGACAGTGCCAGAGGAAGGTTGCCCACACTAACCTGAAGAACTCTTTGTGCTTTCCCCCCCAATTTTACTGGCATCTCTTGCAAGAGTGTCCTCCAGAGACCTGCCTGTTGCAATGTTTTCTCATTTCTCAATGGAAAGGATGTGCACCATTATTTGCTCCTGACATTGCTGAGAGCTGAGCGCATTTATATATAGCAGCAAGAATGGCAGATACTTCTAAACATTTTGACTTTTAGCACCTCAGAGGTGTTTTCATTCAATCGTCACAACAATCTGCAATGCTACAATATGTGTAAAGTATACACTGACTTGCATTAAGGCAATAAAATATTATACATTAAGTTTGCAGGATGGAACTACAGTGAGATCATTATTGGCATGAATGGAAGAACAGCTATCGATTATTGGTTCCTGTTGTCTGGTTTAAACTATGTAAGCATTCCTGAAAATGTTTCACTGTAGAAAAGGAGGAACTTGAATTTTACCCATCACTAGTTTGCGCATGGAAATTACTTGAAAGCTTCACAGTTGGTATTAAATTAACCCCTTACAACATTCAGAATGCAGTATGTCACAAAACTTTGTAGCATCTTCTAGCTCACCATGGCAACATTTTTGTATATACCTATTTAGGTTGTGCCTATATGAGTTTGCATATACGCAGGTCTTGTTTAATAAGTGAACAATCTCTTGGAAGAACGTGGGCTGTCAAATCACAACAACGTATGTTACACACCACGTATTCTGAGTAATTTCCTAAATAATACAGTTATACAGTCCCAATTACTACAGTAGTGAAAAGGTTACCAAGATGCTATAAATTACACTCACCTGACACTTCATTAGGTACATATCGTTAGTACTGGGTTGGGCCCTCTTTTCTCTTCCAGAGCTGCTTAAATTCTTCGTATCATAAAATCAAGAAGGTGTTGGAAACATTCTTCAGAGATTTTGGTTTTTGGCTGCTGCAGATGTATCAGCGGCACGTTCATGATGCAAATCACACCAAAATCCCAAAGGTGCTATATAAGATCTAAGACTAGGATGTGGAAACTGTGAGTGTGGACTGCTTAGTACAGTGAACTCTATGTCGTGTTAAAGAAACCACCTTGAAATGATCCTAACTCAGTGACGTGTTCTGTTATTCCCCTGCAAGATAGCAGACATGAGCAACAATAATAATCAGGTAGGCTGTGGCATTTAAATGATGCTTAGTTGGTCCTAAGAGGCCCAATTTGTGCCAAGAAACTATCCCACACACCTTTACATGATTTTTTCTTTTTCTGGGCCATCCTGTGTGAACCCCAGAGGTGGTTATGGAGTTTCCAACATCCTCCTAGAAACTCTTCTGGTCACTTTGACCAATTCTACATATGTAAAAGCATTGAGTTGGTGCCAGTTTACTCGTGTATTCAGTTGGATATTTGAGTTTCAAAGCAGTTTAACAAAGTAGGTAAATCTAAAGGTTGTTTTTTATCTAAACAGAAGAAACCGGCTGTATGCCAAAACTACCCCAAAGCTAATATCGCTATGAACAAATGAACACATAATGATGAAGTGTAAGAGGATAAAAAACTACAGACAATCAAATTTCTTCATGAATAATATATTAGTCTTTAAAATGCCACACAGCACAGCTCAATGATGGTTTTTTTTGCCTGCACTTCCTATACTAATGGCAACCCATGCACACACAGAACACCCACTACAAGCTGGACCCATGTCCAACTGTGTGTGTTTGTGTGTATACAGCGTAGGTTGACACCAATAGTGTATATTGATTTTCTGATAAATGGCCCCGATGCTGCAGGCTTTCATTAAGAATCAGCTTCTACTGTTGTCTACACTAACAGATATGATGCGGTTTGATTGATCACATACTTTAAAGCTGATCAATACTACACTGGTTGTCTGTGGGAGGGTCATAACCTTAATGGACCTAAATTACACGAAGATGATGTTTTTATGATCCCTTTATTTATTAGGACTGAGGATTACTGACTATTGTGGATCATCCCAATTATTATTACGGTTATTATGATCATGCCAGTGGTTATTCTTATTACTTTTGCTTTCTGTGCTAAATTCTAATACTAAAATTAATTCATCTTTACCTTCGTTTCTCGAGGAAAGTCACGAATCCCCTCATTTCCCTTTCATATTCACACATTAATTTTTGATATTGAATACCTGCAGAAAGTAATAGCTGTTGGCAGCTTTGAGACATATTAGACTTCAGCACAGAGAAACTCGTGTGGTTGCAGCCCTTGTGTGTATTTATGTGCAAGAGGAGGTGCAAAAAAAGCCCATGCAGGAGGAGGTGCAATATACACCTGAGCAAAAAATAGGCTCTTTGAGTGTTGCAGCATAATACTGCTCCTGCGAATTAACCACGCATCACTGTTACATTTTAATCGTGCACTGGAGACGGGGAACCTTGAGTTTGTTGAAACTGACGCCTACAGAAACCAGCATCTGCAATGCTAATCACACTCCAGCAAAAGGGCCCCACACACTGGCCTCGTCTTGCCTGTCAAACAAAAAATTCGTCTCCAATAACAACCGAGCACTCTGGAGCTCGCTGCATCGCTAATGTGTTGCTTAATATGAAAAGAGTCCTCACTGTCCTCTTGCTTTGGACACATCTATATTCAGAAGAGGAGTGGGAAGTCATGGCTCTTGTCATTATTCGCTGATTTATCTGGGACTCCTTGGATTAGACAACTATTTTATACACCGTTTAATAAAGTTAGTTCTTCTCAAAGTACTTTAAGATCGAGTGTGATTATTTCTGATATGGAGCCATTTAGCACAGGGTAGTTAAAAAAAAAAAAGTAAACTAATTTGTGTTTTATCGCATCTCTCTGACTAAACATTTGGGGGCTTTTATCTGGTTTCCACTTGTTATAGCCATTTCCTTTTTTTCTTAAGAAAAGTTACATAAAATTCTCATATTCTACACCTTTGCGTCTGCTAGGCACCCTTTTAAAATATACTGTATTATTAATGATATGAACATAAATGCCACGTTGCTTTATCCTTTCTAGATTTATAATCTTGCCACTGGGGCTAAACGTTAGTGCTTAAACTCAAATTTAAGAATATATTTTGCTATGAAGATATTAATAGAAAACAGCAAGAAGACTTATTTAACTTGACATATCTTCTTCCTTTTCCAGTCAGATTAAGTGAGAGGAGAGTCTTCCTCCCTGACTGTGAAACACAGTGAACATGAAACAAACTCCAACATTATAGAGCAACCTGCACAAAAGGACCTAAGTTAATTATATTACTCAAATAAAAAGAATTATTTATTGAAGTCCATGAAACTTCTTCTCTAAGCATTCTGTATATGACAATTCAGAAGCTGAAACATTTGCTTTTTATTGTAGTGTTACTGGGAAACCTTATTGACCTTATTACATGTAAAACCCTGGAAATTTAAAGTCTTAATATAATTCATGTGTGTGTTAGTTGGAGGCTCTGACATCTGGGATTGAAAAGTGGCAACTGAACAATATTTAATCAATTATTAATGGTGTAGATAAAACTGATTCACATGGTAATTATTAAGTAATTAAAGTTTCTGTCTGCAAATCTGCCTTGCATTAATAATGTTGCCTTTCAGCAGCCATCTGTTGTTTTAGGTTGTCATAATGGGTTATTTCAGAATGATCAGTTTAACGTGCACTAATATCCTGAGAATGTGTTTGACACCTATGGGGTGTATTGATTTTCTGACAAACTGTACACATACTGCAGGCTCTCATTAAGAATCACCGTGATTAACTACACAATTACTTTAAAATTCCTCAATAGTAACCCGGTTGGCTGTGGAAAGGTTGAAACCTGAGCACGTCGCAGTAACAGATCACCTGGTAGCTGGATAATAACAATGAATATAATTTTTAATGGTTTTTTTTATCACTGTGGATTATCTCTAAAAGAGCACATCAATGGGAAGGGCAAAGACGTTTTTGCTAATGGAAATGATTTTACTCTCATTCAGCTCAGTCTCTGAGTTATTGTTACTTTGGGAAGTACAATAAATGGGCTCTCGGTGAAAATGACATTTAAACTTCCACGTGGATGATATTTAATTCAGATTCAAGATGAAACAAAAAAAAAATCTCCTGCTTCTCCATGATGAGAGATTTTGAGAACAAAACACATTAGACCTTCAACTGACCAAGTGACCTCTTTTATGATGCCAGTTATACATTCATGTGCACTGTTATTATATTTCTAATCATAAAAATTCCTGCTATAATGAATCAAATTGTCTACTTTTCTTTTAGCAACCAGATTAGACAGACAGGCCCTGCCATTAGGGATATTTGTATATTTTTGTAGTGCACTTATCCAAAAACTGGTACTGATCTGTGTGCAGATGAACAGTTGGTGGCTTTTGGAGGCAGGTGCGATACATCCCCTTCTAAATCAGCCAAGTATGGCGTAAAGATCTGGTGTAACAGTGATGCCAAAACTCCTTTTCTGCAAAAATTATTTTTAAACTATAATCGAAACCATAACTGATTAGATAAAAGTATTTTTAGTATAAATGTCATTGGAAACCGCAGACAGGTCCATAACTAAATGGTCAGTGACGCAATTTTTGTCATTTTTCCACAGTCGATTTTAAACAATATAACCAAGATGTGATTAAAGTGAAGACTTTCACCCTTAAGTGGTTTAATTAAGTATTGCAATAAATGCGGAGGAATTACAGAAGCACCAAAGTAATGGGCCAGACTAAGATAATGTTAAATATATGGATTTAATAATTGGATGAAAATCATTTGTAGCTAATGACTGCCTGAAGTCTAAAACCTGTGGACATTACTAACTTCTGTAATCCCCTCTTTTAAATACTCTGGCAGGCCTTTACTGCACCCACCTTCACTTCCTGCTTATTTGTGGTTCAGTCACTGTAAAGCCGCTGTATGGGGCTGAGGTCAGGTCACTGACGTGGTCATTGAAGAATATTCACTTTCTTTGCCTCTTGGGCTGATTTTTCTTTGGCATGCTTTCAGTTATTATCCATTTGCACTGAACATAGAGTACCTTCTACTTTTATCAGCAGTCACATCATCAGTAAAAATTAGTGACCCTGTCAGCCTTGCAGGCTAACACAACATTCACGCCATCTTGAATAAGCAAATGCTTCAGCCAATACCTTTTGATTAGCCTTGTCTCATGCTTTCTTGCTTTGTGGTAGATTTTTGTTCTGTATTCATTGATATATTTGAATGCTAATCAATAAAATCAAATCAATCAAACATCATGTTTGAACGATGATGTAATATGCTTGGAATGATGAGCTGCTTCTTTCCATCTCCACACTTTTTAATTCCCATCATTCTGGTACAAATTAATCTCGGTTTAACCTGTAAAAATAATTTCATTCAGAACTGTGATGCGTCAGTCAGCAAGTTGGCATACAGACTGCAGCAGTCAGGGATTAAACCTGCAATTAATAGATCACATGCTCTGCCTCCTCAGCTACAGCCACACCAAGCTCTCAGGCTTTTTAGTGAGCTGGTCAATTCATTCCTTATCCCGAAAAGTTGATTCATCTGGTCGCAGCGTTTTCATTGCATTTCGTCACTCATCCAAGTGACTGCAGGTCATTTGCACAATGACTGAAACTAGCACCACTGGCAAACAAAGGGCTGTGAGGTCAGTTTCTTTATCATTTATATTGCAAATTGTCATAACAATTGATCAACACTCACTGATCAAAGACCATTGATCAGTGGCCAGTGGAATAGCTGCAATCAAAGGAGTGTTTGGAATTTCTTTTCCTGGATGACTGAGCATGCATCAAGACAAATTCATTCCCTACTTTTAAAACAGCCACTGAATGTTTTTTGCTTTCTCACTGATGGGCTTAGTTTATTACTTTTTTGCCTAATTATGGCCGCGGTCACTTGCATGAAGTTGCTACCAAATGCGAGTAATACATTTAAAATCATAATAAGATTTTAATCTACTTAATTTATGGCCTCACATGGCCATGAAACTGCTTCTCAATCAACTGTTAATTTTGAGCTTTAATGGAATCTGGTCAAATAAAATTTACTTGATTCGTTCATTGGTATATATATTCACTTTTAAATATCTCTCTTTATAAATATTTTATACACTTCCTTGTATTTCTCTCAAAATTATTGCTTCATGTTTATGATGCCAAAGAATATTTTTTCGCCTGTACTTAGATTAAGACAGACGTTTTGGTAATAAATGGTGAGATGCATTTTTAATTATTATCATTTAAATCTGGAGGATCAAGAAAAATGGGCTGACTTTTGCATGCTTAAGGATGGAGGGAAATCAGCCACATCATATCTGTAGGTGTAACTTTGTGATTGCACTGTAATCTATTTTAGTTTCTAATGTTATATTTTATTTTGTTTTTTCTTCTGTCCTTGGTTTGCATGTGCTTCTTTTTCTTTTTTTTGCCTTTTTGAAATCCCTTTTATGTTTTATTTATGTCTTTTATGTCTTGCCTTGCCTTAGATCTTGTTTCTCTTATTTTCTGTTAGATCACAAACAATAACAGAAAAAAAATCCTTGTCACACTTGTTGCAGCAGCATGTAATCAATCCCTATATTCTTCCATTTGGTTTAAGTTGGATTTCTAATGTAATCCAACTAATGCCAATAAAGGGAATCAGTACATGTAAGACAGAGCTTAACAGTCAGTGCATAAAACCCAAACACTGGCATTGCTTTTCTCCATTATTGGCACCATCTGAGGGAAATAAAGGTGCCAAGAATCAGCCAGGCGGTTTGTGTGCAGCTACGCGGGTGGGATGTTAACTCATTAGTTTGCGCACCCACAATGAGGGACAAAAACAGGGGGGGCTGAGCTTGATTGGTAAGGCTGTGGAGGTCAAGAATACAGTCATGGTAAGTATGACCAGCTGTGGATTACATTGAGGCAGCGTGAAGGTTGATTGGGAGTTAAGTCAGGAGAAAACGGTGGTGGCGCGGTGATTTCCTCAGATGAGTTTTGTGCACTTGGTTATTACCCAGAAATCCTCCCATGTGACACAAGACACAGACACGGCAAGCCTTGAAATTTCCTTGCAAGGGAACAGAGTTAGAGATGTGAGAAAGGGAAAGGGAAAAGGAAGCCTGTCAGGGTTGGAGAAAATAAACAGTAGAAGGTTGATAGGGTGGTAGGGGAAGACAGAGGGGCGGAGGCAATCCCACCTTACCCCCCCCCCCCCCCCCCCCATTAGCTTATCTCATTCCCCCCCCAACCCTTAACAAGGGATAGTTTTCTCCTCGTCTCATCTTTCTCTCTCCCTCTCTCTATCTCCCGGGACCAAACACACCCCTGACAGGTTGCCATGGAAACGCCTCACACACACAAATGCCCACACACTCACCCACACTCTCTCTCTCTCAGAGACACACGCTCAGCATCACTCTCTCTCGATCTTGCAGCGGTAACGCCTGTATCCCCCCTCCAACCCCTCCATTAGCATCCCTCTTGCTTGGATACAGCAGGGCAGCACTGGCCGAAAGCCCTGAGGTACAGCAGAGTCCTCCGTGCACCTAAATTCATTTGTTACAAGAAAACTTCTAAAAACCATACTTTGGTGAGCACACTGAACAAATGCTTACATGCTGTGGCCTTGGATTTTGGAACGCAAAAGTATTGTTCCCTTTTTAAAAAAAAAAAGTAATTAAAAAAAGGCTTACAAATGCATTTCTGGTTATTTCCCCTGAACTATGCTCTCTATTATGAAGATAACAATGGCCAGATTCAATTTGCACACAATTACTGTAGCCATGCCATCCTCAATTAATGCCCACGGAAGTCAGAGAAGAGCCAGTAGCTGGAGAGTCCCT
The DNA here is from genome assembly GCF_041146795.1 of Maylandia zebra. NCBI lineage: Eukaryota > Metazoa > Chordata > Actinopteri > Cichliformes > Cichlidae > Maylandia > Maylandia zebra. The sequence goes on from NC_135185.1 coordinate 13,500,010, forward strand.
TGGCTGAGCATAACTCATTTATAATTCAGTCTTATTTCTCGTACTTAAGGTCAGAACAGGCGCGTGTAAAGTGAGGGTTTTTTGCAAACACTCATCCGCATGAAGGGATATCTACACTATATCTCATCCCCGCAGGCTTTTAGGGATCCTGGTCCACTCTGAGGGGGGTACAAAAAAAGAACTGTGTTCCTCAGTGCGTTCCTCTGCTGCAGGGCCACACTGACTCACAGCAGAACACCAGCTTCATACAGAGCTTGTGTCATCCCCCGCCGTGCAGCACAGGAGGGTTTTTATCTCTCCACCTTGTCAAGTGTGTTGGTGTCATCATGTCAGACAGTGTATAGATGCGATCTCTTTGCTGCAACAATCTCAAGTGGGGGGGAAAGAAGTCACATCCACAGGCGTCACCATTCATGCAGGCGGTGGATTGTCTTTTAAAATTTATTTATGTATATATATTTTTTATATTTTATATTGAGTTTTCAGTCATACGGTATGATACATAAAGTGTGATCACAATCCAGCATCCTTTCTTCCCTCAACACCTACATCCCTCCCAAAACAGAGGCAGAGCTTTTATCTCCATTCACCACCACAGACCTCATGGGGACCTCATCAGCTCTCCTGTTCGCATTTATTTATTTACTTATTTGAATAACTTGCATCCTTCCCCCCTGAAAATATTCTCACACCTCCTGCCCGGAGAGGGACTACGCCTATAGTCTGCTGATGAAACCAAGTGTCAATATCTTTTCTTTTTTTTTTTTCCTTTTTTTTCGCGAGTTATCGCCCAGTTGATGAGTGAGTCCGGAAGGGTTTTGTTCATGTTCGTCACGGATTGAAGTGAAATATGAATTTGAGCTTAAAAAAAATATAAATATATATGTATCTCTCTCTCTCTCATATATATATATATATATCTCTATCTATCTATCTATCTATCTATCTATCTATCTATCTATCTATCAGTGTTACAACAATTTAATGGTCGATGAAGTATCACGAGTCTTACCTTTTACCTGCTCCGCCACATGCCAAAATCCACCTTCACGTTTTACATCACTGAGTGGGAGTCCGAGGCGCGCACACTCTTAACACAGACTTGCACAGACTGTGAATGCAATCCTCTCTCTGAGTTGGTCTCCTTCCACTCTGGCTTCCATGGAAAAACGACCTTAAAATAGCAGACTTTTTTTCGTTTTTTTTTAATGTGGTTTCCTCTCCGGTTATCACGCAGCTCAGTGTTTCTGAAGTCGGCTCCAGGTTTAACGAAGCATCGGCACCGCGCTGGATCACGGCGCGCGGAGAGAGAGAGCGAGAGAGATGCGTCAAGCCAGCAGCGTGTACAGAGTGGCATTAAATGTTGGCCTTCAGAGTAAAAGCCTGAAAAGTGCTCTCTGATGTACAGTTGTGCCAAACAGCTGTCATTTAGTTTGGCTGAATGGTGAATACATTTATAGGTCAGCAATCTGAAGCAGTTTAGTCTCGACTTAGATCGTTATTGATCTGGATCAGTAAAATGTACAGGATAGTTTATTAGATACACCTTTTCAGCCTTTTCAGTCTTTGAAAATGCTGAAATTTTTTGTGATGTGGTTTCAACAAGGTGCAAGAAACATTTTGGTTCATATTGATGACATTGCAGAGTTTTGGTAGGTTTGTCTTTGCATATACATTATGTAAATCTCCCATTCCATTCCATCCCAAAGATGCTCATTTGACATTTTCTATATTTTCATGTTCAAGGAACCAGTTTGGGATGATTTGAACTTTTTGACGTGGAGAGATATACTGCCTGAATGAACTTTCATAAGATGGGGATGTGTTGAGGGATGCAACAAAACTCCAATGGGCCAAAGACATGTTCTTCAGAGGTGCTCATCTGCACGACTTGGTTGTCCTAAATGATAATTTTACTTACTCATCCCTTCCTGTCAGCTTGGCCAAGTCACGTATATCATCTTTATTTCTCAGTCTGATACACACTTTGAATTTCAACAGCTCGATTTGACCTTGTCTATATGACTAAATCGATTTAGTTTCTGCCACTGAGAACATAATCAGCTGTACCTAATAAAGTGGCCAGTGAACGTACATATTCAATGTACAAAAGACAGATTTTATTACAACGTCCTTCCAAAGAAGCAGCTTTTATTTGAACCTGTGGTGGTTTTAATCTTGTTCATCTAAAGCCAATTTGCAGTCTTGGTTCAGCTGTTATTAAAATGGATCTCGTTTACAGTTGACTTAGTAGCATTGTGATGGCGGGAAGCATTGCATTAGTGCTAAGTGGCCAGATGATAATCTGGGTAATCACAGAGGATGTTTCTGGGTGCAAGACTTAAGGAGGCAGTGCATGGAGGTATAAAGCACACGGTGGAAACTCCAACTTTGTTTTCAAAGCAAGATCAGGCAGATGAAACAGAGCACAGCACCAAATTAAACTTTGTTTAGTGAGAAGAAGTCCCACAAAGTGGAAACTGTTGCCTTGTACAAGATGGCATGATAGATAAAGAATATTTTAATAAATAATGCGAGACTCCATTCAGCAAAAGTCAAGTCAAAAGAATGCTGTGTCCTAGTGGTCTCAAAGGGTGAGGAGGCCTCTTCTGAAAAGCTAAAACAAGGCTTAAGGTGGACTAAGATATGCACATAGTGGATAATGGAAAAGGACAGTATGTTTTCCATCATATAGACACTACTATGTGCAGCTATTTGTCTACTCTAAGGAAGTTATAATAAGAAGTGATTGTGGAAGCTATAAACAACAGTGTATGTCAGATAACCCCCCCCCCCCCATCCCTCCGTTTCCCACCTTAAAAGAGAAAAAACACTTTACTTATCCTCTTATCCAGCATAGAAGATCAAATTGAAATAATGCATTGAATGAGGGAATTATTGATAAAGTGCTTAAACACTTGGAAAAGCTCTTTGCTTTCTATCAGCTGGGCTTTTCTTATCAAAGCTATGGTGGAAGTGAGATGTTACGATCTGTTTTCTTTTACGTGAAACATAATAGTGGTAATGATGCAATATAATATGCTTAAACATCAACCTGTCATGTTAGAGGTTAAAATCAAAATTGGACTCATTTATAAATCCAGGATATTATCAGGTATTAAAAAATAAATGTTGTGATTCCAGCTTTTAAATAGTAAAAATACATTTTATGATATGAAGAATTAAAGAAGGATTTATTAATTCATCCAAATATTTCATTCTTTGGGCACTCAACAGAAGAAGATGGAAAAGAAGAGGCACGATGATGACGATGATGATGACTCATTCTTGATGAATCAGATCAGAATGTCACATTAGCATCAACTCCAAAGCTTTCTACACAACAGGCACTAATCAATGCTCCAATCAATTTCTGTTGAAGCAAACAAACCTTTACATCACAGGTGGATGATGCTGAGACTCCTACATAAGCTTATCAGGGTTTTAAGAAGTCAAGAGCAACAGCGTGCCTCTTGGATGATCCTCACACCTGGAATGAACAGTAATAATTTTTTCCTCATATGATTTAATTTTGAAAGTTTTTACAGGAAGTCCCATTTTATATTGCGCTTTCTTGCCGCTGGGTATGGTGGGACTTCAGTCTTCCAAGTTAATCATTTTGCTTTTACCAGAGAACAGCAGCTCACAGCATGGGACGAGAAAACGAGGAGCGCCTGTGGGATCTGTGTTTCTACCTCCGCTTCCCCCTTTTCCACTCATTTCTTCTTTCTTTGCTTTGCCCTGTGAGACTTTTAATCTGTAATCACCTTCTATCCATTCATGCCTTTACCTTTGTTATTCATACGCGCCACATTTCCCCTTATCGTTCCCTCATTTTAATCTTTTGTGACACACTGTAGCTTAGTCACGGGGGACCCCGCCGACTCAGATGGTATAATGAAGATATGAAATAACTGTGAGTGTTTTCTTACACTACTATTCTTGCGAGGACAAAATGTTCCCACAAAAACTGTTTAAAAATTATATGTCACTATTTTGGGCCCAGGTGTACATTAAAAGTAAAGATTATATTTAGGACCAGATAAAGTAATTTATCTTCACTTAATGCTGAGCTTCACTTAATTTTACATTTATAGTTAATTAAATTTTAGCAAAACATGAATCTAAAAATAATAGTCATTATATTGGTTACATTTTATGTATTAGCATAGCAATTACAAAAGGCCATGCAAGACTCAAGTTCAACGATAAAACAAGAATAAGAACAAAGTGACTCAATGGTTAAGAAAACAAGAGTTTAACATCAAATTTAAAAAGGTAAAAGAATAAAATGATGGAAAGTTAAGAATGTCAAACATATAAAATAAAATTTATATGAAAGCGCTACCATATAAATGAGTCTTTAACAATGATATAAGAGAGAAGACTGATAAAGCGAGTTGGAGCTCCTCATGCAGGTCATTCCATCCCAAACTGCAAACACTTTATTGTCTTTTGTCTTTAAGTGTGAGGTAGGACTAGTGAGCAGACTTGTGCCGGAGGATCTCAGGCTGTGCACTGGTTGGTCTAGGACAGTAGTTTTAATATATATTCTGGAGTCCAGTCAGGAAAAGTAAGAGGTAACTGTCATGGTTGGTGCTGTGTGGCATGCAGGATGTAGGACCCAAATGCAGGACACTCAGATGGAGGAATAAACTCGAAGCGCAGCTTAAATGCTGGACAAAGTTTTCATAAGAAATAAACTTCACAAAAAGCAAACCAAAACCTGAATATGGACACTAGAAACTAAGAAACATGAATTAGGAAAAGTAACCAGGGCCAAGCAGAGAGCAACACAACAGTGAGGGTTCAATGCAACACAGAGCAAGGAAAACACAGGGCTTAAATACAGCTGGAGTAATCAGGGAATGGGAGACAGGAGGGGAACACAGCTGGGATTAATTAGACATAACAAGACAAAAGAAGCAAAACTAGAAACATTGACATGAGACAAGGGACCGTCAAAGTAAAACAGGAAGTATAACACAGAGACCTGACTGACCAGAGAGACAGAGGAAACAAGGAGACGAGACATGACACGAGGAGGAACATGAGAAAAGCAAAATAACAGAAACCAAAATCATAGAACAAAATCTATAACAAGCAGAACCAAAACCCATGAATAACAACAATCAAAGAATATACCTAAAACACACAAAAACACTGGGCCGCAGACTCAGTGTTACAGACAGTAACACCCTCAAATCAGCTCTAAATTAAATGGTCAGCCAGTGTAGAGTCAGTGTAGAGCAGTTTGGTTGAAATTTGTTGAAACACCATTACGATAATCAAACTGAGAGGAAATAAAAGCATGAATTATGACATTTCTCAGGTTTCAGGTGCTGGACTGGGTAACCTTTTTTTCCCCCTGGAAAAAACCCCAAAATAAAACTGACATACATTAATTAAACATTCTGCTTTTACACAAAAAATAAAAACAATCAGTGGAGAAAAGAGGGAAGGTAGAAACTTTTTTTCTACTTTTTCATTCTTTACATGGAATGATCCAGATGACCCAGTCTATAAAGGTGTGCTCAGATGAAGTGAAAGTCACAATATTTAACTGTCAAAGTGTGGCTGAAGCGTCAGCCTAATATAGCAGTGCTTCTTACAGACATCTTCATCCTGACATACAAAGTTGCACAGTCGAAAGTAACAAAAAGAAAAAATGTTTACGATTTTTCACGTCGAAAGGTGATCAAACCTCTGTTTAAAATGATTATCATGTTACATATACATTCATTAAAAAAGCTTTTCTGGTCCTCGCTCACACCCTCATTTCTTTTCAATATCTCGCTGTGGCTATTTTACTTACTTTCAACTGCAAAGCAATTGCACAGGTTGCCCTGAGACTGCAATCAGCTTCAGACTGACTGCAAACACTCTGCAATCAATCTGAGTCAGTCAACAGAGATGAGTGCAGCACATCAGTGATGTATTTCTTTACAGTAGGGGATTCAACTCAACTTGACAGCTGGTTGTATTCAGGTTATATTCCTATATAAAAGCAGGGGTGCCGAGCGCCTATGTCATTTTGCAGTTACATTGCTGTCCTGCAGCGACTCTGTCACTATTTGTGAAGGAATTTTGGTTTCAGATCTAAAGATGCAAATAGTCGATGTGAATTTCTGCTTAATGTGTATTTCTGTGTATGCAGATGATGACACATTTTCAGTTTTTGCTGGTGTATCACAGTAAATTGCCACATCATTTCAGACTGCATAGAATTGCTAACTTGAAGTCAGTCTGAGATAAAATGTCTTAATGCAATTTTAATCACCTGGTCTGTGAGTGGTCACCGACCAGCTTCCCATCTTTGAAACAATGTAAAAGTCAGCCGTCTCCAACCGCTGTTGTCAAGACTGTGACTGTAGCATGAGGCAGCTTGGCTTCTCTCTAGCAACAAGTGTTTTTGCTAAGAGTTAGCTTAGCAAAAACAAACAGCCTGACCTGCTTATAAAAAAGGAACAAATTAATAATTCAATTTGCAAACAAAGAAGTGAAAAAAGAAAGTTTTGCTCAACATCCAGTGAATTGCTGAGTTTTGGAGGCGCTCCGAAAGCAGTAACCCTGAACAGTCACAATCTACCCGAGGTTCTATTTCACCTTTCAGGTCTGAAAATGGGGACTAACAGGAGTCAATGGAAGGTTCCCACAAGTACAGAAATACAAATTTATGCATGTGTGTCGCTGTGGGGAGGATGGCAGGAATATTGATTTCACTGTCTTCATTAGCATGTACCTGTGGGGCTAACGTCTCTATGGGGTACCGGCGAGACAAGCCAGCACTCCACTTCTCTCCCTGTGGTGAAAGACTGGCTTGCTACTTCCCTCCTGCGCCGCCTGACACTTTGGACTGAGAGCGAGACCAAAATAGAAACAGTAAAGACAGAACCGGAGACCAAAGAGGAGCAGACACAGTTCTGGCATCTATGGCAACCATGCTTCAAAAGAAATAAAGCACAATCTGAAACGTCTAGAGCCATTTACACTTTTTATTGCTCCATAATTTATTACACTTCCATTACTCGTGGTGTCAACATGAAATATTTCTGAGTTTTTTCTGTCGTAAAGTAGCTTTAATTACATTAACTTCCAACTTCTAATTTAGCGAGCTCTGTCACTGAACCTCAATTAAAAAGGGAAAAACAAAACAATCATGTTAAGTACAGGGCGGTAATCCCTCCATTAGCGTTTCTCAAGACAGTCCTTTGATTTAAGAGCTTATAGCAGGGTCCAGGAATTTAAATCAGCTTCAACTATGACAGTTTGTTCCCCACAGAAATAATTCATACAGATTAAGCTTGTGTATTTATTTATGCTGCCTTTATCTCTGTGTTGCCATGTGTCTAAAGCCTGCAGCATTATCACTTTGTTAGTGCGCTCTAAAGCATACAGTATGTTATGGTAGCATACATTATATAAATGAGCTGATGGTCTTTCTCGCTTTCATAGAACATTCATTTCTTCTGCAGTTTTGACCTCCGTTTTGTTTGCACAGCCTCAACAAAAAGCTGCCGTGTTTTCGTTTTTGATATTTTTATGCCATCACCGTGACTCCGGGGATGATAGGGGGCGGATGGTTAGCAGAGTAAGTCACTCAGATCAACACTTCAGTCCAAACTGAAATGTTTTAACAACTATTTGAGTGCTTACTTTGACATTTTTGTCCAGACGTGCATTGTTCCCAGAGGATGGAGCAGACTCACTCACTCAGAGTCACCATTAGGTTGACATTTCAGGTTTGGAGGGAAATATCTTTCCAACTATCAGACTGGATTGCCCTGCTGGAGTCATTCATGTTTCATTTGAAGTTCAAACATCCCTCCAGAAATAAAACGTTCATTTTTATGACAAATCCATTTAAGTTCTCATCTCTCTCGGAGCTGCACTTACCGTGTTTATTGGTAATTAACAAATGACCTACCAATTATCAACCTGTTGATCAATGCGAGCATGTAGCACACTGACAACATAATTTAGTTCAAGCATAGAAGCTTCCCCAGGCCTGTGCTCTTTATTGTAAGTGGTTTTTATTCCTTTTGCAACCATTTAAATAATAGATTTTTATGTCTGTGTCATGCTAACATTTGGCAGATCCCATTTGGGAAAACACAGCTATATTGTACATTAAACATTAAACAGGTAAACAGTGTGTATAGAATGCTTTTAATGCTTTGCCTTAAGACTAAATTTCCAATAAATTGTGCATGAGGTAGCAGAGTAAAGACTATAAATGTTGCATATAAAACTTGTTTGTGTATCATGCAGAGACTGAACAGAAAGTTTTAACTTGCTTGATCAATACATGATAAATAAAGACTTAACATTGTCATGGTAAATATTCATAAATGTGTACTCATGTCATTGCAGAATCCTTCAAAAATGTTGTGAATATGTTTTTAACTGACAGCAAATAGACTTGCTCTTTATTAAGGTACACCTGTTCAATTGTTCATTAATGCAAATATCTAATCAGCCAATCCAATGACCTGCTGAAGTTCAAGCATGGGGAAGAAAGGTGATTTAAGTGACTTTGAACCTGGCATGGTTGCTGATGGCCTGATCTGAGTTTTTCAGAAAGCGCTGATTTTTCTGCACGTTTAAAGAGAATGATCTGAAAGGAGAAAACATCCAGTAAGAGAAGAAGAAGAGTGTATCTGCATGCACGACGTGTTAAACCTTAAAGCAGATGGGCTTCAGCAGCAGGAGACCATACTGGGTGTGACTTCCTTCAGTGAAAAAGAAACTTTTTCTGGTCTAAAAAGTCTTGATTTATGATTCAAAATTTGGATAGCAGAAATTTAAACAACATATAAGCGTGGATCCATTCTGACTCCTGTCATCCATTTAGGATACTGATGGTGTAATGGTGTGGCCAATATTTTACTGGCGCTGTTTGAGCCATTTAGTACCAGACGAGCATTACTGTTGCTGACCATGTTGATCTCTTTGTGACCACAGCAGACCCATCCTCTGATGGATGCCTGCAGCAGGATGACACACCATGTCACAGAGCTCAAATCATTTCAGTCTTTTCTTGAACAAATGAGTTCACCGTACTCTGCTTCCACAGTCATGAATTAGAGTCATATGACAGATTCATATGTGCAGCTGACAAATCTGCAATTACTGTGTGATGCTATCATGTCGACATAGACTGAAATCTCTAAGTAAACTTTTCAGTACCTTGTTTAATCCATCTCATGAAGAGTTAAGGCAGCTAAAATCAAAGGAGAGCTTAACACAGTACTAGCAAGGTGTATCTAACAAAATAGCCAGCAAATGCAGATAAATCTGTAAATACAATCAATTTGCATTTTGACATTTTTGATTAATAAATAGGAAATATTTTTCCACTGTAATATCCCCAGTGATGAAAACATAGGGAATGTGACATTTTAATTTTCTTTCTTTCTAATCTGACTCAAAAGGTCAGATGAGGAGATTGTAAACTTAATTTGAGGGTGACAACCTATTTCATATACGCCAAGCAGACACAGCTGGATCCGAATGACACTAATTACGCATCATGAAGTAAAAGTCACTTTCACAATCGTCTAATTTGTTCTGAATTAATACTAATTTGTTTGGCTTTCCAGTTCTGCCCAGAACTCATTATAGAGTAGTTAAAAAGACACAAAAAACTCATGTAATGTAGGACTAAGTAAAATACATTGCATTTTAGTGAATATATTAAGGCAGCTTTTTGGTTACAACTAAATGGTTAAAAACTGGGAGGATGGGGACTGTATTATTTAAAGGGAGAGATTAAGAAAAAAAAGCTTGGTACCTCTTGTGTAATTTAAAAGCATAAAAGTAATAAACCTTATTAAAAGATGTAAGGGGCTAAGTGACCGCCAAGTGCAGGATGTTTCCTTTTTCTCAACACAGCCTTCTTCCCGTGTCCCAGAGCCTGGTAGCAATGGAGCCTCAGGGTCACAAGCATCTGGTTTACATCATAAATGTCGCCCGCACTCATGCAGAGGTTGTGCAGAAAGGCAGAAACAACAGGGACAGAAGGCACACCATTTGGTCTCATCTCTGAGGCCTGAAAGAAAACAACCACGCCGTCTTGACTTCGCCATGCCAAAGGTATTCTGCGTCTGTGCCAGCCCTGGGACCAGGCTGCTTGTACAAGGTTGGTGTCATTATGGGGTACTGAGTACATGGATGTCATGTGGTATAAACAGGGTCATGCTTGAGCACACCAGTGCTGTGAACATTTCTTGGGCGGCTTTAAACATAGAAACTTTTCGGGGAGAAATTCATTCCTTCTCTGGTGCACATTTTGCAACTGTCAACACGAATCTCAAACTGCATGTAGCGAGGCATGAAGTGGGACAGTTATATAAATTTTACACCTTCCACAGGTCCATCTGCCCTGCACTGAGGTAGCTCATGCCTGACCAGTCTCTAGGTGATCATATGAACTACAGCGGGGTTGCATAAGGCCTTAGATATTAGGTTGTGTGACAGGTCGCCCTTAAACAAACAGCAGCACCTCCAGCTGATGTGCTGCGCCACCGTTGTTGCAGTTCCCCAGAGACTGACTCAGCTTGTGCATTGCCACTGCTTAAAGGTCACGGTATGAAGTAAACACCCAACACACAGATATTTTGGATCTTAATAGGACTTTCCTGAGTAAAAAAAGAAAAAAGAAGAAGAAAAAAAGCAATGTTATTTGACATTCAGTAACATCAAAATACTGTAGACTCATAGAAATTGTTTTAATGGGTGCAGAAGTGACCTTGTGGTTACTTTCTTTAACTTTGACATTTTGGGAAGAACTTTTATTTATTTATTTTTGGTCTCTTTTAAAGGTTATACAAGCGAGAGTTTGAACATTATAGCAGCAAACAAATCTGCCATATAAAGATACAGTAAAGTGAATTTGTCTTTAGTAGGCGATGAACACAGGCACACTCTCTCTTTCTGTGTTGTAATCCAAGTTTATCTGGTTTTGGTTTTGCAAATAAATGTCTAAAGGGATGAGTGTGAAAGTAAAAACGGGCTAGCAGAGAGCACTTTGGCAACGATCAGCCAGTCCCTCCCAAATAATTTAAACTTATGTGAACTTCTTTTATTTCATCTCCGTGTGAGAGTTGACTGCTGTGTCACACAAGCACATACACGAGGTGAAACAGAGAGCAGAGGAGAGCAGCCTAAAAGCAGGAAACACTCTCACCTGAAGCATATAATAGGCTTCATTGTATTTTAAAATTGTAGTGCTCTTACTGTTTGAAAAAAAAAAAGTGAAGATGGGAATGGACATGGCCGATGTACATCGTCTGTTTTAGGTTGGGGTGTTAATGACATTAGGACATTGCCTTAACCTGTAAAGATGAGAAGACGGATCACACCATTATGTCTCTACAGTGAAAGCAGAGCCAGAGCCAAGAGATTACAAAGACAAGAGTGTAATGAGGCTCCAGACAGTAACTGCACCAAACCAAGATATAATGCCAGCAATTTACTCCCCAGTAAACTGGATTCAAATACACAAGATGTAAAAGGGTGATCTTAAACTGTGCTGGTAGGATTATTTGACCTTTGGATGTCTCCCTGCCACAATTTACAACCTCAGCATCCATCATGAATTGCTCCCCAAAGGCGACACTGTATCTGTGGTTTGACTGCAATGCCTTCAGGTGTCTGAGACTCAACATTAAGAGGAAATGATCTGAACTGTGGTGCATGCCAACTCGCCATCTCGTCCTAGCTCAGAACACGCTGAAAGTGGAGAAGCTTTTTGAACAAGTGCAATCGCATCACCTGGACGCTTTCCAGATGCGGTTGCTGTCAACTTTGTCCACTCACCGAGAATAAAAATCAAGTTGAAGGATGGCGGTTTTTGAGGTCCGACGCAAGAGACATCTTCAAAATTGTTCAGAAGTGGATGAAATGATGACCCTGAGTGTGAGACTAATCAAATTTCAAATGAGAATTTTATGGACTTGCTTTCATATCACAACTTAACAACAAAGACTTTTCTGTGATAAGGATCATCTAGGACAGATCTGAGACTTAATGAAACTCCTCATACCTACGTCACAGTCTGCGGTGATCTCCTGCTTTATTCCCTGCGAGGGGTATAAGGAAGCTGTGATGAGCATTAATGTAAAAGTGCCCTTGTTCTGAATATGAATAAGAAACATTAGGGGAAAGAGCTTAAGGGTGACATATACAGATAAATGATGTAATAAGGAAAAAACCAAATCACTGACTCCTACAGTGAGAAGATTCAACAGCTCTGTTATGCTGTGGGACCGTTTTACCTGCACGGTTTGAGTCCAGTTCTCCACTCACAGAACGAAGCATCACCTCAGATCTCAATCCCTATGAAAAGAACACCTATGTAAAAATGTAAAGATGCTTTAGACCATCATCAAGGTTTTAAGACCATCCTTTAAAAACATAGAAGAATAAATAACTTCATAAAAAGCACTTATGATACTGTATTTTTTACTAATACAGAATCTGCAAAAAGGGAAGGTTGTCTGAATTTAGAGGCTCATGTGTTTTTTGCACAGTAGGCATGAATATTAACCACTTTATCACCACCGAAGCCCCCTGCGACTTAAGAGCAGCGTGTGAAAGGAACACTGCAGTCTTCCTTCCATCTTTACTGACATGTGGGAGGTAAATTGGGCAGGAGGGAGTAGCAAATACTTGGCAACCTCCTGCAATAGCAAGTAGCAGAGTGTTCAGCGTGTGTAATGAAATCACTTTACCACCAATGCCTGGTATACGAGAATATGGAAGCAGTAATGAGAGGACGAGGATTCAGACCACAGAGCTAGAAACGGGCCATTAGTGCCCCGAGGTTTTAGCCTGCTTGGGCAAGACACTTCAGCCGTTGCCTACTGATGGTGGTCAGAGGGCCCGGTGGCGCCAGTGTCCGGCAGCCTCGCCTCTGTCAGTGTGCCCCAGGGTGGCTGTGGCTACACTGTAGCTTGCCATCACCAGTGTGTGAATGTGTGTGTGAATGGGTGGATGACAGGTTGTGTAAAGCGCTTTGGGGTCCTTAGGGACTAGAAAAGCGCTATACAAATACAGGCCATTTACCATTTTTAGTGCGTGTACCACAGTGATTACTGTTACTGTAACTGTTCAAGCTCCTGATTTGTATAGTTCCAGCTGTAGTTTTGTAACTCAAGCTTAATTCTGTGCTGCATACAACCAAGAGGAGCAATTAACAAAAACACAAAGCCGATTTATGATGCACAGTCAATTCACAACGCCCCGATCTGTTATACAGTCTTGCACAAATGCACTTGTTTGGGAATTACTGAGAGATAACAGCCGCGAAGAAGTGACAAGTGGCTCCGAGGTGGGCGTTGAATAGTCGGAGGCTGCATCACTTTGTGCTACACAAAGGCAGCAAGTGACTGCAAAGTCCTCGAAGCATAAAATAATAGCAGAAAAGCTGCAATTTGAATATATTTTTTTAAAAATGTAAATGTCCTTATTAAACAAACACTGCATCAAGAGACTCGGTACAAGATAACTGCACAGCGCATTGTGTTATGAATAAAATGTGTGTTTAATGTGTATTAATGTGTACTAATCCACTAAAGGCAAACACAGCTCCAGGATGACACGGTGTAATGATGTGAAGGTTGTGGCTTTGTTTTAGGGGTATTCATAATAAATATGCAGGCTGGCAGAAGCACTTACTGTCATATTACTAAATACTACATACCACTACACATATCTATAAAAAGAAAGCTCTGTGTATTTTGAAGGATATCTCTGTTCTCTACAAGAGCAGCAATGATATTGTTAGTCTTTGCAAGGGAAGTATTGGCTTATACATTATATAATCCCCAAGACTGCTGCAGGCAACATAATATACTTTCCACCTTTTTATTGCATGTATGCAGTACAGTGTCAGTGCTTTGAAGTATCACTACAACTCTTTGTTTGCTGTCTGTAAATGTCTTGTTTGTGCACGACTTGTGCAAGGAGGGCGTCATTCTTTGAAATGCATATAAGATGGTGTCCTCTTTTATTTAAAGTCTACTGAGATGTAAATCCGAAATGTGGTGATTGCGTTTTCACAGTTTGCCTGGTCAATGGAAAAAAAAAAGTTGAATATTCTGTAATAAGAGGTAAAAGGAGAGTGGCAGATTAAACACTGAATTAGGGCTAACGTTGCTCTCTATCTGCGTGATGAGTGAGCAGAAACACTCAGTGTGCTGACTTCTGGTTTGAAAGGGTTGTGACAGTTTTGTGTTTTGAAATTGATTTACTGAGGGATATTATCCGATGCTACTTTTGTAATATTTCTGTAAGAGGAAAAAGCAATGTTAACCTTTGCATCTAAAGAACAATGCCATTTGTGGTAAATGCTGACCAGTCCTGTGCATCGCTTTGGGGAAAAACTCATTCCTTGGTTCAGAACAGCTTCAGCTCGTGGATGATGGTGGATTTCCTCACATGAAAATGTTGCCTAAGGTACTTCTTGGGTTATAATCTTATAGTTTTAATCCATACCATTCATTCTTCACGGAGTAGAAGCCTTCTGTGTTGAGCGTTGTCAGTTTGCTGCATGACCCAGTTTATCTTATAATTCAGCTCACAGACAAATGTCCTGCAACTGACCTTTAGAGTTTGCTGGTATAATCAGAATTCATTTCTCCATCAGTGATGATGACCAGTCCAGAAATAGATGCATCAAAACAGATATAAACTGTCCACTAATATAGTTCTCATGCTACTATTCAGTGGTTTTCTTTTTCCAAACGGGAGGTTTTTGCTTGTCCACATGATCTTTGTAGACGAGCAGTGACTTTCTCCTTGCAGCCCTGCCCTGCGCACTATTCACGGTTAGTGCTCTCCTGGTTACACATTAGGAAAGATTAGCCAATGGAAGAGAGGCCTTCAGCTCTTCTAAATTTAGTTTTGAAATTTGTCCATACACTGCATGGACAATATGTTGGGCCACATCTCTTAATTTCTGAATTCAGATCTTTTCCATCCTGCTACCAGGTGTATAAAATCAAGCACCTAACCATGCACTCTGTAAAAGTAGTATTGTAATACGTAGGATGCCACTCCCACAACAAGTCAGTTAATGACATTTCTTCATTCCTATCGTACAGTAAACTGAAAGTGTTATTATTGTAAAGGTGTTGAGGAACCAAAGCAGCTCAGCCACAGAGTATCAAACCACATAAAGTTACAGAGCACGGTTGCTGAGTCCTAACGGCGCCCAGTGAGTAAAAGTCAGCAATGCTCTGCTGATTCACTAACCACTGAGGTCCAAACCTCCTCTGGCATTAACATCAGCACCAGAACTGTATGCCGGGAACTTCATGGCAGCTCCTGTAGGTGTCAGAGCCCTGATGCCCATTGCAATCCCTGTGACCGAAAAACATCACATTCTGAATTCAGCTTTCAACAGATATGTAACATCTGATTATTTGATATATGGAATAAATGACAGGGTATAATATTTTCATTTAATTCGCCTGTTTGGGTTCTCTTTATCTGCTTTTGAGACCTTTATGAAAATCAAACTTTGTCTTAGGTCGCAGTATATATATAGAAAACTAAACTCTTCCTGCACCTGCACGCAGCGTGAGTCGCATTAACAAATCGGACTTTTGCCTGCTTTTCTTCCCATGTGGCTGAAAGCGACACTTACTCAGCTGACAGCAGGAAGCTCAGCCATGCCACAGTTATGCCAGGAGACTGTGGGTGGGTATAATAAAGCATTATGAAATTAAATGCTAAAACAGAAAATATTCACCTCACTGGATTGAGAAAACAAATGAAATATGACCACGGAATCTCTTGAGCTCATTTGTCACAGATGAATGATGCAGACAGTGCACGAGGGGTTATTATTACCAGCCAATTTAATGCATAACTGCTGGTGCAAACACCACAACACTTCACAAAAGGCAGCATTAATTATCCCCTGTTTGTGTGAAACCCTTGCCTTCCTTTGAAAGTTAGATGAACGAACGGCTGAAATTAATGAGAATTTCTATCGATTGGCTATTTTGAAGTTGTTTGGAAAGTGTTCGAGCTCATTGACTGACCCACTTCTTTTAGAAGAAATAACCTTTTAAGTTTTTTTTTCCTCACTTCTTTCAAACCAGTACTTTTCCATCCTGCAGTTTCACAACCCTACTGTTTTTTATTCCAGGCATCTAATGAGCGATTATTTGACACCTGCGATGGCAGGTGAATGCAATTAACTGCAATTAACCAACTGGTAAGATAGATGACCAGGAGCTCCGTGGGTCCTGAGGACAGCACCGACAAACCACTGTATCAAAGAAACAAATCAGTGTTAATTAACACAATGCAAACTGATTATCAGAGATGTCAAAGTAAAGAAGAAAAGGGCAAAGGTTCTTGCAGAAAAACAGCCATGTGAAAAATGATTAAACTAACCAACAAAGAGGCTGATGACGCACATAGAAATGTGTCACATAATAGCGTGTATTTTCTTTGTGAACAGGCTATAATCATCTCCTGTGCTGCTGCTGCTGCTCTGACGTTCACCGCTCTTTGTAGATTTGGCCGTCATTCCAAGTCTAAGCCATTATGGCTGCTTTCCCACTCCTAGCTGATATAAAGGTGGAATTTGGCAAGTGAGAGTTCAAATTGATGATTTCTACCAAATCCCTTCTAGAGGTCCTGGCATTCGTCAGCTATCTTGGAATTTATTTTGAATTAAGTGCAAATACAAAATATCCAGTCAAATTAAAGAAAAAAAATTGCTGATTTCATCACAAGATAAGTTTTTAAAGAGCGTCTCTCTCTTATCACTGCTCTCACCCAGGACCTAACCTAGTTGTGACCACAGAAATCCACAGAAAGTGACTGTAAACTGTACCCCAGTACTGACATTTTTCTTAAAATAAAATATTTTCTTGAAATAACCAGAATTCTCAGCAACACCTCACATCAACACATCTTCTTCTCCTGTTCTCTTTGATCTCACAGAGTGAAGTTTTGTTTGACTTTGGTTTGTTTCTGATAAATACTGCAACTTCTGCTAGCAAGGCTCGATGTGTGCCAGACTCCACACAAACAGCCTCCTGTGAGTGTTTGGCAACTGCACAAAATCATCTCGAGCTGGTTTCTTGAACACGACAATGAATTCACTGTACTCAAACGGCCTCAGCAGTAGAGCAGCTTTGGGAAGTGGTGGAAAAGGGGATTTGCATCGTGGATCCCGCAGCATCATGTGGCATCATGCATCACACAGCTGCATCTGCAGCAAATGTGCCAACATGGATCAAAATCTTAAAGTTGAATCCATGACATGAAAAATTAAAGCGGTTCTGAGCGCAAAAGGGGGTGCAACCCCCTTGAAGTGACCAGTGAGTGTATATTGAGCTGTTTGAAACACTGCTTTTGAAATTAGCCGCTACTTGAAAGAAGCCACCCTGTAGAATTCGTCTGCTGAAGCGCAGCGCAAACAAATATATTGACATCTGCACGCGTGAGAAGGATAAGAAGAGAAAAGCGAGTGTGCAGGCGGGACCATGTGGTGACTTGACTGTCCGAATGACATCAGCTGTAAGGGCCTGCATTGTATCTAACCACCTGCCAGATTGAATTACTAATCAACTGAAGGTGACAGAAGGCCATTCCAGCCCACCTTAAGACCTGCTGGCAGGCCAAGTTTGGAAAATCTTGGACATTTTCCCACTGTTTCCTCAGAGCACCAGTAAGCATCCTCAGGCCTCGGGATCTCATATTTGAAAGTTAAGGAAAATCGCTCTTCAGACCTGTGTCGTAAAGGTGATCAATGAAATGTTCAAATCAATCCTACAGTGCATTCAGCACCAGCAAAGTGAAGCTTACATGGAAATAATATGCTGTTTCTTCTGAGTGGGCTGTCAGGACTCGGTCTCAAATAGGTGCACAGGGAGTTATTTGGATCAATACTAAATGCCTCACGATGCAATGCAATAACTGCTTTACACTGCACGGCTGTGTCCTGTGTGCTTCTGTGATAGTGTGCCGATACATATATTTTAAATATATGCGCCTGGGATTTCAATTTAGTCTAAGTGTTTTCGATCACACAAAGTGGGCTAACTGCCTGTCTGATTACCCCCTTCATTCATTTAATCTGGGTTAACAAATCCCGCCATTGATCCTTACAATACATGAAGATAAATGAGGGACTCGAATGGGCCCTTGGGAAAACTGATCAGCCGTCTAGAGAATGGAAAGCTGATAAATAGTTGAGCTTCACAAATGGCTTTTCCTTGAATCCTTTAGCTGTGGGGTATTACACAGTATTATGTCCTAATTATAGCTTCTGGCAACATACAATTCTTTGATGTTAAATGCTCAGTCTTATGGACGGCGTTTGTTTCTGTGCACTGCTTTTCAGCCACTATGAGAGTCTACTCGTGAGAGCTTTTACTCACAGTCCCGCAAGCAGATGAAAAAGTTGTGTTTTCATGTTTTCTGCTTTTGCTCATTCTTTGAAACTTCCTCTTCACCTCTGCACAAACACAATGCCTCTTTCAGCTCATGTTGCGCCATAACTTAATTTCTTTTTTCCTATGAATTGAGCTGCAGCCATCAAAGCCTGAGATAGGAAACACCCAGACTGAAAGCAGTGCAATCCACACGACGGTAAGCTCCTAAACCACTGCCTTTAAAGATGAAAGCTAAAACAATGTAGACTTAGGGCTGTAAACAAATCCTTGTCTGCACTGCCTACTGGCCTTACAAACACTAATTTAAAGTTAAATGGGGCTGCAGCTCCCTCCAGTGTAAAGTGATGGACAGCAGTGAAATGATTACCTATTAAAACCTGCCAGCAGTCGCGGCATAAGTGGAATACTCAGAGCCGCAGTAAAACAAATCAGCTAGGTAAAATTTCCACGGTAACAATATTTAATGTTTTGGCTCTTTGCTCTTTTGGCTCCAAAATCGCTTTGTCCTTTTTGAAATCTGCTCATTTCAGCCTTCATTTCACATTTCCCCGCCTGGACTACATCTTCTGTCTGACTGACGTGACCCTTGTCTCACATTGGGGGCTTTGGGATTTTGATAAGTGCTGCTGATTGGGAAACAGGAAGGCCCGGCGGCCCCTGCAGCAGACTGGAGACTGAGAAAATTATGCTCGATTCAATTTGCTACATTGATTGCATTCATTGGCGCCAGTGTTAGTCCGTAACCCCGTTTAATAAAGTGACCATGTCAGTAGCCTTGTGTTTACAGGCTTGCTTTTATTACAATTTGCTACAGAAAGAATAAAAGTGTTATATTTGTCTATGTCCATGATGTCTAAAAACCAAACTATCGTTGGGATGAGTGTAGAACATGACTGAAGCTGTGTCAAACTAAACTGATTGGACAGAGATGGGCGACACACCTCTGAATGTCCCACAACTCACACTGTATGCCAGGACAAATTAAAGCCATGAAATCCAAGTCTCTGTAGGCAAACACGTGGTGAGCCATAGCTCACAGGGAGGGTTTTAAATCCTTTTAAAGGTTTTCCCAAGAGCACTGTTACCACAAAACCTGTGAAACTGAAGAAATTTGGAGCCACCAGACCTCCTGCAGCTGGCTAAATTAAGCAATTTACAAGAGCGGCTTTGGTCAGAAAGGTGAACAAGTCACTCACCGAGCTTCAGAAGTCCTCAGCAGGGATGTGAAAACGGGCTGGAAAGAAAACCATTTCATTCAATTCATCACTTTATGTCAGAGCAGCTAGACAGAAGCCACTCTTAGCAAAACGCAAATGACAGCCAGGTTGGACTTTGGGATTTGAGAGACAGTATTTAAAGAATTCAGAGCACAATGAAAGAATATTTTGGCCCAATTCAAGCTTATTATCTGGTTATCACAGTCCTTAGGATGGAGATGGTGGGAACACCATGTTACGGGGTGCAGAACCAACAACAGGTAAACTAAACTAAGGGAAAGAAAAACTGAGCCAAAAATGATCCACTCCAACTCACAGTTACATTTAAGGTAAAAGGTTATTCAGCGTAGCTCGAGAGGAAAACATACAACTCTCTCTACTTAAAATGAAATGTACAACACAATAGACCTCTTCAGCATGTGAAGACGTCTGAATGCTTTCTATAGCTGCTATACTGCAGCTGATAAGCAACTAATGGCAGCTGTGTTTAAAAGCTCAGTGCAGACTCCACACAACGGACTGAAATCCATTATCTCCTGTTTAATCCCCCCTGTGTAGCTCCTCCATTAAGGCACCTCTGAGACACCGCAAATCTGAATTTGACAAAAGGAAATTAGGAAGATGTTTCTTACATTTAAAAAAAAAAAAACTATTGGCCTCGATGCAGTATTAAAAGGCTGATCAATTCTTAGTGATTTCAGCTTTTGCAGAACATATTAAGACTCGGTCTGTTGGAATGGATTTCCAAAGGCTTATTAGACCTTACAGTCCCGTTGATCGATGACACTTAAAGCCCTTCAATTATGTTAGAACAAGTTTTAACCTTTGTCTTTATTTTTTCCTCCCAAATTTGCCAGTTGAAGCACATTTCAGACATTTTTTTATTCTAACTACCTGTTAATTCTGTTATTCATTTATTCTTTGAAAGATTTAATCACTTGAATCTGCCCCAAGGTCGTTTACTGTGGTTGTGTATAATCTTTACAATAGAATTTTTTTTTTTTAATTGCTGTATCTGATTTTTTAAGTTATTTAGCATTTTATTAGCATAGAAATCTTACATATTAGTTAAAAGTACAAAAATCTGTCAGGTTACTGTGGCATTTTGCTGCACTGGTGCAGACGAATTACTGATTCGAGGTATTTTGAAGCATCTGCTCTAAACAGAATACATTATTACATGTTTTACTTACTGTGTTTATCATGTAAGTGCATGCTTGTAAAGGATCTTACATGAATAAACAGCTGGGCTTTAAAGGTTACCACCAGAACTGCAGCAGGGACCTCATTAAAGAGCCACTTAAAGCTTCATCAGATCAAGAAGGATCTACATGTAGAAGCGTCGCCTGCTGCTTTATTAGAAGAACACCGAGAACGTGATGATATTTGTCACGGCGAAGTGACATTTGAAAGCTGCTCTGGTGGCAATGGACTGACGCCGCGTTTCCCAAACTAATCTTTTCTCTCACAAGTGTTTTTTACTGACATTTTAAGGGATCTTAAAACGAGGGAGAGCCAGATTTCACACCAAGTGCTCTTTTCTTAAGTATAATCATATCTACATTAGTCTTTTTACTTTACGGCTGATCTGCCCGCCACTGCTGATAAGTTAACTTCAAAAAGTCAGTGTCCATCAATAGAGCATCACCACAAGTCAATTAGTAAAGCGTTTATAACAAGGAATGTACCACTTACAGAAAGCAACAAAATAATCCACAATTTAACAGTTAATAATTGCAAAACCAATGTTTTAATTATATTAACACTCAAATGAATATATGTCATGAAACACTTTAAAAAGGTGGATTACGTGCAATGGCTCAAGGCAAAAAAAAAAGAAAAAAAAAAAAGCATAAAACGAAGGTCTAACATTCTAATAATATGCAAGCAAATTAATATAATAAATTAAAAGAGTTTAATGTCAATAAGGATTACAGCCAAACCAACGATGCTGTAAAACAGGTGAGAAATATACATTTTCTGATTCCCTGCCATTCGCAAAATAAAAATATAAAATCAGAACGATTTTGTTTAGTACAAAATGAAGCACTCTAAATGACATCCACTATTAATACCTCTCATTATTAGTGTTTGTGGAAGTTTTTGCATTCATCTGTTTTCCATAGCATTTATAGTATAAGTTCCTGGGCAGGTTATGGCAACATTTGGCATGAACTCTTTATTTCCTTCCAGATTGCATTCCGCAGAGTCTTTTGCAGCAAAGTAAACATGTGCACCAACAACAAAATAAGACAAGAAAATGAAAAGAGGCACATAAGGGCTTTCTCAAACAACAAATTTGTTCTTGGTGGTTGAACCGCTTTTGGTAGCGGTGTCTGCATGAGACTGGTAACCAATAGTCATCTTCACGGGAAGCCCCAAGCGTTCCTTGTAAACTCTCCTGTTGAAATACGAAATGACAACGTAAGATGCTGAGGAGGCCTTCAGTGCTTAGAATACTTAAACAGACCGCGATCTGATCTGTCTCACCCTATGTGCGTTACAGCTTCGCGGTTCTCGTAGTCTGACGTCCAGACGGCTATTTTATCCCCTTTTGTGCGGACGTTGACCACGGCTCCGCAGACATCATCGCTGTAGTCGTCAAAGGCCTCTCCGACTAAGCACAGCAGCTGGTGAGAGGATGCAGAGGAAGAAAAGCTGTTGTCTTGACATAATGAATCACATCTTTATTTTGACAGCAACTTGAAATCCTCATTCTTTGCGACAAGAGAAAAGGCAGTGAGGTCGTTGAGGCTTGTCGTATTCATTACTGGGGAGCTGACATTTTTAAGGATTTCTGCTTTTTCAAAATCAGTGACACGACATAGTATTTGGTGGCATTTTACGCTGACATTATTATTTCCAAAGTTACTACTTAATCCTAGTGTGATATTTCAGCAGTATCTGAACACATTTTGTTCTGACACCTTCGATATCTTCAGACTGCCTCGGCCCTGTTTGAATGTGAAAAACTTCTGCAGCCGACCCAAAGCTTTAGTCACAAACCTGATCATCACACGAGCAGAACATTAAAGGGTTCTTGGTGTTTTTTCATTAACCGATCTTCTGATATTTCACTTCAGTTAAGTTCAGGATCAATGGCAGGTCAGAACAGCAAGAAATTTAGTAAGAATTTACTTTTACCTGAGTTGAGTTCTTCCAGCTTTGGAAGAAGAAATTGTTTTTATCCTATTAAATAAAACCGTAATGTGAATAACCCACTGATTCACCCTATATACTATAAGTGAATCCTATCCTATATATCAGTGGTTCTGAAACTGTGGTATGTGTACCACTGGTGGCACGTGGGCTCCCTCTAGTGATACGTGGGAAGTCTTCAAAGATTTTTTTTAAGATTAAATAATATACCATGTTCTGATTGAGGGATTTCTGAAAAATTAAAACGTACAGCTCTGCTATCACGTCCAACATAAATGAAGCCAGAAACCTAAACAGCAGTGACGTTTGTAGGGTTACTGAAGTTGGGCTAGCTGGTATATAATGATGTGCTACGTGGTGGCTAGCTACACAGCTATGGTTAGCATAACATAAACAAAGGCTACGTTCACACTGCAGGTCTTAATGCTCAATTCCGATTTTTTGATCAAATCCGATTTTTTTGTCTGCGTGTTCACACTACAAATAAAATGCGACAGCAAACGCGCTCTAATGTGAACGCTCAAAGCGGCCGCATGCGCAAAAGAAGACGTCACACACAACGCGCTCTGTTTAGACCCAGAGCAAACAATATTGTTTGACTGATGGCTGTTAATATAAAGACTTCGGACTTCACGTTTCCCCAATTTTTGCTTTAAGTTATTTTGTTATTTACATTATTATGTAAATAACCTAATAATTATCCTTATTGCTGTTTTAGAGGAGCGGTGCTTCAAAGGATAGCTGCAGATATTTGTCAGAATCTGCAGATTATGCAGTACAAATAAAATGTTAACGTTTCTCCAACGTTGTCTTCCCAGCAGTTTCACCGGATGGCCAGGAAGCGTTCGCGATGTCTTCTCTGGCGCTGATAATTGGCGTCTGTCTTGTGTCAGTGACGTAAAAGACGGATTTAATGCGACATGACCATCAAACAGCAGTCGCTTTCTAAAACATCAGATATGTATCGGATTCAGTACCACATACGAAAGTGACCCAGATCGGATTTGAAAGTATCGGATTTGTGCCGTTCACACTTTCATACCATGATCGGATATGGGTCGCATAGGGTCAAAAAAAAAAATCTGATTTGATGTGCTTTCGCCTGCAGTGTGAACGTAGCCAAAGTGAAGCTGGAGGATGAACGCTAACTTTTTTCCACTCAATAAAAGTTAAATTGACGTATTGATGTAAACGGACCAAACTTCAGTCAGGAGAACAACTGAGATAATCCATCCACAATACGAGGTTTGTCATTAATATACTGCCGCATGACTGAGGTTTAGTGACATCGTAAGGTTTTAAAAACAGGCCTTTGAATAGTGACGATAAAAACCGAGACAGGCCGACAGTGATCACTGACTTATTTTCAGGGGCTTGTTGAGATTAAATAGAACAAGATACAAAGCTTTAAAACGTGTTAAAAACATAACAGCCTTAATAAACTCAGAGTAGTTTGGACCCAGAAGCAGGTTTCATCATATCATCACTTAAAGATTGGATATCCCATCTGCTGTGGATGTTTTATTGCAGTACAGTTGTTATTTTTATCACTTGTCACATCCTGTTTATGACAGTTAAAATAAATAACATTCATATAAGAAAGAAAATTGTCTCGTGTAAACTGTATAGGGTGTTAAACAGGCCTATAGTACTGTACTTTAAAGTACCACCCTTATGACCGACATTAAGAGCCATATATTTTATGAGGTGGTACTTATTGTGAAAATTATGAGAACCACTGGTATATATAAATATATCCTACAGGATTTAAACTGCAAAAAAATTTAAAGATACAAAGAATGTTAATTTTAAAACTAGTATTTAAATATTTTTTATCTTACAAAGAAATTTAAAAATTGAATTTGGATCTCCGCTGGCCCTGATCCAGGCCTGTATAATATATAACAGGATCCTGTCAAATTTAATGACTAATGGAGAATATTCTTGCAAAACACATTTGCTGCTAACCACGAGCGATTGTGTGGGAGCCAGGTCTGAGATGGCTCTACTACGCTTTTCCCACAGATGCAGAGTCAGTGGTCCATCTACAACCTACAGGGGTGCTATGGCCAAAAAGCAGGCACGGACTTGGTAACCAAAAGAAGGCAGACTGAATGATGAAACAGTTTAAATATGTGGCTGTGTGCGGGGCTACTGCAAAAAAACTGCAGAAAAAAAATGCAGATGCTGTGCGCTGCAACTGGCTTCCCACTGAAATTACCCCAAATTTTATATTTTGTGGAGCTATGTGAGATTAGATCTTAAAACCTGCTGAAATGGCACCAAGGAAGAATCGGCTCTGCACTGCCAACAGCGCCATATAGGCAGTAGCCATTCATCAGGCGAGATTTAAAATGCTGCCTGGTTCTCGTTGATATTTAAACTCGTGAACTTTTACACCTAGGCGACGCCCTTCTTAAGTTATTGAAGTCACAAGATTATCTGAAAACGATCTCTGATGTTGACCTTGAGATTTGAATCTTAGTCACCTCAACCTCCAGGTCGACATCACTGAGATTCAAATTCACCAACATTTTAGTAGTTGCATCTATTGTATGAATTTTAAGACTATATGTCACCTTGTTCTCAGTTATCGCATTTAAAAACCTGCCTAGAAATAATATGTGGTAACTTGCTGATTGGTTGGCTGATTGTAGCGCTCACTGCTGCCCCAGGTGGCCATATGTATTAATTCAACACAGTATAAGTGTTCCAACATCCCGGTGATATTTTTTATAGCTTGTGAAAATGTTTTTCTTTTCTTTCCTGCATCTGTGCTGAGCATCGCTCGCTGTTAGCACCAAGCAAGCAAACCAATTTTCAATTGCTCTCATTTGACCAGGTTGTGATCTCAAACCTGCAGCTCAACACGCACTCACAGCAATCGCACATTTGCTGCCAAGAACATGAAATCAATCTGAGCTCGGTTCAGCTCTGAAAGATACGCTTAGTTGTAATCACCCCTTTCTGCAGGCAACAAGTGTAATGATAACATGGTGTAACTAATTATGGCTGCCAGCATGTAATAAATGTACTGCTTTGGGGAGAGGTTAGAGAAATGATTATTATTGTCACTGGTTTAAGCAATGGGATGAAGAGCACAAGCACAGTCAAACCTACAGTTTCCAGCCAGTAGCGGTCCAGGTCTAATCTCCTCTGCTGCTTGGTGAGTGTAACTAGCCAGCGCCCGCCACGCTTGTTCCTCTCATCCTCCCACATGGGTTCAATGCCATCCTGCAGCAATAGTTCAAATTGTCAGCACACATCCCGAGCAGCCTCTAAGAACGAGGTTTCAACGTTGCCTGCAAGCAATGTATCTTTCCCACAGTTAGGCATTATATGTTTGCGACGGAAAAACGAAAATATATCAAAAGTCAGCGTGTATACAGCGAGTGCTGAAACACCTTTTTCTTAAAGATTCACCTTCAACCTATTTCCAGATAGGTTTTTATTTCCCAGAAGATTTCCTTAATGTAAATTTGTACAGATGATGACTGATAATCACTGGTGTGATCCTCCATAAAGGCTTGAGTCCAGTACTCTTTTTCCACTTTAACTCATCCTCTCTCTCCTGGCTGTGAGCTGGCTTTTTCTTGTTTCCCTTCCCTCCAGCAATGATGCTGCTGTTTTTACTGGAACTCTTGTCTTGGCAGTTCAGTCAGGCATTGTTCTGTTTGCAGAAGCTTTATTTGTTTCTGTTCAGTGTTTGGACTACCACTGCCTTGAGGGGTATGATGTGGGCTGTGGGACAGACCCTCAAAGCAGTCAACTTCAGTACAGGAGTAACTGATATTGTTTTACAATGTCTAAAATAATAATAGGATATCAGTTTAAAACATTTAACTGATCTCTATTCCTGTACTTCAAATGTGGAAGAGGCCTCGGGCCTTTTATTTGCTTATTTAGTATCTCAAAACAACTAAAACTAGCACAAATGCCATATCTCATATCTATGTAAAGACATTTACCAGCTTAAAAAGATGCTATGTAGTTTTTTTTACATGTAACTTTGAGAATATTGGAAGACTTTTACTTAAAATACAGACTGTTAAAGAAGACACTGACAAGCAAAGGTCACTAAAAATCCCAATTTAATTAAATGTATGTGCATTTAAAGTCAACACTCACTGCTTTTGTCCAGAAAAGGTAAACGAATCAAACATACCTTGAAAAGTGAGTAATCACAGCCTGACATTAGGTTGCTTGACAACTGGATATGGTTGTAGAGACTGAAATAAAGACAGAAAAGCATTAATAAAATCATATTTCACAACATATTATATAGTCAGGGTATCTCACAGCTTGTTTCTCAGTGAGAGCACAGAAGAATCCCAGACATTTATCGTTCCTTACGCCCAGAAATCTTCAACTGTGTCAAATTTAGAGATGAGTCGCAGGTTGGCCTGCCATGTTTTGCTCTTGTCATTCTTGAAGAACCACAGAGACCATCTGTTGTTTTAAGCAGAAAACAAAAATTTGCATAAATATAATAGGCCTATTATTACACACACAATGTAAACAAAGGCAAACAGAACTTCTGGGCAAATGAGCAACGTATGGATGCACGAGATGCAGATGATGCTTGTCCCAAATGCTCAACACTAAACTCTCTAATAACTCAGCAACAGGCTGGCAAAAAAATTAAACTAATAAAGAATTAAAGCAGACAGACTCCCACAGTCCAAATATGAGCCAAATAAGGTCTGAATAATAAGCCAAATATCTTCAGCTGTACTAAATCCACAGAGCAGAGTGTTTGATGAGCAATTAGAACGTTGTGTGAATTTTTCTAGTGAACCTGTTTATCAGACATTTGAATGTTTAGTTATAGGCCATGATCTAAGGCCACATACATTACACGATCCCTCTCATGGACTTCAACAGGCTCAATCACCCTTTGACCCTGAAAACAATGTGGGAGTTAAGAAAACTGAGAAATGCACATCACTGTCAATACAAATAACATTAATCAGTTTCAGATGCTTTATGCCACTGTCAATATTTTGGGATATTTAGCCATTAGCATTTACCTTCTCATCAAAATGAGCTGTGAGACACCACTAAAGTGTTTAGGAGCCAACTTTTCTTTTAGCTGACTGGATCTCAGTCGAGTTTGGCTTTTATATTTGACCCTTTTGGACATAAAGACCCTTGTGGAATTTAAATATGCATAAAATATTCATTCACGGCTTATTTGTATTCAGCACAGAAGGTACTTGGAAAGTATCCAAGTATGGATTGAGAGGAAAAACACTGAACCCCCCTGGACAGGTCACCACGCCATCACAGACAATCACAGTCTTACTGTGGGGAAATAAAAAAAGGCTTGAATCCGACGCTCTGCATGCATAAATACATGGATACAGGTACAATTTAATAAAACTCTATATATATAGAGTTATATATGAGTTTTTCCATTTTATCAATGAATCATCCAGATTTTAATTAAGAAAATGCAATCAATCAATTATATTTACTGTCACATACTGTGTATTTACCAGGTTACCAGGTAACCTGTCTACAGGTTAGGGGGTAATTTAAGACCAAACTTGTGATGAAATGCACAACAAAAGTCCAAATGTGCATATTAATACAATAAGAAGATGAATAATCTTGTTCTGAGACTTAGACAACTGGCTGTGGAACCCCACGACCCCATCAGAATCAGCTGGTTTTCTTGGTACGGTAACTTTAACAACTATCCAGTGAAGTCATACAAAGTAAGTCCATGGTGGTGGGGTGAAATCTGGCATTTTAAGTCACCTAACTTTTCCCAGTCTTTTGATCCTTTAGAATTCCTACGTGAGCTACGCACATTAAATTTTCAGTGATGGAAAAACACAAGCTTAAGCTCTGTTAAAAATCTGTAAATAATTTACACCCACTCAAAGTGTCACAATCTAAAGTCAAAATCTTACCTTTTTATTACTTTTTTTCTTTAAATAATGAACTTTGAACATCAATATCATGGGATATACCACTTTAATCAGCAAAGCAGCATCAATTTAATGTCCGGCGCTTGTACGCTGGATGTTTTAACTGTTTCATACTAGACTGATCCCCAGCTCCTCCAGTCTGCATGTCAAAGTGTTTCTTGGGAAAGATACTGAAGCACAAATTACCCTGATCCATCCATCAGTGTGTGTATGAGTGTGATCGTTAGAACACGCTGACAGGCATAGTATAAAGCACTGCTTTGAGTTCTCACTTGGAGTAAAAATACGATACATAAGCCAGTCCTTTTACCATTTAATAATTAAATGGAGAAAACCCGAAAAGGTGCTTTACAGTTTGATCTTTCCTTTTCCAAAGATGGAGGTTTCTGTGAGATTTTCCACGAGTGTACTGCAGCCCTGGGCCTGCAGGGCCAAAACTGATCCCCAGCCTAAGCACTGGGTACTCTTGCATTTAACAGAAGCCACAACTGTTACATCAGCTCATCTAACTGTCCTGCTGTTACCATTTTTTGTACATATAAACTCAGCATGAAAGTAAATGACAAACAATGATTTAATGATGCGGTTCCACTGCATTATCTAATTGTGTGTTTGGTGGGGGTTGAGTGGGACAGAGTCATATGATCTGGAAATCCTAGCTGTGCGATATCAATGAAAACACTGAAGATCCATCAAAAACACATTTGAGATAACTTCATATTTTAATTATTAAATGTGTATTTATGACATTTTATGACTGCCAAGTCTGTTAGACACTGTCTTCAATCAAGATGAAAATTGGTTTAACTCATCAAAATCTATCTTGGAAACAAAACACATTTGCATTTGTTCTTCTATTTATGTTTCTATCATGCAGACAAATTGTGTAAATGGCTCCTCTTCCTCCCGTAAACACAGCACTCATTGTTTTCAGTGAGTGGTCAATTCATGTCTCTCTTTCACTTCTGCATGAGCGGCTGCTTCGGCCATGAGGAGAAACGGTCATTCAGTTCTCGAACTGAGCCTTGTGATCAAACATGAGTCTGACACAGGTCACCAGTCTTTTCTCTGGAGTTTGATGCACTTTTCATCTTGACATTTATCCACTCCCACACACAAGCGGTCGCTCTTACTGACCGTGATAAGATGCTGGCATGTCCTATGTGAATGGCAACTGAAATGCTTTTGTTTTGTTTTGCCTCCAAAGCACAATTTTCAAGCCACTTAGACAAAAATTACTTTAATTCCGTTGAATTAAACCAAAGCCTGCCTAATTGCTATTCTAAAAATAGTAATTAAGGCTTTATTATACAATTTTAAACTTTAATAACAGTCTTTGCATAACAACAAACAGTTATGCAAAGCAAGGAGGCGAACAAACTATCAGACTTTTTGACTTCAGCTGATAAGCAGTACTGATTTACAGGCCTATAAACACATCACACAGATGACTCACACACACTGGACACGATTTGGTAATAGGAAGTGAGGCAACAATTATATATATATTATTTGGGCCTTAACAGACAAGCCATACTATTAATTACTATTCAATAATGTGATAACAAGTGTTGGCATAAAATAATTTAAACGAGTAATTCTGATCTTTGGTTTTTATCTGGAGAGATAAAGAAATTTTGAGACTGTGGGAGTTTTTAAGACGTTTTCAGAAATCTTTGTGGGGGCATTCAACAGGTTTTCTAGGTTTTTTCTTTTTTTAGTATATAAACATGCAGGTTTTATGTACTGGTAACCACTGAAATTAAAGTTAATTTAAATAACGCTGTAGAACAGCTCATCAAATAAACGTCCTGAGGTGTTACCAAAAGTGTCATGACTTGCTTGAAGGAAAACTTTGGGTCGCTTTACATAAACCTGCGGTCTCTACCTGTTCTGGAGCGGGTGTTTGATGTAGGCCTCTGGGCTCACAATCTCCTGTCCGGTCTGCTCAGCTCCATCTTCATCAGGCTGGGAAGGACTTGGGTTAGTTTCCTAAAAAAAAATAGATGGAGGCTCAACACTAATATAAGGTATACAATAAAACTGAAAACAACATGTTTGAGTTCTGGTTTTTCCTCTTGTTTACTTGTTTCCACTAGTAGAAGTCCCATTTTTAAAAAAAGAAACTGATATTATAGCCTAAAACGAAACTTAGATCGACTTAAATTCCGTGACGGAAGCAGATGTTTACGGAATCCATTACGAACATCTGGAACACATTTCACTATGATGCGAGACAAAGACTAACTAATATTAACTATAAAATTACTTAATACAAATAAGGAATCCCCTCTGTGCTTCTACATCATTTACCTCAGCTTACAGCACTGCTAACGGCGGACCGCAGAGGTCATGTGTCGAACCATTCTGACAGCTGGATTTTTATTTACATAAAGTCCTCCTCGGATATAAGGTATGATTTCACGTGCCTCTAATAAACACATATTTCTTGGAGGTTCACTTCACCGCTGCGCAATGTCCGTCACTAAAAGTGACTGGTTTTCAGGTGAGAGTTAATGTGCTTGCCTCGATTGGTAGCAGTAACGTCAGCTTGAAAGTTGGGAGATTTCCACACACAAGCATTCCTGTTTTACGCCTCGCTCGTGGCACCCAAGACAAATTTGAAGTACTCAAAACAACACGTGCGGCCCCAACAACGCTCATTAAGCATTTACGGGCTAACGTTAAGAGTTGTACGTGAAGTTTACGGTTGACACCGCCCTGTAATCGAAGCGAGAAGACCCTCATATGTTTTCATGTGTTCTTTACAGAAAGTACTCACCGGTTCGGCGGTCGCCATCTTACAATTCTCTGTTAGGAAAGTTTCTGTTGATTGGACCGAACTATGCAACGTGACGGTCCCGCTGCGGACATGCGCCGTGCATGCAGCTGCCACTGGCTGGCTGCGCCGGCTGGCTGCTTGTCGTCGACTCCACCCCTTGTGCAGACGGAGCAGGCATGGCGAGCACCGAGGCTAGAAGGGAGTGTGAGACAGAGGGCTGCAGTAAGGACGCCAAACTTCAGTGCCCCACATGTATCAAGCTTGGTATTCAAGGTTCCTATTTCTGCTCGCAGGTACTTCTGCTTTCCCGGTTTGTCTGCTTTAAATGTGAGCTGGTGCCGCGTGCCGGGGCCCTCTGTTTTATCACGAGGTTGCTAACTGACAAGCTAGGTAGCTGTGTGTACGTGAATCTATTGGTAAAGCGCAACTTTTTGTGAACGTTGCGGATGCTTATTAGTTGTATAGTGGCACACAGACTGGTGGCGATAAATAATGCAACCAGTGATTGTAACTGGTGCTACCTGCTAACCACCAGGCCGAGGGCAAACGCTTAGCTAGCTAACTTATGGCTAAAATGAGTCATGTAACGACCCTGGTCAAAATAATAGCTGTGGCCAATTGGTGTTAAGTTGTCTAACGTAAAACGGTTTATGAAGTCATATTTATTGTGTAGGAATCACATAAAGTGATGCAGTATGTTGCACACACTTGCATTTGAGTTGTAAAGTGATATGTCACGCAACTCTAGCCCGACAGATCATCCTGGTTCTTTGGTTCCCACGAGACCAAACATCTGTAGGAAATGTGTCATTTTAAAGATGGAGTGTTTATGCGTTGGGTCTCCTACTTGGCTGGAAATCAGAAGAGCTACATGTAGTATGCAAACACATTTCTTTCAGAAGTTTGGCAGCTTAGAGTAGTGACAAGCACATTGGTACGCCACTTGTGTTTTAATTACCAGTTATACCACGTGGATATTTCCTTTGTAGCTGCATACACTGGATTAGAATGATCAGTAGAATTTTGAGTAAAATCTCTCAAGATTTCTTTGAAAAGCTAAAAAAGCTTTGAAAATATAAATAGTTAGTAATAAACACTGTCAGCAACACGATCTTGTAGTGCAAAGGTATTTGACCCTAAAGGGCTCTGCTGTGAGTGCAGTTTTGGTTCTGCTGCCAGACTCTGCTTTCCACTCCGTGCCATTAACTGTCCACGCTGATTTATAGGCCTTGATGGTTTCTGTTTGCAAATCAGCGAATAAGATGACCTTTACCGATGGCAGCAGGCCATCCTTTTTCTGCTATTTCTCAAAGTAAAGTAACCCAAATTTCAGTTGTAGCTGACTATAATTGGGTTATATGGTTGTGATCACGTGTGAATGTTGCATATTGTTGATATGGACTTCACTGAAAAATTTGTGCTGTAACAGTAATGATAATAATTTTTCTTTGCAGGAATGTTTTAAAGGAAGCTGGGCATCTCACAAGTTGCTGCACAAAAAAGCAAGTAGGTGCAATTGGGCACTGTCTACCACTGTGCTATCATGATGCTTAGCTTATATGACGTAACACTATAATCATAAAATGAGACTAACAAAAAGAAACACATTTATAATAATAACAGACTATACTAACTACATTCAAATATGGTCCTGTAATATCCTAGCTGCAACTAAACCCGGAAAACCGAAAAGTGTAAATATATCACTGCACTGCAAGTGATCACACCATAACTTTGAAAACACTGCAGTCAGTGCAGACATGGGTACACACACTACAAACAAGTACTGTTAAGAATTTAGAGCTATACATTACATACTGTGGATTGAAACAAGGAAGTGGCACAAAACAAACTAATGAGGTTTTCTAAAAATGGAAATAAAAAGTTATTTAGTCCTTACAAGATGCAGTAACTACTGCTACTACTAAAATGAAAGCTACAAGGAAATCAAAAAGGACAGTGGGACAAGGTCAAATTAGTGACTGCAAAAACCAGACAATTCCAACACAAAATAAAAACCACTATTTGATAACGATAATTTGAAACAGGTCTGAACCAAAAGAAACCTAAAACTAAAAAATGCTGATTATACCCGCTGCATCGCTAATTTTCCCACGTACATGAAATCTAAGTCTCAGCAAATTCATTCATCAAACTTGTAACCACACTGAAGCGTGACTGTCAAAAGAAACACCCGCATGGCAAGATGACCCAACTCTAAGGCTACGTCCACACTAATGTGTTTTCTCTCCGTTTTGGCCTCCCGTCCACACTGAGACGGCGTTTTCCTCAAGGAAAAACACAGCGTCTTGAAAACGCATACATTTCAAAACTGAGCTGCCCCCTCGCAGTGTGGATGCTCATAAACGCAGACGTCCTAAAATGATGATGCATTTTAGTCATGTGATGCAGTCATGTGACCAATTAAACAAAGATAGCTGAGTGCATTGCACAGCAGTTGTTTTGATTGGTCTCAATTTTGACAGACCTAAAAAAGATTAATATAAGTTTGTACATGCTCCTGTTAGCTTTTCTTCAAATTCTTTAATTTTCACTCGCTTTTGCGCAGGACTGGAATGTAAGTGATTTCGGTCGTTTCAATGTGAACGCACAACTCTGTGAAAACGACTGAAAACACTAGTGTGGACGCAGAGCATTTTCAGACGAAAACGCCGTTTTCAAATCTATCCGGGCTAGTGTGGACGTAGCCTAAGGCAGCACATATCCATTACCACAGATCAAAATCATTCACAGCTTCCTTTTAAGACTCCTCTGTTAATCAAATTGCAGCTCAGAAAGCTGAGAGGTGGCACCCCTTACATATGCGTGTCCTTTTAGAGTCACGAGTTGGTGAAACTTCTTTCTGTACTTTGTGCCAGATGATTCAGACACCCTGTGAGTTGTTTTATGTGTATGTTGTATATTCTTTTGTATTTTAGAGGAAGAGAAGAACCAAAATGAATCTAAGAACTGTGTGGAGAAGGAGATCAACACAGACCCATGGCCAGGGTACCGCTACACAGGAAAACTACGCCCTCACTACCCTCTGGTAAGTAATGAAAAATGAACGGGCAGGCAGAACAGCTACAGTCCACTATATAGGACTGCATTAACCTGCACTAGCCAAACAAACTGGACTTTGGGGATCAAACATGGCATGGTATGGATAGCCCAGCTTCAGTACACTACTAAGCCTAGTTGATGGTCATTGCATTGGTTATTGCGTGTAAAGTTGTCTTGCTGACAAGATAAACTAGGTGTACACATAAAAGGTGAAGTGAAATGACATTGAGTTATCTACATGTAATAAAATCATCCCAACAAGTATTTCACAGATTGTAACAGATCAGGGGAATAAACGAAGCCAACAGGAAAAGCATCATCTGAACTTTTCAGTCGTGTCATCTCACTTGGCTGCAGTTTGTGTGAAAAACTATTGCCAACATACAGACAAAAGCTGTTGGATTAGGACATCTGAGAATCTAGACACTGCTGATCCTTTGCTGCTAGCTTCCCGTGAGATGTGTTAGGTCTCCTGGTACCACTGCTACTGATGCGAGGTGTAGTAAATGCACATAAAGCCAGAATTAAACTGAATACATCAGTACGTTGACACTGATATCCGGTCCAGCTTTTTGAATCAGGATCAGACTAATATCCGACTAATGTCAGAACGGTGCATCAAAAAAAAAAAAGGGCTGGTGGTGGTGGGGTGCATTGGATTTATAACACAGCATGAAACAGGTACAAGCTCAAGCATAAAGATAAGAATCATCTTATGGTATTTACCTTATTCAAATGAATGGAAATCAAACACAGACACTAAAAGGAAATGCTACATTTTGTTACTTGCTTCAAGGATTCTCTTATATAAACACTGACACGCTGAGTTAACCTGTCTGTCTTTCTTCTGGCCTTTTCTGTAGACTCCCATGAGACCTGTGCCAGGTGACATCCAAAGACCTGACTATGCTGATCATCCCAGAGGTAACCCGATCTCTTTCTGTTCCAGCAGAAGTGATCTTTTTATTTATTTATTCATTTTAAGCTGTAAATCCTTTTTGGCATGTCACACTGTGCAGGAAAGTGCAGTTCATCAGAGGTACTGTGTACAAGTAAGAGGATTCATTCAGGGCTTTCATACTTTTGATAAATCAGAAATCAACCCTAGCTCAAATTGGGGCATGGGACATGATGAGCATAAGCTGTGGTGTCTTGGTATAAATTGAAAATATTACAATATTTAACCTGACTTTGACCTGCATAACTGATGGGTTCATTGGTATTTTAGTGGCAAATAAGTTACTAATATGTCATTTCGTAAGTATGTGTTGACATCAGCTAAGTGGGGGAAAAAGTCCAGACCACATTCATTATTACCACAATAAATGAGTTAGAAACTAATGGCACAGATTTAGTAACGCATGCATGAGCATTGAGAGCTACCTGTTGAAGGCCCGTCTCTGTCTCTGTCTGAACAATGCACTCATCCATGCATGCATGTTCTGCCATTTTTGCATGAATGCACAGATAAGCTGATACGTCTTGTGCTGTCAGCTAAAGATCTGTACACACAGAGGATAGTCTGAACAGGCGGGTAATGAAGAGCCACATCAGCAAGTTTTGTGCTATAATTGAAATTCAGCAGTTTATCGAGATATTTGTCACCTGTTCATTTTTAATTTTGCTTAAGTGGGCATATTTAATATGGTGAGGCAACTGTGCCGCGTTCAGCCACAACAACCAGTTTACGATTGAGCTCATGCATTAGAATTAATATCACATGGTTTATATTCAGATGCAGAATTAGATGTGTGCTCACTGTTTGTCCAGGATTATGTTTGCTTACTTGTTTCTAGTCTTTTCAAGTCCACTCAAAGGATAAATTCACATATGAGCCTCTACGTTCTTTTTCTTACATCATGGGCAGAACACATTTTACATTACATGCTGTAGCTACTTAGTAACCTTATTGTACAGATGTGGTTGGGCACAGACCATTTGATTTGTGCATCATTTTCAACTTCTAATGATGAAATTCATGTTACTCACAAGTAGACCCTACTCGCTGACAAGAAATATGTAATCCTGCAGTTACACGTGGAGTTGAGTTGACTCAGTGAGTATCAGCCTGAGATACAATGGCTATACTCTCATTCTGTATTGCTTCTGTCCTTGCTCTTTAAAAGATTTTCCTTGTTGGTGTAAGTCTGATTCCTAAACCATTTCCTAAAGTCCATCTCCAGACTCTAACCTTATTTTTAGCTGATGGTGTTGTTTAGCCTTTCCAACATACTGACTTCATCAGGATTTTAAGAGTGGGGTGGAACAGAGGAGCAGCTCATCATGATTTGCTGTGTTGCTCAGTAGTCACTCCTTAGGGGTGCTGAAAAAGTGTGGACTAAACCTTTAAACATTCACTGATAGATTAATCGTTTCTTCTCCCACAGCGCTCACTGGACTGTTTTTAAATCCAGAACCTGATATTTCTTGTTATGATCTTGTCAAGATCAATCAGTAAATCTGGATTTAAATGTATCTACATGGGCAAAGTATTGTGCTTAGTGCAGCTCGTTTTAAAGCTGCTGCATACAGTATATGGATATAATTTCACAGTTCAGCTTTTGGAGATGTAGCACTTTGAAATCAGTGAATATCATGTAGGCACATCTGTACTGATGCCTTTTATTTCTAAGCTGGTGTTTCAAACCGGACTTGAATAGTCTTCTTTCTAATGTCCCTGTAATATCTCACGGTGATCTCTCTCCCTCGTTGGTGTTGGATTTATTGCAGGGAAAAGTCAACCTGCTGACAGCTCTGCTGTCACACTGTGTTTTTTTATCACCAGTTTGTTTCTTTTATGTAAATTATCACAAGCTGAGATTACTCTAACCTGCCTTATTTTACATTTATTTCTCTGGGCAAGTCATTCTTTTTTTGCAGCCATGGCAACCTCTGCATCCGTGTCATCTGACTGCATAGATCCACACTCAGGTAGTCATGGTTACAGTCTCCTTTCATTCTCCTGTGGTGCCAATTCGGGGAGTGAAGTACAATTGATTCAGGACAGTGTTTCAATGGATTTAAATTATTACTGGTAAATAGGGATTCTTTAATAACTCAAATGTGGACAGTGAGCATCTTCAAATCAGCCGGTACACATCAACTAGCTGCACATTCCAAAGGAAAAGGCCGAAAAATTCCTGATAGAGGCCTCTTATTAGTTCAGGCTCGGTCCCGCTTCAGGGCTGAACACAAGCATTTTCAGCAGTGATTTTCATTCTGAAAACATAATGTACACACGGTCCTTTTCTCATACTTCGCTTCTTCTCAGAACAGGTGTATCAAAGTGTTAGTAAGTCCAATTGATTTCCATTGTCACACTGTGGCCTCTTCAGGTCAAAAGGACACCAGCATTTGATTCAAACACTAATCTGTCTCATGTCTGTGTTGCTAGGCAACTGTTCACGTTCATCCAGCATTCATCTGGTCGAGTTAATAAATTATGGACCAGCGAATTATTGATGACACGGGTGCTTTGACCAACAGATATTTGTATGCATTTTGCAGTCCAATTAAAATGTTGGGCTCTTGTTGGATCGGTCGTTACCAAGCTGACCTGCTGCACTGAGACCTGCACTTTTGTTGTTCTCCATATAACAGAAGCTGCCGAGCTTTGTTCTTCTGAGCCGACGGTGTGAGTGTCATGCCTCTGCTCAGGTGCTGAAGCTGTAGTGTAGTCTTTATAGGAGTGGCTAGTTATTCATAGCAGCACAAGATGCTTGTTAGATGTTTAGGGCTGAAGCTGGCAAAATATCAAAACAGTTCAGCTTGATATGCACTCATGACTCTTTATTAAGAACACCAGTGCAAACTAATAGACAGACTGCAATCTGATGCAATTCTACTTTTACACTTGTGATTTTTGTTGATATTGTGAGAAAGATGGTTTGGTTTTGTACTGGATTTAAATATACTATCGGTCCTCATGATCATACATGAGGTCATACCTGAGGTGAGTTTATTTTTCAGATTTATACTGCTGTACAAGCAGTAAAAAATTAAACATCACAAGGATTTCACATTAAAAGTACCAAAACTAAACCAGGTGGCACTCCTGTGCTACCATCAGTAGTTCTATTCCTCTGACATATCAAAAACAACGTTCATGTCCTAAAACAAGGAATACCTGTTTGTAGTGATTAAACTTTTCTCATGAGAGCGCACCCTGGGCTTAGACTTTAGCCATGGCTTTCTGAGAGTAGATTTGCCTTCTGCTATAGAGAGTAGTGTTTTATTTATTTTTCCAGATGTTCCCTGTTCTTACACAGTGGTTTTTACTGAAACTAAATCACTGTTTTCTGATGGTCTAGAGGTGGATTAATTGTGTACTGTAACTTGTTGAAGCTGCGAGGAGTCAGAGACAACTGAAGGTAAAGCTCATAGGACAGTATGGGTTAACATGATTGCCTTTATTTAAGTATCTATATTCTTGCATGGGGTAATAGTTACAGTTGCACCAATTGCAGTGTAACTGTTAAAATTATAGTATGAATGACAATGCCTTCTCAGTAACAGATGATTTATTTAGTTGTCACTTGTGATGGAAAAACAAAATCAATCAGGAGAATGTAAATCCAGCAGTGACAGTCTGGAAATTGATAGACTGACAGCAGCTGCTATTGCAAGATCCTGGCTGAATGAGCTCATCAGTTTCACTGAGTATTGACGTGTGAGTGATGCCAGTTGTCTGTCCTTGTTTCCGTCCCGTAGGGATGTCTGAGTCCGAGCAGTTCTTGAAGGGGACGTCACAGATCAAGACTCTTTACCCCGAGGACATTGAGGGCATGAGAGTTGTATGCAAGGTAGCAATCAGTATTGACTCTCTGCTTTCAAGGCGTGCATTTCTAGCTTACCTTTTATTGCAGTGCGATTTTGACATGTGTGCTATTTGCAGCTGGCAAGAGAAGTTCTGGACATTGCAGCCGTGATGGTGAAACCAGGCGTTACAACAGAAGAAATTGACCACGCCGTACATCTGGTGCGTTGTTTTGAAACAAGACACAATGCCTCATTTTTGGATCCACTAAACACAAACTCGCATTATGGCTCATTATAGTTCATCCACATGTCAGCGCCAGGCATGTAAGCAACGTAAGCACTTAGGTTTGAACTGTTAAATATATCAAATGAACTCCTTTAAAATGGATTATTGATCTTCGATATTTGTCATACATTTACATTTGTACTCTGTTGTTGCACTGCTGCCATCTCTGTAACATACACACTTTGTCCCGACAGGCCTGTTTAGCAAGGAACTGCTACCCCTCCCCTCTCAACTACTACAATTTTCCCAAATCCTGCTGCACATCTGTTAACGAAGTCATCTGCCATGGCATCCCAGACAGAAGACCCCTGCAAGAAGGAGATATCCTCAATGGTGCGTTCACTGCCTCACATGTCTTCTCTTATCTGTTCCTGCTTTACTGCCATCATGTGCTTTAATCTCCAGGGAACTTTAATACTGCAGTGTTTAAAAATGTATTCATATTCCCAATGTCTAGCAAAGTCCTGTGAATGCTTGAGTTTGTATACTGGTAAATGTTTGAGGTGAGGGGGGGAAGGGGAATTGGGATGACAAATGATTGTACCGAGATCCCGAAATGGTATCAGCAGGAGTTTGGCCAATTTTAGCCTCTTTATGAATATTTCTGCTAAGGCGACGTCTTCTATCCGCCACTCCCCTCAGAGCGTCTGATGGAGTACTTGCCAACAACTCATCTCTCGCTGCGTGGCCCAACAAGACAAATAGTTTCATTAACCTCTACCAGTGGGGCTTTGCCAGTCAGATTCTCTGCTGTCTATATTTTTCCTCAAGTGGGGAAAAGTCCCAGTTTGCAAACTGGCACTTCCAATTTTATCAGCAATTTTTTAATAAAAGGATATTTTGTATTGCCTTGCAAATGGATACGTGTTTTCTGAAAACTTGCTAGCGCCTGTTATTAACTGCTCTTGGCAGGTCATTCATAATATTGCTCCCTTTGTGTTAAACATAAAAGAATTCAGTTTGTCATCTGATACAATGGTCCTGACATATTTGTCTTCCCACGCTCACGCAGTGGACATCACTGTGTACCACAATGGTTTCCATGGCGACCTCAACGAAACCTTCTTTGTTGGAGAGGTGGACGAAGGAGCAAAGAAACTGGTTCAGACTACGTATGAATGCCTTATGCAAGCCATTGATTCTGGTAGGCTCACTTTCTGTCTTTCTAACATTTTACAGTGATGGTGGTGTTTTGTGTTGATGTGATGGACGTTATGTTATCTACCCTTGTTTAATCAAAGACACAGCTTTGGCTAAATCAGCCAGTATTAGCTTATTGGGATTATTGGTATCAATATATTGAGGTCATTGAATAACAAGAATTAGCAGAGTTCGGCCACCAGAGAGCACTTACATTTCAGAGCAAGTCGAAATTGATGGGTCATTCCTCAGTGACCCATCAGTTTGTGAACTGCAATCCTTAAAGTGGCCAGGATGTTGCAAATTCTGATTATCTACATGTGCGGGGCAACTGGGATGCACCATCTGCTGAGGAACATCATGCATTATGGAAGATTATCAGTTAATCACATTTTATTTTCTGGTCTGCGCAATAAAAATAAAAGCAGATCCTCTTTTCCCACAGCCTCTTCAGAGGTCTTGTTTTGTCCAGTTAATAGTCAAAGATATTCAATTGACTGCTGAAGGCAAACTCAACATTACCTTTGTAAACCTGAAATAGGAAAATACTTTACATTTTGAAACATTGACGTAGAAACAACATCGTTTTCCATGTCAAATAGTTACATTAGTGTGTGTGGTTCAGGAAATAAACTAAGCCCTGTGTTGTTTGCTTCCTCAGTGAAGCCTGGCATTCGCTACAGAGAGCTGGGTAACATCATCCAGAAGCACGCTCAGGCCAACGGCTTCTCCGTGGTGCGCAGCTACTGCGGCCACGGCATCCACAGACTTTTCCACACGGCTCCCAATGTGCCGCACTATGCCAGTGAGTAACTCCCACGGTTAGCGCTGAATGTGTTAGCATTAATTACTCAAAAGTGCATGATTTATGTTCTCCTTAATTTCCCAGAAAACAAAGCAGTTGGTGTTATGAAGCCTGGCCATGTGTTCACCATTGAGCCCATGATATGTGAAGGTGAGTGTAACCTTTGTATGAATAATAATCTTTACAGAAATAGATCAAATGAATATGTTAGAAAACTGCCTTAATTAGACTATTTGCAAACTACATAGTTCAAGCGACTAAAACTAGAATACTATGTCA
Source organism: Maylandia zebra (assembly GCF_041146795.1). Taxonomy (NCBI): domain Eukaryota; kingdom Metazoa; phylum Chordata; class Actinopteri; order Cichliformes; family Cichlidae; genus Maylandia; species Maylandia zebra. Next base: position 13,541,857 of record NC_135185.1, read on the forward strand.
AGTTAAACATTGGAATTCTTGTTTCTGTTTGCAGCTTTATTGCAGTGTAGTTCTCATAATACACCATAAATGGTGTTTTGCTTGGTTTTTAGGAACAGAAGCCTTTGAAGAAACCAAATTGTTTTATCTAATCAGCTCATCCTAAAGCAAAATGACCAAGTTGCCTTCAGAAATCACCTTCACAGTCGAGCATATACTGAGCAAAGCTGAGACTATTAACAGGTTCTTACAGGGTAAAATTGTGTAAAGCCAGGCTCCAAAATGGGTCATTACACTTTAAAACCTTTAACTATCTCACAGGTAAACAGTGAGTCATTGCATAGCTCAGAGGCTTTGTTTTGTCGACTTTGCTAAATTGACTTTGTGTAAGCCAAAGTCAGAAATCGTGTGCGTGTGTGTAATGTCTCAGGTGGCTGGCAAGATGAGACGTGGCCAGACGGCTGGACGGCGGTGACCAGAGATGGGAAGCGCTCGGCTCAGTTCGAACACACCCTGCTGGTGACGGAAACCGGCTGCGAGATCCTCACCCGCCGTCTGGAAGACAACGGACGCGCTCATTTCCTCAGCCAAATGTAGACCGGACAGAAACGCACCAAGGACTGGACTTTACCAAACACACACACACACACACACACACACACACACACACACACACACACACACACACACACCCAGCACTTCTGCAGCTCACACACAAACACACTCGCACACACACCCTCAGCACTTCTGCAGCTCACACACAGCACATTGAAAAATCATGAGGCACCGCTCGTGGAGCTCTCATGGCTTTCTGAATTAAATATCGGTTCCTCAAAGTAAATGGAAGTACTTGAATGTGTCTTATATCAAATGTGGATTACTTTATTAGTGAAAACTGTATCCTCTGGAGGAAATATAAAAGTATTTATGAGATTTGGTTTTGCTTAGTGGACAGGATTGATAGGCTCGTTTTCACCTCTGGGTCTTGTCATGCCCAGAGCTGTCACAGGCTGTCTAGTTGTTGTTGTCAGTGGTGGGTGGAGCTCAGGGCAAATTCAACTAGTACACCATGCTTTGCTTCTGTTTTTTTTTCCCCCCAACCTCTGCTAACTTAATCACATGTCATATAAATTTACCAGTTGTGGAGTGAGGAGAACCAGCAATACTAGAGAGCAGAGTCCACAGAACACCAACAAGCAACTTAAAATTTAAGCTTATCAAATTCAAGTTGGGCAACTAAGGCAGGTTCACGGCCAGAGAGCTAAAGGAAACAATTGGTATTGAGTTGATTTACTGTTTAATGAAAGACGAGGCTGATTAGCTGACTACACTATGTCATCGTCTCATTCACCTGTTGACGTGTCCAGTACAAGTGCTGTAACCTAATTGTTATGTCTTGAATGTGGCTATTATTAGCGCTCATCCGGTGAGGAAATGGGCAACGGTTGCTAGGAGAATTGTGACGTAGCCTCAAGAGCATCTGTGCGGTTGTCCAGAAAGACAATAAAGACCCTGAACCTCAAAGTGCTGGACTTTTTGGCCCTGCTTTGAGAAGTACTTTGGTGTCTCATGTTTTCAATAGCCCGGTTGTAGCAAATTAAAATGTGAATCTAGAAATTGAAACTAGCCAGCTATCTCCATCGGTGGCTCCCCTCTCCTTTTACTCTGCAGTAGTCACCATTCATCTCGATGACGGGATTTTCCTCGTGCAAGAAGCAGCATTCGGTATTTCTGTATTTTCAGAGGACTAATGTGATCAGAGTTTCTCTGCCATCTTTGTATTTCTTCTAATGGAGTAATAAATGACTCTTCTGTAGCTGTGTGTGGGTGAGTTTGTCCTTCAGTAGACTGCAAATGAAAATCCCAAAAGTGGCTTAATTTAGCAGCCTTTTATTAATGGAAGTGACAGTTTGGGTTCTTCTCAGCCGTAATGCCTTTTTAAACTCAGAGGAGGGCAGTGATGATCATTAAAGTTTTGATTTTTGACTCTGTTTACTCCCGTGTTACACAATGTCATCATTTTTAGTGCATTTTCCTCTGCTTCATTCATTGCAAATGAATTTAGTCCCACAAACTTGACTGTGTCTGTGTTTGTAAGAGTTGGAACTCTTATGTGCAGTTTGATGCTTTGAAAGGTTTCTGGAGTAAAAGCTTAGCATTTCCTCGTGCTAATTGCACATTTGTAAGGTATCTAGCATTACTAATGGATCCTGTTGTGTACGCTGCTCATCTACCGTCTCCTTTCAGACAGTCTTCTCTTATATTAATTACACCTCTGCATTTCCCACATGACAAGTGGAAATGTCTGCTGTGAAGAAAATCCTGTGGGGTTCACAGTAATTAACCCCATCAAGCTAAAAAGGCACACAGTCTTTTTTTAATTTAGTCTTTCATCTATTTGCCTAACACATCACGGTTGTAATTCAACACCACAGAAACATAGAAGAGGTCAAATTTGTCTTTGAATATGGCTTTTGACAGGTTTCGGTCGACTACAAATGATATAGTTGGGACGGAGCTTTAATCTTTTTAATTTCTTTGATGGAGAAAATGCGGCTTGGTTTAAAACTGATTATTCCAGCAGCAGAAAAGGTTTTTCAGCCAGAGCCAAATGGAAAATCAGCAGGATTCCTCTTAATTTGGACATCATTTACTAAGGTGTAATGCTCATTTTGTTAAGCAAATGGTCAGAAATAACAAGAAAATGAATAGATTTCTTTAATAGGCTGACAGAGATTTATTGATTTTGACTGCATGCAGACCAACTGTTGTGCAGGAGAAACACCCAGGTACGATGTAGGGTCGTGACATCATTTCAACTCATTACCATAAATGCACATACCACACAGGTGGAGATGTTTACCTGACAGTACTGTGTTTGTATAAAAACTAACCAGATAAAAATGGCTACACCTCTGGTTTGCCCTTCTCCTTCATTGGAAAGATTTTTTTTTCTGTTAATTTGATTTCAGTCAGTAATATTTGACAGTTCACAGCCTTTTACAGAGAAAGCTTAAATGTCCAAATACCTCTGGATATATCTGGAATATTCCAGATATACCTTCTGCCTTTGAGGGAGAAAAATTACTGAACCTTTCAAAGTAGACTCCATCTATTCAGGATGTGACAGTGATCCCATCAGACAGGCTTTTTAGCCATTATTTTCACAGTCTGATTGCATGAGGGTGTGAAGTGTGTGATTGTGTGTAGATGGTGATGTTTGAGCCCATACTGTCATACAATATGAAAGATTGGGACGAGGGAAACATAAATAACTAACCTGCCTGAGTGGAAATGTAAAAGCACACAGAAAACTCGATTTCTGAACGGCATGATCACATTAGTTACTGATGGGCATCACTCGAGAATGAAGTCGGGCTTACGGAGGCCAAGAAGGTCAATCAAACGGATGAACCCTGAGCAATGCCCATCTTAGTTTAATCCTCTAAATATATAGGTCATAATCCTGACCCTATACTTTGGAAAAAGAAATGTAAGCAATATTTGATGTGTATCTTTGTTTCACGAGTGCCTACATACAGGAGCAGAGTTTAATGAAAACAAAAATGACATTCTGATGTCATAAGGTTAAAGTTGTCACTGACATCTACTTAAACTATGTGTATCTGTGTACACTTAATTAAACCTCTGCATTGACTCTTTGTAGAGCCTAAGAAAGTGACCATCTCCATTTTCAGTATTTATACCTGTGCAGCTGCGTCAGTGCTGATGTGTAATGTCGGGTTTCAAAAGGGTTTGCAGCTACGATGTACCAGCGTTTTAGATTCAACGCAGAATCAGAATACTTTAGAAGTGCCCGGGGGAAAATGTTTTTTTATAGATGCTCACCTAATATATCAATGTGAAAGCTAGATAATGTAAACTGTATAAAAAGTAAAACTAATTAAATATTTAAAAGTTGATACAATGTACAGTAAAAACAAGATATTGCAACTACACAGAACTATTAAAAGTCTCTTACACCTACGAGTGCTGAGAGCGATGACTTTTCAACAACACAGGAGACAAGAAAATACTGTGGTTGCAAGAATGACTACTGTGAAATTCATATTGTTATAATCATAATTTCCTGTTCCAAAGACCTTGCAATGGGTTCACGCCTGCAGTGATAAAAGAGAGGCTTAAATTTAAGATCTTAGATTATGCCTAAGAACTTAAAAATTCTCCCTTTTTAAAAATAAAAACTATGAAATTGGTCTTTCAAATAGGAGCTGTTTTTTGTTTTGTTTTGATTTTTTAAATCGAGTAGCCTCTCTCCCATCAGTAGGAAAATCATTTATAAACAGATTCAAAAGTTGTGGCCCCATGACTGAGCCCTGGGAGACACCCATTATTTCAGAGTTGCTCATTTTTCAGCTCTCACGCAGCCTCCTTTCTAAATAACAAATAACCAGAATAATGGGCCGCGTCTCTTGTGTTTTCTGGTACATTTATGTGGAACTGGGTTTTGATTTGCAAGTTTGAATGAGACAGTGCAAATCTGATCTCTTTCTGAAAGTCATTCATTATCAGAATATTCAAATGCTTCAAGTATTGTTTGGTTTAGTTTCCAACAACACTTGTGCATGTGTAATAAATCTCCAGTCAACATTTGGGGAATGACAGATTTTTGATCCACTGGTGAAATCTACACAGAAAACCGAAACCACATGTTGGGAGGAAAGATATATTGTGCAATCATTTAAACAGTCTTAAGTTAATCTGCAGTGTTTTCAACACACTTTTCTCCAACTTCAACAGGCTTCCATGTCCGTGCTGTTTCTAAAAAAACCAAAAACAAGAATCATCACCTTATTATTCATTCAGATGAGATCAAAGAATACTTCTGAATAATCTGGGTTTGATTCCTCTGTTTTTCTCTCTCACAATATTCTCTCTGTGTATACGTTCGTATGTGTTCCTTCGGGGGGGAGGATGCCGATCAAAGCGCTGTCTTGACTGTGAATTCCTCAAATAAAACAGACTTGTAAGATTGTTTAATAACTGTGCACAGTAAACAGGGAGCTAGGCCTTATTTTGTATGCTCCTAATGTTAAATTTGGTTTCATTCAGTGACCATCATAGCCATTTTTCTTCATCAAATATCCTGAAATGAAGTAGAATTGCACAGATTTCTGTCCAGCGAGGTAACAAAGTCTCACTGCCTTCACTGTGCACGGACATGTCATGCTTATGTGAATAGTCAATCCACAAATTCCAATTCTGAACCAGGAAAAACTGGCTGCTGTTCTGCATTTCTTCTTCGCATCATTTTGTTGTCCCTTTGCATTGTGATCTCTCTCTTTGTGGTTGTTTTGCATGTTTTTTGGGTCTCTGTAGTTGTTTTACATCTCTTTACAGTTATGATGCACCTTAGGCGAGTCATCCTGTTTCCTCTTGTGACAGTTTAACCCCTTTATGTATCATCTTTGTGTCTCTTTGCAGTCATGATCTGTGTTTTTAAGTCACTTTTTGCATGTGACACCCTGGGCAGTAGGACCCCAGTAGGACTGGAATTCAGCAAATAGCTTTTTGCAGAATCAGAATCAGAATGGGTTTATTGCCAGATGTTGAGGTTTACAACATTAGGAAATTGCTGCGGTGCTTCAGTGCAGACAATAAGAATTAAAGTGCTATGTAGAAAGAAAGATATGTGCATGAGATATACATGAGATATATACATGAGAATAAGAATTATGAGTGCTACGTAGAAAGATATATACATGAGTGCAGGTGGTGATCAGTGCCAAACATGAAATGATGCAGTGACACAGCGTAGGGTCATGTGTTAGTGGCGGGGACAATCATGTGGTTATTGTTCATGTGTCCAACAGCAGAGGGGAAGAAACTGTTCTTGTGGCGAGAGGTTCTGGTGCGAATGGACCGGAGCCTCCTGCCTGAGGGGAGCAGGTCAAACAGACTGTGTCCAGGGTGAGAAGGGTCAGCTGAGATCCGGGCTGCACGCCGCAGTGTCCTGGAGGTGTACAGGTCCTGCAGAGATGGGAGTCTGCAGCCAATCACCTTCTCAGCAGAGCGCACAACACGCTGCAGTCTCTGTTTGTCCCTGATAGTGGCTCCAGCGTACCACACGGTGATGGAGGAGGTGAGGATGGACTCGATGATTGCAGTGTAGAATTGCATCATCGTCCGTGTTGGCAGGTTGAATTTCTTCAGCTGCCTAAGGAAGTACATCCTCTGCTGGGCTTTCTTGATGACGGAGGTGATGGTGGGCTCCCACTTCAGGTCCTGGGTGATGGTGGTACCCAGGAAGCGGAATGAGTCCACAGAGGTGATGGGGGTGTCAGTCAGGATGATGGGGGGGAGTGGGGCTGTGTGCTTCCTGAAGTCCACAATAATCTCCACTGTCTTCTGGGCATTCAGCACCAGGTTGTTGTGGCTGCACCAAGACACCAGACGTTCAACCTCCCTCCTGTAGGCAGACTCGTCCCCGTCCGAGATGAGCCCAATGACGGTGGTGTCATCTGCGAACTTGATTAGCTTGACAGACTGGTGGGTGGAGGTGCAGCAGTTGGTGTACAGGGAGAAGAGCAGAGGAGAAAGAACACAGTCCTGAGGGGAGCCGGTGCTGATGGTCCGGGAGTCCGAGACATTCTTTCCCAGCCTCACGTGCTGCTTCCTGTCCGTCAGGAAGTCAGTGATCCACCGGCAGATGGGATCAGGCACATTCATCTGGGAAAGCTTGCCTCGGAGATGGTCTGGAAGGATGGTGTTGAAGGCAGAGCTGAAGTCCACAAACAGGATCCTGGCGTAGGTTCCTGGGGAGTCCAGATGCTGCAGGATGAAGTGTAGGGCCATGTTGATGGCGTCGTCTACAGACCTGTTGGCTCTATATGCAAACTGCAGGGGGTCCAGGAGGGGGGCCGTGAGGGTCTTGAGATGGGAGAGAACTAGGCGCTCAAATGACTTCATGACCACAGATGTCAGAGCCACGGGTCTGTAGTCATTTAGTCCAGTGATCCTAGGTTTCTTGGGGACAGGGATTATGGTAGAGGACTTGAAGCAGGCAGTATTATATTTAATGCTATCAGTTCATTGAAAGAAAGACATTAAAATGACATCATGTTTTTCATATGGTGAGTTATGTAGGAGCCCATGATCCCTGCGAGGCCTGGTGCCCCAAGGCCGAACACAGCCAAGGGCAACCCCTCAGCCTGCAGGGTCAGGGTAAGTGAGGGGCATGAAAATTATGGCTGTGTTTTTCATGGTTATCTGATAAACACTGTAAGCAACATTAAGCAAAGCAACATTAATTAAGTGCTAAAAATACCAAAGAGTTCTTTAGCAAACACAGAATCAGCTTTTAGCTCAACAGGCTGGTTGATATTTGGCTGCCCTCTAGAGGCCAAGAATATTACTCTTACAGGTCTGTTGATTCCAAATTGCTTATCACTTCATTCTTGATCCTCTTTGGAAGAGTCCCTGCTGATTAAGGTGGATAAAATGAGACTTTCCAAATATTTGTTTGACAGGAAAAAAAAAATCAAATGTTTAATTTCTAAAAATATTCTTTTGTGGAAACAGTAAGTACACCTTTGTTATTGCCCATTTAGCTGATATAGCTTCTTGTAGGCATAAGTGTTAACATGTCTCTGAAATGCACATGGAAATTTTTGACCACTGTCACACAGAGATGGGCAGTAACGCGTTACTTGTAACGCGTTACTGTAATCTGATTACTTTTTTCGAGTAACGAGTAAAGTAAGGGATTACTATTGCAAAATCGGTAATTAGATTACCGTTACTTTCCCGTATGAACGCTGCGTTACTGCGTTACTAAAACCGTGATTTTTTGCGAGAATGTCTCACGACAGTGACGTAAGCGAGTGCGCAGTTAGTGACAACAGCTGTGTGCAGATCAACAATGGATCACATATCGAGTGCGGGAGAGAGTATGAGCGTGCAGCGTTTAAAGCGTGGAAGTACTGACCTTACTTTGAGTTTGATTCCATAAAAAGTGACAAAAACATTAGCGTCCATCGTGCGTGGGAAGAAAACTTCTTTTTACAGCGAAAAAAAACCCTAAACTTCCAAGGAAGCACCAAGAGCGCAACGATGTAATGGGAAACTCACAGAGACACTGCCGTATCCTTCCACTGACCGCTGCACACCTGCACCAGGGTAAACCTCCGCCTACTGCAGTCCTGCTTTACAGGTGAAAATAGAGCAACAGGACCGCTGAGTCTTTGACTTTATTTATGTTCTGCTGTGTTTTACTTGCATCTATTTGAAAGAGTGAGTGTAAACACAAAAAATTATTTTATTTTATGTGCTGGAATGTGCAGAAAATAGGTTTAAATGTTAAACTCATTTATTCAAGTCAGAGAATGTTGCATATAATAAAATTTTTGCTTGATGCATAAAGTTAAAAGATTAAAACTGATAAAACAAGTTAAAAAAAAGAGACTTTTCCATTTGATTACATTTTGTATGATGGATTATGTAGAAAAAGTAGAATTGGGCTGAAAGATCTATTTATCACCTATTCAGGTTGTAAATCGTGTTTTTAAAAAGTAACTAAGTAACTAAGTAACTAAGTAATTAATTACTTTTGAAAATAAGTAATCAGTAAAGTAACGGGATTACTTTTTTGGGGAAGTAATCAGTAATTAGTTACTGATTACTTTTTTCAAGTAACTTGACCAACACTGCTGTCACATGTAAAATCTGTTCAGCTGCATAATTTGCGAAGCTTTCACCCACAGCTGCCTGCCTTAATAAGGTTCGCTACATTTGTTCAAATAGATTTTTATCCTCATGTACCAAAAGTGTCTAAGAATGATTAAACTAATCTGAAGTTTTAACATATTACAAAGGGAAGAAAGTCCTTTGGTTAGTTTTGTACATGATACTCATTTTAATTGGAAAACCACCCATGCTTTAATGTTGTTGCGATATAATCAATAATGTGCAAAACAGTGGTTCAGCTTCTTCTCCTATCAGCTTATCTGTGGTGAACCGTTGTACTACTGTGCAAACTGAGTGAAAGTGCATAGTGAGGGGGTGTAGGGGCTGTATTGGAAATGGGCCAGTCTCTCTTTGTTGAGGTCCTGGTAAATGTTTTACAGGTTTAGGGTTACAGAGTTGTGGTTCACCTTTGAACAACAAAGATTTACTTGGGTTGTTTTGCTCCTTTCTTAAGATGCAAGAGAGGTTTAATACTTAATTTTTTTTAAATTTAACCAGGAATGTCCCGTTGAGATCAAAAACCTCTTTTTCAAGGGAGTAATGATTGTTAGGTTGACAATACTAGTTGTATTTTAATATTTTTTATTTTATTTTTTTAAACTTTCTGGAGCCTTTGAACTGCACTGATGTTCGCTTTAACTAATATGAGTATATCCACCCTAGCAGTGCAGACAGCCAGATTGGAAACCTGCAACTGTTCATTTCATATTTACTTCAAAATGAAACAGTCTTGTGTCTATCACCTTACAAAGCTAGAGAAAGCTTTTCTGAAACTTCACTGTGTCTGCAGTTAGAGTTAGACCAGATCAGTTAGTTGGTAAGATCTTATTCCACTTGCCACCGAGCCTTTTGAAATGTTTGAAACGATGCAGGAAAGTTTGCAGTTTGTTTTCTGACAATTCTGGGCTTCATAACTGAAATAAATTGAAAACAAGCGATCAGAGTGACAAGTCACACCTGATAAAAGCTGCTATTGTCAACACCAGACTGCAACAGACTTTTTGCTTAATTGAGCAGAAACACAGAGAAGTTTAGGAAAGCAGCTGAAAAACACCATTACCAAAATAGTCTGAAGAAAGTGCAGCAAATGAGTGGTATTCATTAAAACTACCTGCCTAATAATTTGCAGTGGATACTGTGGCTTCCTATCTCTGGTTATGGATTAGGTAGATGTGTGTTTTTCCAGTGCAACAAGTGGATGCTTGTTTAGATTGGGATTTGCATAGTTTCAAGGCTGGATCTGGAGTTTTTTTTTAAAGCAGTGTTTCCAGGACTTTCCTGCTGGACAGGGAGCCCTGACATTGTTCTGCTGTTGGAGTGCTGCCTATGTGTGCGTCCAGTCTGTAGCAGTTCTTAGCTGGCTGGTATATGTCGCTATCTCGTGAATGTGTCAAAGTACACATTTACACATGACAGGCAGAACCAAAGATTTTTATTGCATCAGGTGCTTTATCTTGTAATGGCTATATTACAAGGTGGTGGATGGTAGGTAGATTTCAAGGCCAGTGAGAGTGGTTGGGCAGACCTGCTAACAGGAAGGCAGAGAAGTGATCAGGAGGAGCAAGGGAGAACCAATATTTCTTAAAGTGTGGATACCAGCAAACTCCTGGTGTTGAGCAGACACAGTGACTTTATTCATTCATTTAAGATTTCATTGTTGCTTAGCATAAAGATCTAACCTGTAGTTCTTGTGTGAGCCAAGTTGTAGAGGTAGGCATACGTATGCTGGCTTTGTCACTTGAATCGACAGGAATTGCTGCAGTATCCTCTCTCTTATCACAAATTCTACAAGAAACCAGCAGGACTGCTAGGGGACAAATCATGGTATCAGTCCTAGCAGAATAATTACAACACAGCCTGCCAAGTAAAGCAAACATTTATATTATTAGGCTGCGCTGTGTAAATCTTAGCTAGACACACTTCATACAGACTTTAATGACATAAAAACCAATAAAACAAGAAAAACCAGGAGTCTCACAAACCAATCTGTTTCATGCCATTTTATTTATCCATAAATGCTTTTTAAATTTTTGCTCATATGAATTCATATGAATGTCCACAGAGGAATTCACTGAACTATTTAAACTGATTGTAGTGATACACTACTGGATTTAATGTTGCTGGAAGCAGCACAGTGGTCTTATGGTGGGGAAACACTCATGACCGCCCGGATGCTGTGGAAAGAAAGAGAAAAAAAAACTGAGTTTCACTTTAGCAAATAATAACTTGTGTTTTTCTTCAGCTGTGAAAGGCAAATCTACCATTTGCAGTTCTTCATGAGTTCAATGGCATCATTGGCTTGATCCAAAGTCATGTTCTGACTAATAAACTCGTCCACTTTCAACTTCTTGTCCAGGTAGTCTTTAACCATCTTGGAGACGCCGTCCTTACTCTTAAATCCTGAATCACAAGATTAAAATAAGAGCCACATTTTAGAACATGTAAACTTAAAGCTCCTTTACTTGCGATTCATCACTCCGTGATAATAGTTATTTGTGGGGATGTAACAGTCTAAGGTCTAGGGGTAGGTGTGGGGAACAGTAGAAACAGGACCAGGAAAGAATGAGAAGGAAGCCAAACAAAGCAGTGTGGTGAATATTAAGTTCTTATTATGAACAATCCCAAGTCAAAGAGATTGTTCTTATTAATAAAGCGGCGTTGCAAAAAAAGACAAAGGTCACAACTCAGTCTTATGTGTCTTAAGAAGGTGGAAGAACAAACAAGCACCAAAGAATAATGCACTTCTAAAGCCCACAGGCCCACCCTAATCACTTGTAGCAGCACACACCTTACTGCTGCTGGAGCCCACACTACTCACTGAAAGCAGTAAACCTCCCCACTGCTCCCACAACTACACTATAGCACCTCTCCATTCCCTAACAATCAGTGCAACGACAAAGAGAAAACCCACCCCACTCTAACCCTATATAAGGTCTGAGAGTTAACTGCTAACTGGGTCCAGGTGCTGAATGAGGGAATGAGCAGCAGCTGTATCCTGGAGTGAGGGCAGAGAGAGAAAGAGCAACACCACACCCACACACTCCCACAGCCTCACAGGATGTAAAATAGACTGATCTCACCTCCAAACATGGAGCCCTTCCACGTACGTCCAGAGATGAGGTGAGCCGGTCGAATAACTATGTCATGCAAGTCTGTCCATCCAACAATCACACTGACACCCCAACCTTGGGCTGAAGACTCCAGGGCACTGCGCTAGATGGAAAAGGGCACAGAGTCAGTAGATCAAAGGGCTTCTTCAATGATTAAAATCAATTATTACATTTTAAATGCTAAGGGAAAAAAAAGTATGCTTGGTTAACTTTATTTCATGCTCCATGTTCTTAAACCACATTAGATTAAATCTCCCTACCATGACTTGCACATTCCCAACACATTCCAATGAGTAGTCCACGCCTCCATTGGTCATCTTAGTGAGCACTTCATGGATAGGTTTATCGTGATCTTTGGGATTCACAAAGTCGGTGGCTCCAAACACTTTGGCCTTCTCAAACTTGTCTGGATTGACGTCAACAGCGATAATCCTTTTGGCTCCTGCAGCCTTGCAGCCCATGACTGCAGCCAAACCCACAGCTCCCAGACCAAACACGGCACAGGTGGAGCCCGGCTCAACCTACAAGATGAGAGACTTAGACACTTTGTGCTGGGTATAGTAAAGTTCTAATATATAGAAACATAATGAATGGACATATTCTGTATCTTCTAATGAGTGGTAACTCTTGCCAAAGCATTTCAATCTTGATGAGAATTTCTATTGAAAAGATTTTAGTTTTAAGTCAAAAATGGCTCAATTTATTGTTGTGATTTGGGGCTATATAAATAAAATTGAATTGAAATGAAAAGGACTCAGTACCACCAAGCACACAAATTATTTCAACTTTTTCCTCTGACACTGTTCTCGTTTTCTCCACCCTTCTTCTCCTCTCTTGTCTGCTGCTTTGGATGAATGAAAGCATTTATTGTCATTGTATATACAATCAAATTACAGTGTCTCTAACCATACATTTGAATATTTATTCCAAGCATTTAAACTCCTGTTGTTAGATTGAAATTGTTAAATGTTTCCATTGTTTTACTTAAATTTGTAAACCGTGCCTTAAACTGCACGGTTAGATATTCTTCTGTTCCTCCCCTACACATCTATGATGCTGGGGGAGGTAATTAGCTGTAGCCGTTTAACTGCAGGCACATTCTATGTGAGATTCTGGTTTCCTTATCTTCTGAGGAATGTCCACCCCCGGCCATTTAGGAGCTCACCTATGCTTGCATATGGTGAACCATTAAAGTTAAGCCGTATACGGGTGTGGGGAGATGACCTTTGGATAACTAGGAAATGTGGTTAAACCGTTGCAAGCATATATTGTGTGGCAGGAAGTCATGTACACACACACAGTGTTCTAACCTTTTGTGACCATATGGGTGGTGCTTGTATTCACTGAATAAAAAGCTGCAAGGGAAGGCTGTTTCTTTGAAGTTGGCTAGGAAACAGGTGAGCAGCGTTCAGCTCCAAGAGCCTGGTTCCAACCAGCCTCCGTTGCTAACAAGTAAAAAAAACGGTTCCATCGTCGTCTTGCTTTCTTCCGGGGTGATGAGTCTCTGAACTAGCTGGTCTGCTGAAGCTTTCCTACTCTCACTACAGATCACAATGTCATGTCCAGACACCATAGCGGAGACATGAGGTTGAGATACGAGGCGTGGTGCTTTGTATTATAGATTAAAAAAAATCTCGTGGCCTTGTTTGTCTGAAGGACATTGTTCCAGATAACTTCCTTGTTCTTTTTAGAGAGAAAAGTCTTTCTACTGCCAAATTCTCGAAACAAGCTCCACTTATTGAGTCTTTTTTTTTTTTTTTTTTTTTTTTAATTGTGCTGTCATAAAGTTTAGCATTTATAGTTGAGGCCAAAATTATTAGCCCCTCCAGGAATTAAGGCACATTTATCTAAACTTCTTCCCAATGTTTGCAGCATTGATAAAACTTGATATAATTAAAAATTCACCAGTGCTATTTGGTAGCTTCTGGTACATTTTGTAATATAAAATATATTTTTAGGCTTACTTTTTACCATATAGTGTAAAAAATAAGGGGTGGGCAAAATATTAGCCTCATGTGAATGTTTGCTTTCAAAACACACCTACAGTAATTAACCAATCAGCTTTGAAATCACACCTGTGCAACCAATTGGCTTCCTAACGACATTCAATCAGCATCAGCTTGTCTTGCAACAAGACAATGACCCCAAACATACATTGAAATTAGTCCAACAGTTCCTCAAGGATACTAAAACCAAGATCCTGGAGTGGCCCGCACAGACCTCAATCCTATTAAGAATCTGTGGCAAGTGCTCAAAGTGACATTCACTCCAGTCAAGATTTTGGCATTTTGCTAATGTACACCTGAATCCTCCAGATCAGCAAACACTCAAAACTTCTGCTTCTGCTCTTCCCAGATTGGTTTAAAGTGCCCTGATATGTCACAGGGCCTCTACAGACACACTTAAAAGATTTAAGCAGCAACAACTGCAGGGTTCACTTCCAAAATCTGGAAAAATTATGTATGAACGTCTTAATACTTCTCTGAAAGAGAGAACAAGCGCATTTCCAATTCCCAAATCCAAGCCCAAATTACAAACCTTAGCGGTATTAACAGCTGCCCCATATCCAGTGCAGATCCCACATCCAAGAAGACAGACTTTGTCCAGAGGAGCAGCAGGATCAATCTTAGCCACAGCCATCTGATTGATCACAGTGTACTCAGAGAAGGTGCTGGTCCCCATAAACTGCAGCACCCTCTTCCCTTTACAGGTAAACCTGGATTCCACTCCAGCCATGATGGCCTGATTAATCCTGGTCCTGAACAAGAGAATTTATGCTAAAATTAAAAACAACATTTTTTAAAGGCACGTGTCTAATGCTCTAACAGCCTATGAACAAAACTGAAGATAAAATGGATCACAGGAGATGAGTGCTCA